>NC_062579.1:32886756-33579256 GCF_022837055.1 Prionailurus viverrinus
AACGTTAAAAAAAATTAAAAAAAATAAAAAAGGATAGATACCCATACCTACTATCTTAAAAATAAGTAAAGGAAATGTAATTTCAGAAGATTAGCAGAAAATACACCAAAATTATAGCAATCACATTTTAGCATTATAGAGGTTGTTTTTATTTGTTTTTCAATTTTCCAAACTTTCTTAATTTGGTTACATTGTTTCTGTAGTTTTTTAGAGGAGTATTCATATGAAAAAATCTGGAAGATAATACACAAAAATGATAGTGGTTATTAGTTTTGGTGATGGAAGTAAGGAAAATTTCTCCCATTTGCCAGACATTTTGTAATTTTATATTACATATACAGTAATGTTTATTTGTGATACACATGCAACTTTTATTTTGTTTAAATATCTGGTGTCCAGGTTAGGCTTGGACCAGGTTGGTTATACCACCTGTTACACTAGCATTCCTAGCACACATTTAAAAGCTATTATAGGAGCTCCTGGGTGCCTCGGTCGGTTAAACATCCGAGTTCGGTTCAGGTCATGATCTCGTAGTTCGTGAGTTTGAGCCCCGGCATCAGTCTCTGTGCTGACAGCTCAGACCCTGGAGCCAGCTTTGGATTCTGTGTCTCCCTCTCTCTCCCTCACCTGCTTGCTCTCTCCCCCGCCCCCCCAAAAAATAAACATTAAGAAAAAAGCTATTATAAATCAGTATTTTGATATACAGTCCCTTATTTGTTGAAGGACTTGGTAAAGCAGAAAAGAGTGGCTGATTTGCAGACAATGTATTTTTTCTCCAGTCTTTGAGCAAATTGAGTGAGTGATACAGCCACAAATAGCACCTTCTGCAAATGGCTTCTTGAGTTTGCAAACCCAAGAGCAGAGCACTGATGTCCTCTCTATTACCTAGATCAACCCAAAAAGAAGAAGTCCTGAAATGGGCCCAAAAATAAAAAGAAGGGAAAGAATTGATGCTATTTGACAAATCGTCATTTGCATGCTTTCTAAAAAAAATAAATTTTATCTAAAAGAAAGAGGCAAAACATGTACGGAAGAGCCAAGAAAGAATAGCTGTTTCTAGCAGTCAAAAATGCAATGCTTAGACGACAAATGTAAACGAAAGCAAAAAACCAGAAACCTCACCAAATTTGGTTGAAAGAAAGCCTCTTTGTATTTGTGAAAAATTGGAATTGCAGAGTGTATTTAGAGAAATAGCATTTTATTGCATCTTCCATGTAGAACGTGTTTATATGTATTAGAATATGTACAAATGACAGTTGAACAATAGAGGTTTGAACTGTGCAGATCCACTTATACGTGGGTTATTTTTGATACAGTACAGCACCGTAAATGTATTTTCTTTTTTTGATTTGTTTAAAGTAACATTTTCTTTTCTCTAGCTTATGTGACTGTAAGAATCCAATATAAGCTGCACATACATATTATGTGTTAATTGTTTATGTTATCAGTAAGGCTTCTGGTCAACAGTAGGCTAAAGGTAGTTAAGTCTTTGGGGAGTCAAGTTTTATGTGGATTTTTGACTGCTTGTGGGGGGGTCGGTGCCCCTAACCCTATGTTGTTCAAAGGCCAGCTGTATGTTATATATTCCTAGCAGATGAATTCTTCCCTGGTCACCCTGGTGGGGGCACCTATTGATTCTTGAAAGCTCTGTGTGAAACTGAGCCCTCAAGTCATTCTTACGCTTTTCTCAGATGCCTTAGAGAAGCTGTGTTAATTGCTAAGAATGATTTAGGAGTTAAGTTGTTTGTTGTTGTTGTTGTTGTTTTGAGGGAGAGACAGATAGAGGGACTCTAACTCATGAAACTGTGAGATCATGACCCAAGCAGAAACTGAGTTGGATGCTCAACCAACTGAGCCACCCAGGTGCCCCCAGGAGTTTAGCATTTTGTTTTTCTAAGTTTGCTTACTTATTTTGAGAGAGACAGAGACAGCGTGGGGAGGGGAGGGGCGGAGAGAGAGAAAGAGAATCCCAGCCAGGCTCCACACTATAAGCGCAGAGCCAAACCTAGGGCTCAAATCCATGAAACTGAGATGATGACCTAAGCCGAAACTGAGAGTCAGATGCTTAACCCACTTAGCCACCCAGATGCCCCCCAGGAGTTTAGTATTTTAACAGATTTGTCTAAAATTTCAAAAGAACTGTACTGAGAGACAAGATTGTAAATGATTCTTACAATTTTGTTTATACTATTGATTTGATTAATGCCTTTTAAAAAAATCTAATGAATGATAGGGCAAGCATAGAATTCTAGACTGTTTCTGTCTGAATACCATGTTCTAATTTAGTAAGTTCCAAATTAATTATGTTGAAGTATATGAAGTAGTAGCAAATGAGGATATTTATGAGCTTGCGGTATTGTGATTTATAAGAAATACATATTTGCTCATTCAGATGACCAAAATATATTTCTCGTATCTTTGGTCTTTCTCCAAGGTTCCTGGCTCCTAGCTCCCAAAATCCTTGGAATTTCCTGAGCAGTAAGAGCAGTGGGAACATCTTTTGTCCTAATATTTGGCCTTTTGTCCTCCGTTCCTGAAACTTTATGGCTTCAGAGCCATAAAGGTGAAATGGGTGTCTTGTTATTCATAACAAGCGCCTCTCCACCACAACTGGGTTCATGTAATGAGGTGACTTCTGGAAAGCACCTAAAGATGGGGGCTCCAATCTTCAGGGAACAGAGAGGGACTGGAGATTGAATAGATCACCAATGGTCAATAAGTTAATCAACCTTGCCTGTGTAATAAAGCCTCCATAAAAACCCAAAAGTGAGAGGGTCCATAGAGCTTCCAGGCTGGCGAATGAATGGAGATATGGGAGGATGGCACGCTTGGATAGGGCATGGACTCTCCATGCCTCTTACCCACCTGTCCTGTCCCTATGCATCTTTTCTATCTGGCTGTTCTTGAGTTATGTCCTTTTATATAGTAGGTCAGTAATCTAGTAAGTAAAATGTTTCTCCAAGTTCTGTGAATTGCTCTTGCCAATTAATGGAACCTAACGAGGGTGTCACGGGAACCTTTGATTTATAGGCCATGTGGACGGAAGCATAGGTGACATCCTGGTTTTGCATTTGACATCTGAAGTGGGGTGAGGTGGGCAGTCTTGTAGGACAGAGCCCTTAATCTGTAAGGAAGAGTTGGTTGAAAATTTGCCTTTTTTTACAAAATTTCCAGGCTGGCCATGAGGAAATAGAGAGGGTGTGCTAAGGCAGAAAGCAAAATGGAGCTGAAGTTTCACCAGGCTGCAACCACGTAGAGAGAATGTAGTAAGAATTTGGGTTGGTGTTTGAATGACCAAATGGGTGGTCTGGGTGACTGCAGTGCAATTTTGATTGTAAAAATGGTTGAGAAAACCAGGTTGACTTTGTAGGTTCACTTTTTTTTTTTTAAGTTTATTTATTCGGGGCGGGGAGGGTGGGGGGAGAGTGCATGCTGACAAGCAGGGGAGGGGCAGAGAGAGGGAGAGAATCACTGGCATCATGGAGCCAGCCAGATGTAGGGCTGAAACTCATGAACCATGAAATCATGACCTGAGCTGTAACCAGGAGTCGGTCGCTTAACCAACTGAGCCACCCAGGTGCCCCACTTTTATTTTTATTTATTTATTTATTTTTTAAATTTTTTTTTTTCAACGTTTATTTATTTTTTGGGACAGAGAGAGACAGAGCATGAACGGGGGAGGGGCAGAGAGAGAGGGAGACACAGAATCGGAAACAGGCTCCAGGCTCTGAGCCATCAGCCCAGAGCCTGACGCGGGGCTCGAACTCCCGGACCGCGAGATCGTGACCTGGCTGAAGTCGGACGCTTAACCGACTGCGCCACCCAGGCGCCCCACTTTTATTTTTTTTTAATGTTTATTTATTTTGGGGCGCCTAGGTGGCTCAGTCGGTTGGGCGTCCGACTTCGACTCCCTTATCTATAGAATTTTGGAATTTGTAGCCCTGTAAGTATTAAATAGTATCAAGCACTTACCTAGGAAGTTCTGTTCTTTTTTTTCTTTTTAATTGAAGTGTTGTTGACACATAATGTTATATTAGTTTCAGGTGTATAACATGGTGTTACACAACTCTACATTTTGCTATGCTCATCACAAATGTAGATACAATCTATCAGTGTACAACACTGTTACTGTACCTTGACTATATTCCCTGTGCTGTACCTTTCATCCCTGTAATTTTTTCATTCCATAACTGGAAGCCAGTTCCTTTCACTCCCCTGCCCCCCTTTTTGCCTACCCTCAGCCCCCTCTCCTGTGGCAATCACCAGTTTGTCCTCCACATTTATGGGTCTGTTTCTGTTTTGTTTGTTTTGGATTTTAGATTCCACATATAAGTGAGATCCTATGATATTTGTCTTTGTCTGACTTATTTCACATTGTGTCTGTTCCTGAAGATAAGTGTCCTAGTAAACAATGAGTATACTTATTAAGCATTTCTGGTTGGACAAATAAGAGTGCAATGGGAAATTTTATGAGGAAATGTAATATAATAAGGCTTTGCCCTATCAAGACAGAACCAGGAAGTAAAAAATTACAGTTTTAAAGGTAAAGGGCACGTGTTAGAAAAGAGAAACTAGGGGCGCCTGGGTAACTCAGTTGGTCGAACCCTGCTTCTGGGTTTCGGTTCAGGTTATGATCTTCAGGTCATGATCCCAGGGTTGTGGGATTGAGCCCCGGGTCGGGCTCTGCGTTGAGCATGGAGCCTGCTTGGGATCTTCTCTCTCTCTCTCTCTCTCTCTCTCCCTCTCCCTCTCCCTCTCCCTCTCCCTCTCTCCCTCTCTCCTTCTCCCCCCCCCGCCCCCTCCCCTGCTCATGCTCTCTCTCTAAAATAAAATTAAAAAAAAAATACTAAAAACAAAACAAAAGAAATAAGAAAGAATGCCTGGACTATATGGACATTAAGGAGCTTGCACTTTGGCATTGAACCTATTCTTTTAACTTGGAATTGTTCATTGCCTATCCCATTAACTGAGTGGATATCAGAGGTGTCAAAAGTGGGCAGTCCTGCATGCCACACACCTCCTGGGAGCCAAGGTGCATATGGTAGCTTCACAGAGCATAGGAAAGAGTGAGTTGCTGGTGAGTTGATAGACTTGATAAACTAAGTCCCCCTAGAACAGCTGGTGGGAGTGTAATTTATAGGCTAAACCATATGAAATTGAATTTTTTCCCACTTTTGAAAGATTGTGGTAAAATATATATATAACATAAATCATTTTAAGCATTTTAAAAAATTTTTGTTAATGTTTATTTTTGAAAGAGAGCACAGGAGGGGCAGAGAGAGGGAGACAGAAAGCCTGAAGCAGGCTCCACACTGACAGCAAAGAGCCTGATGTGGGGCTCGAACTCACGAACTACAAGATCATAACCTCAGCCAAAGTCTTAAGCGACTGAGCCATCCAGGCACCCCCATTTTAACTGTTTTTAAGTGTAGCTTTTATTGGCTTTGAGTAGATTCACAACATTGTACAGCCATCAACAGCTTTCACTTCCAGACTTTTTCATCATCCCAAACAGAAACACACCTTACCCATTAAACAGTTTCCCTTCCCTCCTCCTACAGCCCCTGGTAACCTCTGTTCTGCTTGTAGTCTATGAATTTTTCTGTTATAGGTGCCTTATTAAGTGGAATCCTACAATATGTGACCTTTTGTGTCTGGCTGCTTTCACTTAGCATGTTTTCAAGGTCCATTCATGTTGTAGCATGTATTGGAATTTCATTCCTTTTAAAGTCTGAATAGTATTTCATTGTATATACCACAGCTTATTTTTTTCACTCATCTATTGGTGGATGTTTGGATTGTTTCTCCATTTTGGCTATTGTGAATAGTGCAGCCATGAACAAGGATGAAAACGTGTCTGAGTCCCTGCTTTCAGTTCTTGTGGGTATATGCTTAGGAGTGGAATTGCTGGTTCATATGGTGATTTTATGTTTAGGTTTTGGGGAACAGCCAAACACTGTTCTCTACAGCAGCTGCCCCATTTTTCATTCCCACCAGCAGTGCACAAGTGTTCCAATTTCTTCACATCCTTGCCAACACTTTTTATTTTCCACTTTTTTTTTTTATTAAAGCCATCCTAGTGGGTTTGAAGTGGTATCTCATTGTGGTTTTGATTTGCATTTCCCTCTAGACTAGTGATGTTGAACATCTTTTCATGGCTTATTGCAAAGACGTCTGCTGGGATTTTGATAGGGATTGGGTTGGCTCTGAAGATCAAGTTGGGGATATTGCTATCTTAACAAAATTAAGTGTTCTAACTCTTGAAAGTGGGCTGTTTTTCCATTTATTTTGGTCATCTTTAATTTCTTTTAATGATTTGTAGTTTTCATTGTACCAGTCTTGTACTTTGTTAAATTCATTCATTAGTATTTTACTCTTTTTGATGTAATGATGTAATGGAATTTTTTCTTAATTTTATTTTTTATTATTTAAAAATATTTTAATGTTTATTTTTGAGAGAGAGAGAGACCCAGTGTGAGTTGGGGAGGGGCAGAGAGAGAGGGAGACACAGAATCCGGAGCAGGCTCCAGGTTCTGAGCTGTCAGCACAGATCCCACGCGGGGCTTGAACCCACGAACTGTGAGATCACGCCCTGAGCTGAAAACAGACGCTTAACTGACTGAGCCACTCAGGAGCCCCTTAATTTCGTTTTTAGATTATTGCTAGTATATAAAAATACAATTGGCTTTTTATTGATCTTATATCCTGCAACTTTGCTAAACTCATTTATTAGCTCTAACAGTTTTTTCTAGTGGATTTCCCAGGAGTTTCTATATATAAGATCATGTCATCTGCAAATAGAGGATAGAGATGGTTTAATTGCTCCTTTCTTACCTAGGTGTCTTCTAGTTCTTTTTCTTGCTGTGGTTTCAAACCACAAGTACAATGTTGAATAGAATTGGTGAGAGTGGATATTTTTTTAAAGGTGCAGTTTTGATAGGGTTAAAAGCACTTTCCAATCCTGACTGATCCTGGGTAAATTGCTTATCCTTTGTTTCTTTATCTAAAGTTAGTGATAGCAGTATATGTTTGGACTACCCCAGAGAGTTTATAAGGATTAAGTAAAATCGTGTATGTAGCAAACCTACAATGTAAAATGTGCTATGAATTATTAGGGCTATGAATTATTTTTTGGACATCTCATTAGATAATTTTTGTGGTGAAAACAGTCTAGTAGTGTATAAAGGATTTTAAAATTTAAGACCCTAGTAGTGTGCTGTCATCCCAAATTAGTTTGATTCCATTTTAACAACTCTATTACAAATTGACATAATTATAGCATAACTAAATCTGTTTCATACAAAATATAATAATCTTGTTTTGGTACAATTTTGCATTTAGTGCCCAGAAGCATTTTTAAGTCAAAATGAAATCTGTGGTAGATTAGGAACCACATTTCTTTTCTCTTCATTTGGGCATCCAAGGTGGACTGTATAGAATTGTTGCAAGCATCCCATTTATTTGAGATTAGCCTGATAACCTTCAGTTTGGAATATAAACATGTAGAAAGTCGTCCATGACATACATAGTGGGTCATGGGTTCTTAAACCCCTTCCGGGTTTTAACTCTGAATTGTGGTGATGATTGGGCAAAAGAGAATAATCTTGCTACATTTAGTACTGCTTAGTCGCTATGCCTTCCGTGGCACTTAATCATTTTTTCTTTGCTGTTCTAAGGGCTCTTAGGCTAAAGGGTGGTCGGTCATAGGCTGTGAGGGAGCCCAAGTGCTTTCAGCTACTGATGCTGCAGGATCATGTGAGTTTCTCAGAGCACCTGTTTCCTAGAGTGGGGAGAAGGCCCTCCTCCTCTTATTCTCCCCCCCCCTCCCACCCCGCAGGAGATAGCCACACCTTCCCACTATCGGGGCGGAGCAGGTGGCCAGGCCTTGGAGACCTTGCACCGCTGCCACCTCCAAGGAAACCGCCCAGTGGGTCTGGCTGGCTCACGAGCCAAGTGACGCGGGTCAGCTGCGCCCCCCGGGACCCCCACGCATCGCGGGTGCGACCGCCCAGCGCGTGGTCTCCAGATCTAGTCTTTCCGCTACCCCTCCCCCCACAATCCCGGAAAAAGGGGGAGGCTGGTGACGTCATCATCCGGGCACTCGCCGGCGGGGCCACGGTTCACAATGGAACAAAAACAAGCGGCCCGAGTCAAACTCTGAGGGACGCAGATGCGGCTTGCGCGATTAACCCTGTCCTGACCACACACTCTGCCAGTCCTGGTCTCCCAGCTCCTTCTCCAGCGTGGTGCGCCAGATCCTTCCGGGCTTCCCTTCCCCCGGTTTTCCCCGTCCTCGTGTCACCTCTGCCCTCACAACGGTCTTGACTTGAGGGGTTTGGAACACAGTTCCTGGTCATAGTGGGACCCTACAGGGGCCGGCCGGAAGCAACGGTTGTGCGTGAAGTGTCTTTACCGCATTGTGTTCCCCTCCCCCACTTTAGCTCTCCCGGTTCCAAGCGTCTCTCGCCTGGCCCGGCTTCCCCCGTGGCACGCGCAACTCCCCCTGGCTCAACGGCCCGGAGTGGAGGAGAAGGGAGCAGAAGGAGCAGCTGAGCGAGGGGGGGTGGGGGGGGTGGGGGGGGTGGGGTAGGTAGGAGAGGGAGGAGGAGGGCCAAGGGGTGGGTCCTGTGAGGGGCGGGACTTGACGGGGGGGCGGGGAACCTCACGGTTTTGGGCGGTGCTGGGGCTAGTGGGAGTCTGCGCGCCGCCGCGCTGCTGCCTCCACCGCCACCAGTGCTGCTGCCGCCGCCGCCACAACCGCCGCCACTGGCCGAGCGGTTTTTTTCTTTTTTTCTTTTTTTTTCTTTTTTTTTTCTTTTTTTTTTTTTTGGTTTGCCGGATCCGCCATATTGGCGAGGACGGGCGTCCGCGGCTGCGGAAGCTAGTCTCCGCCGCCGCCGGAGCCGCAACCTTACAGCACCCGGCCCGTCCGGGCCTCTGCCGTGCGGAGCCCCTCCCCGCGTTGCTCAGCTCACAGGCCTCGCGGGAGCCCGCCGCTGCCGCCTCTCTCTCGGGAGGCGGCCGCCTTAGCCCCCGGTGCTCCGGTCGGCGCCGGGAGCGAAGAGCAAGTCGCAGCAAAGCGACCAGGCCCGGAGCGAGGACAGAGGCGGCGACCAGGGAAAGGTGAAGCCGCCACTGCAGGAGGAGGAGCAGCAGGAGGTGACGCAGGAGAAACGCACCGCCCGGAGCCCCGTCTGAGCCGAGCGAGAGCCCCGGCCCGAGGGAAGAAGGGGGAAGAGGGCCGCCAACGCCGCTGGTGGAGGAGGAGGAGGAGGAGGCGGCGGCCGAGGCCACCGCTACCGCTGCTGCAGGGCGGGCGCGGCGAGCAGCGAATTCCGGCGCCCCCTGTGCAGCTCCCTGGTGTTAACGGACACTTTGTCGCCCGTCACCGTCGGGCCTGGGATGCACCCGGGGTCGGCCTTGTCCTAGGACTGAGTGAATCTCGCAGTTGCCTGCTGCCTCCGCCTGCCCTGGTTCTGAAGACAAGACGCCTGTGTCGTGCGGTTAGTAGCCTGCCGCGCTGGGACAACGCGCTTTTCCGGGGCCAACAGCTGGATCCGAGTGAGGGGAGGAGGGCTAGGGGGGTGTGCGAGCCCACGGTACCACCCCCCCCCCCCACCCGCGGCTGGCCGCCGTCGGGTCCGGGGGGCTTACCCGCTCCCCCTCCTCCGCCCGGGGCTGGGCGACGGCGCGTTGCGCGGGTGGGGGCGCAGGGCCCGGCTCCGTGCCGAGCCGGTGTCCCGGGAGCGTGTCTGTGTGTTTTGGACTGTGAGGGAAAATGGCTGACGGCTTCGTCCCTCCCCCTCCTCCCCCTTCCAGTCCTGTCTGGGGCCGAGTGGGAGGATGGAGTCTCCGGGCCCGGCGTGCGTCCCCCGCATCGGCGCCCAGGGGGCTCGGTCGGCGGCGGGGGGCTAGTCGCCCCCCCCCCCCCCCCCCCGGTCCCCGGGCTTGCAGCTTGGTCGGCTCGCGGCCGCTCTCCTCCCCAGTCTCGTTCCACTTGACACCAAACGCCATTACTGAGGTGGAGTGATTTGGAGCAGCAGAGCTAGGCCTCGGATACGCCTGGCTATCAGGCCCGACGACTTGTCCGCCGCCCCCCCACCCTCCCGCGATAACCGGCAGCTTCTCCTAGGCCGTGTGGCCTGGGAGCCTGAGCCGGGTTATCGGCCTGCTACACCTCCTTCCCCCGCTTCATTCGCTGAGGGCCGAAGCCGCGAAACATGTTTTGGATGCAAAAATCGCTTCCAAGCCAGCTTGGACCCATCACTTTTCTATTTTTAACCTTTTCTGCAAAAATACTAGCATGTGCGAGCTTGTTAATAATGAAATCTTCAGATTCTCGTGGTGTGAGGCTTTGGGTTTGATACATTGTTTATTTTTCATTCATTGTGAAATACTAAGAGGTACGGAGCAGGTGTATACACTGTTTTGTAATCTTTGTAGGGACTTCTGTGGCGACTGGAACTTACACGGGAATTTTTTTAGGATTTCCAATAGAACCTTCTTAAACTGAGAGTATTTTTTGAAAGTTCCCTAGTTACAACGTTAATTGGATTTTCCAGCGGACAGTTTACAGGTGTGAGTAATTTATTCGGACTGTCTTTGAATTTAACTGAGCGGGTTGTAGCTGTAAATATTCGTGCCTTATTTTGGGCGGAGGGAAATATTTGTAACAGTCTTTCACCGTGAATCCCCTGAGCCTCCAGAGTCCACATAACGATTGTATGCCTTCATTTCTGACGAAGAATCTGGGGTGTATTTATTGATTAGGAAACTTTTCAGCAGGTACTTAACCCCCTCTTGCTGCTCATGATCTACTCTTAGCGATTTATATGGTAAGGACTCGTTAACCACGACTAGCTTGGCTTTCTTAATCCCTACACTTGAATTTAAAAATAGAGACCGCAAACTCTGCTTTAGATCTCTCTGGTCTACTGATTCGGTGGGCTGCCATTTTGGTTTCAGCAAATGCCTTCCAAGTTCTTAAAGATTAAGCGTTATTGTTTAGAGTGTCTGCATAGAGTGAAAATCAGAAGTATTTGGAATTGGTGCACCAAAGGTGAACTCAAAATGTTTATTACGTTTTGTTTTCTCTATTTTGAAAATAAGGTATTTGGAGTATACGAATTTTTCCCCCTACAGTTTTTCCTATATATGTTTTTTTGCAAGGACATTTAACTTGTATTTTTTAACGTGTTATCTTAATGTGCTCACGCCATTTCTTCCTTTTGTTTGCTGACCTTGGTAGTTTCTGAGAGGGAAAATTTCTGGAGGTATTTAATAACAGCAAGAACAGTACATGTGAGAATCGAAATTCTTCAGAAAGTTACTTTACGGGCAGATTTTACTTTTCACCAAATTATTGTAATCTCTTTTTGGTGTTCCATGGTTCTCTTGTTAAATCAATGGAATGCTGAAGTAGGATTTACTTTGGATCTTTTTTTCTTCCAGGATCTTGAAATAAATTTTCTGGCCTCAAGAAGATGAGGGATTTCGTGGCTGTCTCTTCAAAGATAATTTTTTTTTTTACGTGGTATTAATAACGTTCCTTACAGTTTTTGAAAATGTTCGTCGTGAATTTGCTAGTCAAGTTCTTGATTAGTTAGACACATACATTCAGCTTATTTATTTGATAAGTTCACCTTTAGCGAAGTTTTTATATTTTAGTTTTAGAATTTTAATATTGAAACTAATCCTTGTTTAAATTAGGTTAAAGAAAATCGTTTGAAATATATGGAGGGAGGTGTTAAAGGATCAGTCCTCTTGTAAGTCTTCTGGGCAGTTAGGGGAGGGATCTTATTCTGTGGTTCTTGAGCTAGTTGGGTTGGTTTTTGTTTTCTTTTTTGAATTCTGAAATAATGTGATAGTTTCATGATAGATAGTCTGTGTTATATTTTGCTTCTTGCTAGTATGTTTTCCGAATCTTGGAGTTTTTTTTCTAAAAATTGGAAAAAAGGATTTTCGCTTTTCCTTTTGTTATTGTAGCTGTGCTGTCCTATTTGTTACTAAGTTCTTGTCTTATAGGCTCTAACATTAGTGTTTGGAAAGGGTTGATACGTTGCCCTCCGCCCTGACTGCACGTTGGAATCGCTTAGGGAAAAAAAATACTGATGCCTGGGTTTCACTCCCTAAGACCGATTAGGTCTGATACGGGTCCTGGGCAAAGGCTTACTTTAAAACCACTGTGGGTGATTTTCATGAGGTCAGGGTTGAACATCACCGTTAATGCTGTTAATATGTTCTCACTGAACTTTCAAGCAGATAAATAAAATGAATTATTTTGTCAAATGTTTTCAGTTATCAGCATAATTGTAATTTTTTGAGCATTAATAACCGGCCAGGACTATGTTAAACATTTGCCATTTATTACCTTATGTAGGTAGTGTTGTTTGTATCCTATAGATGGGGGACTGAGCTCTGTAAACCAGTGACGCTTCAACTACTGTGCCACATTAGTGAAATGACCCTGATCACTGTTAAAACAACAAAAAAATCAATCTTTGGTTTGTTTCCTGAACCAGGTAGCTTTAGATTAAAATTTTAATAAAAATATGGCAATTAGCTGCAATTTGGGAAATAACTTGGTTAGCCAGGGAGGTGCTAAAAGCTCTGCAGCAAGTAGGTTCTTCCTCTTCCGTGTGTCTCTCAACATATTCTGGTTGATAGTTTAGTTGGTGTGTGTGTTTATGACTAAAATAATGTTACGCGCTGTAACATTCCTAAAAGGTGCAAAATCCAGGCATTTGTCTCCCAATAATTTATTTAAATCATCTCATAAATGAACACTTAGTATCATGTGAACTTCTATTATCTCAATTAGAAAATTCTCAGTTTTATTTAGCTTAGTTTAAAATCAGTGTAATTTTTACAAAAAGTTTTCAAAAGTAAGGGTTTCATCTTGCATTTTTGTAGTATTGGTCAATAATGTTATGGAATAAATGAAGTACCAATAAACACCTTTATTTGGTGTTTATTTCTTGTAATTCTCTTGGTCCATTGTGTTAAATTCTATATTGAGGCTGCGAGAAGAGCCCGCTAATGTGGAATCTATGAGCTTTCTTATTGTGTGTGACACAAGATCTGTGAAAGACCTTTCTGTTAATGATCATGTAGTCCTATTTTCTATGCTACAAAGTGTCACAAGGAAAAAAGACTTTGTGGAACTTCTGATATTCATATTGGAGTTTGAATTCATTCAGTTGTTACTGTAGAATATAATGACACTGTTAATGTACTTCTAAGGAATAAGGTGTGAAAAAGTATACTGTTAGATATCTTCCCTAAATTTATTCTTCAAATGTGCCTGTTTTAGTCTTGTGGGCTCCAGTACACACACACACACACACACACTCACACTCTCTCTCTCTCTCTCTCTCTCTCTCTCTCTCTCTCTCTCTCTCTCTCTGTATGTGTATTTGGCAGCAGATGGGTTTTTGATTCTATTTCCAGTCACTAACAATGATTTTCTACCTCAGCTGCGTATCAGAATTACACGTAGAGCTTTTTCAAAATGTATTTTCCTAGATCTTACACTTTGGAAATTGTAGTTAAGTTTGGGGTGGAATCTAGGCATTTAAAAAACTCAAAAGAGAATTCTAATATGCAGCTAAGGCCTTCTTTGCACTTCATTTCAGGGAAAAGGGAGATTTGAGACTGAGTTCTGTGACCTATCACTAAGCAGTAATGTTCTTGCTCAAGCTTGATTTTGCCAGTCACATTGCCAAAAATTCCAGGCACAAAGTAGCAAAAAGTTCAGACACTAGGTTAATAGTTTGGAGAGACCAGGGTTCCAGAGTTTTATGTATATACGTACATACACACAGAAGACAATTCGTAACGTCTTTCTGAACATCTTGGAGTTACGGTCCCAGATCTAGTACTGACATTAATATCTGTTCTAAGGCGTTAGTTTGCTTATTATCCATTCGACAAATATTTATTGGGCATCTACTATGTGCTAGGCACTTTCTAGAGATTGCGATTTTCTAGTAGCTTATGTTGTATGAAGTGAGGGGCATGGGACTAGCTGATCTGTGAAGTTCTTGCAAGCTCTAATTTTGTCATTTATTGTGCCTCCTAGATGGAGACTGAATTTTGTTATAAGAAATATACCTAGTTATGGTATAAGCCAACGGAATTTTATTTTACATTTCAGTTTCTTTTAGTTAAATAGAATTTCATTCTGAACTCTGGTCTTCTCCAGTGAGCACGAATGTCAAGTACAGTAGAAATGGATTAGAATTGTTGCATATTGGGTTTAGGAGTAGCTGTACTTGACCAACGCTTTTACTTTTTGGCCAGGAATTACATACTCTGGTGTCAGCCATTCCTCTTGCCATTCCTTTTCTGTATTGATGCTCTGTCAGTTACCTCTACACCGTTGGTGTGCTTTTCTTTTTGCTTTACTTATTTTATTCAGATGCTTTGCTTGATTTTTGTCCTCCAAATTCTTTTAGGTTAGTGGCTTTCATTTGATATCAGACTCCAGACCCTAAGTCACTGATATATCTCTAGCACCTAGAAAGTGCCTGGCACATAGATGAATAATTATTTGTTGTATGAACAGTCAGTTAATCATATTATATTCTGGTATGATTTCTCTTTCTTTCTTTTTTTTTTTTTTTTTTTTAAATTCTCTTTATTGCGTGGAGTCCCTTACTTTGACCTGATAATTGTTTCATGATGAGCAGTCCTGGAAGGAGTCTTAGATCTACTCAGACTCCTTGCTTTTCAAATGAAGAACATGGCTCAAAAAGCTGCTGAAGTAACTTGACTAAGATAGTGTGTGTAGACTGCCTCCTGCATGAAGCTATTTCCGTATCTAACAAGACAGTAATTATTCTTGGGTTTCCATTACCTTTGTAGTCACTGTCCTAAAATCCACACTTAAATTCTCTCTGGTAATGGATAATAAATAAGGTCAGTAATTCTGTCCTTTACCTTTTTGTATTACGGAGCATGTAGAATAATCTTGTTTATGATAATTGCCTAAATGGCAAAATCTGGAGGAATATTTGACTCGCATTATCTGAAACTACATACAAAATTGATGGGTCATCATGTTATGGCTCCTTTCCGTTTATCCTTCTGTAAGTGATCAATTATAAAAGTTTTGAACACTTTAGACCCAAATTGATTGGGCAACCATTATCAGAGGAATTGTTTTCCTTGGGATGATTTTGAGCTGGTAGTCTTGGATCCCATCCTTGGTTATAGAGCCTATGAAGTGGGAAGAGAAGAAAATTTAGGAAGAAAAAAAAGGAGTGGGAGAAGACTCCCTTTCCTACCCTATTTGTACCCATTTCCTCCGTACTGACTTTGGTGTTTATTCAGAGTTTAGGTTGTTGGTTACATCTCTCATCTGGTCTTTTCTCTCAGCTGGTTACTTCTAAGAATTTCTAAGTATGTCTACTCAATTAACTTGGACACCAGAAAGCATGAGAATTATTACATGGTATTAGACCCCTTTGTATCCTAATAGAGTGTTTCATCTCTGATCAAGGTAGTGTAGAAAGATTTGGTTGGTCTCCTTGATAACACCTCCCGAATTTAAGTGTGAGATCAGCAAACTTTTCTGTAAAAAGCCATATCAGAAATATTTAGGTTTTGCATGCTAAGAGACAAAATTGAGGATATTAGGTCAATTCTCTGTTGATGAAATTCAAAATCTGATAATTGGTGCAATCATTTGTAATTCAGGCCTGATAAGAATAGAATGGGGAGGGGCTAATAAGTACAGTATTTTGCCTAATTGGGGATTAAAAAGTTAGTGTTCCCTGTCATCAAATTGATGGTACATGTTTCTGTGTAAAATCCATTCTCAGCACTGGATTTGGTCTGTGAACATAGTTTCCCAGCCCTGGTTTAGAGCAAGATTCTAAAGTCCAGCCCCCAGAGTTTGATTTAGTAAGTATGGAATGGGGTTCAAGAGTATACATTTCTAACAAGTTCCCAAGGATGGAAACACCCTTGGAAAATTACTGGTTTAGAGATACTTCTAGCATATCTTAGCTTTCTTCAGGCTTACCATTGTGTCTAATTTTTCTTGAATCTTTTTTATTTTGTGCTTTGTTTTAAATTCTGCAATTGATATGTTATAAATGTCTTAAATCCTGCAATTAGTATGTTAAATGTTTGTTATGTGGTAGGTGTTGTACCAGATGACAGGAATACAAGGTGAGCAAGACAATTGTTCTGTCATATATACCAGTTTGAATGAGTTTAAAAATCAATTTCTACAAACCATTAAGAGCTAGGGTCTATACCACTTTTTCTTTCTTTTTTTTTTTTTTTAATGTTTGTTTATTTTTGAGACTGAGAGAGACAGCATGAGCAGGGAAGGGGCAGAGAGAGAGGGGAGACACAGAATGTGAAGCAGGCTCCAGGCTCTGAGTTGTCGGCACAGAGCCTGACGCGGGGCTCGAACTCACGAACTGTGAGATCATGACCTGAGCCGAAGTCGGACGCTTAACCGACTGAGCCACCCAGGTGCCCCAAGGGTCTATACCACTTTGAAAGCAGGGCAGTGATGTTTGTTCGCTAAAGGAAAGCTAAATTGGAAGAGGAGGCATTACAAAATACTTCATTAATTTGATGTCTTAGGGGATATTGTTTTGTATAAGTGAATTTTTCATATCACCAAAGCTTCCTTTTAAATACTTTAAACCAGTTTGTTATTTGATGGAAAACTTTCTAAAGATGTTACTTTATAATTTTTCACCTGATTATGAAATTAATCTATTCTATTAAAAAGTTCGGGGAGCATGAGGGAATAAAAAGCAAAACACAAACCCCACCTCTGATAATTCCATCATTTAGAAGCAACAGTGTTGCTTAGATGTGTGTTATTCAAACGTTCTCATTGGTCACATAATTTACTAAGTCACGTATCCTCGTGTCTTCTGCCCTCTGCCTCTACTTACTCCTGCCTCAGGACTTGAGTGTGTGCCATTTGTTCATCCCGGCTAGGAGACAGTTTCATGTCCCTCCTCCCTCCCCGGCTCCTTTTTTAGATACTGCTTTTGTAAACACTGCTCCAAACTTTCATCATGAAATTGATTTTAATATAACTTTCCAACTTAATTACCTACCATGTTTTTCTTTATCTCCCCCCTCCACCCTTCATTTACTTGACTCTCCTAATGCTCTATACACTCCTTATTCTTTCACACTTCTATTATTTAACCCTTTAGTATCCTTTTTAGGGGTTTCCTATCCTTTGCATCAGCTCGAGGTCCCACACTTAGTATCCTTGATGGGGAACTGATTAGGGATATAAATCTTTAACATTACAGGGTTAGATTGTGCTCATTGGTTATGTTGGTTGACTTCATTCAGTGGTGACACAGGAAATCTTGGCAAATGTGTACTAAAGCTTGTATGTGAAAGGTGAGGTATAATTAAGGATTTTAAAATACTTTCCTGCACTCAGTTGGAAAAACTTCTAGGGAACATGTGAATCTGTAGTTTAGCTTTGTAATATTTGACTTCTGTCATATTTTCAGGAATGCATTCTGTATGAAAAGGAAGGGTACTATGTAGGCTCTTGTGAAAATGACTGCAGAAAAACTCATTTACTCCTACTTAATCAGTATGTATATATCTATTTACTGTGTCCTTTGTAGATCTGTATTAATTATCCAATGTTCTTGAGGGAGTTTGACTTGGAGCTTGTTGAGCTGGGGTGAAAGGGATTGTGATTCCAGGCTGAGGGTTGGAGGAGGAACCTAATGGTACTTCCTGCAGGTGCATTCCTTGTCTGACTGTGGATGTCATTATCTGAGCCACATAAATGTCAGCTGTCTTAAATTGTTCCTACTCAGGGATTACCTTAGTTATTCCCAGTGCATCATGGGAAAAAGAATCACGTCAGTGAAAGGAGAAATCATGGAAAGGTTCTCTGGCTTCTATTCATCTACAGAGCCAGAAGAATCACGTTCAAGTACCTCCTTACCTCTTCCCACTTTTTCTCCAAATACCGCTCAGAATTGGGGTGCCTGGCTGGCTCAGATGGTGGAAACATGAGACTCTTGATCTCTGGGTCGTGAGTTCAAGCCCTATGTTGACTGTAGAGCTTGCTTAAAATAGAAAAATGCTGCTTAAAATTTACCCTGCCAGTTCTACCCAAAAAAGGTCATTTTGACATAGTTCCAGTCTGCTTTTCCAAGTTGATTTGTTGTTCTCCCACCTAATCAAACAATCCATACGTGATGTGGGTGCTCCAGCCTTTTCTATTTCCATTGCTTTACTTCTTAGAGCCTGACCTCTCCCTTTATGGCTAGCCTCCAGTGTCTAACTCACATGCCGTATACATGAAGTTTTTTTTTTTTTTTTTTTTTTTTTTTTTTTTTTAGTCGGAAAGTGGTCTTTACTTTCTCTGAATTCTGGTAGCATTTTTCCAATGTTTTTCTTTTGGCTTTAACTTACTCTACTTCTTTTTGTGATTCTTCAGATACAGGCCCTGGAAGGTGGCTCTGAGAAGTTCCTGGGGCTCTGTCTTTTGTTAGGTGTTCAGAACCTCCCTCAGCCTGATTCAGAGAGTAGAGTAGTGGGTAGTAAAGAGCTCTAATCTCAGTCAAAAGGTTTACGTTGCAGTTGTAATTACTCTATCAACTAGTGAGCAAGTTACTTAACCTCCAACATGAAATTGTAAAGTGAAGGCTTTGGATTGGGTGATGGCGATCTTACAACATTTGAATTGAATTCATTCATTTAATACCATTCTGGCACAAGGGATACAAAGATGATTATTACCTTCTAAGTTCTATTGTCAAGTAGATCAGACAATTATGTGTGATAAGTGCTGTGTTACATATGGAAATCATTGTAGTTTGAGATTGAGTGAGGTTTGCTCAATCAAGTGTAGTTTTGTTGGCCGTGTGAATTAGAACAGGGACTTCTGGGCAGAGGGAGCAACTTGAGATCAGGATTTTTAACCTTAACATGATTGACAGTTTGAGCCAGATAATTCTTTGTTGTGTGAGGTAGCATCCTATTCCTCCCTGCCTCTACCTACAAGATGCCAGTAGTACCTGCTCCCCCCACCCCCCTGGTTGCCAACTCTGTCCTGGGGACAAAATTGGAGGACAACTACTTGAAACCTAGGCATGGAAGTCAAAGTATAGTGTTTTAGAGAAAAGTTAGTAGTAGAATGTAGGAGTGTTGGAGATAATTGGGAGAGAAGGGATTGTGGGAGGTGAGGCTAGATCACGAGGGCCAACCTTGAGTGCCACATTACGGCACTTATGTTTTTAGAGTAATGAGGTGGACCCTGAAATTAAGTGAGAGATGATTAGATTTGGGGTTTTGAAAGATAATACTGATGGCATCAGGCAGCCATGTCGGAGGAGAGTTGGGGAGCCAGGAGGAGTTGAGACAGTATTTTTAACACTGTGGATGATAAAGAGAATGGTTTAGAGAATGGAGTAAAGGAAGGATGATAAGGGAATGGTTTAGGGAATGGAGTAAAGGAAGTGTGACACCTGGGACTCCCTCGTAAGAGGGAGTTGGTGCTAATTTGACTTTGGCTCTGTCACTGAAGAGAAGGCTGAGCTGGAAAGCAAAGCACCTTTATTGTCTCTCGTTTCTTCAGCTCTTCCTCTGTCTCCAGTTTCATGTCTCCACTTGAGAGCTTCTGTCTGTTCTATCAAAAGGTCAGAGAGGAATCTGGGTTATAGGATGACTGTATTTTTATTTTCCCAGTGTGGCTGTATTACTTAAACAGTGGATTGTCAAAGTACATGCCTTTCTTACCATCTCCCTCCCCTAAAATGTAAGGGACTAGAATCTGGCATCCAGAGAGTGTTAACTGTTGGCTTTCCATAGTTTGTATAGGTGTTATTTTACAGCTTTTAAATTAGATTGATATACAGAAGTAGATTAATAATCTTACTGTTTAAACAATCGTATTAATTCCATTGGCTCCTAGTTGGGAGGTTTTTTGTTTCGAAACAGCACTCGTATTTGAAGTGAAAAAGGTGTAGTCAGTGGAAGAGTACTGTTTTAGTTTCACTTACTGTGCTTTCTTTGTGTTAACACTTAATTCTTGGGACCTCACTACTATTATCTGTAAAACCATGGTGTTGGACAAGAGATGACTTTAGCTACCTTTTTTTTTTTTTTTTTTTGAGTTAATTTTATCTTAAAAAAATTTTTTTTTTCCAACGTTTATTTATTTTTGGGACAGAGAGAGACAGAGCATGAACGGGGGAGGGGCAGAGAGAGAGGGAGACACAGAATCGGAAACAGGCTCCAGGCTCTGAGCCATCAGCCCAGAGCCCGACGCGGGGCTCAAACTCACGGACCGCGAGATCGTGACCTGGCTGAAGTCGGACACTTAACCGACTGCGCCACCCAGGCGCCCCAAATTTTATCTTTAGAGATGTGGAAGAAACTGGATTCCGGAGAAGAAAAATTTTTAAGTACAGGAGCATAGGAAAGGTAAAAAAAGGGTTAATAGATTTAGGAGTTGTTGAATTTGTATTGACTAGTAAAGGGAAGGGTAATAAAATAATTTGAGTGTTTCCTCTAACTTGTTTTTCCTTTGTGTGTCTTTGTGTCTGGATTTTTCTGGAGGGCTTTATTTTATTTAGATTCGTATGGGCTAATTGTGCTTGGCCAACAGCTTGTAGTATGAATTTAGGGACCACAGAGTTGGTAGCCAGGATATAATTTCTTTGCTGGCAGAGCAGCTTAAAGTTTGGTTAAGTTTTCATCTGAAGTCTAGCTTAAGCTTTAAGGACAAACTGCTGTTAAAAACTGATGTAGCTAGCTAGGGAAAATAATATTCAGGGGAAGTTGTTTTTTCTGAATCGAGGATGAAAGTATGCAGATAAATATAGTAGCTGTGATTTGTCTGGCGCAGATGGTTTCAGAGAAAATGTACCTTATTTTTCGTCACTACAAGAGAAGTAGCAAAAGAAGCTTATTTTCATTGTATATCATTTAGGCCAGCCATTCTCAAACTTCATGGTCTCAGGACCCCTTTATGATTGTGGAGGATGTCAAAGAGCTTTCGTTTACATGGGCTTATATCCATTGAAGTTTATTATGTTGGAAATTAAAATGGAAAAAAAATTTAAATTTGTGTACACATTTAGAAATAAAACTCCTTGCATCTTAATGTAAAGAATACTTTTATGAAAAAAAGCTTTTCCAAGAAAACAAAAATTACTAGTGAGCGGTATGGTATTCTACATTTTTGCAGATATTTCATTTGGCTTAGTAGAAGAAAGCTGGCTTCTCTGCTTCTGCCTTCAATCTCTTGTGATAGAATACGTCATTGTAGCCTTTGGAAGCACTGCACTGTATACTGGAGAGAGAATGACCGTGATGATAGCATATAGTGTCATCTTATTGTGAAAACAGTTTTGACCTCTTGGGTCTCCTGAAAGGGTCTCGGTGGACCACATTTGAGAACCAGTGTCTTAGACAACCAAAGGAGGTTTGACACTATCTTTTGAGTGGCTTGCCTACTATAAATTTTTATTTTTTTAATTGAGATATAACTTAGATACAGTCAAGTCCACAGATCTTGTGTATAGCAATGTACATATCTGTATAACTACCATTCAGATCAGTGTATCATTTCCAGCATTCCAGAAGGAATGCACCTTCCTGCTCTCTTGCACCTTCCTGCTCCCCCAAAAGAAACCCCAATACTCCTTCTTTCAGTGAATTAATTATGCATGTTTTTTGTGCTTCACATAATTGGAATAACACAATATAAACTCTTGTGTCTGGCTTCTTTTGCTCCACATAAGAATTTCTTCTTTTTGTTACTGGGTAGTTACTGTATGAAATACACCATGACTGATGTATTCATTGTATTGTTTGTGGACATTTGGACTGGCTGTGGTGTTTCCACTAATTATAAAGAATGTGCCATGATCATTTTAGTACGCGTCTTTTGATACACACCCAGAAGTGGAATTGCTGGATTGTAGGATATGTATCTGTTTAGTTTTTTTTTTTTTAATTTTTTTTTTTCAACGTTTATTTATTTTTCGGACAGAGAGAGACAGAGCATGAACGGGGGAAGGGCAGAGAGAGAGGGAGACACAGAATCGGAAACAGGCTCCAGGCTCCGAGCCATCAGCCCAGAGCCTGACGCGGGGCTCGAACTCACGGACCGCGAGATCGTGACCTGGCTGAAGTCGGACGCTTAACCGACTGCGCCACCCAGGCGCCCCTATATCTGTTTAGTTTTAATAGATACTGCCAAACAGATTTCCCAAGTAGTTGGTTGCACCAGTTTAGAATCCCACCGATGTAGTTCATACGGCTCTTCCTTAACAACACTTAGTATTGTCAGTCCTTTTAATTTTAGCCAGTTTAGTGGAGACTTAGGAATATCTGATTGTAGCCTAAATATTCATTTGTGTGTGTCTAATGATGGTTAGAACCTTTTCATATGCTTACTGGTATTTTGGCTATTTAATTCTTGCTGCCTGTAAGATTTGAAGTTTGGCTAGTAGACAGCTTGAAGTCTCTAGTGGCTCACAATCACTAGCTGACAAAAAATATCAGTTGAGTGAATTGCTGAAAATATGAGCTATTTTTTAATGAATTTATTAGTGATAAGGAAGTTAAACATTACTGTTAAAGCTATGTTTGGCTTTAGAGTATGTCTGCAAAGATCTTCGCTCTTGAAAGATTCAATACTTCAGATTAAAATATGGCCTTTAGAAATAAACCATGAAGGTAAGAAATAAGTGTTGGTAAAGATGTGGAGAAAAGGGAACCTTTGTGCACTGTTGGTGGAAAAGTAAATTGATGCAGCCACTATGGAAAACATTATGGAGGTTCCTCAAAAAAATTAAAAAATAGAACTACCATCTGATCCAATAACTCCACTACTGGGAATCTGAAGAAAATGAAAACGCTAACTTGAATAGATTGATGCACTTGCATGTTTGTTGCAGCAGCACTGTTTACAGTAGCCAAAATACAGAAAGAATCTAAGTATCCATCAGTGCAGTGGATAAAGAGATTGTGTACATATATTCCATGGTGTGTGTATGTACAATGGGTTGTTATTTCAGCCATAGGAAAGAATGAAATCTTGCCGTTTGTGACAGTGTGAATGGACCTGGAGGGCATTATGATAAGTGAAATCAGCCAAAGACAAACACCATATGATCTTTTATATGTGGAATCAAAAAACAAAAACCAAGCTCAGATACAGAGAATAGATTGGTGGCTGCCAGAGGTGGGTGGGCGTGGGGGAAGACATGGATGAAGGGAGTCAAAAAGTAAAAAGGGGGTGACGCCTGGGTGGCTCAGGCTTTTGAGCATCCATCTTTGGCTCAGGTCATGAACTCACATTTGACTTGCTACTTACGGTTACTCTTTCAGATGCAGCTCATAGGTTCTGAGAAGATTTTGTAGATATCCTCTGCCTTTGGAGAACTTATTTCTCTCTTTTCCAAGCTTTTTAAAAAAGTTTTTATTTAAATTCCAGTTAACATGTGGTGTAATACTAGTTTCAGGTGTACAGTATAGTGAATTAACACTTCCATATAACACCTGGTGCTCATCACAGGTGTACTCCTTAATCCCCATCACCTATTCAACCCATCCTCCATCCAACCTTTTTCTAAGGAAAGATCAAACATACAAAAATGTGAATAAACTCCCATTAACTAGCTTTATTTTTATTTATTTATTTATTTTTTTAAATTTTTTTTTCAACGTTTATTTATTTTTGGGACAGAGAGAGACAGAGCATGAACAGGGGAGGGGCAGAGAGAGAGGGAGACAAGAATCGGAAACAGGCTCCAGGCTCTGAGCCATCAGCCCAGAGCCCGACGTGGGGCTCGAACTCACGGACCGCGAGATCGTGACCTGGCTGAAGTCGGACACTTAACCGACTGCGCCACCCAGGCGCCCCAACTAGCTTTATTTTTAGCGCTGTTCTTTTTTTTTTATACCTTCTATGTTTAGAAGCAAATCCTGGGGCCCCTGGGTAGCTCAGTCAATGGTCTGACTCCTGCTCAGGTCATGATCGTGTGGTTTGTGAATTCGAGCCACACGTTGGGCTCTGTGCTGACAGCTCAGAACCTGGAGCCTCCTTCGGATTCTGTGTCTCCCTCTCTCTGCTCCTCCCTGCTCATGCTCTCTAGATCGCTCTCAAAAAAATAATATATATAGAAGCAAATCCCAGACAGAATTTCATCTTCAATATTTCTGTATATTCCAGTTGGTGCAAAGGACAAATGATGTCCTAGCACACCATGTCTACACAGTGATGTAGTAATTCAAGTAGGAGGGCTGAGTCTCCCACGTGGCATGTGATGGTGGTAGGATAGCTGTGCAAAACTCAAGAACAGTGCATGCCTTCCCAGTCAGCAATGTGCTGCCATCTGTCACATTCTATTATTATTAATTTTGTTTGTATTTAGTCTGTAGGAGAGCAATTAGCATAAGGAGTATGATTCTTAATTTCATAATTGCATATGTTTTAACAGTGTTAAAATAGAAAGGAATTTAGTTTTTAAAAGTTTTGTTAGGGTAGAACCAAAACTGGCAAACTTGAGCCAGCCATGGTGCTTGGAGTCCAGTGACTGGAACTGGGACTCTAATTCCATATTTACTAAATGAAACATGTACTTCTATTTCTACCTAAAAGGTGGTGGTTTTGTTCATTCTTTTACTTGACAGATAATTAGTAAATTGTGTAGCACCACAGAATTTTGATGTCTTATTACTGGTTTCCTTATTCTCCCTACTGTCACGTTTTCTTTAGAGGCAGCACAAATTCTGATAGGAATACTGTGCTATGCGTTGTATTATAAATGGTAAGATAATCTTTGATTTGAAACTTTTTGAAAAGTAGGACAAAATTTTGAAGTATGGTTAGGATTCTGCATTAAAGCAATACAATAAAAAAAAGTCAGCTATATTAGTATAAAACTGTTGAGGCTATTAATTTATTTTAAAAAGCAACTTGAGCACTTGTGATACATACATAAGGAGGATCGAATCCTGGTAATTTATAGTTGGGAGAATACTTTTTCTCTGAACTGATCTAGTGATCATATTTATAGGGAGCCTGGGAAGGTTAAAAAATGAGGAGTTGTCAAAAGTACATAATCATCTAATTAGCATCTCTAGGGAAAAGTAACCAGCACTTGTTAGAACACCTACTGTTTATTGGGTGCCTTCTATGTGCAAGGCAGTTAACATACATTTTTCCATTTGAGCTTCCCAACAATCTCTGAAGGTATTAGCCAACTTGAGGGAAAGAAAAAATGATACTTTGAGATTAAACAGTACCTGTTCTAAACATATTTGTTACATAGTAGTTGCTGACAAACCTCATGCTCTGCAAAATCACACCCCAAGATGTAACCAGATTTATGGGGAAAATAGGATTAAGAGCAAAGGGATCACTGAAAAGCTTATGTAACTTTGTAATTTAGAGCACTAACAGAAACAATAAGAATTCTAATAAAACAAACAGCACAGTTGAAAACATCTTGAATTCCTGACAAGCTATAGTAAATATGATTTTTTAAAAACAGGTAACCTAATGGAACCCTTCCGGATAGGGAAGGGTTGAGGTTACAGAGGTAGGGAGCACATGGGGGAAATAAAATGCACAAAGGATCAGAGAGAACAGAAATATGTCTAAGAGCGTGTAGCCAGAATGAGCCAAAAAGAATGTGAGGTGATCGCTGTCCCAGTTCAGACCTTTTTTTTTTTTTTTTTTTTTTTTAAATGTTTGCTTATTTTTGAGAGAGAGACAGAGCTTGAGAGGGGACAGGGCAGAGAGAGTGGGACACACAGAATCCAAAGCCGGTTCCAGGCTCCTAGCTGTCAGCACAGAGCCTGATGCAGGGTCCAAACCCACAAACCGTGAGATTATGACCTGAGCCGAAGTCAGAAGCTTAACCGACTGAGCCACCTAGGTGCCCCTATCCAGTTCACACCTTTGTGCCCCACCCTCATGCTGCTGCTATTTGGTGCAAGACATTATGCATTGAGGGAAAAATTCCTTCCAAATTAACATGACTTGCAAGTGTGTTTGCTGACATTTGCCGGTGTACTAAATGCCATTACAAAACGGCATCCTTTGTAGCAAAACAGACTTCATGTGGACCAAGTCTTTTGCACTTCAAAATCCACACTCCTGTTCCACCTTCAGTACTAAATTGCAAATAGTTGTCTTTAACATGTCTCCCTTCCAGTGGAATGTTGTTAGAAAAGGGAGCTAATACTTCACTGGAGACCTTCTGGCATTTAAAGATAATCATTACCTTACATTTAATCGTCACAACCATAGCCTAGTATCCTCAAGTGGGGAAACTGAGTCCCAAAGAGGTTTGGGAACTTTGTCCAATATCGTACAGTAGGTATTAGAGTAGAAATTTAAATCCATGTGTTTCTGGTTACAAATTTGCTTTTGTATACCCCGCTGCTTCTGGCAAAACAATTTTATCAGGCCATTAACAAGAGCAGTTGTCTAGCACACCTAATAGGGTTGATGAAGTCATTCTATTCCTTCCCACTGGTCTCTTAATAGCACTGCAAATAGGCCAAAAAAAAAAAAAAAAAAAAAAGTGATGGAGCATGGCAAGGGAATGGGCAGAGGCAATGGTTCCAAGGTGTCTGGATTTGAAATCTAGATTTGCTACCTTTTTCCCCCAATAGCTATTTCAAACTACCTCTTGGGATTGTTATGAATGTTAAATAAGCTAATCAAAATCCTTTAAATGATACCTGGCTCATGGTAAGTGCTTAATAAATGTCACCCGTGCCCCATTGCTTCTCACTTTTTGGTTCTTTTTCTGCTCTTAATCCATACTGTTCTATTTCTCCCCTTCCTCCCTATCTCTTCATATCATTAATTTGAAATAGATTAAATGTAGATAGTACTTAACTGAATATTGATGTTTTTAACACTTCCTAACCTTTCATTGATATTTTGGGTGTATATATTTGGATGCCTATTGTTTATGCAGGGCTGGACAATTTTAAAAAGTAGTGGTGTATGGGGTGCCTGATATGGCTCAGTTGGTTGGGCATCTGACTTCAGCCCAGGTCACTGTCTCCCGGTTTGTGAGTTCAAGCCCTGTGTCAGGCTGTCTGCTGTTAGCGCAGAGCTCGTTTTGGATTCTGTCTCCCTCTCTCTGCCCCTCCCCTGCTCACATTCTCCCCTCTCTCAAAAATAAAAAAAAATAGTGGTGTTTGAGGGTTTGTAATGTTTTAGTTTCCAGGGTACAAGCTGTGGAACTCAGTACATAGGTGTGCTATTTTAGTTTCATCTTTTTGTGTGCCTAAATTTCTGCATTTATTAAATATACGTGTGTAAATTTAACGTATAAATACACACATTAAGAATAACCAGAAGAACGGCTGCCTCGGTGGTTTAGTCAGTTAAGTGTCTTGACTCAGGTCATGATCTCCTGGTTTGGTGAGATTGAGCCCTGCATCTGGTGCTGAGCTGACAGCATGGAGCCTGCTTGGGATTCATTCCCTCCCTCCCTCCCTCCCTCCCTCCCCCCCCCCCTCTCTCAAATAAATATTAAAAAACAGAAGAAATAGTCCTCTCAAACATTAAAAAAAAAAAAAAAACTAGTCTTACAGTATATTTCAGTGACAAGATCATGCCTTTATTTTGTCTTTAAGGAGAATTCAGAATTTTTATTATTTGTAGATAGCAGGTTTAAAAAGAATCGAGGAAGTAGCAAATGGCTTGAATATGATCACTGTGCCAAAATAAATTATTTAATTTCTACATATTTGTGAATTTCCCAAATTTCCTTTCATTGAATTCTAGTTTTATTTCTCCATGTTCAAAGAACATAGTTTCTGTCCTTTAAATTTGAGACTTGATTTACAGCCTAGCATATGGTCCATTTTGGAGAATGTTCATGTGCACTCAAGAAGAATATGTATTTTGTTGTTGGTAGAGTGTTCTATTACATGTGTGATCTAGTTGGTGTAGTGTTGTTAAAGTCTCCTTCCTTAATCTTTTTAGTTGTTCTATGCATTATTGAAAGTGGTGAGTTGGAAGTCTATTTCCCTGTCCTTTTCTGTCTTTTTTTGCTTCATATGTTTTGGGGCTACTGGTAGGTTGCGTGTATATATATATATTTATAATTGTTAAATCTGGATGAATGGACGTTTTTATTATAAAGTGTTCCTTTTTATCTTTAGGAATTTATTTTTGTCTTAAAGTCTATTTTTTCGTGGTAGATCTATAGACACTTCACCTTTCTTATGGTTGCTATTTTGCATGATGCATATTTCCCCATCCTTTTACCTTTATTTTTTTTTTTTTAAAGCTCTGCACCCAACATGGGGCTCAAACTCAAGACCCCAAGATCAAGAGTTGCATGTTCTATCCACTGAGCCAGCCAGGTGCCACCCTCATCCTTTTACTGTTAACAGATTTGTATCCTTGGATCTAAAATTCTCCTATTGATAGCATGTCCTTGGATCTTCCTTTTTTAAATCCAGTCTATCTCTGCGTTTGAATTTTATGAGCCATTCACATTTAAAGTCATTAATCTGACTAGATTTACATCTGCCATTTTACTTTGTTTTCTGTATCTCATGTGGTTTTTTTATCTTTTTCTCTTACTGATTTCTTTTGCCTTAAGCAGATATTGTCGACTGTGGTATTTTAATTCCTTTTAATGATTTTTTTCACCACATTTTTTGTTTACATTTACTCTTCGTAGATGTATTGATATTTTCATATCCTACAATTCATCCATTTAAAGTGTACAGTTCAATGGTTTTGGGTGTATCATTTAAAAAAAATTTTTTTTAATGTTTTATTTATTCTTGAGAGAGAGAGAGAGAGAGAGAGAGCATAAGCAAGGGGAAGGGCAGGACGAGGGAGGGACACAGAATCCGAAGCAGGCTCCAGGCTCTGAGCTGTAGTAACACAGCTGTAGCAGGGCTGGAACCCACAAGTCTTGAGATCATGACCTGAGCGGAAACCAAGAGTCGGAAGCCCAACTGATTGAGCCACCCAGGCACCCTTAAACTTCACTATTCTACGTGCCATAAATAAGTGGAATCGTACATTGTTTACCCTTTTGTGACTGGCTTGTTTCACTTAGTGTAACATCACATGTTCCAAACATGTGTCGATTTCCTTTTTAAAGCTGAATGATCTTCCATTGTTTGTATATACCACATTTTATCATTTATCGATGGACACTTGGTTTACTTCCATCTTTTGGCTACTGTGAATAGTACTTGCGATGAACATGGATTTGCAAATACTTGTTTGAACTTCTGGTTTTCAGCTTTTTGGGTGTAGAATTGCTGGATAATGTTAGCAAGTCTATATTTACTCTTTTGAGCAATGGCCACACCACTTTCCACAGTGGCTACACCATTTTACACTGCCACCAGCAATGCACAAGGATTCTAATCTCTCCACATCCTAACACTGGTTATTTTCTTTTTTATTATAATCATTCCAGTTGATGGGAGGAATCTATCTCACTAAGGCTTTGATTTGCAGTTTCCTGGTGGCTAATGATGTGTTGAGCATCTTTTCGTGTATTTACTAGCCGTTTGTACATCTTTGGAGAAATGCCTATTCAGATGCTTTCTCCGTTTTTAAATTGGTTGTCTTTTTTTATTACTGAGTTGTAGGAGTCTTTTTGTGTATTCTAGATACAAGTCCCTTATTAGATTCATGATTTGTAGTGTTGTTTATTTTTCCTTCCATTCTCTGGGGGTGTCTGTCTTTTCAGTTTTAATATATACAATTTTTATTTTAAGTAGGCTATATGCCCAACGTGGGGCTCAAACTCATGACCCTGAGATCAAGAGTCACATGCTTCACTGACTGAGCCAGCCAGGTGCCCCTTCACTGTCTTAATATTACAAATGTCTTTTGAAGCAAACATTTTTAATTTTGGTGAAGTCCATTTTGTCTGTTTTGTTGCTCCTGCTTTTGGTGTCATACCTGTAAGAATCCATTGCTGAAATGCTAGGTCATGAAGATTTACCGTTATTTTTTCCCTAAGAATTTTCTAGTTTTTGATCTTATGTGTAGGTCTTTGATTCATTTCATGTTAAATCATTCAGTTATTGGGAAACATTTCTATATGAAATCCAATTATGCATTATGTACACTTTGTTTATACAGTGCTTTTTAAATCAGTTAAAAAAGGAGAAGAAAGGCCTTTATATTGTTCTTTATGATTATATTTTCCAGTGCTCCTTCACTGGGGATTGGGTCTGTTAAGCACCGTAGGCTGTCATGCTAGAAGTTGACCTCAGGCTTCAATTTTGAAACAGTTCTGGTTGACAGGCTTTTTTTATTTCAGTGCTGTGAATGTGTCATCCCACTGCTTTCTGGCCTCCATATTGTCTGATGAGAAATCAGCGGACAGTGTTATTGAGGAACCTATATATGCAATGATTGCTTCTTCCTGCTTCCTCATTTCTCTTTGTATTTGGCTTTTGACATTTTGATTATGATGTTTTACAGTCTGGTCTCTGAATTTATCCTGCTTGGAGTTTGCTGAGCTTCTTGGATGTGTAGATGAATGTGTTTCATGAATGTGGGGGAGTTTGGGCCATAATTTCCTCAAATACCTTTTCTCTTTCTGGACTCCATAACATATATGTTAGTATGCTTAATTGTATTCCACATTTCTCTGAAACTCATTTTTCTCTGTTTTTCAGAATGCTTAATCTGTTCATCTTCTAGTTTGCCGATTTTTTTTTTTCTGACAGCTCATATCTTGAGCCATTTCAGTTAATTTTTTCATTTTAGTTATTGTACGTTTTCTTTTAAAAATTTCTTAAGTAGGGTCCATGCCCAGCATGGGGCCCAAATTCATTACCCCAAGGTCAAGTGTCTCCTCCACCTACTGAGCCAGCCAGGTGCCCCAGTTACTATACTTTTGGACTCCAGAAATTTTCATTTGGTTCTTTTAAAAAATTTTCTAGCTCTTACATCTTTTTTTATAGTCTGTGTTTAAACGTGGTCATATTTTTCTTTACTTCTTTTAAGCATGGTTTCCTTTAGTTCTTTGAACATACTTGTAATAGCTGTGTTGAAGTCTTAGCTAACTAAGCCTGACATCTGGACCCTCTCAAAGCCAGTTTCTTTTGGCTGCTTCCCCTACCCCACCCTGGTGTATGGGCCACAGTTCCCCTTCTTCACACCTGTCGGGTAAACTTTTTTTTTGGGGGGGGGGGGCGGGGGGGGGGAGGCGGCTCTTTTATCTAATGTAGCAACTTTGGATACTGATTCCCCACTACCCATACCTGGGGACTTGTTGTTACTTGCTTGTCTGTCTCACTACTGGCCAAACTGCTGTAATGAAATCCATTTTCCTTGCAATGTGTAGCCTGTGATTTCATATTCTTCAGAGGGTACAGGCTTAGTCATATCTGTGTTAAGCTGTCTCCCTCTGTTGGTGTCACATGCAAATGTTAGTCTCCACTAATTGTTGGCTGATTGCTTTATTGTTTCAGGTGATGGCCTGGGATTTAATTGCCCCACAGTCTGAGCCAATTCAGTTTTTTTCTTTCTAGAAGGTAATGTTTGAGTTCGGTCTTTAAGGTTTGCTCTGACTTCAGGGAGGCTCTTAGCTGTCTCTTTCCCTGATTCTTTCTGGTAAACTGCTAGCTGGTTTAAAGTTTATAGCTTGTTGCTCTCATGAGATTAACCAGCGTCTTAATTGCTTACTGCCTTGCTCTCCATTGTTTTTAGTGCACTCTCAGGTTTGAACTTCCCTGTACTTTGTTCCAAATAAAGTCGGTTCACTTTGAGAGAAATTTGAAGCTTTTTGATGGCCTGCCTTTCCCCCTGGGCGAAACCTTTACATCATTTCTTCAGAACTGGGGGTGAAACAATGGCTCATTTCTGTCAGATTGACACGCTTGCTTCATGAGTAGGGTGCTGGGTGAGAACAGCAGCCTCTGGTGTTGTCACCTTGTCTCTCCTGGTGTGGAACCTCAGTCCTATGAGTGAGATGGAGTGAAGGCCATTAGGAGCACATTATTCTTGGCCTGAAGAACCTGGGGCCAAACTTCTCCACAAGTGGAGCTTGGATAGAAGAAAGGAGCCCCGGACATCCCAGCTGCTTGTGCCTGCAATAGAGCCCCTGCAAGTCACAGTTGGGAATGAGGAGAAATGCTAGCTGTTTTTCCTCTCTTGGGCAGATACCTTGATTGGGAGGTTGGAGGAGAAGAGCCCTGTATTCTTGGCTGCACCCACCTGGAATGGAGCTTCTGTCCTGCTGAGCTGGCCCAAAATGCCACAGACTCTGTTCTTAGTGAGATATACATTTTCTTTAATAAGTATTTCTTCATTTACTGTATACCCTTAGGACAATTCTGGGGACCTCAAAAAAATTTTTTTATGTAATCTTCACTGGTTATTGGTTTCACTGGGGAGAATATCCACAGAGGTTCTGATGCCAGCATTCCAGAAGTCATTTTTAATTTAAAATTACTCCTTGCCTGCAGCCACTTAAAAACTCCCACTTGAGAATGCCTTGGAAAGGATGCTGGAATTTATTGAAGCTTTAATGTACATATAAAAGCTTCCAGTACCCTAATTGTGTACATACGACTTTACAGACACTTAGCACGGAGGTTTGAATAAGAGTGTTTAGCCAATTACCAAGCATTTCTAGATGAATACGTTTTTGCTGCAATGAACAAAACTTAGAATGCAAGATATGGTTCTGTTGTGATGCCATAATAGGAAGTTATCCATAGGAGGCAGCAGTGAGTGTACGTAGTGATTTTATTAAAAAAATTTTGAATTTATTTTGTTATTGAAGTACAGTTTATCCAATGTTACATTTGTATATGGTGATTTGGTGACAAAAATTAAGGGCTGTGGGTGTTTAATAGTGGTGGTAATAGGATATGAGCATTTGAATTCAACAAAGATTAGACCTCTTCGTTTGTGTTAGCCTGAGTTATTGATTGAATGTGAAGCTGTCTAGAGTTAGCGTCACATTTGGGGGCAGGGGAACCTGTGCTTAATAATAGCTGCCTTGACTGGTTTTGTGTCTAATTTATCATAATTGTGAGAAGAATTAGGGGTCCTATGTTAATGATAATGGCAGTGCTGGTGGAACTAGGAGAAGAATGTCCTTTACTCTTGAGCAAGGACTACATTATAAAATTGCTTAGGGATATTTAGGTACATAACTGTGGACTCGGCTATATTGACAATATCTTGCTGCATTTTAAACTCCTGAAACCTCATCTCCCACTGAACAATAGTTTGTTATAGCATAGTTTTTGCATGCTGTATTTCTTAGGGATACAGTGCTAGTGTTTTAGAAGAAAATTCTGTGGCCATAGCTATTAGCAATGTTGTAAAAGAATAATCAACATGGGGAAATTTCAAATGAAGCAAAACAGTTTTATGAAATGTGTTTCTGCATCAAAAACATTTTGATAGAGTTTATCTTGGAGTTGGGGATATGGTGAAATTAATGGTAGCCTTTTCCTTATTTTCCAACATTATTGATGTATGGCGTGGTGGTTAAAACTGTAGAACCCTGGAGCTTGTAGTTGTAGTACGTGGGGTAGAATCCTGGCTGTACCACTTTGCCTATGTATTCACTCTGCCCTAGTTTCTTTACTCCTGAAAGGGGGCCAGTAATAGGCTTGTTCTGAGGATTAAATAATTATATATATATATAACTTAGAATAGTGCCTGACACAAAGTAAACACTCAAATGTTATTACCACTATTAATAAGAAAAAAAATTTTTTTGAATTTTTTAATGTTTATTTTTGAGAGAGAGAGAGTGGATGAGCGCATGCGTTGGAGAGGTTGGCAGAGGATCCAAAGGGGCTCCATGCTGACGGCAGAGAGCCTTATGCGGGGCTTGAACTCATGAATTGTGTGTGAAATCAGGACCTAAGCTAAAGTCGGATGCCCACTGACTAAGCCACATAGGTGCCCCTATAAGAAAAAAATTCTTAAATGTTTATTTTTGAGAGAGAGAGTGCATGGGGGGTAGGAGAAGAGAGAACCTCCACAAGGTTCCGCACTGTCAGCCCAGAGCCCCACGTCGGGCTTGAACTCATGAACTGTGAGACCATGACCTGAGCCGAAATCAAGAGTCAGACGCTTAACAGAATGAGCCACCCAGGCACCCCAGTGAGGAAATTTTTATTTAAAATCTGAGGTATGTCAACCTGGCTATAGTAGTATTGAAATTGGGGAATGAGAGAGGAAAAATAAGGGCTGATTGAGAATGACCTCGAATAGTACTTACAGAAAAGGTAGAGAGGAGGATGACACTAAAGGTTTTAGAGACTGAAAATGTTGGCTTAATTTACAGTTAATATGCTAAACAGATTGGTAGTGTGGAGATCAGCCAGGATGCTGTTAACATTGGAGTCTCTTAAAGTGGAGTGGGAATGGAAAAGATAATTTTGGACACATTATAAAAGAGGAATTGTTGGCGATGGGAAGGGAGACGGTTTGTTTGACTTTGTTACTAACCCCCCCCCCCCCCATTTTTTCTTTTGAGCACCTACCTGTTGTGTGTCAGTGAATCCTTGGGATACAACGATGACTACAGTTCATATAACTTTTACCCTTATGGAACTTTTGTTTTTGTAGAGGGTTTGATCATCACATAGATGCTTTAAAGGAAAGTGTAGCTGGCTCTCAGAGCCTCAGATAGGAGTACTTGATGAGTTCTTAGGTGAGTTGAGCACTGGTGAAGGTGAATTCTTATGGGCAAAACTAAGCAGACTGCTTGTTCAGAGGCTTCAGAGTCCTTGTGAGGGGAGTACGTTTGAAGGAACAAGAAGGCAGATTGAATGGGATTAGAACAGGTGGCTGGGGAATAGTTGCAAGGTGAGGCTGAAGTTGGGTATTTGAAGACCTTGTAGACTGTTAGAGAAGCATTTCGGTCTTTGTCCTGGTCTTTTAAGATTTTTAAGCAGGGCCTTATGGTATTGTACAGTTTGCATTTTAGTAAGAGTCATGGTGATTGTTTCTAATGCCAAAAAGGTAAAACATAATTGGAGGGATGGGTACAAGCTTGATAGTAACCATGATTTAAAGAGAAAGATCACAATCCCTTATCATTGTTCCCTCCGCATCCCTTTTTATTTTCCATCTTAATTCTCCCCCTTTGAATTCAGAGAGAACATGTTGGGAGCTGTGGAGAACCTTCATGGTTGAATGGAAGAGCCAGTGGCTTTAGAGTCTAACATATGTTGGCATCTGCCATCTTAGACAAGCTCAAGTCACTTTTAATCTTTTAGCTTCTGTTTGTTAAACTGGATTAGTAGCCATATGGGATAGGTGTCATGGTGATTACATGAGTGTATAACAATAATTTATTTGTATAACAATAAAGCACCTACTATTGTGCCTGATACATAAGTGCTCATAACTTTCCTAGAGTAATGTATAAATTAAGATGGAACTGTAAGGGAGCCTGTGATACTGTAATTTATAATACATATTGAGTCGTCTCTCCAGTTTCTGGCACAGAGCTTCAAAAACCTTAGGAGTTTCCTAACTAGTGAGAGCCAAAAAAGGGCATCTTACGTTACGTTAATGAAGTGACTTTTGGAAAGCCCCTAAGGATTGGGGGATGATTGCCAGGGGAAGGGACCATGTGACTAGAGTGTTGGAACTTTCAGCCCCTTCTGCCTCCTTGGGCTGTGCGGAGAGACTAGAGATTGAGTTCAACCTTCAACAGTCAATGATTTAATCGTCATGGCTGTGTAATGAAACCTCCATAAAACTCCAAAAAGACGGGGTTCAGAGAGGTGCTGGATTGGTAAACATCTGGAAACCTGAGGGGAGTGGTGGGCCCAGAAAGAACACAGAAGTTCCTTGCCCTTTCTCCATGCTTTGTCTTACGTATCTCTTCTATCTACCTATTTCCGAGTTATATACCTTTAATAATAAACTGTAATCTAGCAAGTAAAATGTTTCTCTGAGTTCTGTGAGCTTCTCTAGCAAATTAATCAAACCCAAGGCTTAGGGGTCATTGGAACCTCCAGTCTATAGCCCGTTAGAAACATAGATGACAACTTGGACTTGTGACTGGCAACTGAAGTGGGGGACAGGGAGTAATCTTGTAGGACTGACGGAGCCCTTAACCTGTGGGATCTGATGCTATCTCCAGGCAGATGGTGTCAGAATTTTAGCTGAATTGTAGGACACCCACCTGGTGTCTGAGAATTGCTTGGTATGAGGGAATCACACATTGTAACTAAGTGCAGAATTGTAGAGTCACAGAGAAACTTTGAATGGAATGGAACCAAAAGTCCACGAAACAATTCCTTGGGTAGTGTAAATACTGAAACCTTTTTTGCCTTTACCCACTAGAGTGGTTATGGATCATAGTATCTGAATATAATTGATTATGAGGTGTGTCACAAGAAATAATAAGTAGATAATTAGTTAAAGCAAATATAATAGCAATGCTTGCAAATGAGGTTACCTAAAAATTAGAGTCAGGAATATTACCAGTAATTATTTTTACTCACATTTCAATGTTTTCTTAGGGATTAAAAAAAAAGTCCTGGAAGTCCAGCTATTGGTGTAGATAATTAACTGTGTTATTACTATTTGTTAAAAGTGTTTGCTTTTATTTTGTGTTCTTTTTGGATTTTGGCATTCTCTGTGTGTGTCAGTGGAAGTGTATAAAACCTGCAATAGCTATTTATGTCCTTTCTCATGTAGTGGAAAAACTTCTACGTAGGATAGGATACATTTTCTTCCAGCTAACAACGCATACATAAAAAGTTTGCATTTAATATTGAATCTGTCATAGCGATAGAAATTCCAGTTTAAAATTCAAAAAGTTCTAAATACTATTGGCCTAAATATGAGTATCTTTGTACTCAAAAATGGTGGTTTGTAGTTTTTTTAATGCTTATTTTTGAGAGAGCGCAAGAGGAGGAGGGGCAGACTAGGGAGACAGAGGATCCAAAGCAGGCTCTTCCCTGACAGCAGCAAGCTTGATGTGGGACTTGAACTCACAAACCACAAGATTATGACCTGAGCCGAAGTCGGACACTCAACTGACTGAGACACCCATCTGCCCCCAAAATGGTTATTTTGAAATAAAGCTTAGTACTAAAAAGATGTTTCGCAGTGGATTATAATGAAGATAGAATAATTTTTACATTTCATATTAACATTTTAAATATGTATAATTTAAGTTCTGCCTTTCCTCTATATGGTAGTGTATTAACTGCAAAATAATAGTTTGTCTAAGACCATTGTAATTAAGGTTTTCATTTTGTAGTGATCAGTAGAAGTAATGAGGTCTAATGCCTGGTGAAGGCTAAGTACAGCTTGTTTCACAGTTATGTCTCTCGCCTCTGGTGAGTCAAGTATTTTAAGAAGGGAAAAACGAGTTATGGATGTCAGTTAAACATAGAAAGGCATTAGAAAAGAAAAATAATTGAGTAATTTTCCCCTTTGGTTTTGGTACATAATAGATAAAATTCACAAGCTAAGATAATTTCCAAGGATGAGTTTAAGGATCTATCACATTGGTTTTTCTTTTCTTTTTTTTTTTAATGTTTATTTTTGAGAGAGAGCAAGGGAGACAGGTTCTGAAGCAGGCTCTGCACTGACAGCAGAGAGCCCGATGCGGGACTCCCAACTCACCAACTGTGAGCCAAAATCGAGAGTCAGGCACTTAAACAATTGAGCTACCCAGGCCCCTCTATCATGTTGTTTTCTAAGAGACTCAACTCCTTCTGATGTCCAGTAAAGGAAATAATTTGTTTGACTGTTGGGCTTGTTTTTGCTTGTTTATAAGGCTCTATCCTCAATCTGTTAATGCTAATTCCAGAGAGAGAGATTTGCCCGCTGTGCTCTGCCATATTCCCTTATGCTTAAAACAATATGTGGCCTGTTGTAAACACTTAACACATATTTCTTGAATAAATAAGCTTTGAGTTTTTGTTTAATTAAACTTTTATTTTTTGGACAAAAAGTTTCAGAAAGAGAAGGAACTCTAAGTATATTAGGATCATATACATATGTGGAATTGTAGAGAGTTTCAATGTGCTGTATAAGAGAGAGATTTTGAAATACAGGAAACGTTTCAGCAGAGGTGGAATAATGACTGGATAGAGAGTGACCATTCTTTGTCTTGAGGGTTTCTCTGGTATTAAGGCCCTCCCATTTGAAAGCTGTTGTAGAAATTCAGTTCTGCAAGCTTTAAAATGAGTATGAATGGTTGCCGCTTATGAAGTACTAGCTTATTAAAAGGAATGACGCCAACCTTTTTCCAGGTAAAGGTGTTGCTTCTCCCATCTTGGAAGATATTGAGATGCTGAGTTTGGATATGAAAAAAATGCTGTCTTCTAAAGACAATCTAATACTATCATTTTGGTTACATGTTGCATTGCAGAAAATCCAACATAATTTCTGGTAAAACCTGAGTGAAAGGGAGAACAATGACCCTTACAGTACTTTTGTTTTTCTGAAATAAAACTTGACACTTTATGTAAAGCTTGAAACTTTACACAGTACAGTTGCACCTTGGATTTGTTGAATTTGAGCATTTTTTTTTTTTAATGTTTGTTTATTTTTGAAAGAGGCAGAGCATAAGCAGTGGAGGGGCAAAGAGAGGGAGACATAGAATCTGAAGCAGGCTCCAGGCTCTGAGCTGTCAGCACAGAGCCCGACGTAGGGCTCGAACCCAGGAACCGCAAGATGATGACCTGAGCCGAAGTTGGGTGCTAAACTGACTGAGCCTCCCAGGCACCCCTGATTTGAATAATTTTTGAGTTGCTCAGTGGATGACATTGCTGCTTTGACTTTGTAGAAAGCTTGTCCTAGCCTTGCTAGGTATGCCTAAATATCTCCTGGAAAACAAGTTCTGGTAGAGTCTTAGGACTGTGTCTTGAAATCAAGTAAAACAGTGTGATTCCCATCTGTTCCTCCACTTAAATGGGATTTGTTTTTAAGAAAGGTAGCAGTGTTGGGACTCCTGGGTAGCTCAGTCAGTTGAGAGTTTGACTCTTGATCTCAGCTCAGGTCTTGATCTCTGGGATGTGAGTTCAAGCTCCCACATTGGGATCTGTGCTGGGCATGGAGCCTACTTTGAATGAATGAATGAATGAAATGAATGAATGAGAAAGAAAGAAAAAGGGAGGAAGAAAGGTAGCAGTGTTATACTTAGTTGTAATATATCTTTGATATTTTTTTTCCCATTCAAAGCTTTTCACATTATCTGAAAACATTATTTTCCAATTATTACCTCAGATATTCAAGAACCCTGCCTGCACAGTACATTATAGAAAGGGAAAAGAAAATTACATATTTTGAGAATTGTGTTTTGGATTTGCAAAAACACCTTTATTAAGATTATCCTTGTGGCATTTTTATGGGTGGCATTATCATTTTTAAAGACTTGCAAAAATAGAGTGGATGTTACTGGCCTTTAAGATAGGCAGCTTGTAGGGGTTCCTGGGTGGCTCAGTCAGTTAAGTGGCTATTTCAGCTCAGGTCATGATCTCACAGTTGTAAGTTTGAGCCCTGTGTTGGGCTCTGTGCTGACAGCTCAGAGCCTGGAGCATGCTTCAGATTCTGTCTCCCCTCTCTCTCTTCCCCTCCCCCACTCGTGCTCAGTCTCTCTCTCTCTCAAAAATAAACATCAAAAAAAAAAAAAAAAAACAGCTTGTAAGTGGCAGAGGTTGGATTTTGTGTTTTTTAATGTTTGTTTATTTTTGAGAGAGAGAGACAGACAGCACAAGTTGGGGAGGTACAGAGAGAGGGAGACACAGAATCCGAAGCAGGCTCCAGCCTCCAAGCTGTCAGCACAGAGCCCGATGCGGGGCTCCAACCCAGGAACTGTGAGATCATGACCTGACCCGAAGTCAGACATTCAACTGACTGAGCCACCCAGATGCCCCGGGATTTTGTTTTAATCCAGAAGATACTTTTCTTTGCTCCATACCTATTTCTTGCTCTTCCATTTGTTGATCCTAGCATACTGAGGAAAAGGTATCATCAAATTCTTAATGTGGTGGTAGAGAGATGGCTGTTAAAAATGCCAGAATACAGCAGAGTATGCTATGCTGAGCTCTGTCATACCTGCTCAGCAGTACTGGGAATCTTGAAATGTGGAGGACTTGACAGAGGTAGAAGACAGAAAGGTGAGAAGAACTAATAGAGCGGGATGGCAGGCAGCTTGAAGCTTTGTCAATGGGTTATTCTGCCAGAAGCAGAAGATGGCTTAGTTCTGTGGGCAGAGTAAAAGGTACATTGTTGGCGGAAAGGTTACACTTCTCCCTTTTCCGTTTACTTTAAAGTTACTTTGTTTAAAGAGTTCTTGGGGCGCCTGGGTGGCTGAGTGTGTTGAGCATCTGACTTAAGCTCAGGTCATGATCTCCTGGTTTGTGAGTTCAAGCCCAGTGTGGCGTTCTGTGCTGACAGCTCAGAGCCTGGAGCCTGCTTCCGATTCTGTGTCTCCCTCTCTCTGCCCCCGCTTGTGCTCGCGCTTGCTCTCTCTCTCTCAAAAATAAAACACACACACAAAAAAAGTTCTTTAGTAATCCACACAATACTTTGTCTAGAATAATTTATGCCCTGACTTTTGCTAGATAGTTTTGATTTATCTATAGATGGAGGGTTATTGGGATACATAATTGATAGAAGGATAGTGAGTGTAAACAAAACAACATGAGGATATAATTTTAAGATATTTTAATTCATATGATCTCCATCTGTTAAAAGGACTGCAAAAGCAAGACAGCAGTTAGTGTTTTATATATATAATTTTATTGTGGGAAAATATATATAACCTAAAATTTGCCTTTAAGCATATTTTCATTGTGCAACCCATCATTCATTTCAAGAACTTTTTTTATCTTCCAGGCTGAAACTGTGAACTCCCCAGTCTTCTCTCCCCACCACCATCCCCCTTTAATCCCCTGGTAACCACTTTTCTACTTTCTGTATCAGTGGAATCATAGAGTATTTGTTTCTTTGTGACTTATTTCACTGAGCAGAATGTCTGCAAGTTTCATCCATGTTGTATCATGTGTTGGAATGTCTCATTGTATGTACACACCACATTTTGTTTATTTTTTTGTCCTTGGATTGCTTCCTGGAAAGACTTTTTAAAGAGAGAGAGTATTGGGACACTTGGGTGGCTTAGTCGGTTAAACATCTGACTCTTGGTTTCTGCTCTAGGTCATGATCTCATGGTTTGCTAGATTAAGCCCCACATTGGGTTCTGTGCTGACAGCATAGAGCCTGCTTGGGATTCTCTCTCCCTCTCTGTTTGCCTCTCCCTTGTTCATGCTGTTTCTCTCTCTCAAAATAAATATTTTTTCAAAAAACAGAGATAGTATTGGTTTAATGGACAAGGTAATAGAATTCTAGACTTGTTAACTGAATACTTGTGCTTTGGTCAAGTCACTTCTTAGATGATTAGTTTTCTATTTATGGAAGAATACCACAAATTGTGTGTAAATGGTAAAGATTTGCCTTAAACCCACTTTAATTTTGGTGTGTCTCAGGATTCATCATCTCTCCTTGATTTACCTGACACTTGGGGTATATAGTCTACTTCTTAACACCCCACAAGATTGTGGCCCCTTTACTCTCAGAATGAGGTAGTAGTTGTGTGGAGGTTGTGTTTATGGGTGGGTGGGAAGCTCATAGGTAATACTGTTAACTAATAAGTCCATCTCCCTTTACCCTTTAGTGAATAATAGACTTTATATTCAAGACCCCAAAGTTTTGGTTCAGTTCCAGACTTGGAGAGTCAACTGTCTAGTGGATGTTTTCAACTCTGTTTCAGTATTCAAAACCATACTCCTCACTGACGTCATTACTACCTGCCACCATCCCCTTTAAAAAGAAATAGAAAGGAAGCCTGGAGTCCAGGATTGCGTGAGCCTACGAATCTCAGGGGCTCAAAAAGGGAGGGTGGAAGAGGCCAACATGGTGAACAGCAAGAAGCAATTATTTGATTTGTCAGTAGAGCATTGATGATCTGTGAATTAGAACGTCTCTCCCCACCAAATGCACACATTCACGAAGCTTTGTGTGTAGTTTTAGGAGAGTTGCTCTTCAAATCTATCCATAGACCTCAGTTAAAACCCGGTGGCTTAAAAGCAACTTTGGTAGCTTAGACTTAGCCAGATGACAGAAAATGGAAGATGTAAAAGGAGACGAGACATTCTTCTTAAGATTTTTGGGAAAAGGGAAGGGCAGAAACTGGTCATTTTTCAGTAAGGAAGATACAAGCATAATATTTATAGGCTAAGATCTAGGAAAAGAGTGAGGAGATGGTGATGGGAACATCATCCTTTGGGGGAGAGTATACAAGCGGATTATGAACCCAGGTTGGGAAATAAAAGGAAGAGATTGGAATAAATTTGAGTTGGAAAAGAATCAAGTGAATTGATCAGCTGATAATTTTGAGTGGTAAGAGAAGACAGTTACTCAAGTAATCTGCTAGCCGACTCAAAATGGCTAAGGAAAATTATAGGCTAGTTTCTCCAGATTTTTCAAATTGTTTACTTCACATGAAGTTTTTTGTAACGTAGGGTGTTTGAAAATGGGAAACAAAAGTGAAAGAGAGCCTGCTCAATCATTTATCTTTTATATTTTTGCTTTACATATTAAACATTTTTCTGTGTTTAGTCTCACCAGTGGCTAGATCTTACTGGTCTTAAACTTCTTTGTTGTTGTTATACCAATTTGACAAGTGAAACAGAATCTCGTTAGAAACCCATCTCTGGGTTAAATGATTGTATTTAAATTGGAGGTTAATAAATAGGTAAACATGGATTGTTCTGGACTAATGAAAAGTATGGTCACTTTATAACCAAATACCTAGAACTCCTCAGCTAAGGTTCTCAATCTGATGGCACAGTTCTCAATCTCCAGGGGAGAATTGTTGGAATGTGTTGATGCCTAGGCTTCACTCTCAAATGTAGTAATTCATTCATTTTGGAGAGGAGTGTGCACATTAGTGTTTTTCAGAGCCTGTCAGATGACTTTAGTATGCAGCTAAGGATGAGAGCCATTGGTCTTAATGAATATAGATTTGAGGGTTTGGTGGCATTCCCCTATATTCCTTTGCTGGTCAGGTAACAAAGAATTCCATTGTTAAACAGTTGTCCATAATCCTGTCCTGTCTTTCGGAATGCCTGTGACCTAAATCTTGCCAAAAGTGGAGAGTCAGGGTCACTTGACAAATTGGGTTCTTTTGGAGTAGTAGTATATAGCTTGAGCTTTTTCCAAAGAAAATTTCCCCCAAAGTTTTTAAAAGTTTCTGTTAAAACCTTTCATAAGCTTGTTCAAAAACTACTGACAATGCTCTGGTACTGGTGATAAGCTTTAGTTAGGCAATCTTTCCTGAAATGGTTTTAAAAATTAATATTTTGTTACCTGGTTTGTCTTGAGTATACATATTTTTTGCAAAGTATTTATGGCATTGGCAAGTCGAAGACAGTTTTTGCCATTCCGTGATTGAATCAAAATGGCAACTAAATAAATACCTTTATAATAATGTCTTTGGAATCCCAGGAGAAAACTGAAATCTATCATAAGGTTGTGCTTTGATGCAAGCTGATCTACAGTTACCAGTTTAAGTTGAATGTGGTATCAGTGTGACTTTAGCTTTTCACTTTACCCTCCCATTGTATAGCCATCTTCTCTTGACTAGATTCACTGGTAACATTAAGCTGGAACAGTTCCTTGGGGTCCCTGGGTGGCTCAGTCGGTTGAGCGTCCCACTTTGGCTCAGGTCGTGATCTCGCGGTGTGTGGGTTCAAGCCCCACGTCGGGCTCTTTGCTGACAGCTCAGAGCCTGGACCCTACTTTGGATTCTGTGTCACTCTCTCTCTCTGCTCCTCCCCCACTCACACTCTGTCTGTCTCTCTCAAAAATAAATAAACATTAAAAAAAAAAAAAAGATGGAACAGTTCCTTCATGGTTTTTAAATCTAAAAGAAATGTACTTTTTTTTCTTGTAGGTTATGCAATGGTCTCTGCAAGATGGTTTATTCTTGAATTGGAGCTTTTTAAGACTGACAAATGCTGGTACTTCATCTTCTATAAGTGGACTATAATTTCTTTTCTCAAGACAACTACATAAGCAGACAAAATTGCAAAGATCTGCCCTGTGTCGAGTATGACAGCCACGACTCGTGGCTCTCCAGTAGGAGGGAATGACAGCCAGGGCCAGGCTCCTGATGGACAGTCTCAGCCCCCCCTCCAACAGAATCAGGTAGGACATTTAACTTACTAGTTAAAGTTACATTGGTTTGTCTACCATGAGATAGTAAATAATGAAGCATGTTCTGAATGGTTTGTGAAGTAACCATAAAACAGTTATTTTAAGAAAAGTAGACCGTAATAAGAAAGCTCAGGTGCTGTAGATGGTGATGCTTGAGCATATGGTGCCTCTTTTGCTGGTGTCTTACTTACACGGTCAGTTATCAGATGAAGTATTTAAGCCCTGTGTCATTTCCATAGCAAAGCCTGAAGTCATTCAGTGTAGCCTCTGTTACAGAGCATGGACTCCAGTCATGTTGTGTTCAAATTTGTGCTTTTCAGCATACTAGTCTATGACTGGGTAACATATGTAACCTCTGAGCCTCGGGTTTTCATCTGTAAAATGGGGATAACAGTAATAACTATTTCATAGGATTGTTACAAGGATTGAGTGAAATAATGTTTGCAAATAGTTTAAAATAGATTTTAGTATCAAGATTTTATGCTGGCCTTAAAACTCAGGGTAATATTTTTTTCTTTTTTTCTATTCTGTGGATGAATTTGTGTGAGATTCTGTTACTTCTTTCATATCTTTTTCATGTCTTAGACTCGTGGTAACATCTCGTCTTTCATTTCTGACAATGCTAATTTGCATTCTTTCCTGATACTCTTTCCTAGGGATTTATTAGTTTCTTTAAACTTGGCCCAGAACCAGCTTTTGGCTTCGATTCTCTCTCCCTTCCCTATGTGTGCTTTTACCCTCATGTCTTTGTTCCTTTCATTTCCTTTGAATTTGAATTGCTAATACTGTCATTTCTTGAAGTGGAAGTTTAGTAATTAATTTTCAGCTACTTTTTCTAATATATACAGTTTTAAGTTGGGAAATACCCAGGTAAGACATACATAGTAAAATTTGTGACGCGCAGCTCTAACGGCACTTACGGGTGAATTTATAACTGAGTTGCGTGCACGTGAACCATAGACCTGCTGCTTACAGTTGGTACATGTTTACATAGAATTCTGTATGGATGAGTTTTTAGGCAAAAATACTGTTACCGTGGGATACTTAAATTTGGCACTTGGGGATAAGTTCTTATTGTCCAGTTATTATTAGATTAGTCTATTACAAGTATGGTAGAAAAGAGACACACATGCACTCCCTTTGCCCCTCCTCTCTTCCTCTTCCTCTGCCATTTTAGAGAAGCAAGCAAGTCAGGTTTTAATTTTATTTTTCCAAATAAGTGTGTCAACGTCATTCCTTTTCCTCCCCAGTTCCCACTTTTAGGCCATAAAATACCGAAGTACATGGTCATAGATATTGGACAGAGTTGTTAAGTCTTCTTGTGTCATAAATTTGTTATCCACTATTTAGGTTTCTTTAAACATAGTCAAAGGTTGTGTTGGATGCCCAAGATGCTATTTTTAAACCAGGAACTAGTAGAGATTCGATAGGTTTGCTCTTTTTTGTTTGTTTTGAATTTTACTTATTTTTGATATCCAAATATAATTACCATACAATGTTATATTAGTTTCAGCTGTATGATTCAACAATCCTGTACATTACTCCGTGCTCATCACAAGAAATGTGGTTTCATACTTGTCTAGTAATTCCTGTTGTGACAGGGCTCACATAATGGGAAATGTAAGTAGAGGAGCAGTATACATCATGGTTAACACAAACCTGGATTCAAATCCTGACCATAGAGTTGGAGCTGTGTGACCTTGGGCTAATTTCTTACTGTCTGAGTTTGTTTTTTCATCTATAAAATAGCCGTCTAATACTTTCTTAGGCTCTTGAGGATTAGGTGAAATTACAGCACACTAGCACAGAGACTTCCTGAAGCATCATAAACTTACTATGATTTTATCTTTAAAGTTTTACTCTTTTACTCTAATCTGTGTTGGTGTTTGAATTATTAAACGTACGTATGGTATAGAAACCTAAATCTGGAATATCTGATTTTTAAGACTTCATCGCCTGATTCTTCCAATGAAAATTCCCCGGCAACTCCCCCAGATGAACAAGGTCAAGGTGATGCTCCACCACAGCTTGAAGATGAGGAACCTGCATTTCCACATACTGACCTGGCAAAGTTGGATGACATGATCAATAGGTGAGTTAATTTGTTTTGTTTTCTTAATGTGTGTAATACACAGGAGAACCAATGGTTTCTTAGCACAGTGATTAGTAGTAAGTAAGAAAAGAGGAAGAGTGGACAGAAATACCACAGTTAGCCACGCTGCCTCCTTAATAGCCTTAACATCTTGGTGAATACCAAGTACTTTGTAACCCATGGTTCTTAAAGGATTTGAAAAACGAAAGGGAGTAACAGTGTCAGTAAAGTTTTTAGAATTGATGACCCAAGCTGGTGTGTTTCTGAAGTAGAACCATATGTATGATTTCCCTCTTTGAATGTTTATGAAGTTTTTTTTTCTTTTTGGTATCTTGGTTGTCCTGATTGCTGGGTGATTTTCATGATTTTTACATGGTCCTGAGGTAAGCCAGGTCACAAGAACATGAGTTCCTCAGAGCCTGCCCCTTGCGAACCCTTTACTTCCCTGAGGCATTTAACCATCTCTGCTATTTGTTTCTCTTGATCTTCATTTCAGGGGCAAGTTTAGAGTATAATTTTTTGTACTTGTAGTGGAAGACTCCAGGAGAATGTAAGTTTAAGGCTTGTGTGCAGAGGAAGAAAAAGATTTGAAGAAGATAAGGGAGTGGGGTACCTAGGTGGCTCAGTAGGTTAAGCATCTGACTTCAGCTGAGGTCTTGATCTCACAGTTTATGAGTTCAAGTGCCTCGTTGGGCTCTGTGCTGACAGCTCAGAGCCTGGATCCTGCTTTGGATTCTGTGTCTCCCTCTGTTCCTCCCCCTCCACCCCCAAATAAACATTAAAAAAAAAAAAGATGAGGGAAGAGTGTGTTGGGGGGAACCACATATGGCTGTGGTCTTCACCAGGCTGTGGGGTCAACAAATGAGTGCTAGGGAGGTGTGACACATCCCTTTAACTCCTAAAAAGGAAAGTAAGGAAAATACACAAGACTTAAAAGCATTTGCGTTACTAAATTTTCTTTATTCTTTGACTTTGTAAAAAAATCCGTTGATACTTAATATATATAATAGCAGGGGAAATAGAACCCCCCCTTTTTCCCCCCAAAATCTTGATTACATAAGTAATAGAAGTATGCATTGTTATACGTGGAAATACAGTGTTGATAAAGTTCTCTATAATTTCCTTCTTCTGTATACACGTCTCAAGAAAAAATTACTAACAATAGGGGTGCCTGAGGGGTGCCTCAGTCGGTTGAGCATCCAACTTTGGCCCAGGTCATAATTTTACAGTTTGTGGGTTTGAGCTCCGCGCCAGGCAGGCTTTGCTCTGACAGCGGAGCCTGCTTCAGATTCTCTGTCTTCCTCTCCCTCTCTGCTCCTTCTCCACTCTCACTCTTTGTCTTTCTCTCAAAAATAAATAAGCATTTTAAAACATCTTAATTACTAACAATAAGGAGTAGACTCTTCAGATTATCTTTGTGTTTACTATGATTTGTATTGATTTTTCTACAAATGTGAGATTTCTTACCAAATGTCTTGCTTTTCTCACTTCATTTATCTTGAAAAATTTTCTATTAATACATTTTTTAACTCATTTTATTTAATAAGTATATTTGAAAGAACACATTAGCTGTGATTCTGGTAGTATACAATATATACATTGAAATTGTATAAAGTTATTTGTTTTGTCCCTGGTTATTCTTTCTCTGTAGCAGAGACCTAGCAAAAGGTTTTATTGTTGCGTTTTGATCTTTGTCTGGTGATTGTTATTAAAGGGTACTTGTTATGCAGACTTGAAGACAAAAGTTTGCATATATTAGTCATGGAGCACTCCCCCCCCCCCCCCAAAATCAAGGGTTTTTGGAGCAGTGAGAAGGATGAGGAAGAAGGGGTAGGAAAAGGATGGACTCGCAGATGGTTGGGCTGCCACTGGGACCACAGAAAGCACCACCTGGGTGTGCGCTGCATCCTTGTTGGAGGGAGGAGGGTACCTATGGAGGCAGAGAGGCCTGGAGACCCACATCCTTCAGGATAAATTGATGAATTATGTGAATTGAGGCAGAAAACCCTCATTTTCCACCTAAATTTTTTTCTTTGTGAAGAAATTGAAGTCAACTAAGAGGTTCATCATAATTCTGAAAGAGCTCTTTCCTATGAACTCAAACAATAAGTATCCATTTAATTGATACTTGGTTGTTACGGTAGTTTTATATTCTTTGTTATTAAAATAATTTCCTTTTGGGGCACATGGGTGGCTGAGGTCATGACTGAACAGTTCAGTTTGTGAGTTTGAGCCCCGCGTTGGGCTCTGTGCTGACAGCTCAGAGCCTAGACCCTGCTTCAGATTCTGTATCTGGCCCTCCCCTGCTCTCGCGGTGTCTCTCTCTCAAAAAATTAAAAAAATAGTTTTCTCTCCCCTCCTTGCTATCTTTTGTTTGACAATTCTTTAAAAAATTGTAGAGACAACAGATGGAGCTTAGTTTCACAAAGCAGATACTCTGCCAGCCTTGTTTTAAAATTTTAATGTTTTTTAGAGTTAATATTTAATTTTTTCGTGGTGAGGTGAATAATTATAATTGGTAACTCATTTATAGTGCCTCTTTTAGAGTGCAGCCAATAAACATCTTTTTATATTATTAAAATCCTTAGGCCTCGATGGGTGGTTCCAGTTTTGCCGAAAGGGGAATTAGAAGTGCTTTTAGAAGCTGCTATTGATCTTAGTAAAAAAGGTAAGTTTAGATGTTCTTATGCTTTTCATAATGTATGTTACTAGATTCACTTTCACTTTATCCTCAAACATTTGTTTTCCTCTCTTATGAACATTTAACTGGGTATTCCTAGACTAGAACATCTTAAGTTTTCTTGCTGTGGCTTATGATATATACCTAGAACAAGGGTTCAGGTCCTTTGGTCAGCCTTCAGGGGTATTCATTAACTAGCTGAAGTTATGCATAAAATTGGTGTATATTCATTTTTAAACAAAACTGTTCAGCTTACATGTTTATTATTTTTCTTAATACACTAAAAAGATTTGATTTTTCTCTAAAAGAAAAAAGGCTTGAAACTTTCTGGTCTGGTGTTTTTACCTTGTCGTCTAGAAGTGAAACCTCAGTGCCTGAATTGATCATTTTTTCTAGTGGCTTTGGTCTGCTCTAGGTGTAGTTGAAATCTCTTAGCAAAGGACTATAACATTCTTTTAATTTTAAGGCATTGGATATTAAAATAAATGACATTTTAGTTTTTGAAATAGGGTAGCCATGGATGTGTTCTAACTATCAATAGGCATTTATCACCATTGAAGTTGATCATTATAAAAATTAATATGCTTATTTGTCTCCATGGCAAGGGTAATATTTTGTTTTATCTTAAAATAGTTTCCTTCCTTCATTTAAAGAATGTCTCTCCACATCTTTTTAATCTTGAAAAATAATCTAATTATGAAAACACATTTCCATATTATAATTATTTTCTACTACCCAAATTTCTTTTGTTCGTTTACACATTTATTGAGGAAATTTTTGAAGACATTTGTAATATGCATGTTCTAGGTCCTGACTCTACAGTGATAGGTAAGAACACGTAATGGTATCTCATTTAATATTCCTTGAGATTCACTGGATGTAGAACCCCCTGCCCCCCCCATGGGACCATGGTTTATTTTAAGCAAGGTTCAGATTTTTAAATACAGTACTGAGTTTAAATGTTCTCTTTTCTGCAGTCAAAATCAGAGAACATTTTATATACAGATTGAATCACTTTTCATTGTGTTATCAAGAGTTAAAGATTTTCTCTGTGTTTGGCAGGGCGAAGCATTCAGCTCTGTTGCCTTTCTGAAATCAGATGAAACTCAGCAAAAATACAAAGAAGCATAAATGCTGGGACAGTGAAAGAGAGACAAAAACAATTCATCTTATTTAATCAAACACTTATGTAGAATAGTATGAAGATACTGATGTCTAACGGATCGTTTACAACCAAAATAAGATTTTAAAAATAGTTGTGAAACCTCATTTTTTAAGTTTTAAATTTTATTTTCAGGGAGTAAAACGCTCTGAAGCATTTAGATTCCTTCTCAGTGGCACTGATAATCTTTGTGTGGTTAAGGTCTAGTGTCATAATTTGAAATGTTTTCAATTCACCTATTACTTGATTTCATGTACTTTTATACAGTTAAATAATTTTGAAATTCATTGATTATTTTGGTTTCTGAATCTGTTACCTTCTTGACACATAGGAACTTTGATAATACTTGTAGTGTATTTGTCTTTTTTGACCTTTTACGATAATGTTTTTTCCAAAGCTAGTCTGAATTTCTTACTTATCAGTGAGTAGTTTATTACTTTTTATCATGTAATCGGGCATTGTGAGACAATCAGAAGAATACTTTGTTCACATTTATTTTTCTTCCCTTAGGCCTTGATGTTAAAAGTGAAGCATGTCAACGATTTTTCAGAGATGGGCTAACAATATCATTCACTAAAATCCTTACAGATGAGGCAGTGAGTGGCTGGAAGTTTGAAATTCATGTGAGTCTTGCATGTGACTTTAAAAAATCAGATTTCCACAGTGATGCCTATGTTGAGTGTTTTCTCCTATGTATGTGAAATACATATTTGGTTATATATTTGATTCATTAATTGAATTAAATTCAAGGGTCTAAAACTGAGAAACTTTAAAAATATTTCTTATAAGTTATAATTTCTATAGAAGAAAGCATGATCATTTTAGTGTGAGATTTAGAGACCTTTGGTTTAATAATCTGTCTCCTGGGTTCTCAAGTGCCTTTATGACCACGTTCATCAGTTTTGAGATGTACCATGTACTCATTGTATGTACCACTAAGGAAGAAAAACAGCTAAGATTAGGGAGTCTAGCTAGTATCTGGGACATAAAGGTCAAAGCAGAGAAATAAAGTTACCACACAGAAAGGGATGCAAAAAAACCTGTATGTCTCAACCGTGGCATCTTAGAGGAGGTAAAAATCACCTGAAAATTTAAACCACAGGCCAGTATTCAGAGTTTTGTAGTCTAAATTCAGATTACGGCTATGAAACAAAAAAAAATCCTCAAATGGATAAAGTGGTCTCTGGTTCATGGTATGCCCAAGTGACCAGAAGAAGCAAATGCAAGTTTTCTCTATACCGTCAGTCTAAGAAACTAGTATGCATTGATTATAAGATATAATCACATTCCAGAGATTTAAAAAAAAGTAAAAAAAAAAAAGTGCATCTTCGATTGATGAAATGCCATCCATGATTACTTCAAGTTTTTGTTCCATATTCATACTGTGGAAATGTCATAAGCTGTGAAGCAGATATTTTTGTGCTCTGTGAACTATTTTTCAAATGTAACCATAGCACAAAAATCGCAAAATCTTCTAATTCAACATGTAACTTTGTAAGTAAAGAAATGGAAACTTTGGAAGTGCTATTAGACTTTTGCCTTGAGGCTTAGGTAGCAAATCTACTCCATCTTGGGTACTTACTGTATTGCGTAGATGTTAGAATTGCTGCCTCTAGTGTATAAATTGCAAAGACAAAAAAAAAGGTAACTTGCATCTTGTCTATGGACATCATAGGCTTGGGCATTGCCTACTTCATTTTGTAAGCCATTACAAATGGCTTTTTTCAAGTAGGTACTATATAAAGGATAGTAAATGTTAATTCATTTTTTAAATATATCTGTTTGATCCCAATATTAAACAGTTTAAATGATCACGATAGAAAAATGGAGAGATGGTAATTAAAATATAATTAACATGGGAGGATCTTTCTATTTGGAGTTGCAATGATCTGATCTTCTAAATCACCTTTCCCCCTTATATAACAGAGGTGTATTATCAACAATACGCATCGCCTGGTGGAGCTATGTGTGGCCAAGTTATCCCAAGACTGGTTTCCACTTCTAGAACTTCTCTCCATGGCCTTAAATCCTCATTGCAAATTCCATATCTACAATGGTACACGTCCGTGTGAATCCGTTTCTTCAAGTGTTCAGTTGCCTGAAGATGAACTCTTCGCTCGTTCTCCAGACCCTCGATCACCAAAAGTGTGTTGGTTTATTTTCATAATTAATGGTTTTGCTCTGCCTCATAGCTGTCAAAGATCTGAACCACCTGTTAATGTGAAGAAGCGTAATTTCATGTTACTATTAAAGGGATTCTGCATTATTTTGTAGTTTGGATTCTAACCAGCCACCCCCCAGCTTTATTGAATTATAAGTGACAAAATTGTTTGGGATTATGGTTTTGTTTGTTTTAGCCCTCTCCACGTAGTTCGTCCCCATTGACTTCTGCCAGCCTTTTGGGGAATAGTCATAAATTGGGTTAATGTGAAACAGGCCTTAATTGTCCTCATAAATAAGAGTAGAATAGATGAGATGACTTCTTTGACCAAGGCCATGATCACTGTAGACATTCTGATGTTTTGACTTCAAGACCAAGTATATCCTATGTCTAGTAATGTATCACAAAAGTAAAATTAGAGAAATTATAAATGAAAGCAAAATAGTAAAACTTAGAACATGTCATACATCATCGTAAAATTTCTCAAATGTAAATTTTCTATATTTGCATAGACAGTATGCAAAATAAAAAAAACTACATCCCTAACTGTACATCTTTTAATAAATACTATATAACAATACATAGTTTTTAAATTTTAGAATTTAGGGAAACTTTAATATTGTGAGCCTTACAAAAAGGAAAACCCAGCATGGAAAATTTGAATTTATACATAAAATTCTTGGTTTATTCATTTAAAAGTGGAAATCCTCAAAATGTGTTAAACTTAGAGCTGGGATTTTTTATATTTCCCAAGATTCATATTGTTTCCACTTCGTGCCTTTTTTTGTTTTGGTAAATCAAATTAATGACCAAACAATGACAGTCTCCAAAATATATCTGTATTTCTTTCTTTAATTTTTGCTCTATAGGTCAATGATCATCTTTACAGACTCCCAGGAAACAACTTGATTTAAGATGGCTTCTGGTTGAAGATCTTTTTATGTCTTTCTTTGAAACCTAGCCCTGCTTGAGTATTACTAATAACAGAATGTTCCTAATTGCTTAAACATACAGTATAGCTGAAAACCTAGGATTAGCTTTAGACTGATTATTTTACTGTGTGCATGCATATGCTATTATAGGGGGGTGTGTGTGTGTGTGTATATATATATGTATTTATAATACATAATGAGTATGTACTTTCCTAGAATTGCTGAATGCCGAAAGGGACTGGTGGATTAAAATGCTCAGATTTTTAATTGTTCTGGAATTAGCTTTTTAAGACCAAATAACAAGGCAGGAAAATACTATAATGAAAACTTACATAGAGAAATGGTGGTTAATTTTGTAGAGAATTTAATTGATTTAGACTTAAAGGTAGTTTTGACAGGATTTTAGGTACTCTATTGTCTCTTTAGAGCAATTACCTTATATTTCTGTTTTCCCTTTGTCCTGGACATGGTTTTTATGTTTTTGTTTTTTAAGTAGCTATAGAAATTATTTTTGCTTAAGAATCAGTAAAGAAATTACCTTTAAGTTTTACATATTAGGCATGCTTTTAACTCCACAAACCATTGGCTATCCCAGCTGCATTGTACTTTTGAGTATTGCTATCCCCTAGTGAAGAGGTTGAAAGACAATCCATACTATTACATCCTGGTTATCTCTAAGGTGAGAATTGGGGCATTCACATGAGCCAGCAAAAGTATCAACCAGCATGTTCTAGTTAGGAGCAACAGATACAATACCAGGGGTTTGTATTTAATAGTTCACTCTCAGGCTTTAAGATTATTGTATTTATAGGGAATTTTTAATTATTCACAGCTACAATAAAAAATGAATTCAAATATTGTCTTATGTCATCAAATACCTTTTTCTTATTTAAAATTTTTTTTTATCCTCTTAAGTTTAAAATTTTTCAGGTAATAAGGTATTCTCATATAATGAGGTCTCTGAAATAGAAACATGGCTTCTCGTTCCTGTTCAGCGATAATTGGTACGAACACACAACTGTGACCTAGTGATTTCACTTGTACTGCCATTCATGCTTCTTTCTCACAGAGAGGATTACTATGAATAATATGTCCTATTTTGTTTTATTTCACAGATGATATTACATAATTTATTGAGTTTCCTGTTTCTAGTATTTTTCAATCAAGAAATTATTTCAGATGGTCCTTTTCTTCCCTGAAAGCAGGACGTTAACCTTTTTCATTAACTGTATTGCAGGGTTGGCTGGTGGATCTTCTCAACAAATTCGGCACTTTAAATGGGTTCCAGATTTTGCATGATCGTTTTATTAATGGATCAGCATTAAATGTTCAAATAATTGCAGCCCTTATTAAGTAAGTTACATTTTTAAATGAATCTTCAGTGTATTATAGGAATTCCTATTTAATTGCGTGATAAAACTTTTCTTCTTGCAAGTATGGTTTCCACTTCACCTGGTAACTTGGATTTTTTAAGTATAAATAAATCTGAGTTCAGTCCTAGTTAATTGTAAGAAAGTATAAAGCGTGTTTGTTTGTTTTTGTTCTTTCAGACCATTTGGGCAATGCTATGAGTTTCTCACTCTTCATACAGTGAAAAAGTACTTTCTTCCAGTAATAGAAATGGTCCCACATTTTTTAGAAAACTTAACTGATGAAGAACTGAAAAAAGAAGCAAAAAATGAAGCCAAAAATGACGCTCTTTCCATGATTATTAAATCTTTGAAGAATTTAGCTTCAAGAGTCCCAGGACAAGAAGAAACTGTAAAAAATTTAGAAATATTTAGGTTAAAAATGATACTTAGGTAAGATGTTTACCTCTTGAAATAAATGATTATATGGATGTTTAGAATCTTACTTAACACTGAAATTCTCTTCTAGATTACTGCAAATTTCTTCTTTCAACGGAAAGATGAACGCACTGAATGAAGTTAATAAGGTGATATCTAGTGTATCCTACTATACTCATCGACATGGTAACCCTGAGGAGGAAGAATGGCTCACAGCTGAACGAATGGCAGTAAGTCCGTTGATTTTTCTTCCATGGATAAGAATCTGCCCCAAACAAAAATTAGAATAGCTTTACTTAATATTAGCAATAACATTTTAAAGAAACCTTAGAACTGGGAGGTGTTCAGATTGATTTAGGACTCTTAATCCTCAGAACTTTTTGTAATAACACAATTTATTTGGTAGTGATCTAGGTAGCTTAGCACATCTTTGATAAACTTACTGCTGAATGTAGGTATTCTGAATTAATTAGCTTGTCTGGGGGGTTTGGTTGAAATGGAACAGATAACGGTGATGTTGGGATTAGAGCGGGTAGTATCTGGTATCTGATGCATGAAGTGGCCTGTTGTTCATTTGACCAATTCCACTTACAGATTTTAATATTGGAAATATAATCACTGGAATAAGATATACACGAATTGATGTTTTATCGTGTTAAGAATTTAAACACTTCTATTTATATTGTTCTAGCATTGAAAGTTTAAGAGACTATTTACCATAGATACTTCAGTATTTTGTAGTTTTAAAATGCGTAAGTATGCCATTTAGGAAACATTGGTTGAGTAACTTCAGTGCATACTGTCTGGTGCAGTAAATCTGTAAAAGAACTGTCCTTACCCTCATGGTGGCCTCAGTTTAATAGGGGAGACAATAAATAGAATGTGGTAAAAGATGTGGAGGATTCATAAACATTGGCTCTGTGTTTGGGGGCAGGTGTTAAACCTCTGATTTTGTGTATGTGATTTGTCTGTCTGCCTTGTTGGCAGGTTGAACACCATGCTTCTCAGAGTGTAGTCTGAGGTCTGGTTCTGGTTCTTGAACTGTTGCCAGTCCTGGATGAGTACAGAAAATGGCATCAAGTGTTCAGAAACTGTTGTAGCAATTTGAAGTTGCCACATGTTTATTTTCACAGACATACCTGCAACAGATTAGAAATAAAAATGGACCTTTACCACCTAGAACTCTATTTCTGTAGCACATTTTGGGGCTAAATACTTCTTATTCTCACTAGGTTGAATACTGTGAAATTTCACAGTATGAGCTAGTACCTATTTGTATACTGAGGGAGTTTTCTTCTATTGGTATAGGTATTAAATAAATGCCAGTCAGCAACATAGCATAGTGTTATAGAAACACAGACTTGGGAAGCATGCAACGTTGATTTAGATTCCAGTTCTAACCCTTCTGAGCCTGTTTACTCTTCTGTAATAGGGTAATATATTCCCTCATTAGGATTGTTCAGAAGATTAAAGAGCTAATGGATAAGCAATAATAGCATAATTGGTTAATAAATAAGAGCAAGAAATAAAAGGGCATATTTTCACCCAAACAAAACTGACGTAAGGAGTCCAAAGACCCTAAAATGGGTCCCTTCTCATTACCTAAACCTTGGTGTTTGCTGCACTAAAATAATACTTCTCTGCATAAATGCTGAAGTAGAATCTCTTTAATGATTTCACTCTTTTCTGATTGGTGGAAACATTTCTGTGCAAAATTCAGTTTCACGGAATTACTGTTTTTCATAGTTTTGAGTTAAAACACATAAACCTATTGCACTAGTATATTTATTTTGTATTTTTTAGTCCCTACTACTGTTGTTTAAAAGTATTAACAATCTTTCGTACATTTTAAAAGCTTCTGTGTTTCAATTTCTTTCAAACAAGTTTTTGAATTATATTTAGGAATGGATACAGCAGAACAATATCTTATCTATAGTATTGCGAGACAGTCTGCATCAACCACAGTATGTAGAAAAGCTAGAGAAGATTCTTCGTTTTGTCATCAAAGAAAAAGCTCTGACTTTACAAGATCTTGATAATATCTGGGCAGCACAGGTAAGGAATTTCAGATGGTGGCTATTCGGATTCTAAAAAGAGCTACTAAAAACTAATAGTAGTCGTTCTAAAATGAGATATGAAGGCTTACTTTGTTTGATTTGTACTGTGTTTAAATGTTCATCATTTATAGAAAGCCTGTCAAGAATCTAGTCAACGATATTTTAAATATATTCATCATTTACTGTATGTTTGGCAAAGGTTGGCAATTTGTACGTGGTTTTGTTTAGTATTTACTACAAATTTTTGAAGTATTTCCCCCCCCCTTTTTCCCCCCCCCCTTTTCTTTTTTTTAATATATATTTTTGAGAGAGACGGAGACAACATTAGCGGGGAGGGACAGAGAGAGGAGGAGACGGGAATCCCAAGCAGGCTCCACACTGTCCAGCACGGAGCCCAGTGTGCGGTCTGAACTCATGAACCGTGAGATCATGACCTGAGCCAAAATCGAGTCAAATGCTTAACCAAGACTGAGCCACCCAGGCACTTCATTATTTCTTTTATTTATATGATATTACATCACATAATATAGGTGGTTTTAAATGAGTCAAACAGTAAATTAATATAAGGAATGTCTCTTGCAAGAATATAAGACATCTGTAATTGGTTTTTCATAAACTTTTAATGCAAAGAAAACTTCAATAGGAGAGTTAAATCACTATTTAAAAAGACCTATAATAATCTAAAGGATTTATAGCTTTTCTGAAGGATAAGTCACTTTTTTGGTTTCAGAGCCAGAAACTAGGTGATTTGATTATCTTAAATGCAAGTTTCTATTCAGATCACTTAGGAAGTATTGTTGAGTTTTAGATTACAAAGCTTTGTTTTTTGAGTCTGTAGAAACCAAAAAAACTTTGTTTTCCTTTGAATGTTTAAGTTTCCAGTTTTGAAACAAGATCATTGGTGTACCTTGTTGTTCTACTTGCAATGTTAAAATTGGCACGTTAAATTCAATAAACTTTAATAAAGGCTCACATGAATTCCCAAAGTACACATTAGCCTTGTATATCAAGGAATTAAGTTGTCCGGTTTTAGAGGGCAATTCTAAAACATTTAAAATGTTACGAGTTTTCTCATGGTACACACTTAGGTGAAGATGATGGGAATAGTTTGTCAATAATAGCTGTCAGACAGTATATACAACTTATCTGCTGTCCAGATTCTAATATGCTGCTTGCTCTTTGGTTTTTTAATAGGCGGGGAAGCATGAAGCCATTGTGAAGAATGTACATGATCTACTGGCAAAGTTGGCATGGGATTTTTCTCCTGAACAACTTGATCATCTTTTTGATTGCTTTAAGGTAATAGCATAGTAAAGTAGTGCCGCTTCATTTTTAATAAAATTAATTCATTAGATCTTTGAGTTGCTCTTAGCCAGTAAATACAGAAGTAGAAATTATTAAACAATTTCAGGTGTGAAGGAATTGGTAATTTTTTTTCCCCAATAAGAACTTAATGTTCATTTTTATATTAATAGCCCTCATAAATAATTAAAAAAAAATTTTTTTTTTTCATGTTGATTTTTGAAAGACAGCATGAGCAGGGGAGGGGCAGATGGAGGGAGACACAGAATCCTGACCTGTCAGCACAGAGCCCGACACTGGGCTCAAACTTGTGAATCACGACATCATGACCTGAGCTGATGTCAGATGCTTAACCGACTGAGCCACCCAGGCGTCCCATAAATAAGGAATCTTTTAAACTCAGATTGTCAATTTGGATTCCTTTCCGCTAGCAGTTTGAATTTCTATTAAAATGCTTAAGTGCACTGTAGGACTTCAGGGAAGGATGATTAGTTGTAATAAAAAATAAAGCGTCAATAACACGGATTACCAATACCGTGGTATTCTGTGGTGAAATGCATAGACAAGTGCAAATACAACTCATAAGGTATTCCAATTGCCCCTGTAGTGCTATCTGCATTGGTACCATCATGTATCTTTTAAGGCCATACTGGGTAGTGGTCTCTCTACAGTTGGCTGGTGTTGGGTTTGTAAAAACCATATGATTGGTGAATTTGTGGATTTAAGAACATGTGACCTTATGGCCATGTTAATAAGGGGTGTTGTATTAACAACTGGCATTAGATGACCAAAGTATCATAGGGGCACCTGGGTGGCTCAGTCGGTTAAGCATCTGACTTCAACTCAGGTCATGATCTCCTGGTTTGTGAGCGTGAGTCCCACTTTCTTTCTCCCTCTCCCCCTCTCCCCCCTCCCTCTCCTTTGTGGGATTCTCTCTTTCTCCCTTCCTTCCTGCTCCTCGCTCACTTGTGCCCTCTGTATCTAATTAATTAATATAAAATAAAATAAATTCTGATTGCTGGTGGTACATAAGTTGTTACAATCACCAGATTGATATTTCTCAAAGTGTAAGATTCTCATGACTCATCAGTTAGGTCTTCTAGAGAAAGGCATATGTGCACCAGGGTACACATTTAACATTTGTAGCAGAATTATTTGTAATAGCAAGCAGAATTATTTGTAATGGATAAATTGTGGAATGTTCATATCCTGAAAGATCTCACAATGAGAAAAAGCAAATTTGAGCAATTCAACCATATGGATGGGTCTAATAAAGTTGAAGAAAGGAATAAAATCACACAAGAAGTCCTACATCTTGTTTGCGATTGCATTAACATAAACTTCAGAAATAGACCCAGCAAGCCTCTGGAGTGCTGCTTGCCATGTGTTATTTTTGACCTGAGTAATAGTTACATAGGTTTTTACATTATGTATTGTAGTAATGCTGTATACTTGTACTACCTTTCTTGATGTGTCACAATAGAAGAAAAAAATGTGAATTATTGGTTTCTACCTCACAGGCAACTAAATCTGAATTGCTAGGTATGGGGCCTGAGAAGCCTGTATTTTAAGCAGCATTCTCAGTTGTATCTTAGGCAACATTAAAGTTGTAAATCATTGCCTTATGGAAAAATTCAGTTTGATATCTTTCAAAGGCAGCTGAGGAAATAATAGAGTCCATTATCATGGGTACTCTAAAGTTAATTGCCATTCATTTTTAATCTTGAGATGACTTCTGAAATACCACAGTGCGTGACCAAGGATGGCCATGATGGAAGAAGGAAAGAGGTCAATTGTTACTATAGCCCCTGGACCCTCCTCTTTTGAGGATGGTCTAAATGCAATAATAGGCTAAATGTAAACATGGTTCCATTTGATCTTTTTCCCCGTTGGCTTAGCAGGTATTTACTAAGCACTTACTGTTTGATAACAAGCACTGTTTTCTGAGCTCTTGTAACTTTCTACAAAAGATGGTTCAAAGGAAACATGAAGTCCAGGTCAGTTTGCAGTTCTTCGTGGACTGGAACCAAATGATTTCAGACTTGTTAATTAGCCTGAAAGTACCTATATATTTGTGTATTTGCCCAGTCTAGTTTTTAAATGTTTTAGTTTTAGGTTTTTTTAGTTTATTTATTTATTTATTTATTTTGAGAGAGAGTGACCGACCATGAGCTAGGGAGTGACAGAGAGAGGTGGGGAGAGAATCCCAAGCAGGCTCCATGCTGTCAGCACAGAGCCCAATGCAGGGCTCGATTTCTCGAACCTTGAGATCATGACCTGAGCTGAAATCAAGGGTCAGATGCTCAACTGACTGAGCGATCCAGGTGCCCCTCAATCTTTATTTTTGAAGTTTGTTTGAACCAGGATTCTTACTTTGTATTTGGTTGTGCACATCTTCTAAGTCTCTTTGAATCTACACTTTCCCCCTTTATCTTTTTCTTTCCTTGCAGTCTATTTGTTGGAAGAAACTGGATTGATTGTTGTGTTTATATCAATAGCATAAAATAGAGGCTTGGGGGTTTTTTGTTTGTTTTTTTTCCTTTTGCTAGAGTACATACATCCTAAGTGGTCATGTGCTCTTTATTCAGGAGGCATGTAATGCCTAGTTATCTTTCTTTATAAGATGTTCTTAATTATAATATCTAATGTTTCAGTTTTTTCCTGTATCCTTAGCAGTTTCCAGGTGTCTAGGAGGAATCAGAAGTATGCATTCAAGTTGTCTTCGAAGACATCCTTATTTATCTCATTGTAAATGTGTAATAATTCCGTTGAAAGGATCTGCTGTAATTTACATAGCTATCCTTCTGTTGTTTGCCTTTAGGTTGATTTCACTTTATTTTCCTATAAAGACTCATTGGCAACTTTATGCATAGAGCTTTTCTCATTCTTTAGCTGCATCCCTGGCCTTTACCCGTTAGATGCCACCATCATACACATCCCACCCAATCCCTATTGTATAAACTGGGCATTTGTAAAAATACCATTTTCAGAGGTTCCCTCCCCCTCCCCACCCCCCATCGTATAGATTTAAAATTAGCATTATATCTTCTAAATGGAAATGGTGCTGTATCATTTCTGCATAAGTTAGAAATTGTTTTTACTGGTTAATAACAGACTTTGCTACAGCTGTTTGTTTTCATATGTATAATGCACAGTGCTCTCTTACCAGCTTTTCAAATTTATTATGAACATCTTTGTATGTCAGGTTATGTTTGCCATCTTTTAATATAATTTTAAAGTCACAAATAACAGACTGAATCTACGGCAATGGTTTTCAACAGGCCAGTTCTGCCCCTCAGCCCACTCTTCAGAGATACTCAGCAGTATATGGAGATAATTCTGGTTCTCACAGCTGAGAAGAAGAGTGTCTACTATCTTCTGGGTAGAGGCCCAAGTATGCTGCTAAACATTCTGTGCACAGAGCAGCCCCACAACAAAGATTTCTCCAGCCTCAAATGTCAATTCCAAGGTTGAAAAACCCTGGTCTTAGGTATTTAACTGTAAATAGAGACTTTTTTTTGTCCTCATGTTTAAGTCTGCCCTATCTTATTTCTCATATATCGCTAGAATAACTCTGTGCTCAGCTGCGTTTTCTGATGAACATAGTTAATCCCATGACACGTCATTTAATCAGTGATGGGCAAATGTGTTGTTTTCATGCCATATAAAATTTTTTTCTAGGCCAGTTGGACAAATGCAAGTAAAAAGCAACGTGAAAAGCTACTTGAGCTGATACGTCGCCTTGCAGAAGATGATAAAGATGGTGTGATGGCACATAAGGTGTTGAACCTTCTGTGGAATCTGGCCCATAGTGATGATGTACCTGTAGACATCATGGACCTGGCTCTCAGTGCCCACATCAAAATATTAGACTATAGTTGCTCACAGGTAAGGTGTGCTTCCTTAGCACACTTTTTCTGACCCTTCTTCCTTATCAGGATGGCTTAGGAACAGAATAGTTCCTGATTTTCTTGACATTGTTATTTTTGAAATTATCTTCAAGAATTAACTCATTTTCTTCATCTAAGTCCACCTTCCTCTTCTCAGGTCTCTAGGTCAGAATTTTGTTTCTCATCTGAAAAGCATTTAATCTCCTTGGGAGAAAGACAGTATAAAAAACAGATTATATAGTGGTAGAATTGTCAAATGCATGGTGCTGAAGTGTAAGTTTCAAATAGATCGTAAAATACTGAAGGTGATGAGGGACTTTAGAGGTAAGAGAATTTGGGTTTTCTTTGCTCATGGGGAAATTAAGAACAATTAATAGAGTTTCCTCAATAGTAAAACACTTCGAGTCTTGCCTGTGAGAAAATCACACAACAGCTTCCCTGCATTCTGACTTGTGGCATGTAAACTGTTAACTTGCAGTAAAATGGAAATTGCTGAATAATTTTCAATTTGTGAAAACTATTTGCTACACCAGTGAACTGAAATGTAGATGAGAGCTAAGAAATTAAGTTCAAGTAGGTATATGTGATTCAGATGCTATTCAGGTTTTTACTATACTTGCTTGTGACAGTTCATTAAATATTTATTCAGTATCTTCGATACTGATAACTTTCTTTTTCTTTTTTTTTTTTTTTTAAACGTTTATTTATTTTTGAGACAGAGACAGAGCATGAACAGGGGCGGGGCAGAGAGAGAGGGAGACACAGAAGGGGAAGCAGGCTCCAGGCTCTGAGCCATCAGCCCAGAGCCCGACGCGGGGCTGGAACTCACGGACCGTGAGATCGTGACCTGAGCTGAAGTCGGACGCTTAACCGACTGAGCCACCAGGCGCCCCAATACTGATAACCTTCGATATAAATTATTTCAATTAAACAGAGACTCAATGTGCTCAAATAAGTAATCAAACTTAAAATTGTTAGGTACAGAAAACTGCATTTCTGATTACTATTGATTTAGGGGAAGGAATAAAGTAAATAAGGTATGGGAAGTAAAATATCATTGAAATAATTAGTTGAGTTTATAATACTTTTGTAACTGTTCTCCCTTTATCTTTTTGTATATGTGTTATGTCCTTAGTTTGATTTTTGGTGAAAAATTTTTTAACTTAGTTGCCATACCATTTTTTTGGGTAAAATATAAATTTTCAGTGTTCTTCCTTCATTGTTGCTAAAACAAATCTATATAGAATAACACTCAGGGTTATGTGTTATTGCTGAATTTTGTTTTATGGTAGAATCCTATAAAGCATTTCACTTTTTGTAGTTTTGGTAGTAAACGTGAAATAAAAATGGACTCAATGCTGCTTTTGTTTATTAAACCCTTTACTGCAATTATTACGTGTTTCTGAGGATAATCTTAAACCCTGTTTTATAATTGAAGCTGGAGTTTTTCTGAGTATGACCTACCTAAAACATTGAAATTGTTCGTTTAAGGACCGTGACACACAGAAGATCCAGTGGATAGATCGCTTTATAGAAGAACTTCGTACGAATGACAAATGGGTAATTCCTGCACTGAAACAAATTAGAGAAATTTGTAGTTTGTTTGGTGAAGCCCCTCAAAACTTGAGGTAAGGCTTTTAACAGAAAATTTCAGTATTTTTGTTTTTGTATTTTATTGAAAAGAAATTACATTGTCACTTGGTAAAAGCAAACTTTTCAAAAGAAAATTAGAGTGGGGAGGGGGTGATAGGAGGCTGAGGGAAGTTTCAATTTGGAACCAGAAATTCATTTATCATATCCACATCCTTGACTTTATTGAGAACGTAAGCCACAATTAAATGATACGCATCAGAATCTGCAGTATCCTGTATTACTCATGAAAGACAACAAGATCTGGTTTAAAGTATTTTTTTTATTGATTTTAGTGAAATTTCGATTTAAATAGTGGTCTTTATATTATCTTACATGCTGAGTTCTTACTGGAATCATATTTTCTAGCATTTTCTGTTTATAAAAGTTAGAACACATGATGTGAAAAGTTAAAAAATAATATGCAGGGAATGAAAGCCAGGTGTAGTACAAAGAATATTTACAGTGAGGTCAGGATTCCTGGGTATGGCCCTTACGTCTAACCAATCCATACTATCTTGTAAAGATTTACTAATCAAAAGAAATGTGTTTTTCTTATGTGTAAAGTTAGATGATTGCCAAGGTCCTTTTTTTTTTTTTTAATTTTTTTTTTTCAACGTTTATTTACTTTTGGGACAGAGAGAGACAGAGCTTGAACGGGGGAGGGGCAGAGAGAGAGGGAGACACAGAATCGGAAACAGGCTCCAGGCTCCGAGCTACCAGCCCAGAGCCTGACGCGGGGCTCGAACTCCCGGACCGCGAGACCGTGACCTGGCTGAAGTCGGACGCTTAACCGACTGCGCCACCCAGGCGCCCCTGCCAAGGTCCTTGTTAGCTCTAGATTATTATGATCATGCCTAGGACAGAATAGGCCATATATGTTTTGGTTTTAATGTTTCAACTTTGTCTCATTTTTTTTGTGGAGTCTTAAAAAGTTATGAAATTTAAAAAGCTATAAGGATAAGCCTTGGAGAAAATCCAGATTTATGTCTTAGTAACTAACATTTTTTTCAGGGAGATATTTTGATTTGGGAGCCACTGTACGTAATGCCTTTTTGCCTTTCTCAATTGAATTAAATTTGTTGCAGAATATTTTACATACTCTCCCAGGGTACAGTGGCTTCATCTCCACTAGAATAGTAATGGCTCTAAGAGTTTATTGGTTTCAGTGAAGGTGGCAGAACAGGTTGGAAAGGAACTAGATGTTTTGTTGATGATAACCTGTGGGCAAACATGGCTACAAACCAAGTGACCCAGAATGTACCTTGAATGGCTAATCAGATTTTTTCTGAACGCATTTTCTTTGTTCAAATTTTTCACTCCAACCATAGCATAATCTTGTGGTGCTAATCTTGCAAGGGTTATGTTCCCGTTTTACAATTTTGGAAATAATCCTGTAAACTGACACAAGTGCTTTGGTACTGCTATAGGACAGGAGTGGAAATTGGTCATTGAAGTAGACTCCCATGGTGTGAGACGGGAGAATATTAACATAGTGTCCACGTAAATGAGAATAACAGAATAAGTGTCTTTTTGAAACAATATTTTATTTTAAATTGCTTGATCTTGTTATTGAAGTAAATGGCCAAGAGAGTGTAATTCTGTAATGACGGAGAAACCATTTTAAGATTTTAAATTAGTAGCTAAGAATTTAGATTGTATAAGCTCTTTTGATTACAACAGAGTTTAATTGCCTAATTATATTGTTAAGTTCTTCTCGTTTCAGTCAAACTCAGCGAAGTCCCCATGTATTTTATCGCCATGACTTAATCAATCAACTTCAGCACAATCATGCCCTAGTTACTTTGGTAGCAGAAAACCTTGCGACTTATATGGAAAGCATGAGACTGTATGCTAGAGGTATGTATTATACGCTAACATGAAATACGGGAAATAACAGCAACTTCTCGGCATTTGTTCTATCAATTACCTTAAAGATGACAACACCTATATTTTAAATGATGCAAGATAATTGGTTTTATTAGCTGTATTCTTTATGAGCTTATGTTCCACTTTTACTCTCAACTTCTATTCACCCTAAATTCCAACCCAGCATTGCAAAGCTCTCCTTATTAAATTGATTTACTTTTCTTCTTTGGGACTTCTGCCTGCCTGTACTGTAACTGGTTGCTACTTTCTTTGGAATGAACTTAACTCATTCTCAACCTTTGTTTCCTTACTACCACTATCTTTATTTTTTTTTCCTCAACAAAATTTGTTTTGTCTGTGTCTATTGTACATATTATAGTTCCTTTATAATCCTAAGTCCACATTTCACAAGTGTTTCAGACTCTGAATTAGAAAATGCACAAGAATAACCAAGTGAAGCTATACGAATCTTCATGTTTATGTTGGTTTTCAAAGTGTGAATTTGTTTAAACGTGTCAGGGTAGAGTTTCCTGAGGTTTCAACAGCCAGTTTTTAAGTTCCTGCCATATGTAAAACTCGGTTTCAATACTCTTTTCCTCTCTGACAGCCGTGTCTATCTGTGCTCCAGTACAGATTGGTTTTTAGTACGTATTCTACCGTCATGTAAACCAAACTTTGTTCCCATAGCCGTAGATAGAAAATTTTATGCTACTACCAGTGCTAGAGATTGAATTGAACATAATGGTTACTGAACATGCTACTCATTTAACATGTTATGCTAGATAAGAGTTTGCAGAAGCCAATAGTATATATTAAAAATGATTTTTTAAAGTTTATTTTTCGGAGAGACAGAATTGGGGAGAGACTGAGAATCTCAGGATCAGCACTGTCAGTGCAGAGCACAACACAGGGCTTGATCCCGTGAACCACGAGATCATGACCTGAGCCAAAATTACGAGTTGGACGCTTAACTGACTGAGCTACTTAGACACCCCAAAAATGATACTTCTGATACTCCTCATTTGAAGAGTAGATTGGGTTCTTGGCATTCTTGAATAAAATCCTAAGATGCTTATAAATCATAGGATTTCTTTAACATTTACAGGATACATATTCCCATATAAAATTCAGATAAGCATAATAGAAAAATTAAGCAGCTCTTCAGGTATGCCACCTGATTGTGTTGGCTGTTTATTCTTCCGTGTACCCCACCCTCTGGGCCAGCTGAGTCCTCCTAGGCAGTAGATTGTAGAGCTAGATAAGCAGTCTAAGCATCAGGAGGCTGTTAGGCCCCAGGCAATGATCTTTTATCATTTTAGGCCCGAGTTCCTTCTAAGCATGATAGACTAATTGGAGCAGTATAGACATGTGACCATGTGATTTATGTTCTGTACCAAATGCAACCAAAATCTGAGAGAAGCACCAGAGGTTTGCATGTAATACACCCAGTCACTGGGAGCCTCTGGGCTCAGTTTAGCATAATGTAGATTCTTTGTTACGATCTCCTCTCTTCTTGCTGGTACAAAGTCCTCACATATGCCATTGCAGGCCTTCCCCCAAAATGGAGCCATATAAATCATACGTGCTGCAATGCTAATTTTGCTTACTTCATTTGTATGTGATGTTTTAATTTATTTCATTGCCAGAAGTTGAGTACTGTGCTGTCGGGACACTCAGGAGATGATGTTGCATGTGCAGTTCAGCCTCACTTGGGTTTCCAGCTTTGTTTTAGTCCAGTTCCATATAAGTCATTGCCTCTTCTCAATTTCATTGTCAAAAGAATGTTTTTCAGTCTTTAGTTTTCCCTCCTTAAATTACCTGTAGTTCCATAAAATGAGAGGTATGACTCTTCATAGTCAGATTGTCTACTTGTGAAAAATGACCTACATTAGCTAGGCGTATGACCTTGGGCAAGTTATTTATGTGAGAACAATGCCTAGTACATATTAAGCACTTGAGTTTTTGTTGCTATGGATGTTCCCTTAAATTCATTGACACACCTTATGTTTTTTTCCTAATTCTGATAACTTTTCCTCATTATGGTACTCCTCTGATTAAGATCTTAATCCTTAAATATGGCGTGGGGGGTGGGGGGAAGTATATTTTACAACTAGTAAGATTCTCCTACACAATAAGCTTTTTGCAGCATTAAGTGACTTCTGTGATAAGGTCAACCACCAATTTCTGAATTTGAAATTCTAAAGTAAATTACAGCCTTTGTCTCTGTATAATAGAAATGTTTTATAAGATCTCATTAGGTATGAGACCTGTTATCTAGCAGGATACATCAAGGCTTCAGAATGTACTGATAGTCTTAATTTCTGGTAACTATTACATCAGCGTCACATATCTGTCCTGCTCATGTTTCATGTCCACTTGTGTCTTTTGCTTTGGAATAAAATGTTTTCACAGTACTTAGGTCAGCTGATTCTACCTCCTGTTTTGTTATTATTTAGATAAAGTTAATGAGTTTATTAAAATTCCAGTATTTACTCCTGTATTCTTTTTTTTTTTTTTTTTTTTTAAATGTTTATTTTTGAGAGAGAGCGTGAGCCAGGGAGGGCCAGAGACAGAGGGAGACACAGAATCTGAAACAGTCTCCAGGCTCTAGGCTGTAAGCACAGAGCCTGATGCAGGACTCGATCCACAAACCATGAGATCATGACCTGAGCTGAAGTTGGCTGCCCAACCGAGCCACCCAGGCACCCCTCGTATGTTCTTACTAGTAGTAGTGCCTTCGGATAATGGTGCTTACCAAGTCATCCTTTAAAAGTTTTTTAATGCATACAACAAAGTAAAAAACCACTTCTAATTTTCACTCAAGTTTTGCTTTATGATAGGATTATCATTGTACTGACTTGAACGCTAATTGATAGTTTTATTTACCGTTTTTCCCTGGCTTCTAGATAGAAGAGCCTGCCATGGGGCTCGAACTCATGAACTGTAAGATCATGACCTGAGCCAAAATCGAGTCAGATGCTTAACTACTAAGCCACTCATGCACCCCTGCATTCTATTTTCTATAGACTACCACTTCCCCATGACTTCTTCCCAACCTCTTATATCTAGTACTGGCAATTTTTAGGAACGTTTTTCCACGTAAACAATTTCTTCATGAGTGTCATTCACCAACAGTGCTGTGGGTTAAGGTCAAATCCTAGGCTAGACTTTCTCAGCTCTGGCTCATTCCTACACAACAGCCATGAAATATGGCTAAGTCTGTGTGGGTTCTTTGTGACTTAAAAAAAATTAATTTAGTATCCATTTTATGAATGGCTTATAGTTCTCTAGAGTGATGGTTATTTCCAAGGTCTGTGTAAGAAATTTAGAAATTGTGTTTAGAAATTGAGAAAGGGCTTAAAGAATCTTGTCGACATGTCAAAAAAAAAAAAAAATAGGAGTTGGCTCTTACTGGTGAAAATTAGGCCAAAATAAATAAAAGTAACTAAACCGTTAAATGAAGTACAAACTCTTCAGTCTATGCTGAAAGAAAGGGAAGTATCAACTAATATATGTGGAACATGTGATGATCATAAAAAACCAAGGGATGAGGGATTTAATTTTTTGAATGGTGGGAGTAAGATGCTCAGTGGATCTCCTCAACAAAAGAACCATTTCACTGAAGAAAATTTTAAAGTTTTTTTTTTTTTAATTTTAATGTTTGTTTAGATTTGAGTGAGAGAAAGAGAGCATGAGCAGAGGAGGGGCAGAGAGTAAAGGAGACCCAGAATCTGAAACAGGTTCCAGGCTCTGAGCTGTCAGCACAGAGCCCGACGTAGGGCTCGAACCCACAAACTGTGAGATCATGCCCTGAGCCGAAGTTGGATGCTTAACTAACTGAACCACCCAGGCACCCCATGATTTGTGAGAGACGGGCTGTGAGGATGAAGAGCTCAGCAGTTAGGCTTCAAGGGATTCACCTTATTTGGACAAGAGCATGCCATTCCCAAGAGCATTATTAAAATTTTGGTGAAGAACAATTAGGAGGGTGCTTGCAGCTCCGTGTACTCATATTGGTAAATGAAACAGCAGAGCAACCAGGAGTTTAACAGATTTTAGATCAAGAGACAAGATGAGCCCTCCTGGGAGTAGTCAGCCCTAGAGGGTCACATGTGTTAGGTTGCACCCACTCAGAAGCAATCAGAGCAAGACCGGGACAAGTTGAAAACATTAAGTCCACGCACCATTCCATTAGCAAAGGTTTTGAGCTTCAGTGGCTGAAGTATTTAAATTGAATTTCTGATCAAACCCTGGGTGAATAATAAGCTACCCTTACCTGGGGACAACTCTTAGGAAGCCAGGCTTAAAAGTAAAATTTGATCCCTTTTGAAAGTAAAAGGAATAAAACGTATTCCTTGTAGTCAAGAAGACTATGCATCATGCCTAAGACTGCACCCTCCTGAGTGAGTGGGAAGAAAAGATCACAGCTTTGTCATTGAATGTGGGGCATAAACAAACTCCTTGAACTGGGATGGTAGCTTCCAAGCCACTCACATCCACTGGTAAAGGGTAAAGGGTAATAATCTAGCCAAAGCGGGACTTAATTACAGCATTTCACCAATAAGGGGCTTATGTTGTAAGTAGCAGGAACAGCTTACATATAGCAAGGCTGAAAGGTAAAAGGAGGAAAAATACTGTGGGTGAGATAGACCTCAGAGAGTTCAGACTATTCACTAAACAACCAAGCAAACAACACCAACCTGGGTGTTGGTGGGTGGTGTCAAAATTAGGTTGCAATAATATATTTAAATACCCAGATTTCAACCAAAAAAAAATTAAAGGTGTCACCCATATATATACAGACCACAGAAACTGCCTCTGAATGGGCCCAGATGGTAGACTTTGCAGACAAAGACTTGAAAGCAGTTACTACAAATATGCCCAAGGAGCTGTATGAACTTGTGTCTAATGAATTAAAGGAAAGTATTGTGACAGTCAGTTGAGAATAATGTCAACGAGATAGAATTTTTTCTTTAAAGAGTAGGAATCAAATGGAAATTCTGGAGTTGAAAACTCCAACACCCAAAATGAAAAATTTGGAACAGGGGCTGAACAGAGCTTGCAAGCTTGCGGAAGACTCAATCTGAATTTAAGATTGATGAATAGAGATTATGCAATCTGAAAAACAGTGAAGAAGGAATGAAAATCCTATAGAAATACTGGACATCGTTAAGAGTACCAACATGCATGCAGTGGGAGTACCGGAAGGAGATGCAGGAGACAGAAGGGAGCAGGAAAAAACATCATCACCGAAGACTTCCTAGATGGATTTAGAAACCTTAACCCATATACCAAGAAGCTTAAAGAATTCCAAGTAAGGTAACGTTAGACCCAGATGCAGGCACTTCATAGGTGTAAGAAAATTTGAAAGTTGTAAGAGAAAAATGAACTCTTCATAAGGAAACACAAGTAAAATTAACAATTTGTTTTGTAGAACATTGGAGACTAGAAAGTATTAGGATAAATGTATATGAAGTGCTAGGGGCAGTGGAGGGACCTGACAACTAAGTAACATACAGCAAAACTATCTTTCAAAAATGAAGACAAAATAAAGGCATTCCCAGATAAATGCTGAGAGAATTTATTGCTAGCAGACTTGCCTTGCAAGAAATACTAAAGAAAGTAATTAGACTGACAGGTGACACCAGTCATTCAAAGCCTAAGGGGGGGGAAATACAGTTATGCCTTGTTTTACTGCTTTTTGAAGATAACTGCATATTTTACAAATTGAAGGTTTATGACAACTCTGCATCGAGCAAGTCTATATCAGTGCCATTTTTCCAGTAACATTTGTTCACTTCATGTCTCTGTCACATTTTGGTAATTCTCAGGATTTTAAACTCTTTTATTGTATTTGTCAAGGTGATCTGTGATTGGTGATTATGACTTGAGCACTCAGTTACCATTTTTTAGCAATAAAGTATTTTTAAGGTATTTACGTTGTGTTTTAAGACATAATGCTATTTCATGCTTAATAGACTATAGTACAAAGTATACCTAACTTTCATATGCATTGGAAAGCCAAAGACTTCATCTTACTTACTTTATTGCAATACTTGATTTGTTTTGGGGGTCTGGAACCAAACTTGCAGTATCTCTCGTGTGCCTGTAGAAATTTTGAACACTATAAACCCATTATCCATACCTAACAGGCATATAAGGAATACTCCATCCAACAAGAGCAGAATGTACTTTCTTCTCAAGTACAAATAGAATATTTTGTAGGACACACCATATTCTAGGCCATACAGAGTAGGATTTTTGTCCACAGTTGAATTAAATTGTAAATTAAGGAAACTTGGGGATTTCACAAGTTCGTGTCCATTATATGCTCCTGACTAATCAGTGGGTCAAAGAAGAAATGACACCTGTGAAATGAGAATATACTGAGATGAATGAAAACACAAAATGCGGTAACTTTGGGAGAGTTGCTAAGTCAGTGCTCAGAGGGAAATTTATACCTCTGAGTGTTCATAGTAAAGAAGACAGTTACCAAATCAGTAACCTTCAGAAACTAGGAAAGAGCAAACTAAACCCATAGAACAAAGGAAGGAAATAAGATTAGAGTTGAAATCAAGTAAGGTAAGGGAGAGAAAACTTAGAGATCAATGGAACTGAAAGTTGGTTTTTTGAAAAGGTCAGCAAAATTGACAAACCTGTAGCTAGGCTAAGAAAATAAGACTCAATTATGAAAATCAAAAGTAAGAGGCCATCTCTACTGATCTTACAAAAAAAATAGAGTACCAAATTGCTGAAATTGGAGAAGCAATTAAAATTTTGAATAAATTTAAGTGAAAAAATTGAATGAGTAAGAAACCACAAAGAAATTCTGGGACCAGGTGGTTTCATTGGTGAATTTTATTGAACATTTGAAGAATTACCACCACTTCTTCACAAATTCTTTCAGAAAATAAAAGTACACTTCTCAATGCCTTCTGTGAAGCCATTATTACCCTGATACCAAAACAATACAAAGACATCAGAAGAAAACACGGACCAGTATCCCTTATGAGTAAAGATTAAAAATCCTTGAAAAAAAAAGGTGGGGGGGGGGAGGGCAAATCAAATTCAGCAACATATAACAAGGACTATGTATCATGACTAAATAGAACATATGTCTGGAACACAATGTTGATTTCACACCCAGAAGTCCATTGTGATACACCAATAGAATAAAGGACCAAAACTGCTTCTCAGTAGGTGAAGAAAAATTATTTGACAAAATCCAATACCTTTTCATTTTAAAATCATTGAACAAACTAAGAATAGAAGGTGACTTTATCAGCCTGATGAAGGGCATCTCAAAACTCTCCTAGCTAACTTCATACTTAATGGTGAAAGATCTGCTGCTTTCCCCCAGGATCAGGAATGAGATAAAGATGTGTATGCTAATCACTTCCATTTAACATTCTGTGGAGGTGCTAGCCTGAGCAACTAGGCAAGAAAAATGAGCATCCACATTTGAAAAGAGGCATAGCTATCTGTAATTACAGAAATCAACACTTGTATATAGAAATCTTTAAGAATCCACTAAAATCTATTAAAGCTAATAAGTGAGTTAAACTAGATGGCAGGAATTAAGATCAGTGTACAAATGTCAGTTATATTTCTGTATGCTCAGTAATGACCAACCTGAAAAGAAAATTAAGAAAATAATTTTATTTACAATAGCTTCATAAAGTATGAAATACTTACAATTGAACAAAAATACAAAAGTTGTTTGTACATTTTAGTTATTTTTTTAAGATTTTTAAAAAAGTAATCTCTACACCCAATGTGGGGCTTGAACTCATAACCTTGAGATAGTCACATGCTCCATTGACTGAGCCAACCAGGCACCCCCAAAATTTGTACATTTTAAACTATGGAACAGAATTGTGGAAAGCAGTTAAAGATCTAAATAAATGGACAGACAGCCCGTGTTCATTGAATGGAAGACTTAATATTGTTACAGTCATTGTACTCTGTAAATTGATCTACAGATTCAAAATAATCCCTATAAAAATCCCAACTTACTCTTGTACAGAAATCGATCAGTTGATCCTAAAGATCGTGGAAATGCAAGGGACCATTGGACCATATAATAGCCAACATAATCTTATTTGCTGAAAACCAAAGTTGGCTGACCTATATATATAATAATTCCTGATTTCAAAACTTAATACAAAATAACAGTGTAGTACTAACATGAGAATAGATGTATGCATCAGTGGAATAGATAGTCTAGAAATAAATTGTTAAATTTGTTAACTGATTTTTGTGAGTGGGAAGAATATTCGGTGGGAAAAGAAGTGATTTTTTGATAAATGTTGCTGGCAAGTTTGTATATGCACATCTAGAAGAATAAAGTTTGATCCCCTACCTCACACCATACACAAAACTTAAAATAGATCATAGACCTAAAAGTATAAAAGTCTTAGGAAGAAAACAAATTTTTGTGGCCTAAGGAGGAGAAAAGGTGGTGTATTGGAACACATCAAAGCTTAAAACTTAACTGCTTCAAATGATTCAATAAAGAAAGTAAAATGACAGTCCAAGAATTGGAAAAAAAAAAAAATCTAAGTCCTATGTCTAATAAAGGACTTCTATCCAAAATATAGAAGAACTCTTAACAATTAAAACACAACCCAATTAGGAAATGGGCAGAGGATATTGTATTTCTCCAAAGGCCAAAAGCACAAAAAAGATGCTCAGTATCATTAGTTACTAAGGAAATGTGAATCAAAACTACATTGAGAACCTACTTCACACTTAGGATGACAAAAATAAAGATGGCAAACGTTTACACAGCTCAGACTATACTAAAAATCACTAAATTGTGAATTTCATGGTATTTGAGTTATGTCTTGATGCTTTCTCAAAACTGAGCTGCTTTTATGAGTTATTAAACAGTCTCTAGGCAATTTGCATTCTGTAATGACAACCAATTTATGTTAGCCATAGCCACTTGGATTTAATTTTGTCTGATTTAATATCTCCTGCTCTCGTCAGTTGGATGCGACAAGAGTCACAAATGCATCATCGTCTTTGGCTGCTAACTAGAGCTGAATGTTTACAAGGAAGACCACCAAACATGCTGTTTATGTTCTGGCAGCCCAGAATCTCCTCTGTAGTAACGTGTCAAGTCTCTCCCTTTCTATTTAGCAATGAGGGATCGTCTTATTTCTCGACTATTTATTCTTGATTATTGACATTCGTTGAATATTTTCAAAGTTCTAACCTGTGTTCAGGTTCTCCAGGAGTTTTTTGTGTGTATTTTTTTAAAGGAGGCTTTATGCCTAACATGGAGCTCAGACTCACAACCCCAAGATCAAGAGTTGCATGCTCTACCAACTGAGCCAGCCAGCTGTCCAGGGTCTAGTTCTTGATAAAATGCTGGCACCTAAAAAGGGATGCGGGTATTAAAACTAGTGGGTAAAAGTTTAAGAAGCAAGATACTTACATAGTCTGAAGGCATCTCCCCACTACTTAAGAAGAAGAGAAAAATAGTAAGTTTACACTGCAAAATCCTAATGGAAACACTTTGACCAAATGATCAAAGTTAACTTCGGTATTGTATCAGTGTTAATTGTAATGTGTTTATTTAAACAAATGTCTTCGTTATTTGGAAATATTTAAGTATCGGGGTAGTGGGGGCAGGTACAGAGCTATGTCTTCAACTGACTGTCAAATGGTTTAGAAAAATTACACTTAGGTTATATGTGGCAACTAATGAAATAGATGCAGCGAAATGTAAACAACTGGTCAATGTGGGTGAAGTTGATAAGGGAATTCACCCATTATTTTTGAAACTTGTGTTAGATGTGAAATTACTAAAATATAGAATTTCCCCTAAAAAGGAACATGGCAGGCGAACAAAGCTGTGCATAAACTCCTTGTTTAGACAATAACAAAAAAGGCAACTGAAGTCCATTGATGATTCAGATATTTCAAGACTAATTCTCTGAAAAAGAAAAGTTCTACATAGTTGATTAGAATTTGATCTTCTATCCAGTTTCTTGAGAAACTGCTTTAAGTCTGCATCTTGAGGAAATGGACTTTGATGGAAGTTGAGAAAACATGTTTAGGACTTTTGGTAGATGGCAATACATGTGGAAGTAGAAAGCGGTTCTAATATATTTTGTTTGCTTTTCTTCCAAAAACATTAAAGGCAGATTTTATTTGTTTAAAGTTTATTTTTTGAGAGCCCGCGCACACAGCAGGGCAAGGGCAGAGAGGGAGAGAGAGAATCCCAAGCAGGCTCTGCACTGTCAGCACAGAGCCCGATGCGAGGCTCGAACTCACAAACCATGAGATTGTGACCTGAGCCGAAATGAAGAGTGGGATGCGTAACCGACTGAACCACGCACGCGCCCCGAAAAGCAGATGTTTTTAAACACTCTATGTTCCATATATGTTCCATCTTTACATCAGTCCCAAGATTTTCTTCAGAGAAGAAACCCTAGTTTTGAAGTTTTTTACTATTTCTGGAAGGTCTCAAACAATTAGAATTCTTTGGCAGTAGGACACACGTACCATAAAGTCCATGATCTGGTATGCAAATATCAGTAATTAATGTTAAAGGAAAGCCACACAATTTCTTGTTCCTCCATACTTTGTACAACTTGCTGGAAGAAATGTCAATGATTTCCTCATGTTTGATAGCACTTGTCAGCATTTGCTTCGTGTCTCTTTAGCCCCAAGCCACAGATGAACTTGACCATTTCCAGGTCACACCACTTTTTCCAACGAAGTCAAAACAGAAAACAACTGTCCATAGTGTTTTCAGTACAGTGGGTTCTTTTTAAGATTTTTTGCTGTGGCCTTTCATTCCAAATAGACTTTTCCACCCATTGTATATTTGAAATCAATGTAAAACCAAAGAGTTTACTACTAGCTTTTTTTTTTTTTTTTTTTTTTTTTAAGAAGGAATTTATGGTTTAAGCTAGGCTTAGTGACCAACACTTACCCATGGTCATGATTGAAGGGTAAGTTCTTTTGAATTTCTATGAGACTGTTCTAGACTTTTGTAACATGCTACTGATAATAACTATGATAACTGTACAGAATGGCACCTTATGTTTTTAGGTAAACATGAGTAATATTTTAACTAATTTTTCTCCATGAAGGTAGTTGTTAGTAGAACAGGAAGGAAGTTGAAACAGTTTTGTCTTGGTAGCTTATTTTCACAGATCACTCGGGTCAGTCTTAGGCTGTAATCAAAAATTGCTTGTGTATACAGATAAGGCAAAAGGGCTGTGATCAAAAATTATTTTTGATAGCACATATAAAAGATCATTTTCTTTGGTTATGTAAAAGAAAAGGTTATTTTTGTAGGGAAGGTAGGAGATGGGTAGAAGCCATCAATAATTAGTAAACTTCAGGTTGCCTTTTAATAAAGAATGGCTTTTTAACTGACTTAAATTTCTATTGATTAAATTTGGTGATGTGGATATCCATGTGTGTAATGCCTGATTTTTCTTAATTTGCAGATCATGAAGACTATGACCCACAAACTGTGAGGCTGGGAAGTAGATATAGTCATGTTCAAGAAGTCCAAGAACGGCTTAACTTCCTTAGGTTTGTTTTAAATTATCAGTGTTCCTCTCTTTAAGACCCAGATAAGGAATGCTTAGTTAATGTGCTGTATGGTTAGGTCTTTGTTAGGTGATCTTTTCCCCTGCCATCTCGTATTTTCCCACGTGGAAACGATTACCTGAAAGTCCCAAGGACATTTCCCTATGTGTTTATTGTTAAATACTTTAAAATTATTGGCTGATTTTTAACTCTTATTCTTTGCAATATTTGAACACATTTTCAGCTTTTGTATATACTTGTCCTTCATGTTTCTTTATGCTAGAAATAGGTTTATTTTTAGAGAATAAATTTCCATACTTTGACACAACCAGCTAGAGAATCGTATTGACCTTAATGGTATCCTAGTCCGTAGGGAAATGGAGTCAAAAGGCTGCTGGCCCAGCACCTCGAAAGAGTGGTTTGCATCCAGTGGTGTCTTGTTCATCCTAGCAGTGGCTGACAGAGGCCATCTGAATGAATAACATTATTCTGATGGGGATGAAGAAAAGAGGTTTATTCCCTTGAGCCAAAGCTAAATGTAGTCCATGGCTGAATTTGAATTTGCTCAGGGATAATTAGCCTTTAATGATCATACATTTAACAGATTTGAAATTGTTAAAAAGTTTTGTTGATGAGCGGTTTCTTGTGAATTCAGAAACCGCAGGCTGCAGAAGTGCTTATTCAGTTCCTAAGTGTGCTAAGAGAGATGCCCAGATTGTCAGTGCTTTGGGAAATCTATTGCGTTTATTATTTTGATACATTGGAGAATTTTCTCCTAAGCTCAGTTAATTAGGGACTTGTTTATTGAACTGTGTGCTTATTTACTGGAAAACATTTACATAAATAGTTACATAATGATTGTAACTTGAGGAAAAACTCTAGCCACCAAATTCCAAGAAATTTAGCATTGGTTTAAAGTGAAATGTTTTTTCTGTGTGTGTTTTGATTTTCAACCACCTGGATAGAAGGACCTGCCTCCCCAGATTGAGAATCACTTCCATAGTGAGTCATCGTTATTGATGGGTTTGTGTTGTATCCCATAGGTTTCCTAGAACAGAAAAATGGTTATGAGTCCTACTGTATTCAAGTTTGGAATCAGAGGACCTATTCTGCTCGTTGTTTTGTTAGTACCCGTCTTCATGACTTGTAGCAAAACACACTCAAGGGAAGAGAACCTCACATTACTTACAATATACTTGGCCTGTGTTAAACAGTTTACACTTAATCCTCAGAGCAATGCGGAAGGCAGATATTATCCCCATTTGATTCATAAAAAAATGGAGATTGACATGGCTTAATAGCTTCTTTGATATCTGGAAGCCCATACATAATGGCATTGCACTGCTCGACTGGATCTGTCTGACTTCAGGGTCGGTGCTCTTTATATTAGACCAGTGATTTTTGGAAATCTGTCTTGGAGCCGTAGGGCTTCTAAGGAGCTTCCTCCAAGATTTCTGAACAAGCGGTGGAGATTTGGTCCCCATTTCTTCTTTCTTTCCTCCTCTTCCCAACAACTAGGGCAACCCTGCTTTTATATATCAGACTTGAGAATAGAATTTTTGCTTTAAGAAAGTTTTCTGCTTGTTGTACTTTAAAAAAACAAACAAAAAACTTTGAAAACAAATTCATGTTACCACACAGGACATTGCATATCATATCTATAAGTTAGAAGTAGCAGGGTTAGGTAGGACAAGGTGCTAGATACCTTCTTTAAGCTCACCAATGCTTTTAAAATATCAAAGACCCTAGAGTTGAGATCCCAAAATGCTTTGAGATAATGAGAGAACCTACTCCCATGAAATACATGCACCTTACTTTTTAACTGGGCAGGGAATCATCATTATGTGAGCTAAAAATTATGTGCTACTCAGAATAAAGTGTCTCGTTTCCTTTCCTTCATAGATAGGGCAGTCAGGGTGGGTGGAGGAATGCTGAAAGAAATCTAAAGCTATGATAGAAGAGACTGCCACTGTCCCAAAATTCACCTTCATTGTCTTAATAACCAGTAGTCACAATACTAAAAAGACCCTAGAGAGCATCACTGAATAATTAATAAGCATTCTGTTAGATACTGACATAAAAAGTTTAAGTCATATGTAGATTATTCTGTTTAATGTGGCGAGGTACTGAGTGATGCATCTTAGACCATCAGGAAGCATTAAAACTTAAGTAGTTTTGACCTAAAATTCGTTAATGAAATGGTTATCTGTGAAAGTCACTTGGGAACTACCTCATTTTCCAATAATGGCATATTAGCAGAATGGTAAAAGTCAAACAACCCATTAAATATAGTTTTGAAATGGCTAGATTCAAAGACCAAACTGTTTAAGTTCAGGAAACAAATACTTAATTCAGTTTAAGTTCAATCACCTCACAGAGTTCCTGGCACATTGTAGGTGCCCAGTATGTGCTTGTTAAATGAATGAATGAATACCTAAGGGTTTCTTACTACAAGATGAAAGTTGAGGAATAAGTAAGCTTAAGATGTCAATAAGAATTGACATCTTTTTATCTGTAATTAATACGTAATTATGATATATGGATTATTTCTACATATACTGCTAGATTGCCTTTCAGGATAAAAATTATGTAGATCTAATTGCTAATTTTCTATGTTTTTCCAAGATTTTTATTGAAGGATGGCCAACTATGGCTATGTGCTCCTCAGGCAAAACAAATATGGAAGTGCTTAGCAGAGAATGCAGTTTACCTTTGTGATCGTGAAGCCTGTTTTAAGTGGTATTCCAAGTTGATGGGAGATGAACCAGACTTGGATCCTGATATTAATAAAGACTTCTTTGAAAGTAACGTGCTTCAGCTTGATCCTTCCCTGTTAACTGAAAACGGAATGAAATGTTTTGAGCGATTCTTCAAAGCTGTGAATTGTCGAGAAGGAAAACTAGTAGCAAAAAGGAGGGCATATATGATGGATGATTTGGAGTTAATAGGATTAGACTACCTTTGGAGGGTAAGTGAAAAGTAGGAACTTTGTCAACATTCTTTCTGATGAAATATTTCAAATAGAGAAGGAGTCACAAGTTTGCATGTAAATTACATATATATGCTGATCTGATGCTTGTCTAGAAGGTAGTGGTAGTTCACCTTTGTCTTATTGTATCATTTGTCATTAGATTTTTTTCTTCTCTCTCTCCCTTCCCCTCCCGTTTTGTCACTGATAATCCTTTTTGTCTTGGCTTAGAGTCTGATCATTCCAGGTGCATTTAGAAATATACTTACCATATAGATTTTTCATTCCCCTGCTCCCCATAAAAGTCATTGTTCTTCCTTTTGTTTCATTCATTGTAGATCCTGTTTCTTCTCCTTCATTGTTTTTTGTTGTTTTTTTTAACGTTTATTTATTTTTGAGACAGAGACAGAGCATGAATGGGGGAGCGGCAGAGAGAGAGGGAGACACAGAATTGGAAGCAGGCTCCACGCTCTGAGCCATCAGCCCAGAGCCTGACCCGGGGCTCGAATTCACGGACCGTGAGATCGTGACCTGGGCCAAAGTCGGACGCTTAACTGACTGAGCCACCCAGGCGCCCCTCTTTCATTGTTAATTTTACATTATTATACATGCAATGCTAAATAGAGGACAGAAGAGAAGACTATTTAGAATGGGTTACAAATGTATACTTTATTGGCACAGTTTTAACTTGTGATGTTTTTAAACACCCGAGGGAATGAAATATTACTGTCTTATTTTTCCACCGTTGTATTTTTTTTTATTAAAAATTTTTTTAAATGTTTATTTATTGATTATTTTTTTATTTTTTAAAATTTTTTTTCAACGTTTATTTATTTTTGGGACAGAGAGAGACAGAGCATGGACGGGGGAGGGGCAGAGAGAGAGGGAGACACAGAATGGGAAACAGGCTCCAGGCTCTGAGCCATCAGCCCAGAGCCTGACGCGGGGCTCGAACTCACGGACCGCGAGATCGTGACCTGGCTGAAGTCGGACGCTTAACCGACTGCGCCACCCAGGCGCCCCTTAAATGTTTATTTTTGAGACTGAGACAGAGCCTGAAGGGGGGGGGGGGCGCAGAGAGTAAGTGAGAGACAGAATCTGGAGCTGGCTCCAGGCTCTGAGCTGTCAGCACAGAGCTGGACGCAGGGCTTGAACCCACGAACCATAAGATCATGACTTGAGCCAGAGTCGGACACTCAACCAACTGAGCCACCCAGGCGCTCCTCCACCGTTTTAGTATTAAAATATATATGTGCTTGAGATAAAATGGATACAACATCATATTAGTTTCAGGTGCACAGCATAATGATCTGATGATTGTATATATTGTGAAATGATCACCACAATAAATCTAGTTAACAATCATCACCACAAGTCATTACAAATTTTTTTCTTGTGATGAAAACATTGAAAATTTAGTCTCCTAGCAACATTCAAGTATGCAGTACAGTATTAACTGTAGCCACTGTGTTGTACATTACATCCTCAGTATTTGTTTTATAAATGGAAATTTGTACCTTTTGACCACTTTCACCCATTTTGTCTATTCCCCGCCTCTGGCAACTGCCAGTCTGTTCTGAGTTGTTTTTTATTTGTTTTTAGATACCACGTACACATGAGATCATGCAGTATTTGTCTTTCTCTGAACTTTTTTCACTTCGCACAATGTCTTCAATGTCTCTCCATGTTGTGCCAATATAGTATTAATATATTATTTTTACTTTTAAAAATCTGACTTGTTCATAGCAGTTTATATTGTTTTTTGGATATATTTTTCTGCAAACTGTAGACTCTCTACTGTGTCATTTGATTTTTCAGACTTTTTCATTAAGTGGGTTTCAATATTTTTAAACAGCCAGAACCTTTTTTAAAAGTAAAAATTTATAGGGGCGCCTGGGTGGCTCAGTTAGTTGAGCATCCTTCTTCAGCTCAGGTCATGATCTCATGGCTCGTGAGTTTGAGCCCTACATCAGGTTCTGTGTTGACAGCTCAGAGCCTGGAGCCTGCTTCCGATTCTGTGTCTCCCTCCTTTTCTCTCTCTGCCCTTCTCCCGCTCGCACTCTTTATCTCTCTCAAAAATAATAAACGTTTTAAAAAATTTAAATAAAAATATATACAGTACTCCAAAATGTAAAACTGGTTGGACAAGGGAGAGCCAGTTTTTTTGTTTCTGTTTTTTTTTTTCTCTGCTCATTCTCCCTGAGAATTCTCCCTCATTCACACTCTTTGTTTCTTTTTAACTAATTTTCACACTCTTTTAAAATTTCTTTTTAACTAATTCTTAACGTATCTTTTATTTCCTTGTAACTAATTTGAATTCCTCCTTCAGTCTCACAACTTGGTTACCAAGTTGATTTGCAGGGTTCACTAATACTACTCAAAGCATATTTTATTCTTAGTAAAATGTGTCTTCCATTCTTAAATTGCTTTAGTCAAAGACTTGAGTTTTGCATTTTATTACTCTTTTCAGTCTCTTAATTTTACTTGACTTACTTGATTATCAAAGTAAATATACCCTTAAATTATGGAGTACTATATTGAAAATAATGGTTTTTCATGGATATGAAATATCCATATTTCAATGGATATGGTTTGAATTGAAATGTCCACCTAAAATATGTCATAAAAGTTGTTTACACTTGAATCTTTTTGAACCTAGGTGGTGATTCAAAGTAATGATGATATTGCCAGCAGAGCTATAGATCTACTTAAAGAGATATATACAAACCTTGGTCCAAGGCTGCAGGTCAATCAGGTGAGGATTTACATTCACTAAAATGTCCACAAAGTAGAATTCTAGTAACGAACTCTTTTGCTTATAAGAATTTTTTGAATTCTGAATTAACTAAGTTGTTTGTTTCAACTCTGATTAAATGTATACCTACAATATTTGTCTGTATTATCATTCCACAAAATGCTATTTAGACAACATGAATCTTGATGATTACTTCAAGTGATGATTTTGTGTATATTTATGGCATGAGATATCAACTGAATTTCTTTTGATTTTACTACCTACTTTGAAGCTCATTCTTTATCTAATTTATACTTGTTAACTTACGTAACTCTGGCTTCCTTTGACAAAATGTAGTGTGTTTTATTATCAGTGTAGACATTGGTTAAATATGATGGCAATGAAAGTATCTTGGACTGGCTTTATTTGGCCCATTATTTGTAGGTGGTGATCCATGAAGACTTCATTCAGTCTTGCTTTGATCGTTTGAAAGCCTCTTATGACACGTTGTGTGTTTTGGATGGTGACAAAGACAGTATTAATTGTGCAAGGCAAGAAGCTGTTCGAATGGTTCGAGTGTTAACTGTGTTAAGGGAATATATAAATGAATGTGACAGTGATTATCACGAGGAAAGAACAATTCTACCTATGTCAAGGTTTGTGAATAACTGATCTACTAATTAATTACTTGGTATTTTTCCTAGACCTTTTTTCCCAGGATCTTTTTTTTGTTGTTGTTGTTGGTAGGGCATTAAGTCTAGTTTTCTCCATCTATTGCCGTTCACTTTATTGCCTTTTAGTTAAGTCTTGTCAAGGATATTTTGCAGTTGGAAGTATTTTGATGCTGTTTATTTATACGGTTAAAAATAATTCATAGATTGGAGAATTAACTGGAAATAACTCTTAAAAGCTGCTTTTGACAGATAGCTGATACGTCAAGAAATACTTCCAAATGATGTACTGGTATTTTTGTTAAAGTCTCACCATTGAGTAATTCAAATAGTATTTATAATTTAGAGATGTTTATAGAATGAATGCCATCAGTATTTATTTTAAAAGAGTTCTCATTGTTAACCATGAAACTATATTAAGTTGCCTCTTGAATGTGAATTTTAGTTTTTGTCTTATCTATAAGAAGATATTATCAACAAATATTCGGCGTCTAAATTTTGATATTAATAATTTTTCACGAAATATTTACATCTTTGCATTTTTGTTAATATTCTCAAGCTAAAGTATCTTTCACATTTAAAAATAGTCTTAGTGAGTTGCATTTTCATTGCATTACATAGAGTGTTGTTAACTCAGGTCTCTGATTTAATTTCTTAAAACAAGACCTCTCATTTTCTGCAACCATAGGTACAAGAATAAAATGACATAGGATTGTTGTATTTTTAAAGATTGCTTAAAATATTTATAATTAGAGGGCAGTAGGGGCACCTGTATGGCTCAGTCGGTTGAGTGTTCAACTCTTGATTATAAATTTTTATTTTCAAGATCCTAGAAATAAGTATCCTTTAACTCACTTTTTCTTATTTAATAAGAAGTTAGGAAATTCTGATGAGGGTGATTTTTTTTTTTTTTTTTCTTTTCTTCCCCCCCAGAGCTTTCCGTGGTAAACACCTCTCTTTTATAGTTCGATTTCCAAACCAGGGCAGACAAGTTGATGACTTGGATGTATGGTCTCATACAAATGATACGATCGGTTCAGTACGACGATACATTCTCAATCGTATTAAAGCCAATGTTGCCCATACAAAAATTGAGCTCTTTGTGGGTGGTGAACTGATAGATCCTGCAGATGACAGAAAGTTAATTGGACAATTAAACTTAAAAGATAAATCAGTAAGTATCTACAGTTGCCATCCTTTTCAAGAAAGCCAAACCTGAGACTGTTTTTCATTTCACTAGTTAATATTTCATTTGACATGTTATGTGTGAGGCTGTATATTAGTTACTTGGATTACAACCCTACATAAGATTGGCATTATGGTACTTACAATATAGTAGAAGAACGGATTTCTAAAAACAAAACTATTTAAGTGGTTATTAGGCAACACCTATAAATTGAATTTCTAGAAGTATAGCCTGTAGGTTTTTGTTTGTTTGTTGGTACGTTACTGACTTCTGTTTTGCATAGTTTTCCTGGTTTTTGATATTAACTTAGTGTATTATTTTCAGCTAATTACAGCCAAACTTACACAAATAAGTTCCAATATGCCTTCAAGCCCTGATAGCTCTTCTGATTCCTCAACTGGTTCTCCTGGAAACCATGGGAATCATTACAGTGATGGTCCCAATCCAGAAGTGGAAAGCTGTTTGCCTGGGGTGGTGAGTAGATGGTTTTGAGTTACTGTATGCAAGGCATTATGTGAGGTTCTTTGAGAATAAAGAAATAAGGTTTGACCTTGTATCAACCACCTGCTCCCTGCCCCCCCATGCAGTGGAAAATTCACATATAACTTAAAAACTCCCCCAAAACACACATATTCATAGCCTAGTGCTGACTGGAGGCCTTACCAGTAACATGAACAGTTGATGAACATGTTATTTTGTATGTTACAGGTATTGTTTATTGTGTTTTCACTGTTTTATACTGAATGTATGTATTATATACTGTATTTTTGCAATAAGCTACAGAAAAGAAAATGTTAAGAAAATCATAAAGAGAAAACATTTACTGTACTTCTTGGGAAAAAAATGTGTGTAAGTGAACCTGTGCAGTTTAAACCCATGTTGTTCAAGGGCTCTAGCTATATACAGAATAGTTCTTTTTTGTTGAGAAGCTTAGTTTAATGAAGCAAAATATCAAAGAACTGTATAGTGAACTATCGGCTTCAGAATAGATCTCTCTCCCCTCCTCCTCCCACTCATGGTTGCGCTCTCAAAATTAAGTAAACCTTAAAAAAAATTTTTTTCCCTTTAGATACAATAATATGTTTACTATTATACAGCGTAATTATAACTATTGAATGTATAAACTTAGAAAACTGCCACTGTATTTTGTATTTGTACCACAGAAACGAACCCTTTCTTCACAACTGTTTCTGTAGGAAAATGTCTACAATCTTTCTCAAGTCAGTTACATATCTCGTATGTTAAGAAACCCTGATTCCTCTCTTACTTCCCCTCCCCAAGAGAATTTTAATGGCTATGGTGATAACCAGCCACTCCAGTGTCAGAATTGGCTCCCTACAACAATTGAATTAGGAATTTATTAGGCATGACAGCCTTTTGTATGTATAGAGTCTAACTTGTAGGTATGAGAGAAATAATGTAACAAAATAGTAAAAGAGCTGTCACACAGAAATTACCGAAGATGGCTTGGGTAATATATTCAGTCTGCATTGTGAAGGATTTATACAGGCGGGAAGATGGGTAAGACAGGCCTTTTTAGAGAGTAGAAATGAAATAAACAAAACTGGAAATTAATTTATTTGGGGGTTCTTTTATTGGGGGACGTATAATTTATAGGTCGATATTTTGTGTTGTGTATTCTAGATTATGTCACTACATCCCAGATACATCTCTTTCCTTTGGCAAGTTGCAGACTTAGGTAGCAGCCTAAATATGCCGCCTCTTAGAGATGGAGCAAGAGTACTTATGAAACTTATGCCTCCAGGTAAGAATTTTTTTTTATATGTATAATGTTCGTGAAGTACATGCTGGACAATAATGTATATTAATAAATTCTGTTTCTAGATGGAACATACTTTGTGGTATAGAATGCCATGTCAGGAAATGGCATAATACAGCCCACTGCCTGCTTTTGTACAGCCCAGGAGCCAAGGATGGTTTTTACATTTTTAAATAGGTGGGGGGAGAAAATTAAGAGAATACCATTTTATAGCTTATGTAAATTGTATGAAATTTACATTTTAGTGTTCTAAACAAACTTCTATCAGTGTACAGCCATGCCCATTCGCTTATATACTATCTGTGGCTGCTTTTGTTTTAAAACCGTAGAGCTCAGTAGTTGTGGCCAACATGCTATGGCCTGCAAAGCCTTAAGTATTTACTATCTGGCTCTTTACAGAAAAAATGTGCTGACCTCTGCACTGTACTATGGGCCATGTGTCTTCTGTGGCACTGCTCCTTTTTTATTCCTTAGAGACAACCACTTTAACGTGCGACTCTTTTCTTGTATGTGGATATTGCTATTCTGTCTATAAATCTCTTAACCTGTATGTGTCAATTTTGGGTACCTACTGAGTTTTTTACGGAGATGAAAACTTTATTCTCACATCCTCCCCATTTTTGCTTAAATTCTTATCTAAAATTGACACTAAAGGAGCATCTGGCTGGCTCATTTGAGAGAGTATGCAACTCTTGATCTCAGGGTCACGTGGTCGAGCCCCCCACTAACTAGGACACTAAAATGTAGATTTACATTTGGTGAAAAGTAGTTTGCCTGGATTACTGACAACTTTGTTCCTGGATTTAATGATTTCCCCTTTTCGTTTTCTTAATTTTCTGTACACCTATTACTAGTTCATCCCACATATCTTCTAGTAACTTCTCAAAATAAGTTCCCATTATTATTTGCATTATATAATCTGTTAGGTTTCACTATTTTCTAGAGCTTTTCCTCCTCCTCGTCTTCCTCCTCCTCGTATGTGGTTGTTTCTTTCTCTGGCAGGATCCCTATTCTCAGGTTGCTATATCTTGGGCCTTTCTTGATTTTTTCTTATTTTTTTTTCTCGCCTCCCCCATGAATGTCTTCCTCACCCTGCTTGGGCTGTAATATCCTAGACTAGGCAGCCCTGTCACATAGAGTTTAAATAGCACGAGTAAAAATAATTAGTATCTTCAGAGATAACTTGAACAGCCCACCAGGTAGTTGAGTATGGCTGAAGACTGCCTCAAGAGTCTTCATAAAAGACATGGGACCAATAGAAATTGATGAGTTGATAGTGCTGAGATTATAATAAAGATGGAAGTGGAGCTCAGAGACAGATGAGCTACCATTAAAGTGGGCACAGAACAAAGTAAAGCCTGCCTAGAGTCGTGAAAGGCCGGGAGTGTACCGGGGAAGGTGCTCACTTTTCATTTTCCTAAAAAGTTAAAAGGGCTTCGTCCTGCACAGCTGCCAGGCCAAGGGGTTTTTGGTTAGTTGGGTTTGGGTTTGGTTTTGGTTTTGGTTGTTCTTAAAAGTTACACTTCTTCTCCTGCTATACTGGCTCATTGGGAGAAATCACGTATGAGCAAGCTTACCTTTCACATCATACTGACACCCTTTTGTTTGCCATTTGAATGTGAGCTAATTGGGGTTTTAGAAAGAAGTGTTACAACTTAACAGACTGTACTTAACTACCCTGAAAGCTATTACTGATAGATACATTATTCTGTTCCCTGCTTGTCTCTGCTTTTTGTAGAGTCCCTTTTTCCTATTAAAAACTTTTTTTCTGGGGCCTCTTGGTGGCTCAGTTGGTTAAGCATCCAACTTCAGCTCAGGTCACGATATCACAGTTAGTGAGTTCAAGCCCCGCATTAGGTTCTCTGCTGTCCACGCACAGCCCACTTCAGATCCTCTGTCCCCCTCTATCTTTGCCCCTCCCTCCCCTCAAAAATAAACATTAAAGGGGTACCTGGTTGGCTCAGTCGGTTAAGCTTCTGAATTTGGCTCAGGTCGTGGTCTCAGCATTCATGAGTTCAAGCCCCGCTTCGGGCTCTGTGCTGACAGCTCAGAGCCTGGAGCCTGCTTCCGATTCTGTGCTGCCTCCTCTCTCTGCCTCTGCCCCTCTCCCACTCATACTCTTGTTTCTCTTTCAGAACATTGAAAAAAAATTTCTTAATAAATAAGCATTTAAAAAACCTGTTATTCTTATTGAAATAACTTCAAACTTACAAAGAATAGTACAATCTTCCCTTCCCCAGATTCAATAGTTAACATTTTGCTATAGTTGTTACATCTCTCTCTCTCATCTGCATCAGAGATTGATGATCTCCTTTGGAGAACAAGTTGTAGATACCGTATCTTTTTATCCCTGAATACGTATTGCTTTCTAAGAACGACATTCTCTTAATACTACCACAGTATTAATCAAAATCAGAAAATATATAGCACTGATAATTTATTATAATTTACAGACCTTACACACATTTTCCCAATAATCAACCTTACAACAGTGTTTTCTGGTTGAGGGTCCAATTCAGGTTCTTATATTGCATCATTCATTGGTATCTTTAATCTGGAGCAGTTTCTCAGTCTTTGTCTTTTATGACTTAGACGGTTTTGAAAAGCATGGATCAGTAGTGGTGTTGAATGTGTCTGTTTGGGGTTTTGTCTGTTTACTGATGGTTATATACAGGTTGTACATTTTGTCAGAGTACCACTTATGTGATGCTCTGTCTTTCTAAGAGCATTCTATCAGGAGGCACATGTCCATTTGTCCTTTATTGGTGACATTATCCAAGATCACTTAATTGATACCTGTCAGGTTTCTCCAATGTAAAGTTATTTTTCCCTTTTTTGGAGAGATGTTTTGAGACCCTGTAACTTTTTCCTCATCAAACTTTGACTCGTTTCACCATTCTTTGTGATGATTGCCTGAATCCGTTCTTCCTGTGATGGTTACAACATGGTGATTTTGTTTTACTTGATCTTTCTTTCTTCGTTTATTGGTTGGCAAAGTAGAACCCCATTTGTTGTGTTTTATATGTTTATATAACCCTGTTGGGTTATAGCTGTTTTAATCATAACTGATTTTGATGTGCAGTTGTCCCAGATGTGGTCAGTGGATGGACCTAATGCCTTGTTCTATAGCCTCATCATTATTTCAGTATGTTATTACTTTCTGGTAAAAGATGTTTGCAGCTCATCTAGTACTTTATCCTAGCCCTGTAGTCAGCCATTTCTCCTTTCAGTGATGATGGAGGATATTTAGGAACAAAATCTGAGAACTAAATTGTGTTCAATACTGGGGTATCTTGTTTCTAGGCCTTTTCATTAAATTGAGGAAGTTAATGCACATCTCTGTCAGTTTCTGTGTCTGTCTCTATTAGGAAAAAACACGGGTTCATACTGGTCCTACTCCAGCTTCTTGGTCTCTCGCCATTTCATATTTGTATCTGTCTCTACATTTCCAAGCTGTTTTCTTCCCATTTTCATCAATTTGTTGTTGGGTTGGGGCATGGCTTATGTATGCAGACTTCAGCAACTTTTGTTTGGTACTTTCCCAACTACCTATTGTTTTCACATTCTTAGCTTTTCTAGGATTCAGTGGGGGCATTAACTTACTAAGTACCCTCTTCCCCTCCCTCTTCCCCTCACAAGTGCTTCCTGGTTCATCGAAGCCAGATTATCTGTCTCCCATCTCCTCTATACCTTCAATGATTTGTTCATATCTTTCTAATGTTTCTTCATCTCCTATTTGTATGTCCTTTTGATATTGTATATTTTGTAATCATTCTCTTTGTGGTGTGGTTTGTGGATTCATTGCTGATAAAAACAGTTCAATAATTGTCCCAGGTAATTTTTAAAACTGCTTTGTGTTACCATTATCTCCTTTTTCTAAAGCAAACATCATGTTGACATTTCCCGTCTTCTTTTCTGACTCCTATGGGACAGAATCAGTTCAAGTATTTAGGTTCTTATCTAAAGCTTCTCTCAACCATTTAATTTAATCCTTAACCCTTACCTGTTGTATTATTTAGGATTTGTATTGTCTTATTTACTAGTGTTTGAGTAACAGTTACTGTTGCTTTATGTATGCAGAGTCCTCCTTCACAGCGTACTTGAAAACACCTTAGAATCTCCAATCTCCTGATTTGCGCATAATGCCACCACATAGAGTGAGCTCTTGCCAGAAGTTCAAGCAAGAGTGCTTTTTTCATATTTCAAAGTATAGTACCTAAATTTGAAAAGGCCAGTAGACCTTTTCATATTCATATTACAGTAGACAAATCAGGCTTTGGACACAGATGGACTTGCGTTCAAGTTCTGATTCAAGTTGCTATTCCATGCCTTCAACATGTTTTCTTTGTCTTTCAAAACTTCCTTATTTATGTAACTGGGCTAATAACTATTTCATGGGATTACAGGGATTATATGAGTGGCATATGGAAAACCTATTGCCTAATGACTGATACTAAATGAGTATTCAACAAAATGTTAAACTCACTGTGACTATGGTTGCTACATGCACATACACACCTGCTTGTGCACGTGCTCTCCTTCAAGAAAGGAAGCAGATAATCATTTAGTGTTTGTACACACTTGCTGCATATATTTTAAAGGGGGAGAACACCAAGATGGAATTAGTAGCTTTTTTCCAAGCCATCAACTTTACCTCTCTTCATTCATTCTGAATCTGCCTGAAGTCCGGTGCCTCCGGTATGGGTTGCTGTTAAACTTAGAATGTTGTCCAGTCTTCTCTGTGTAGGTAATTTAATCTCTTGTAATTTAGACTGTACTCAGGAGTTCCTGTGTCCTTTCCCTACATGCACCAGGAAAACAGATTCTTCCTTCATACTAGGTGGTTAAAATGTATACAGCTTTACCAAGCACAATGAGTTGCTTTTCCTATTCAGTGCTTCCTTTTTCCCACTAGTTTGGTCTAATTAATATCTTAAAATACGTCAGAATCCATTATAAGCACTTCATATTTATTAGCTCATTGAAGCCTCACAACATCCCTATGAAGCTATTAACTATTTTTAATCTATATTGTAAAGATGAGGAAACCGAGACCCAGCTATTAAGTTACTAGACTAGGGACACGTAGCTTAAACGACACTTCTAGGTTTCACATGCAGGCGGTTGGCATTTATACTGTTATAACTCTGTGTTACTGTGCGTTTTCTATACATTTTAATAATCCACTGCAACATATAATTGATTAGGTTTAGGTATCTTTTTGAAAGACAAGGGAATAAACTAAACTCTTAACTATATCTGGATGACAAGATTGTGGATGGTTTAAATTTTCCTCCGTTTTCCATGTTGTGTGAAATGAGCTTTGCATATCATTGGGCATCTGAGATCATTTAGATTGAAGAATGCTATAGTTGGAATAGCCACTAATGATCATTTGGTTTACATAGCACAGGTGAATAACATAATGCAACATTAAATGATTTGCTTAGTATTCACTGCTTTTTCTTAGCTTGTTTTTCCTCCTACTCCCTTTTGCCTTCATCCTTCACTCAATATTTTTAAACCAAGCAAGACATTCTCATACAGCATATGAATTTGTTTTTTAGAAAGCAATTTGATGATATATGCAGAGGTCTTGGACGTTGGTGATTCTGCTTGCAGGATTTTTTCCTGATGAAATAAATAATTGCAAGATTTAGCTGCTAGGATCTTGAGTGTTTAAAAAAATATGTATTGGAAACAACCTAAATGCCTAATAATATGCAACTGGTAAAATGACACAATGTCATTTTACTCACCAATTAAAATAATACAGGGGAAGGGGCACCTGGGTGGCTCAGTCAGTTAAGCTTCCAACTCCCGATCTCGGCTCAGGTCATGATCTCACAGTTTGTGGGTTCGAGCCCTGCATCGGGCTCTGCACTAACAATGCAGAGCCTTCTTGGGATTCCCTCTCCCTCTCCCTCCCCCTCCCCCCCCTCCCTCTCTCCCTCTCTCCCTCCCTCTCCCTCTCTCTCTCCCTTCCCTGCTCACGCTTGCTTGCTCGCTCTGTCACCAAATAACTAAATAATATTTTTTTTAAATAAATCTTTAAAAATAATACAGGGGATGACTATTTAATGACCTGAGAAGCTATTCACAGATGTTTGATGATAAGTTAATATTTTAGTTACATTATATGTCAGTATCTCTTCAGAAAAGGGAAAACCATCAGTTGTAAAACAAACTGAAGATTTTTTTTTTTACTAAGATATTTATTTCTAGCCTATGGAAATTATAGTAGTATATCTTTATTCTTCAAAAAAGCTTTTAATTTTTTTAAAGCAATCTTACCAAGTGGTGTTTTAATCATAGCACATTTAATTACTTGGGAGATAATTTGATCAACAGAGTACTTCTTAGCAAACCGTAAGAGACTCTTAATGATAGAACAAACTGTTGATGGAGGGAGGTGGGTGAGGGGTGGGCTCAATGGGTGATGGGCATTAAGATGGACACTTGTTGGGATGAGCACTGGATGTTGTATGTAAGTGATAAATCACTAAATTCTGCTCTTGAAACCAATATTACACTGTATATTCACTAGAATTTATATAAAAATTTGCAAACAGTAAAGTACTTTCTAAAGTTGATGGACTATTCTTAAGTGTGAATGTTTGGTAGCTAATGCCAAATTGTATCATGGGATTTTTTTTTTTTTAACTGTCTTTTCACTATGACTTAAAAGAAACTTGTATTTTAATACCATGAAGGGAAAAAAAAAAAAGCTGTGCTTGCTTTGAGGTGAACATTAATCACTACAGGTTTCTCCTGCTACTCCAAAGTAGAGTGTTCCTATGAAACCTTTTATAAGCCAAAACTGGTATAAAGCAAAGAGGCATTTACCATTTATGTGGAAAAATTTTTTAGTGTTTCCAGTTAACCTCTTAGGCTTTTCTGATACCTAAGGGCACATCTTAACAGATGCACAAATTAAGAAAGAGCATAGATGCTCACTCACAGAGGCAGCTCGAAGCTCTGGCGGCTTGATGCTGAGATGCTGAGTGTAGTTCCCAGGGAAGGAGCTTGGCGTGGCCACTCTCGCTGCTCAGGGCTGTGTGCTGCCTCTTTAACAGTTCTCTGCAGAATAAACACTGAGTGCTATTTTTGCTTTTTGCCTCTTTTCATAAAGGTGAAGTTGTGTTAGGTGGAGGGTCCCTATGTTCCTTTTTTTTTCTTCCCATCTTTCCTGTTAAAGTTCAGTTTCTAAGGTAACCACTAGGCCCCTTTCAGGAAAATAAACTAGTTAGCGCATAGTGTCATAAAGGTTAATAATAGAGAAGTTGGAAGGAAGGGCTTCTCATTTTTTATCTTGTTCTTTTCAATAAGAATTACTTCCTTTTGAAGTGTACTGTATTTTTTAGGTTTCCACTGGCTGAAGAGGCATGTTGATTTGAGATCTTTTAGTGGAGACTGCCTCATGTTTGGGTTGACTGATTAGAGAGTCCTGGTTCATTGTAATGTTTATTCTTATTTTTTAATCCAGATCTGGCTATTTCTTGAGAAGTATGAGTCTGTAATTCAATGAATTGATTGTTATGCCATATTAAAGTAGTCTTCAAAATATCAAAAGTGAAGTACTATGAATGCATGAATTATGTTTTTAGACTATATCTCCTGTTTTCTTACAGATAGCACAACAATAGAAAAATTAAGAGCTATTTGTTTAGACCATGCCAAACTTGGAGAAAGCAGCCTTAGTCCATCTCTTGACTCGCTTTTCTTTGGTCCTTCAGCCTCACAAGTGCTATACCTAACAGAGGTTAGTTTTTTCCCTTTTGAATTTACTTCATGTTCTTTGAACTTGACCTTTTACATGGTATTGTGAAGAACGTGGATAAAATTTATAATGAAAATTTTTTCGAATGGTCAAGAATTTCTTCACAATGATGATAGGGAAAATATCTTTTTAAACCCTTTTAATACAGTTCTTTTCTTTTTCCAGGTAGTCTATGCCTTGTTAATGCCTGCTGGTGCACCTCTGGCTGATGATTCCTCTGATTTTCAGTTTCACTTCTTAAAAAGTGGTGGCCTACCCCTTGTCCTGAGCATGCTAACCAGAAATAACTTCCTACCAAATGCAGATATGGAAACTCGAAGGGGTGCTTACCTCAATGCTCTTAAAATAGCCAAACTGTTGCTAACTGCCATTGGCTATGGCCACGTTCGAGCTGTGGCAGAAGCTTGTCAGCCAGGTGTAGAAGGCGTGAATCCCATGACATCGGTAATAGACTTTTTAAAAATGTCTTATTTATAGTAATAGTAATAGTAATTTTTAAAGTTTGAGTTCAGAGGTGATTCAGAATGTTTCAAGTTCCTTTCCAGTGGTACCCTATTTTAAAGGTTTTCTTCTATTAAATGATATTTGTATTGAAAGTGAAAGTGCTTTTTACTGACTATCCTCTAATTTTAAGAGGACAATTCCTCCCTGTCCCTTTAAACTTTTTTTTGACTTTCAGCTATTTTAAACCTGATAAAAACTGCATATGAATCTCTTATTAATTTGTAGCTAGCAGATATATGAAGATACATTTGGTAATAAGAAAATTGTAATTGGCTTAGCCTGTGGCCAGCCTTTCTTCCCATCTTGATAAGCTTAACCTTCAGGTCTGAGCTTATTCTTAATCTGTCTTTCCTTGGTGGTATCCTTGCTCCACTTCATTCTGACTAAAATTTGAGGTTTTCTGTATTCATCATAAGTGGCCAAAGAAGATAAAAGCTTCAGGAATATAGATTCTCTCTTTTGTAAATGGCTTAGGTCTTAATCAGGGAATTGGAATGTTGATTAGATCAGTAATATGATAAATCTGTGATACTGAATAATATATATCATGAAAATAGCATTTATAATTGTTTTAGGTGTGATAATGATATTGTGGTTATGTTTTAAAGGAAGTGCCCTCCCTTTTTGTTTTTAATAATTGCTGAGGAGCACCTGGGTAGCTCAGACCCTTGAGCCTCTGACTCTTGACTTTGGCTCAGGTCATGATCTCATGGTTCATGAAATCCAGCCTGGTGTTGGGCTCTGTGCTGAGCATGGAGTGTGCTTGGGATTCTCTCTCCCTCTCTCTCTGCCCCTCCCCTACTCATTCTCTCTCAAAATAAGCATTTAAAAAAATAATTGCTGATATATTACAGATGAAACTATATGATATCCAGGATTTGCTTCAAAATAATTCTGGTGTTGGAGGGATTGGAAAGTGAGAGGGAGTGGCTAGATAAAACACTCTTGGTCCTTCTTTCATAATTATCGAAGCTGGGCTGTGAGTATGTGAGAGTTTATAATACTGTTCTCTCCCCTCTTGTATATGTAAGAAGTTTTACATTAAAACAGTAAAGAAAAACAAATGGCCTAAGTTTATATTGGTTTTTAGGGTCCCATGTTGGTTGGGATAAAAAATAGTGCTTCTATATCAAGATAAACAGATTCAAACCATGGTCCTTCACACACAGGTGCTTATGAAGTACGCAGAAAGTGATTACATGCTTTCCTCTTTCACTTTTCTCCAATATTTATTCAGAAAATATGCCACTGTAGATACAAAGGTTTATAAATAATAGTCTCTAATCTCAAGGAACACACAGTTTATTAAAGAGATAAAGGCAAACTTAGTAAAACAGACATGTCTTAAATACTAAGTATTTCCTACAACATAGAGAAAAGGAGTTAACTTGAAAGGCAGTCAGAATGGCCTGGCTAATAAGTACGAGGTTTTTTTATAGGTTTAAAAACTTGGTTATACTATTAAATAGAACAGTGGTACCTTTCATACATTGGTAATTTTATTCTGTTACGAAAATTCCTTAATGTTTCTCCTTTTCAAAGAAGATAAATGATGACCAGGGGAAATGGGAGCAGGGTCTCCCAGGAGCATGCACGTAAGAGACATGGAGTAATTTATTGAGCCTCTAGATAGGGTTGTGGAACCATCACTTCAGTTTATCACTTACCTCTACAAGTTACACTGAGCCCAGATGTAGAGATACAAGTTGAATTGAGCTAGAATGGGCGTTTGCAGAGGGACATGTAGCACTAAGCACAAGAAAAAGTGGAAGCCCACATTGTTTGCAAGATGGACTTTTTGTGTAAATCCCTGTGGTTCTCCAGTGTGTATGTATATATGGAAGGGGGGTCATCTTGAGGGAGTGGTGATGGGTGGGAGCTCTGCACAACTTACTTCCCAGGTAAAATGGTTCTGTTTTTTTCAGGTCAACCAAGTTACTCATGATCAAGCTGTGGTGCTACAAAGTGCCCTTCAGAGCATTCCTAATCCATCATCTGAATGCATGCTTAGAAATGTGTCAATTCGTCTTGCTCAGCAAATATCTGATGAGGTTAGTATTAAAGTTTTTAAGCTCTGAAATCCTGCAAGGTTTGTTTCTTCCCAGTTTTGACCCTCTGTTTAAGAAATAACCCTTATCACAATTTAGGGCTCAGTTTTCCTAGGCCCACTTTAGTCACTGTCTCACTCTAGAGTTCCCGTAATATGAATTTTATCTAATATCAATGTTAGTACTTTCCAGTTAGAATCCTCTTCATGTGCAATAAACAGCATCCTTAAAGTATGTAATTCAATTTTGACAAATGCATGTATGTTTAAGTCCACCATCATTTCCATTGCTCTGTATGCCCCTTTGCAGTCCTTCTTCCCTCTACTCCTTAACCCCAGGTAACCAGTCATCTTTTGTCAGTATAGAATAGTTTTCATTTTCTAGAATTTTGTGCAGTGTGTGTTCTTTCATGTCTGGCTTCTTCCACTCCGCATAATGACATTGAGAATTGTCTGTGCTGTGTGGACCATTGATTAGTCCATTCCTCTTTACTGCTGTGAGTAGTATCCCATTGTGAGTATTCCACATTCGTACACTTGGCGAGGGACTTTTGGATAATTTCCCTGTTCTGGCTGTGAGTAAAGCTGCTGTGACTATTCTATACAGGTGTTTGTGTGGACTTGGTTTTCATTTTTCATGGGTTAAAAAAACGAGGAGTATAATGATGTGGGTCATCTTTGTAGTCATTTTAAGATTCTTCTGAAAGTAGTATAGGGCCAGATAATTTCTCATATTGCTGTTAAATTGGGGGGGGGGGGGGGGGAAGGAAAGGATAAAAGCAATTTGGGAACCTAAAAATAATAGTACTGCTTTATAGCCATTCCTATCTCCTTTATAAGGAGAAGCATTTTTTTTCTTGTTAATATCTTACTTTAATACTCTATCAAACAGTTTTTTTATTATTTATTGTCTTGCAGGCTTCAAGATATATGCCTGATATTTGTGTAATTAGAGCTATTCAGAAAATTATCTGGGCATCAGGGTGTGGGGCCCTACAGCTAGTATTTAGCCCAAATGAGGAAATCACTAAAATTTATGAGAAGGTAAGAATTATCTCAAAAATGTTTTCCTTTTAAATAAGTGTTGTTTAATTGTGCACGAGGCCCAAATTATTACATCTGCTACCTTTAAAAATGCAATCATTTGCATCTTAATGGCTGAAAATTAGAGGGTAGCTATAGGTAAGATGAGAATACAGTAAAATTTTACTTTTGAAATAACGTACTTCAGAATCCTGCCATGAGGCTGCTTTTTTAAAATAAGAAACCTTTTCTACTTCTCACTAAGGTGAGCTATAATAATCTTGTGTTGAATGTGTTTTTTCCCATTCTCTCCATTCTTCTTTCATCTTTCTGTCCTAATGTTTCTGTCCTAAATATTTGTTTAGGTAACTGTCAGCTGTGGTATCCTGGTGCTTAAATATTTTTGATTCTCTTAAAGCCGTCAAAAGTAGAAAGTGTCAGCCAATTTAGGTATCATGTCTGACCTTCCCTTAGATTAAATTAAGCAAATTGTTTACAGAGGCAAGTCTGTGTTTGACTCTTTGATTTCCTGTCCTATGTACCTTGCCTTTGATAACCACTATGCATATTTAGAAGAGGAAATTAAACTGTAGGACCTTCGCAGCTCGGTAGAGCTTCCTTGTTATGGCCAATATAACCCTGTTTTTCCCAGGATATATGTTGGAGTCCTATAGCATCTGTCTGGTACAGTGCGTGGGCTAGTATTTGAATGTTTATTCTATTTTAGGCATGTAGTGTAATTACTACTTTTTGATAGATTAGAATTTAATAACTACCTACCGAAGCATATTTTAGATTGTAAAACCTTCCTGAATGATTGGCCAAGACAGTGGCTTTCAAATAAAACGGCACTATACGTACACTACGCTTTGGAACTAGTCCTAAGTTCCTAACTCTGCAGTGCTAGAGTGGTTCTTGAGAAAGGAATGATTATTCAGAAGGTCCTGAGAAGCCTGAAGGACAAAAAGGCAGGTGGTATTCTCAGTGTCCTCCTTGGATGATGTAGAAAAATACTCCCTCCTTGGGATGTAGAAAAATACTGGAATTAGACTTCATTGTCTATTGTAGTCATTTCCATACTATTCTAAACTGGTCTCAAATTGCAGGTAAAGAGACTGAGGCCAAATGGTTTAAGTGAGTCGGTAAGTTTTAAGCACTATCTTGAAGTTGTATGAGATTTTTCTTAAGTGCATCTCTAGGTAATTTGCCTCTGACCATAATTTTACAGACCAATGCAGGCAATGAGCCAGACTTGGAGGATGAACAGGTTTGCTGTGAAGCATTGGAAGTGATGACATTATGTTTTGCCTTGATTCCGACAGCCTTAGATGCTCTTAGTAAAGAAAAGGCTTGGCAGACATTCATTATTGACTTACTGTTGCACTGTCACAGCAAGTAAGTATCTTTTTTAATTGTAAAAAACTTGATCTTTTGTTAAGCAGAAATGTATGCTGGCAGGATTTATCCCAGATATAAAATATTTATTGTCTCTACAGCATGGTAATGTTCAGGGAAATTTTGTTTAACTATGTTTTTGCCTGGACCTAAATTTGTTTGGTTTTAGTCTCGCAAAATGGCAACATTAAATCTCAGAGTACAATTAATTTTTCTCTAATTTCAGAATTTAGTCTTGCCTAAGTGAGGTACATATTTTATCCTCTTTTAAAATCTGGTTTACAGGGGCGCCTGGGTGGCGCAGTCGGTTAAGTGTCCGACTTCAGCCAGGTCACGATCTTGCGGTTCGTGAGTTTGAGCCCCGCGTCAGGCTCTGGGCTGATGGCTCAGAGCCTGGAGCCTGTTTCCGATTCTGTGTCTCCCTCTCTCTCTCTGCCCCTCCCCCATTCATGCTCTGTCTCTCTCTGTCCCAAAAATAAATAAATGTTGAAAAAAATTAAAAAAATAAAAAAAATAAAATCTGGTTTACAGGAATTTTTTTTTTAATGTTTATTTTTGAGAGAGAGACAGAGCATGAGCAGGGGAGCGGCAGAGACAAAGGGAGACACAGAATCGGAAACAGGCTCAAGGCTCTGAGCTGTCAGCACAGAGCCGGACATGGGGCTCAAACTCCCCAACCAAGAGATCATGACCTGAGCCAAAGTCGAACACGCAACCGACTGAGTCACCCAGGTGCCCCTCGTTTATAGGATTTAAATTAAATAGGGGAGCCTGGGTGACTCAGGTGGTTAAGCGTTTGGTTCTTGATTTTGGCTCAGGTCATAATATCTTGTTTCATGGGCTCAAGCCCCTGCATTGGGCTCTGCACTGATAGTGCAGAGCCTGCTTGGGATTCTCTCTCTCTGCCCCTCCGCCACTCATGCTCTCCCCCTACATCTGTCTCTCAAAATAAATAAACTTTAAATCAATTAAATGGGACATTAACATTCTGTCTTGGATACTTACATGCCAGGTTTTTTTAAGAGAAATTGTTGATTCGGTATGAAATTCACAAAGTAGGGTTATGGTAAGAGCTTCTGCATTCTATACTGAGAATAAAGACCAACTTTATATAAAGCCCTCGTTTTCAGTTCAGGATCATTTAATCATTGACATAAACTTTGTTTCGGACTTCTTTTTGTGCAAGTCAGTTAGATTTGTAGAAAATACTGGTTTCCATCCTCTTGTGTCATTCTAATCCTGACGTTCATAAGGTGATTTTTTAAAGTCGAGCTCTAATTTGTGTCCCTGTTCTATGTAATTAATCTGTCTTGCATGCATTTTGTGAAAAGACCAAAAATGCTCACTTTTATTCTCTCAAATGCCATTCAGCAGTGACAGAAATCACTGATTAATGTAAAGTCAGAATAAACAGTTGTTGAAATAAAACCCAGTGATAAGACTTTTTAAAAAGTGCTCATTCCATAGGATGCTGTAATGTGAATTGAGAATGTGTACTATTTTAGAAGTTCCTTGGTAATTTCCTTGAAGACCTCTATTACAGCCTATTCCGAAAGTCCTTTGACAGGACCTACCGTCGCCCCCCCCCCCCCCCCCCAATAATACTGAGCTTGCTATCTGCTTGAGAAGACTTGATCATCATTGGACAGCCCTGTATGTTAAGAAAAATAGGTTGAGTGACTTTGGTTTTATTTCAACGTTTATTTATTTTTGGGACAGAGAGAGACAGAGCATGAACGGGGGAGGGGCAGAGAGAGAGGGAGACACAGAATCAGAAACAGGCTCCAGGCTCTGAGCCATCGGCCCAGAGCCCGACGCGGGGCTCGAACTCACGGACCGCGAGATCGTGACCTGGCTGAAGTCGGACGCTTAACCGACTGCGCCACCCAGGCGCCCCGAGTTTGGTTTTATTTAATAATGCATTGGGTGGAGGGAGGAGAGGAAAGATGATTGGCCAAACAATTATAGTGAAGTCAAACCTAGAGGTAGCAAATTTTTCATTCTATGTTGAATTTTAAATCTGAAACTAAATTTGGAACTTACTTCACTTCCTTGGCTGCTAAGTATTAAGGAACTTGGTTTTGCACGTTTTTCTGCTCTCTATCCTTTATGAAAATTCCCCCTTATAGGAAATTAGAACCATTTCCCTCTTCCTCTTCCCAAAATTTCACACAATGAAGTAAAATTCTGTAGACAGCACTTCATCTCAGTTCTCCTCTGTCACTTTGTCTTCAACAACACAATAGGTCTTGTAGGGTCAAAATCTCTTTGAGCTTTAGGTATCTGATTTTCTGTAGTACTGGCTCTCCTCTTGCCCTGAGTTTTCAATTATTTTATATATAGCCGAGTACTTATGGTAGGTTCAAAATCCCTTATTTCCAGTTTGTAAGAATTTGACAGCAAACCTGACTTGACCATAATTTTTTGGCATTACCTTTCTAAAATCTGAATCCCCAAACATATCTGGCTCCCAACAGTTTCAGTTATGGCATTGTGGACCTGCCTACATGAGGCTATTCTTCAGATCAAATTTATAGGTATACCAGTATACCTATATACAGTGCATTTCCCACATGTGTTTTCTCACTTAATTCTGTAGCAACTCAGAAGTAGACTGCTGCTAAAGGGACTAAGGCTGAAGTTCTGTGACAGTGTCATACCTCTTGAGATCTAACTTTCTGCTACACAGTTGTATTCGGTGTAATCATAACCCATGAGCAAATTAATGTGAGCCCCTACTATGTGCTTGGCAATGAAAAGTCCAAAGTTGGGGCGCCTGGGTGGCGCAGTCGGTTAAGCGTCCGACTTCAGCCAGGTCACGATCTCGCGGTTCGTGAGTTCGAGCCCCGCGTCAGGCTCTGGGCTGATGGCTCAGAGCCTGGAGTCTGTTTCCGATTCTGTGTCTCCCTCTCTCTCTGCCCCTGCCCCGTTCATGCTCTGTCTCTCTCTGTCCCAAAAATAAATAAACGTTGAAAAAAAAAAATTAAAAAAAAAAAAAAAAAAAAAGTCCAAAGTTAAATAAGATCGGTTCCTTGTACTCATGAAACTTTGAGACAGAAATTAGGTTCATAAAAGGCAAAGTACTCTGGGAATTAGAAGAGTAACAATTACTTTCTACCTGGAATGAGCAGAAGTAAAGGTTCTTTGCAGAACATAACGTGTGAGTCTTGGGTAAGACTTACGCATACATACAAATTGAAGATGGGCATTGGCAGTGCTCCCCCTCAACCTCACTCCCCATTATGTTGTTTTTACTTCTGTATTGTTAGACTCCATATACTTTTCTACCTCCTCCATATTGCTTTCACCCTCATCTAAGCAGCCAGCACCCATTGCCTGCACAACCACAGTATCCTTAATCTTCCCACCCTAGTGCTGCACCACTAAAGGATTATTCTAATCTGGTGACCACACTTCAGACAGTGTGATCTTTGCCAAGCATGATCATGTTTTCCTATTAAAGTCTTTCTGTGCCTTTCCATTGCCTTTGAATGAAGTCTAAATATTTAAATTTGATTTATAACCACTCCACAGTTTGGCCCTTGCTTCTACTCATGTTTTAACTTAAAGTGCCACACTTTCCAGTACGTTTTCTGGAAAGCCTCCCAGACCTCTGTTCATATTAGATGAAGTCTGTTTCCACATCATAACACGGAATTTATTGTAATCACTCACAACTGGGTTTAAATTCCTTTAGGTGGCTATGTTTTTTCTAGCCCCTTCTAGCACCTGTTGCTTTATACCCTGCCTATTTAACTCCTTTATGGTACCTCTGATTGATGAAGGCATTTGAGTTTGCCACCCCTGGCATAGTGCTTTCAGGAAAAAGCTGAGTATTCTGGTTTGATGTGTGAAGGAGGAGTACAGGATAATATTGTAACGGGGATTAGTGGGAGTTGGTTTACAGAAGGTCTTTGATGTTGAGATCTAAGTAGTGTTTAATTTTAATACGGTAGGCAGTCTTGTTGGTGAATAATTTCTCAAGTACCTATTGTGTATCAAGCACTATCGTAGCTACTAGGGACATATAGCACTAAACAAAACAAACCATCAGCCTTGTTAGAATATAAGAACTAATGAGGATGGGGAGTGGGAAGGACAGACATGCGAAAATATATAGTATGTTAGATAGTAATAAATGCTATGGAGAGAAATAAAGCAGGGAAGGTGATAAGGAGTAGTAGGGAGTCCATTGAGTTTTCTTTTATATAGGATAGAGAAGGCTGCCTAAGAAAGTGACATATTTAAACAAAGCTCTGAAAGAGTAAGGTAGTGATCCATGTAGGATAATGGGGCAAGTGCCTTTTAACCATAAGGAACAACAGATGTAAATGTCCTGAGGCAGGAACATGCCTAATGTGCTAAAGAACAGCAAGGAGACCAGTATGGCTGGAGCAGTGAGTGAGGAGTAGGCAGTTGTAGGAGGTGAGGTCAGAAAATTAACAGGCAGCCTGTTAAGATTTTATAGATGATCGTAACGACATGGATTTTTTGTTTTGTTTTTTTACTATAAGTGAGATGGGAATCCTGTTTTACGGTTTTGAGGAGAAGAATCATGTGCTCTGAGTTATTAACATTTTGAGTTTATTCTGGTTGCTTTGTTGAGAATAAGTTCTAGATTGTCAAGAAAAACAGATTTTTAATCCAAATAAAACATTGACAGTGCCTGGAGGGTGGTAGTATTAGAAATGGTGAGAAATGAATTTTTGAGTAATTTGTAAAGGTATGAGCAACAAGATTTGTTGATAGGCAAATGTTTCTTTGGAAGCATTACAGAAATCTGCATGTATGTGAGAGGTTACATCAAGAAATGACAAATAATCTGTATAGATCCCTACTTTATTTGGGCTGTATACCTAACTTTTTAAAAAAATAAACTAGGATAGTGCGAATGACCTATACTTTTGAAAATCTAATAAAAGTTTCTTTAGAAGCATTGCAGAAATCTGCATGTATGTGAGAGATTTCATCAGGAAATGACAAATACTCTGTATAGATCCCTACTTTATTTGGGCTGTATACTTATCTTTTTAAAAAAATTAACTAGGATAGTGCAAATGACATACTTTTGGAAATCTAATAAAAGTTATGGACTTTCTCCCCAGAAAACTTAGGTACTCCTGACTTCAGTTTATTTGTGTTCCACCAAACTCAACCCACAAATCTTCAGAAGTCCCTCTGGTTTATAAGATCATATACAAGTTTCTAGAAACATTCAGGCGGGAGGTTAGTACACAGAATATGTGCTGTCAAGTCCTTTACCTTGAGCTAGAAATTTGGTTCTAAGCTGTCTGTCAGCACAAAGAAATATGATAGTTACTCACAAAATGTAGTTTGCAGTGTCTGTTAAGATACACAAATGCTTGGCAGATACTTGTTAAGCATCTTCCATATGTCAGACATTGTTCTGGGTGTCAGAAACTCTGGCATCTGTAAAGCAAAGCCCTCCACTTTCTAATGGAGACAAACCACTGTTTTCTAAACAAACAACATTTATGCATGTGGTAACTGAACTGGTTCTCAACATCTGTATTATGTCGGACACTATTCTAGGTTCTGGAGGGACAACGGTAAACTATATGATGTCTCTACTCTCTTGGACATTTACTCTAGTGAGATCTATATAGTATATAATTTTTTTTAATGTTTATTTTTGAGAGAGAGAAAAAGCATGAGTGGGGAAGAGGGCAGAGAGAGACAGAGACACAGGATCTGAAGCAGGCTCCAGGCTCTGAGCTGTCAGCACAGAGCCTGATACGGGGCTCGAACCCATGAGCCGTGACATCATGACCTGAGCCGAAGTCCGATGCTTAAACAACTGAGCCACCCACATATTAACGTCACTTGAAGGATTTGTTAAAATAACAGATTGCTGGGTACCACCCCCAGTATTTCTGATTCAGCAGGTCCGGGATGCGACCTGATAATTTGCATTTTCAACAAGTTCCCAAATGATGCTGATGCTGTTGATCTGAGGACCATGTTTTGGGAACCACTAGTATAATATAAGGGACATTGCAGCAATATCCTTACTGTCATTGCAACAGAATTCCTACAGAGTTCTTTGCTCCAAAGTGCAGTTGAGTAAAAATTCTGTGGACGGCCAAAAAGATGTGTAAGATTCCCTATGGAACATCTTGTATCTAGCGGACCATTTCCAGCCTTTTTCAAGAAACTGGTGTTACAGAACATCCCTTAAACTCTTCTGTGACAATTTGAGGTTCTAGTTCTTGGCATACAGCCTACTAAGTTGTCTGTTTTATGTTGCCTTCTTAAGGGGGTGTTACCTTGTATCCTTGTATTTTTACTTTTCATTTACCCTTTATTCCACCCCACCCCCTTCCCCAAAGAAAAACCAGTGTTGGAATTTTGTTATTTTTCTTCATGCAAATAACATATTAAATATGAAACATTTTTATTTCAGAACTGTTCGCCAGGTGGCTCAGGAGCAGTTCTTTTTAATGTGCACCAGATGTTGCATGGGACACAGGCCTCTACTTTTCTTCATTACTCTGCTCTTTACCGTTTTGGGGGTGAGACATTTTTTAATATGCTTATATCAATGTGATTAATTCTGTAAACAAAGCATTCAGGAATTTATGGTTATAGGTTAAAGTTAGAACAGTCTATATTTATTAAATAAATGATAATTTCCCATACTAATTTAGTATCTGCTCTGGTTAACTCTAGGTTTTTAAAAAGTAGATTCTGAGCTTGGACATGTAAATTCACATTATTCTCTTTTATTGTTTCAGAGCACAGCCAGAGAGAGAGCTAAACATTCAGGCGACTACTTCACCCTTTTAAGGCATCTTCTTAATTATGCTTACAATAGTAATATTAATATACCCAATGCTGAAGTTCTTCTCAATAATGAAATTGATTGGCTTAAAAGAATTAGGGTAAGTTGCTTCTAATACTGTGTTCATTATATCAGTAAGAGTGTTTTATAAATAGTTTGTAGTTTTGAGCATTTTGGTTAAGTGAAAAATATCGAAGAGTAATAGAAAGAGCTAAAGAATACCTTAGTAACTCATGAGTCACAGAATGAATGCATAACTAGTTTTATAAAATGCTTTGTTTTACCTGAAACTTGAAATACTTAATTTCAGCTTCTTGCATTTTAGAATCTTGAGCCTTTTTGCAGATTTTTATCTTCTAAAAAGTTTGGGTTGTTTTCATCAAAAATCAGTCTGTAGACTAGCACTTAACTTTTGATTTTAACACTAGATACTCTTTACTCAGAATTGTGTGAGAAATTTATTTCTAAAGAGATTCATAGCTTTTGCTTGTAGCCTTCAGAAAGTTCTGAAAAGAACTTCCATCTTGCTTAGAAGGGAACAATTTGGCAAGAAAGGGAGTCTTAATTTTAGAGAACAGATGGTTACCAAAGGGGAGGTGGATGAGGGGACCAGGGAATAGGTAATAGGGATTATTAAGGAGGGCACTTCTTGTGATAAGCATTGAGTAATGTGTGGAATCACTGTATTGTACACCTGAAACTAATAGAACAAACACTGTATGTTAACTACACTGGAACACACACCCACACACATATATATTTGTTGATTTATTTTTAAAATTATTTTAAAAGAATGGGAAGGTTTAGGGGAATTATCTCACATATGTCCAGTTCACTCTTGTCTGGCTCCTCCCTCCCTTTCATAAGTTAGGCATTTGGGATTTTCTCTTTGGCAGGATGATGTTAAACGAACAGGTGAAACCGGTGTTGAAGAGACGATCTTGGAAGGCCACCTTGGGGTAACAAAAGAATTACTGGCCTTTCAAACCCCTGAGAAAAAGTATCACATTGGTTGTGAAAAAGGAGGTGCTAATCTCATTAAAGTAAGTTTTGTCCTAAGCTAGATATCATAACCTAAATGTTTGTTACCAAGTGTGTTGGTTTATAGTATGTCTTTGGTGTATTGTCTTAATTTTTTCTCTCTTCTACTTTTTGAGAATTGTTAGAGGTTACAGTAATTTTTTAAATACAGTTTCTAAATTTTGTGTATAAATAAAATGTGAGTAAAATAACACATATTTCATAAATAAGCACTAATTTTTTTACTTAGAAAATCTTTTTTACTTCATCGGACTATATAAAACAAGACAAACCTATTTGTCAGACTATGCATCTTGTTTATCATTTTTAATGAGTTTCTTTACATATGTGTAGTTAAAGGAAACAAGAAGTATCAGTACATGTTATTTTTATTCAAAATGAGCTTTGGGGGTGCCCGGGTGGCTCTGTCATTTAAGCGTGTCAATCTTGATTTCAGTTCTCCGTCTCTCTCTTTCTCTCTCTCTTTCTCTCTCTCTTTCTCTCTCAAGCTCAAATAAAAATAAATGAATAAATAACCAAAATGAGTTTTGGTATACATATGATTAAAGGAATAAACTTATTTAAAATGTAAATTTTGTTAAGCGCTACAGTCAACCTGGGGCTTAAAAAATTTTTTTAGCCTGAGAAATTGGGTATAAGTTGTAGTAAATAGTGGTTTGACGTGGAATCTTTTTATTAGAAAATCCAAGTAAGTTTTCTCGGATGTGAGGATACCTTTAATTATGACCATTAATTTTAGCACTGTTTCCCTTCCAAGAGAGATTTCTTTCCTTAAAAAGGCATATATATATATACACACACAACTTTGTGTGTCATACGTATAAACATTATATAAATATAGCTATACATATATGTAAAAAATATAACAGACATCTACAACTGCTAAATGTGTAATCCTCTTTTCATCTCTTGTAGGAATTAATTGATGATTTCATCTTCCCTGCATCCAATGTTTACCTGCAATATATGAGAAATGGAGAGTTGCCCGCTGAACAAGCAATTCCAGTCTGTAGCTCCCCAGCTACCATTAATGCTGGTTTTGAGTTACTTGTAGCATTAGCGGTTGGCTGCGTGAGGAATCTTAAACAGATAGTAGATTCCTTGACTGAAATGTATTACATTGGCACAGCAATAACTAGTAAGTATAGTAAAAGACAGTGTTGTGCTGACAGGTAATTCTCTGATGTGTTCAAATTCTGTTTTCCTATTTTTCTTTTAGTAAACATCTTCAACTCCTGTTTTTCTTTCAGGAACTAGCAAATGGATGTGTAATTTAACACCATTACAAGCAAAGAGGCTTGATGTAGAAAAAAAATATCAGTTGTTTATTAAATGTCTTCCTGTAAGGGGTTTGAGTATTTAGCAAAATAAATTTTGTCTCAGCAAATCTGGAGTAAAACCCAAACTACAGAGTAATAACTAGTCAAAATAAGTGCCAGAGTTCAAAGCTAAAACTCAAGTTCCGGGGGCACCTGGGTGGCTCAGTCAGTTAATCATCTGACTTCAGCTCAGGTCATGATCTCCACAGTTCATAAGTTAAAGCCCCACATCAGGCTTGTTGCTATCAGCACAGAGCCTGCTTCAGATTCTCTACCCCTTCCCTGCTTGCACTGGCTTCAAAAACAAAAAACAAAAACCTCAAGTTGCATGACTTAGAAAACCTTTCAGGCCCTCCTCACTTAGAAGCTCTTTAATACTGTTTTCATATGAGCTTGAAGGAAATCTGGTTTTAAAGATTAGAAGATGAAAAGATAACCTTCTAATGCACCTTATGTTCTCAGCTAATGCCCACATGAAGCCCTTGAAATTAGTTGTGGGCTCCAGATCTCATGGATGTGGAACTGAGGCCCCAAAGGGATTGGGGCAATAATCAGTGACCAAAAAAGCAGAAATAAATCAAACATAATGGAGGCTGTTTTGATTTGAGAAAACCAGTGTTTATCTACAAAGCTTAAGGATGTGTCATTGATTGTAGTAAATCTTTAAAAACATCAATTTATTTTTTGATATATTGTATTTCATAAGGACATTTTTAATAACATTTTCGGAGGTTCTAATTAAACTGCTTAAAAGGTTAGACCTGGGACACCTGAGTGGCTCAGTCGGTTAAGGTCAAGATCTTGTGGTTTGTGGGTTCAAGCCCCAGATCAGGCTCTGTGCTGACAGCTCAGAGCCTGGAGCCTGCTTTCAGATTCTGTGTCTCTATCAAAAATGAATAAACGTTTAAAAAAAGTTTAAGTTTAAAAAAAAAGAAAAAAAAAGGTTAGACCTTTAACTATTCTAGCAAATCCATGTTCAGTAAGGTGCGGTTTTTGTTTTAAAGAAGGATCTTTGTTTTTAATAAATTCACACATTCATTTAATTTTCAGTAAGTTGAAATCCTCAAGGGGTACAGTATCATAGATTCTATGTCCAGTGGCTTTGTCCAGATTCCAAGTCCAGGAAGCTTGCTTTGGAATTTGGCATGAACCATACCATGGCTTCCATGAGCGTGGGTTACCTTTCCTCAGAGTACTCTGGTTTTGTTCAGTTTCCCCACCAGGAGTCACTATGTTGTTCTTTGCTTTGTACACATGAGCACATCTCTTGAACCCAGATAGAATTAATTTCATCTTGGGCGTGAACACCTTCTATTTTAAGATGAGCTGTGTGCTCACTCTGTTTTTGGAGGACCCCATGTCTAACCAGCAAAAAGGTAGCCTTGGACCGCAGCCTTCCAGATAGATTTGCTGTTTTAAAAGTCCTATTCTGAGTACCCCTTCACAGGCTTGAAGATGGCAGAAACAGAAAGGTTACTTGTTTTTTAAGTAGTACGTTTGCATGGTAAAAATATGAAATACCAAAGAAGCTACATACTAAAAAGTATGTTTCCTGCCCATTTTAGTCCCCAGCTGCCCTTTAATAGCTTAACTGTTATTATCAGTTTGTGTCTGTCCTTCCAGCATCTCTGTCTGTATGGAAAATCCACATTGAAATTTTTTTTTTGTTTAGTTTTTTTTTTTTTTTTTACTACAGATTGTCATGTGTACGCCGTGTCTTCACTTTCTTTTCTTCTTAATATATCTGCAATTGTTCCCTATCAACACATACATATTTGCCTAATTCCATTTATTGGCTCTATGTTGTGCAATTCAGTATACTGTGATGTATATAATGAGTCCCATGAACAGTGATAATATTTACATTGTTTCCAGGTTTATACTAGTTAGAGGGAGACGTACAGTGATTTACAATTCTCACAGAACTTTCAAACACTATTTTGTTACTTCCTCAAAATAACATTGTGGATACAGGCAAAGCAAGTGTTCCTCTTACATTAATAGTAAGAAAACAGAAGCTTACCTGAAGGGGAAGGAGTTGCTAAGCATCAGAACCTGGATGTGAACCCAGTGGTGCTAAAATGCTTTAAACCTGAACAAGCTATAAAATATGTGGATGGATTTATGTTAACGTGTCATGTCAGAATGAATTTGAAGACCCTTTAAAAAAACCTACAAAAGTTGAAAGTTCACAGTGACTAAATAATAAAGTGAGCACATAGAAATCAGCATTGTACAATCTCATGAAATGGTTTGTGACACTTCTGTAGAAGCAACATCCAGTGAAACACGGGATTCTCACATAGTGGGGTGTAGGAATCCCTACAGTGGTGGAAATGCACTCTCTGTGCTGCTTCAGCTACCTGGAGCAGTAGTGGGGTTGTTGGTGATGTTAACTTATCAGCTTAATAGAGCTAATCGTGGACAAAAAGGCTATATTCCTGCTACAAGAATCTTTTCTCCTTTCTCAGCTTGTGAAGCGCTTACAGAGTGGGAATATCTGCCACCTGTTGGACCCCGTCCACCTAAAGGATTTGTGGGGCTGAAAAATGCCGGTGCTACTTGTTACATGAATTCTGTGATTCAGCAACTCTACATGATTCCCTCCATCAGGAACGGTATTCTTGCAATTGAAGGCACAGGTAGTGATGTAGATGATGATATGTCTGGGGATGAGAAGCAGGACAATGAGGTAAATTTTATTTAGCATTTTCCTTTCTTGTTTGAAATTCTGATACCAGATACTGTCATTCTGTCGTATGGAGTGTTGTACTTTCACTGGACTTGTTGACTTAGATTTAAAAATAAAGCTGGAGTCTTCCCAGCATGGGCTGCTGTGTCTTGACATAGTCTAGTGCTCACTATCTACCAGACTTAAAACTGCAGTTAATGTTCATGGTAGTTTACTTTTTTAGAGCTGCTGTTCACATACTCCGTTTTTGTATGTGAAAAGTGTTTAGTATAATTTGGAGTGTGCATAATGATAAGGATTTTCATTTTTATAACAGTTTCAATTATATTTTCACTTTTCTACTTGATATTTTTAATTATATCTCCATTAATTTATGCCAAGTTATATACTATGCCAGTTTCATTTTGTGTGCTTGCTTTTAGGTTACTTTTACATTTGCCCCAGATCATAGCTCTTCTTACTTAGGAAACACACTTCTCTGTACTTTAAATATTACATGGTCTTGTGACAAAATTTATGCTGCTTTCCGAGTATCCAGTGCACAATAAAGCTATGCAGAAGTTAGGTTGTAGTGACGGATCAGGTTGGACATAATGGTGGCACGGCTCTGTAAACAAGAGAATATTGCAAAACTTAAGTTGTGGTCATGTTTATATATCCATTCTGTATTTCTTTGCTTTTATTTGATCTTTTCCTGTTCATGGCATTGGTGAGAACTGCAGAAAGAAACCAGAGTGGGTTTTTTTTTTTAATTTATTTTTGATAGCACAAGTGGGGGAGGGGCAGAGAGAAGGGGAGACACAGAATCTGAAACGGGCTCCAGGCTCTGAGCTGTCAGCACAGCTGAGACACGGGGCTCGAACCCACGAACCGTGAGATCATGACCTGAGCCGAAGTCGGATGCTCAACTGACTGAGCCACTCAGGCACCCCGAGAAACCAGAGAGTGTTTTAATTGTAGTTCATGTCTTTAGTGGTTCTTCCCTCATTCCCTGTCTTCAGTCACCAGAACTATTTGCTGTGAGGTAGTTTAACACTTACAGGGCTTCTGAAACATAGACTTGTCCCAGTTCCTTCCCAAATCCACCAAACCACATCATCCAGGGGTTAGCATCTGCACATTTTTTACTTTTTATTTTTATTAAAAAAAAATTTTTTTTAATGTTTATTTTTGAGAGAGAGCATGAGCAGGGGAGGGGTAGAGAGCAATGGAGACACAGAATCCGAAGCAAGCTCTAGGCCCTGAGCTGTCAGTACAGAGCCTGACATGGGGCTCAAACTCACAGACTGAAATCATGGCCTGAACTGAAGTTGGACGCTTAACCGACTGAGCCACCCAGGCGCCCCCATTTTTTACTCTTTACAAAAGCTTTGTAGTGGGAATGCTTAACACCTCTACCAGATTAGGAACCACTGCTTCAAGTGGAAATTAAAATTCTAGTTCAGAATTTTACAGCCCATCACATCTCTGGGATGATGAGGGTAAGCACGGGGAGAGATAGCTGATTATATTCGCAAAGAGTAAATAAGGCAGAAAAGATAGGATAAGATTTCAATAAGGTGTCCTATCTTTGCTCTCGTGGGACCTTCTGCTCTGTGTTGTCTCAGCTCTGTACTGCACTTGTGGGGTTTTGTGGTTCTTTGCCTGTTGCCTATGTTCTTTCCTTCCCTAGACTGGGAGTTTCTCATGGGCAGGGACTGGATGTTATCTGTTTCTGTATCCAAGGTCTATGTTGCCACAAACTTCTTTCCATCTCCTTAACCATGGCTGTTCTGGGTACCTCGTATAAGTGGAATCGTACCATATTTATCCTGTTGTTACTGGCTTATTTCACTTAACATAATGTTCTCAAAGTGTATCCATGTTCTAGCATGTGTCCAGATTTTCTTCCTTTTTAAGGCTGAATAATATTCCATTGTATGGATAGACCATGTTTTGTTTATTTGTCCATCAGTGGACGCTTGGGTTGCTTCCACCTTTTGATCACTGTGAATGGTACTCCTGTGAACATGGGTGTACAAATATCTCATCGAGGCCTTTTAGTTCTGGGTATATACCCACACATGGAATTGCTGGATCATGTGGTAATTCTGCTTTTAATTTTTAAGGAACTGGTCCACGGTGGCTGCACCACTTTACGTTTCTGTCAACAATGCACAACTATTCTAGTTTCTTCGCACCACAGGTTTTCATTTTCATGAGGTCTAGTATGTCTCATTTTTCTTTCATTACTTGCGCTTTTGCTGTCATATCCAGTAATCATCACCAAATCCAGTGTCATGACGTTTCTGCCCTAAGAGCTTCATAGTTTTAGCTCTTGCATTCAGGTCTTTGATCTGTATTGAGTGAATTTTTGTATCTAGTGTTACGGAAGAGTCCAACTTTATTCTTCCGCATACGGGTATCTACTTTTTCTGGCATCGTTTTTTGAAGAGTGCTCCTCTTAATATGCATACTTTATTGACTGTTTATAGTTCTGAGTGAGTACCTCATAATCCTCACCACAGCTGCATATCCCCAGGAAGAAACTGAAGCTTACACAGGTTAAGTAGCTGACTTGCTCAAAGTTACCTGGCTTCTAAGTGGCAGCGTCTGCATTGGGGTCCAGTTCAGTCTAACTTACACCCAACGCTCTACTCCTCTGTGTTGCCTTTATTATCGGCCTTTCCCATACATGGTCAGCATCATTCTTTCATGACAACTACTCTGTGAAATGGTGGGGATGAACACTAACTTAATTAAAATTTATAAATTGGAAGTTAAGTGCTTTGGATATAAGAAATTAGAAGTACAAATGATTAATCATTTGTTCACTAACTGTTGGGCATTTGTCTCAACATATTCTACTGTACTTTAAACTTAGATTAGCTTATTGATGACATTTTTTTTTTTAATTCTAGAGCAATGTTGATCCCCGAGATGATGTGTTTGGATACCCTCAACAATTTGAAGACAAGCCAGCATTAAGTAAAACAGAAGACAGGAAAGAATATAACATTGGTGTTCTAAGGCACCTTCAGGTCATCTTTGGTCATTTAGCTGCTTCTCGACTACAGTACTATGTGCCCAGAGGATTTTGGAAACAGTTCAGGTAAACTATAAGTGGACAGAAATGGGGATACTGCTTAAGCCTTTATGAATATCTCTGTACCCTAACATTAAACTTCTAAAATACATGTTGAAGGTATCTTTATGTTGAATATTTAAGCAGTAGTACACTTGACCCTGAACAACATGGGTTTCAACTCCACGGGTCCACTTACACACAGAAATTCCCACCCCACCCCCACGCCCCAATGAATACAGTACTTCCAATATATTTTCTTTTCCCTCTGGTTTCTCAATAGCATTTCCTTTTCCCTAGCTTACTTTATTGTGAGAATACACACAATACATAAAACATAACAAAATATGTGTTAATGGCCTATTTATGTTGTAGGTAAGACTTCCGGTCAACAGTAGGCTATGAGTAGCTAAGTTTTGGGGAGTCAGAAGTTCTAGGCAGATTTTCAGCTGCATGGGGTTCGGCACCCCTAGCCTTCATGTTCAAGTGTCAGCTATAATATTTAAAGCTTCTTAGGTTTTTTTTTTTCTCCTTGTCATTAGAGTTGGAGGTAGAAAGCGTCCTACTTCAGAGAGACAGCATTCTTTTGTCTCTTAAGATGTTAGTAATTTTTTTTATCTTGAAAACTTTAATGTACAGAAGTAGGGACAATAGTGTGAACCCCTATGTATTCATCATCCAACTTCGGCAGTTGTCAACTCAGGCCCAATCTTGTTTAATCTACATTCCCCATCTGCTTTTTTCCAAATTGTTTGAAGCAAATCTCACACATTTTCACCTATAAATATTGTAGTATTTATCTCTGGTTTTTTAAAAACATAACCATAATACTATTACCATGTTTTGTGAAAATCCTTAACATCCTTGTATTTTTTTGAAATCGGGATCCAAATGAAGTCCATATACCTCAAATGTTGCTCTGACTCTTCTCTCTTCTAATCTTTTTTCACCCTTGAGATTTGTTGGAAAAAAACAGGTAGTTTTACCCTGTAAAGTTTCCCACCATCTGGATTTTATTGATGGGCTCTCTGTGGTATTTTTGTATTTTCTGTTTCCCTCGGTCTACTGTATTTCCTATAAATAAAGTAGCAAGATCTAGACACTTGATCAGATTGAGGTGGTATTTTTCTCTTTTTTTGAAATGACACTCAAAGCTACTTTATAGGTGGTAATGTTTACCTCGGTGAGAATTACATAATGTCTGTCTCCCATGATAACAGCCATTAATCGTCATTGCCTAAAGTATTTCATCAGGGTTACAACATGGCAGTATTCTAATTTTATCATTCTTTGATTTATTAGCTAGAATACATCTATAAAGGGATACTTTCCTCACCAACAACATGACTGTCCTCATGTACAATTTTGTAGGGACGGTGGAATACTTTTTTTTAATTAATAAAATTCTCAATTGTATCTTGGTTTTGTTTTTTTACTTCACTTATTTTAATTTCTTTTTTTAAATCATCGCCTACTATGTGTCCTGCACTGTGCTAAAATACCACAGTACAACCACCTCACTCTTTGGTGTGTATGAAAGAGGCTGTACTCCTACACAGCAGTGGGTTTTTTAACACTCCTCAGCATTTCTTTAAGGTCTCGCACACAGCTGAGAACAGGGGAAGCGAAGGGTCACCCGACACTCCTGCCCCCATCTTCCTTGCTTCTGTCAGAGCAGCTTCCCTTTTCCCTACAAGGACACTGTTTCAGTTCCTTTTGAAACCACTGCTTCGTAGTATGATGGCTTTCCTGTGACTCACCATACAAATTTCTCTGATTCCCCTAAGCCCCCTGCTTCGTCCGTACTACTGGCTTGCATGCTCCACCCTCCTTCCCAGCTCTGCTTTTACTCTTTCCGTCCCATCACCTGGCACACTACACACCCTCCTCTCTGCCTACCCCAGGTTTTTCGTTCCCCAGCCTGTCCCATCTCTGCCATAAGGCTTTTAGCATTTCTGTTCTTCCTCTTCCAGATTACGCTCACACTTCTCATGCTTCTATTTTAAAATTTATCGTTGTTATAAATCATTTTCTCTCTTATAATATGTTTGTGTGTGTGTGTTTGTTTATTTTGAGAGATGGGGAGAGAGAATCCCAAACAGGCTGCACCCTGGCAATGCAGAGCCCGATGCAAATCTGCATGTCATGAATGGTGAGGTCATGACCCGAGTCAGGCGCTCAACCAACTGATCCACGCAGGCACCCCTCTCTTCTAATACGTTTGCATTTTGATTTCTAAATTACTTCCTATACTAGTGGAACTTCCAGTTTATCTAGACTAGCACTTCTGGATTATTCTCTTTTTAAACATGTAATATACTCCTCATACATGGTGGTTAATCACATTCCCCACCCCATGCCCAATTTTTTATTTTGGAAATTTGAAACCAACAGAAAAAGCGACAAAGTAGTATAATGACCAGCTTTATATTCTCTACCCAGATTTACCAACTGTTAACATTTTGCCATGCTTGCTTATGTGTATACAGTTAGCCCTTGAACAATGTGGAGGTTAGGAGCATTGGTTCCCCTCACAGTTGAAAATCCGCATATAACTTTTGATGCCCCATAACTGGAAGCCTTTACTGATAACATAAACAATTAACATTTTGTATGTTCTGTGTATTATATACTGTATTCTTATAATCAGGTAAGCTGCAGAAGAAATATTATGAAAATCATAAGAGAAAATACATTGACAGTACACTATATTTATGGTGAAAAAATCCATGTATAAGTCCACGTTACTTCAAACCTTTATTGTTCCAGGTGTCAGCTGTACGTGGGTTTTGGTTCTTCTAAACCAGTTGATAGTAAGTTGTAAGCATGATCCTTTATCCCCTCACACACATACATGTGCTTCATTGTATCTGCCAAGAATAAAGACATTTCCTGGGGTGCCTGGGTGGCTCAATTAAGCGTCCGACTTTGGCTCAGGTCACAATCTCACAGTTTGTGGGTTCGGGCCCCTCATCGGGCTCTTTGCTGACAGCTCAGCCTGGAGCTTGCTTCAGATACTGTGTCTCCCCCTCTCTCTCTGTGCCCTTCCCCTGCTCACACTATGTCTCTCTTTCTCTCTCAAAAATAAACATTTTAAGAAATTAAAGAAAAAACCTTTCCTACTTCTATATAATACCATTATCACACTCAATGAATTCAATTATTAAATTTAATACTGATTTAATAATGCCTAATATGGGGTACCTGACTGGCTCAGTCAGTAGAGCCTGCGACTCTTGATCTCTGGGTTGTGAATTTGAGTGCCACATTGGGTGTAGATCTTATGAAGAAAGAAAAGGAAAATAAATTATCTACCTTTAAATATTTTTTAAAAATAAAAATGATGCTTAATACTCATCATTATGTATTCTGATTTCCCCCAAAATATTCTTTGTAACTTTTTTTTTTTCAATGCCAGACTGGTATCCTGGAAGCGAACCACAAGAGGTGATTACCTCTTTAGTTTTCTTTAAAATAATGTCCCCAACTTGTGATTTTATGGCACTGAAATTTTTGAAGAGTTTAGACCGGTTGTCTTGCAGAATGTCTCTCACTTTGATTTGTGTGATTATTTCCTCATAATTAGGTTCAGGTTAAACGTTTTTTGGCAAGAAAACTACAGTAGGTGGTGTTAAATGCTTCTTATAGCATTATATTGGGAGATACATGGTATCAGTTTATCTGATTATTGGTGATACTAACTAATTGTCTTAGATCTATTCATTATGAAAGTACCTTTTCCCTTTTGTAATTAATGGTTGACTACATGTTTGAAAGTTAGGGGAATCAGTGATAATTTGAAATTAAGTACAATGGATTGGTGTCATTTCCAGTGGTGAAATAAATTGATTTTTTATTTTAAACTCAACTGTATCAAATGTGTTAAATATAATTGGAATAAGATTATTTACTATGTAGAAAAAATGTTACGAATACTATATCAAAAGACAATTCCTCTACCATATTTAAAATACATTTGTCATAATTCTTGCTTAGAATGCTTTCATACTTCTATTCTCTATGTATGTCACTCTGTAAATACAAAATTAGATGTCATTGATATTTTCCAGCAGTGTATAGGTTTTTAGCAGTGTCTGGTCTCATTTTTGTGAAACACCCAATCGAAGACTTGTTTTCTCAAGATTGATTTGCATACTTTACTCAGATTACTCAGACCATGTCAAACCTTTCTCTTTTCACTTGGAAAAAGCAGTTTAATTAAGATTAAAATAGGGATGGGCGCCTGGGTGGCGCAGTCGGTTAAGCGTCCGACTTCAGCCAGGTCACGATCTCGCGGTCCGGGAGTTCGAGCCCCGCGTCGGGCTCTGGGCTGATGGCTCAGAGCCTGGAGCCTGTTTCCGATTCTGTGTCTCCCTCTCTCTCTGCCCCTTCCCCGTTCATGCTCTGTCTCTCTCTGTCCCAAAAAAATAAACGTTGAAAAAAAAAATTAAAAAAAAAAGATTAAAATAGGGGTGCCTGGGTGACTCAGTCAGTTGGGTGTCAGACTTTGGCTCAGGTCATGATCTCACAGTTTGTTAGTTCAGGGCCTGCATCAGGCTCTCTGCTGTCAGCTCAGAGCCTGCTTTGGATCCTCTGTCCCTCCCCCACTCATTCTCTCATGCTCTCTCTCAAAAATAAACATTTTTTTCAAAAAGTAAATTAATCTTCGCACTGTACCTATAACATGAAATTTAAGCAAAATGGAAGAAATAGTAATTTATAACCTCTACCTAAGAGTGAGATCCACCACATGCTGTCTTCAAGTAGAATCAGAATGAATGCACTCACCATGTTACCTGAAGCAGCCAGCTTTGTTGGATCCTGTCATACCTGTCAGCCACACTGACAGTTTACAGTAACTCCTCTTGCACATGAGTGCACTTTCACTCTGAGCCTCAGTTTCTCTCCCACTACACTCTATACATAAAGAGCATTTATTTTTTTTTCACTTCTGTAGTTGAGGGGGGAAAATGTATTTATGTATTGTCATTTGTGGTGTATCCCTTCTTTTCCCGTGAAAAAAGATTGCATATGTTGTTAGAGTATGACATGTTACATGTTTTATTCCATTTATTTCTTAGGCTTTGGGGTGAACCTGTTAATCTGCGCGAACAGCATGACGCTTTAGAATTTTTTAATTCATTGGTGGATAGTTTAGATGAAGCTTTGAAAGCCTTAGGACATCCAGCTATGCTAAGTAAAGTCTTAGGAGGTTCTTTTGCTGACCAGAAGATTTGCCAGGGCTGCCCACATAGGTAAGTGGCGATTATCTATTTAAATTGTACTGTTGATTTACTAACGAAAATAAAACCTTGATTATGTACAAGAGTGGAGTATGCCACCAATTTATATGCCTCAGACTGGATGAATTACAGTGTGGGTACCTCACTATTGTGGGTTTCGATTTTGTGTGTGGTGGTGGTGGTGGCGGTGGTGGCTTCATGGAGGTTTTTGGTTCCTTTTGTTTTATGTGTGGTCATTCCTGGGGAAATCAAATAACATTTTGCATGTAGCTACAGGTGTTACTTATAAATTTGTCCTTGGGGCACCTGGGTGGCTCAGTCGGTTAAACGTCCGACTTCAGCCAGGTCACGATCTCGCGGTCCGTGAGTTCGAGCCCCGCGTCAGGCTCTGGGCTGATGGCTCAGAGCCTGGAGCCTGTTTCCCATTCTGTGTCTCCCTCTCTCTCTGCCCCTCCCCCGTTCATGCTCTGTCTCTCTCTGTCCCAAAAATAAATAAACGTTGGAAAAAAAAATTTTTTTTTTTTTTTAAATAAAAAAAAATAAATTTGTCCTTTATGTTAGAATTAAAGTAAGTAAGCTTAGGAAATGACAGGCATGGAGTACTATTTCCTCTGTAAGTGAAATACTAATTTTTAAAAAAAATTTTTAAATGTTTATTTTTGAGAGAAAGAGAGCGTGAGTGGGGGAGGGGCAGAGAGAGAGGGAGACACAGAATCCGAAGCAGGCTCCGGGCTCTGAGCTGTCAGCACAGAGCCGGACGCAGGACTGGAACTCACAGCCCGTGAGATTGTGACCTGAGCTGAAGTTGGACACTTTAACCAACTGAGCCACTCAGACACCCCTAATTTTTAAAATAGCATTGATTATGGTGGGGTACCTGGGTGGATAAGTTGGTTAAGCGTCCAGCTCTTGATTTGGGCTCAGATCATGATCTCATGGTTCATGACATCAAGCCCTACATCAGTCAGGCTCTGTGCTGACAGTGCAGAAACTGCTTGGGTTTCTGTCTCTGGCCCTCCCCTGCTTGTGCTCTGTCTCTCTCAAAATAAACAAACATTTAAAAATTAAAAAATAAAACAGCATTGATTATGGTGTGAATATCCTTAAAGTATGTTTCCAGTAGAAAACAAAGCAAGAGTTGACTGAACAAATTGTGTTTTTGACTTAAAAGGGAAATTAAGGTCTCTTACTGAAAATAGTTAAACGACTGTTACAGTTCACTCTTGTAGGTACACATTTATCCCTGTCACATGGAAGTTTTACTTCGGAACTTCTCTTGCATGTTATTGATTAATGTTGCTTTCATATCACTTCTCACCAAAATATCACAGTAAGACAGTGTTTTCTACAAGCCCAAACATTATTATATACAGTGTTGTGTGTGTATATGGCTGGTGGGAGTGCTTCATAATTTTGGTCAAAGGGAAATGATTGATGGAGAGGTAATGAGAAGTTTCTGTGAGGTTAAACCGTTCACTCAGAACAAGACCCATGTATTGTTCATGTAGCCTGGACAACTCTTGGTCCTTTTGGAAGACCTTTTGCATTACGTGGGCAATAAAACTGTCATTTTAACCTTTTGTTTTTTTTTTGTTTTTTTTTTTTTTTAATTTTTTTTTTCAACGTTTATTTATTTTTGGGACAGAGAGAGACAGAGCATGAACGGGGGAGGGGCAGAGAGAGAGGGAGACACAGAATCGGAAACAGGCTCCAGGCTCTGAGCCATCAGCCCAGAGCCCGACACGGGGCTCGAACTCACGGACCGTGAGATCGTGACCTGGCTGAAGTCGGACGCTTAACCGACTGTGCCACCCAGGCGCCCCAACCTTTTGTTTTTAAAATAGCCACCTTTTTCGTCATTTATTCTAATCAGTCCTTCTTGGTTTGTTTTAAACTTGGTTTTGTTATGTTTTCAAAGTTATTTGGATATTATTGCTTTTCTTTGCTAAGTGAAAATGTCCAGAGAGCATGATCATAGGTAAGATCCCTAAAGTTCAGATATCTGCTCCACAACTAAGCTAGTCTTGTTATTAGTACATGCCAGAAGGTTATATAAAGCATCCCAAGTCTGTCTGTTTTAGAGTATTATTTGTGTAGGTCACAGGTTAACAAATTGTGCACCATAGGTCAAATCCAGCCTTGCATCTGTTTTTATAAAGGGTTATTGGAACATACCCATCTCTGTACCTGATCTCCGGCTGCTTTCCCTGTAACAGCACAGTCACAGAGACCTCATGGCCCAAGAAAAACTTGTAATCATTACTTTTTATAGAAAAATGTTGCTGGCTTCTCATCTTCAAGTGCCCTACTTTTTAAGTGAAGTCATAAGTTTTGACTCCTTTTTTCTCTTTTATGGGTGGTTCGTTCATTATAATAAGTAGCAGTATGCTTAATATCTACTTCATATTCCATTTGTGCCACTTAAAAATACCTTTGTCTACCTTTTTTCCCCTAACTAAACTGAAAAGCCCTAAATATAAGGGACTGTCTTCAACAGTGGCTATTCCAGAGTACTTTTATCAAAGGCACTTTGAATATATTTGTCGAATGAATTTGATGGTTGAGAGTGTATTCCCCACATCCCATGTTCTGAATTTATGGAATGTGTCTCCTCAGAAATCTGAAAATCCCCTTAGTAGAAAATTTCCACACGGTGAGATTCTATCTCTGATAGTTGACCTTTCCCGATGTTTCCAGATGTTGATGAATTCATGCTTTGGTCTTGGCACGTATTTAACCACCTAAACAGGTGACGGTGGAAGCAGCCCAGTAGACTGTAAAGACTTTAAGCTGTGAAGCTAGACAGACCGGCTTCAAAACCGTTTTGCCTAGTCATCTTGACCAGATTAACCTTTCTGAACCCCTGTTCATCTCTGAAATGGAGATGGTGCAGGTTTGTCATGAAGACCAAGAACCTGGTGCATAGGTAGTGTATAAACAACTTAATGTGGTGCCCAACACTGGATAAGTGACCCAAAAACATGTCCTTTATTGCTGATTTTCTGTGACTTACGGGTTTCATGTTACAAGTATCACAAATTTAGTTTTCATTAAGTCTGTAACTAAAAATGTTTAGAAAACTAAGAAATCCTTTTTGATTATTTCTTAAATGATACCTTTAGATACGAGTGTGAAGAATCTTTTACGACTTTGAATGTAGACATCAGAAATCACCAAAATCTTCTTGATTCTTTGGAACAATATGTCAAAGGAGATTTATTAGAAGGTGCAAATGCATATCATTGTGAAAAATGCAATAAAAAGGTATGATTTATCCAGGTTTTTAAAGTAATTATGATTACCATTAATGGATTTGAAAGTTGATTGCTTTTGTCATCAGAGTTCACCCTGTTTTTATTCCCTACCCTGCTTTGTTAGGGTGGTAACAGAAGGTAGTTAAGATAACTGATATAAAGGTTTTTAAGGGATACAAGATTGAGAGAAACTAGTGCCAGAAGGGCTAGGGAAATGGGTGAGAGTGAACATTTTAGAAATCATAATAGTTTAATACCACATTGTCTTCTTGGAGTTCCACATACTCTTTCCATCCATGTCCAGCCAAACTGCGATTGAACCCCTCAAAGCTATAGAGCTGGTGGGAAAACATTTCTCCTATCATATCTAGTTATTGTAAGGACCAAGAAGTTTACTGAAACCTTCATTAATTTGGTCACATCAGATTTTTAGGCCCACCTAATAAAGTTTTATCTCTGGGCACTTACAATGTGTATCTTTCCGGGCTCCCAAATTTTCTCACGTCCCAGTCACCTGTATTGTTTTGACATTTGCACACCACCTAAGGAGATCCTACAGTCTAGAGGTGGAGACGAGAACTGTAAAAACCATACTGCCTGTCACCCACGCTCTGAGGCTTGAGGCAAGTGACACCATCTCTGTGCTGCTCCTGATCCCCTCCCCACTCTCCCCACTCCCATTCAGTCGTTCCTGTCTGGTGGGCTGTTAAGATTAAACGTGCTACTGCTCAGGCAGTACTGAGCATACTATCTGGCACTTAATGGCCCAGTAAATACTAGCTGCTATTACATTTCTTCAGTTGGCTCAAAACAAAGCACACCTTCATTGGAATAAGTGTCAAACAAGTAATGATGATTAGATGGCAGTGACAATATAGAAGCCAGGCAGGCAGTGAGTAATGTCTGCCTCACTACTGTTTGCAATTTGTAACAAGTGGCATCAGCTATTTCCATATTAGTGTTAGCATTTTTTGAAATACCCAGTGTGACAGAATCACCTTGATTATATTCATTGGCATGTGTTTTCATTTATAACCTCAGATTTGTCTTAAAGATAATTTAATGCTATAATTTTCTAGGTTTTTTTTTTTTGCAGCAGATTATAAAAGAACATCTAGTAACTTGCTCTGTTTATTTTAGGTTGATACCGTAAAGCGCTTGCTAATTAAAAAATTACCTCCTGTTCTTGCCATCCAACTGAAACGATTCGACTATGACTGGGAAAGAGAATGTGCAATCAAGTTCAATGATTACTTTGAATTTCCTCGCGAGCTGGACATGGAGCCTTACACAGTTGCAGGTGTCGCAAAGCTGGAAGGAGATAACGTGAACCCAGAGAGTCAGCTGATACAACAGAATGAGCAGTCTGAGAGTGAGACGGCAGGAAGCACGAAATACAGACTCGTGGGTGTGCTGGTGCACAGTGGTCAAGCAAGTGGGGGACATTATTATTCGTATATCATTCAAAGGAATGGTGGAGATGGCGAGAGAAATCGCTGGTATAAATTTGATGACGGTGATGTAACAGAGTGTAAAATGGACGACGACGAAGAAATGAAAAACCAGTGTTTTGGTGGAGAGTACATGGGAGAAGTGTTTGACCACATGATGAAGCGCATGTCATACAGGCGCCAGAAAAGGTGGTGGAATGCTTACATACTTTTTTACGAACGACTGGATACCATAGACCAGGGTGATGAGTTGATAAGATACATATCCGAGCTTGCTATCACCACAAGACCCCATCAAATTATTATGCCATCAGCCATTGAGAGAAGTGTGCGGAAGCAGAACGTGCAATTCATGCATAACCGAATGCAGTACAGTTTGGAATATTTTCAGTTCATGAAAAAACTCCTTACATGTAATGGTGTTTACTTAAATCCTCCACCAGGTGAGTATCAAGAATTTAGCTTCTTAGGGGTGCCCGAATGGCTCAGTCAGTTAAGCGTCCGACTTCGGCTCAGGTCATGATCTCACAGTTCAAGCCCTGCGTTGGGCTCTGCACTGACAGCTCAGAGGGTGGAGCCTGCTTCAGATTCTGTGTCTCCCTCTCGTCCTCTGCCCCTCCCCCTGTTTTACACATAAGCATTTTCTCAAAAATAAGTATTTTTAAGAAGTAAGCTTTCATTTAAAAAAGAATTTACCTTCTTAGTGATGAAGCAGAACTCTTAATTTACTTGCAGGATTTCCTACGGGCGTCAACACATTTGCATTTTTACTTTGGGCTACTTTGAAGCCATATTTCAGATGACTTACCTTTGAGCAGCATGTATTTTCTTGCTATTTGGAAAGAGAGGAGCTTTTGTTTATTATACCAATTTGGTTTTGACTCCAGCATTAGTTTGAAATACCCTTTACTGAAGTAAGAATTTCATAAGTAGGTGGGTGGGGTGCAGTTTGCAAAGTTAAGACTTCTGGAAATCAATGGAAATGCAGACTTGTTTGAAAATGGAGCTTAGACATAGAAATTTGCTTGTTTGTTTTTAACGTATCTGCATTTTTTTATAGGGCAAGATCACCTGTTGCCTGAAGCAGAAGAAATCACTATGATTAGTATTCAGCTTGCTGCTAGGTTCCTTTTTACCACAGGATTTCACACCAAGAAAATAGTCCGTGGCTCTGCCAGTGATTGGTATTACTTTGGGCTTTCATTCCTATTATACTTAGTTTGGTTCTTTAATATATGGCTTTATTTTTTTCAAATCATGATAATGTTTCAGATCTAGAATGCAGAATACAAAAACTCTTGGTAGCAGTAGTGAGAGAAATCATACTAAAATAATTATGTGGCCTTTTTATTCAGAAGCTGGCTTTTGCTTATGTTCTCTTGTGTCATATCTTTGACATCCCTGTACAAAATATTACAGGATGATGCTTCAAAGTCTAAGCTATTTAATGAAGAAATTACTAGTTTTAGCTTCCCTAGATTAAATTCTGCCATAGATTAAAAACATAAATAAAATGAGTCTCCTAAATTACAAACTGTGAAAGTATAGAGGCCATTATAATACCTCGATTTAACGATTTTTATGTGTTCATCTAGTGGTAAGATGTCAAGGGAAGGTTGGGGGAGGGATTGTTTTTGTCATCGAACCTAGGAATGGTTTGGTAATGAATTTGTAGCTTTCATTTCTCTGTGTTGTCACTTTGTGAGAATAGACCAAGTTGTAGTAATCCTCTGTCATTTTCATATTGGTACTGGAAGCAACCGTTGCTGGTTCTCTCCCTCCAGTAGTAAAAGAAGGTCTTTGATTTTTATTGGGTTCATAAAGACCCAAATCTGTACTATATATGAGACACATCATTGAATTGGTATTCATAGATTTTTGTGTTTTGTCTTAGGTATGATGCATTGTGTATTCTCCTTCGTCACAGCAAGAATGTACGATTTTGGTTTGCTCACAATGTCCTTTTTAATGTTTCAAATCGCTTTTCTGAATATCTTCTGGAGTGCCCTAGTGCAGAAGTGAGGGGTGCATTTGCAAAACTTATAGTTTTTATTGCACATTTTTCCTTGCAAGATGGGCCGTGTCCTTCACCTTTCGCATCTCCTGGACCTTCTAGTCAGGTAATTGCCGGGTTTTCTTTCTAATGATTAAATGCTTACAACTCTCTTTCCTGGAAGTTGAAGTCACAAGTATATGTACATCTGTTTCATATGTTTGCCTAACAAATGTGTGTGCACACACACCATACCACTGATGTCTAGGAGTTCCATTAAAGGTACTTCGCAGCAATGAATAGCAATTATTGACTGTTCATTCAGTTACAAACAGTGGCTTAATTATACGTATTGTTATGTAGGTTATTTCTAAAGCTTCTTTTTTTTTAATGGACTTGCATTTATTAAAAATTAAAACAGCATGGAAGGCTCTATAATGAACTCTACCTCAGATCTTCATTCCCTTTCCTAAGAAGCATCCCTTTTTAATCGTCTCTTGTGTGATTGTTCCTTCCAGAAATTTCTGCCTGGATTGAACTTACTGTGTGAACACACGTGTGTGAGTGCACGTGCACGTGTATCCCTTTTTTATGCAAATAGAAGTACATTGTACCTATATCTTATCACTGAAAAATAGCCAATGTTTTATCCTTTACAGGCTTATGACAACTTAAGCCTGAGCGATCACCTACTAAGGGCAGTTCTAAATCTCTTGAGAAGGGAAGTTTCAGAGCATGGGCGTCATTTGCAGCAGTATTTCAATCTGTTTGTAATGTATGCCAATTTAGGTAAGAATTTAAGTTTTTATAATTGTTTTAATCTTTTAACTGGCAGAGTCTTTTAAGCCAAGTAATGAAACCTTCTTTACTGCACTTTTCACTTTGTACTTTATTTATGTGTATCTCTGCAATAGACACAGGTCAGGATCTGTGTCTTAGTCATATTTTTATGTCTGGATTTGAAAATACTGATTCCTAGGCCCCATCCCACACCAACTGAATCAGAATTCTCAGAGCTAGCACAAGGAATCCACCTTTTCAAAAAGTCCCCAGAGGGTTGTGAATAGTCACCCAGGTTTGGGGAAAGGACTTACTCTGTACGTAAGTTTTTGTTGAAGTAAAGTAAATTAAAGTTAGAGATAACATAAATGTTCTGTTACCCTATTTATGTTATTATCTCTGTTTAACAAGACTTTTCAAAGCAACCTTTCTAACATCACCTGATTCAATAATACTTACCTTAAAAGTATGTTATCCTATCTTATATTTAGTCTCTGTTGTTTTTGATTGTATTCAAATTTTGGTGTTTCTCCCCAACTCGATTGCAAAACTGTGCACTAGCCTCAGTAAATGTTGAACGAATAATGAGAAATATTCAAAAATCCTTCCATTGTCATTTTGGTGTTTGTTAATTGGCTTTGTATGAGGTAAATTTCCTATGGTTGAGGTCAAGAGTCGCATGCTCTTCTGGCTGAGCCAGCCAGGTGCCCCTAAAATTATAAAAATTTCTTACCGACCAAGTGTTAGTGCACTGATCCCCAAATGATTTATTGAGACATTCCATTTAGAATCTTAGCAATGATAATATTTGGCCAGATTGGGAACTGATTCAAAGACTTAGGTGATTTTTTAAATAACTTCTTTAAAAGTTTAAAAGAAAAGGGGCGCCTGGGTGGCGCAGTCAGTTAGGCGTCCGACTTCAGCCAGGTCACGATCTCGCGGTCCGTGAGTTAGAGCCCCGCGTCGGGCTCTGGGCTGATGGCTCAGAGCCTGGAGCCTGTTTCCGATTCTGTGTCTCCCTCTCTCTCTGCCCCTCGGCCGTTCATGCTCTGTCTCTCTCTGTCCCAAAAGTAAATAAACGTTGAAAAAAAAAAAAAATTTAAAAAAGTTTAAAAGAAAAAAAAAACATATATCCAAAATTAAGTTCCAGAAATAATCAAACATCCCTGTCATTCCATGTTTGTTTTGTATGTGAACCTACTGATCACCAGTTGATCTCTGGCTCTTTTAACATAAGCAACATTCTACTTTTTGTCTCTGTAATTGGTTTTTTCCTTTATCTCTCCATACTAGAGATGCTTGGTTATTTGTAGTTGAGAAGGGAGAGAGTATTTATGACACAAACAAGCAAGTGGAATCTATTTCAAACTATGAAATATCAAATTTAGGCATTCACAAAAATCCTATTTTGTTCAACTCTCTTTTTTAGGTATTGCCTATTCACAAACCATACATCATTGGTCCATAATGTAATTAAAATTTCCCTGCTAAAATACAGATCCGTAAACTTTAACATGAAATTCTTAAGACCACATATGCTTTCGGGTTCAGAATTATTTAGATTTAAGAACGGTAAGGCGGTATATATATCACGCATTATGTAACATCCCTATAGCAGGATCCAAGACAGCACCTTATAAACATACACATTAATATTTCTACAGTAAAACACGAATAGTGTTAATTCGTGGGGATAAATGAAGACTAGAAATAGCCTCTTGTCACTTCAGGCTAGCTTTTCCCAGCAAACACATTTTGGCACCCAACTTTATGAAATAATTTTGTTTATATTTATAATAAGAGCTTTTTGAATCTCAGGATTTCAGATAAGGGATTGTGCACCTGTATTCATTATACCTTTTGGAATGTGACAATTAAAAAAAGTGTCTTGTCTAATGGGGTATAGAAGCAAATAGAAAGATAACTGCCATAAAGTATGTTAATGGTTATAATAGGGAAAGTACAAAGTGCTGTGGTAGTATATCACAGGGTTACCAGATCAGATTTGGGGAGTTTAGGGGACTTAATGGAGAGGTTGATGTGGGAATTGGTTGCTGAGTTTTCCATCCAGAGTGAACAGCAGATGCAGAGACTTAGCATAAACTCAGTTTGGATGAGGTGAAAGTTATTCAGTCTAGAATTGATCTAAGGTGGTGATGGCAGAGCACTGGACAGGATTCTCTGATCAGGCTATTGTGGCAAGCCTTGTGAGGGATTCTGGACTAAATCCTAAGGGCATTGATGAACCATGGTAAGAGTTTTTAAAGGACATACCTTGTAGAAAGATCATTCTGACCACAGTGTGGGATGGATTGTAGGGAAATGAGACTATAGATTGTTAAAATGATCTATAGCAGAAGATCGTTGTGGCCTGTACTGGGGAACGGACAGTGGAGTGGGGGGGATCCAAGTGGACAGATTCTGGTACTTTGCAAAGTCAGTAGAAATCAATGATTGGATATTAAGGAGAGGGGAACACAGAAGAGATGTTAAGAGTGATGCCAGTTGGGAATTTACCCAAGGGATATAGGAGTGCTGATGCATATAGGGACACATGTACCCCAGTGTTCCTAGCAGCACTTTCAATAATAGCCAAATTATGGAAAGAGCCTAAATGTCCATTATTGGCGAGTGGATAAAGAAGATGTGGTTTATATATACAATGGAATACTACTTGGCAATGAGAAAGAATGAAATCTGGGCATTTGCAGCAACGTGGATGGAACTGGAGGGTATTGTGCTAAGTGAAATAAGAGAAAGACAGATACCATGTTTTCACTCATGTGGATCTTGACAAACTTAACAGAAGACCATGGGGGAGGGGAAGGGGGAAAAAACAGTTACAGAGAGGGAGGGAGGCAACCCATAAGAGACTCTTGGATAGTGAGAACGGACTGAGGGTTGATGGGGGCTGGGAGAGAGGGGAAGGTGGGTGTTGGGCATTGAGGAGAGCCCTTGTTGGGATGAGCACTGGGTGTTATTTGGAAACCAATTTGACAATAAGTTATATTTTAAAAATTTGCCCAGGATTCCAACTGAATAGATAGTGGGGGCCATGTATGGCGGGGGGGGGGGGGGGGACTGGAAAGACATGGATAAGGGGAGTGAACGTTCAGTTTGGGCAAATTGAGTTTGAGCCTATTGGATACCCAAATAGTGATGTTCATTATTCAGTAGAATACTTAAGATATTTGTCTGTAAGTCTTCTGGAATCCTCTGGGTGAAAATAGCTGGAACATGAAGCCATTAGTGTGGGTTTGATCATTCAGGAAAAGCATACAGAGGGAGAAGATAGCCTCGTGTGGGAACTTTGAGGCACATTGATTTTTCAGAGACAGAGGAAGGAGGACTCACAAATGAGACCGAGGAGAGGAGGTTGAAAGCAAATGTGAGAGGAATCCAAGTAGGAGAGGAAGTAGTTACAGTTTAGAACTATTCCTTAGCTTTGCTCCAAGAAAGGGGGAAGAAACCAAATTTAGGCATGGTTTTCAAGCAGCTTAGCTGTGGAAGAAATTGGAGAGGCAGTTTACATAAGAATTCTTGTTTCTCACTTAGTTTTCGTCATCCTCCCTAACGATGAGGATGGCACTGTAGGTTAGTCCCCCTAGATGCTCAGGCCATAGAAGGTGGTCGTTTTCTTTATGCCTGGTTTGACTGGAATGTCCTGGTCTTTATTTCACCATCTTAAAACTTAAATCCAATTATGTGACATAGCTTTTCTGTTTGGTTAAATAATTCTCTGAGTGCTAAGAGTGGTCTCGTGATTATAAAAATTATTAAAAAAATATTTTATGTAACTACTGTTATTACGAAGCCCTTACCATCTGAATTCTTTTCTCTTTTGTAATTCTTCCCGCTTCTTCGTCTTTCACTGTAGGTGTGGCAGAGAAGACACAACTTCTGAAATTGAATGTACCTGCTACCTTTATGCTCGTATCTTTAGATGAAGGTCCAGGTCCTCCAATCAAGTACCAGTATGCTGAATTAGGCAAACTGTACTCGGTAGTGTCACAGCTGATCCGCTGTTGCAATGTCTCTTCAAGAATGCAGTCTTCAATCAATGGTAAAATCAAATGCCCCATTCTTTACATTGGGTTTTAAATACTGCTGGCCATATGTAGTGCCCAGTTAATTACTTTTAATTCTGAAGATGTTTATAAAAACAAGAGTCCGACTATCTGTGCTTTGGAATATTTTGTAATATTTTGGGCTCTATACCTTTTTCACATGTTTAAAGGGGATCTTTGTCTACTTGCTACTGAGGTTGATACCTTATGAAGTAGTTTACGAATTAACTTTTTATACAGGAAAATGGCAGTGTTGGCATTTAAAGTTTGCATCTTATCATCTTGGTCTATCTGGTTATTGTAATGCCTGATACTCCTTTCTTCATTGTTTCATTGTACTTAGGAATATTGATTTAAAATGTTACTTTTTGAAAATACAAACTTCATAAGCTGTTTTCTGTGGCGAAACCTGTAGATTATTGTGGAGAAGCCTATTCGTTTTTCATTGATGACAAATCTGTATTCTAGGTAATCCTCCTCTTCCCAATCCTTTTGGTGATCCTAATTTATCACAACCTATAATGCCAATTCAGCAGAATGTGGCAGATATTTTGTTTGTGAGAACAAGTTATGTGAAGAAAATCATCGAGGACTGCAGTAACTCGGAGGAAACTGTCAAATTGCTTCGTTTTTGCTGCTGGGAGAATCCTCAGTTCTCATCTACTGTCCTCAGTGAACTTCTCTGGCAGGTTAGGAAAATAAACATTCATACGTCTCTATAATTTGTCATTTGTCATTCCTTTAAACAAGTTATCTCACCGTGTCTTTCCTGATTTTAGGTTGCATATTCCTACACTTACGAACTCCGGCCCTATTTGGATCTGCTTTTGCAAATCTTACTGATTGAGGACTCCTGGCAGACTCACAGGTTTGAGCCTCTTTTTTACTTGCCCAACTTTTAGACTAACTGAAATTGCCAGTCAGCACTTTTTTTTTTAATACCTCCTGGAGATCTAATAAATGTGTCCTCTTAAAAGCTTAAGAGTGAATAAAAAGTTGCCCGTGTTGCGTGCTTACCACTAGCTGTCAAATTTTTTTTTAATTAAGGAAAACTAGCATAAGCTTTTGGTAAATATGTTAAGTTCATTAATGACATGCTAGGGTTCTTTTAAAATTAGTCACATGAGGTAAGGTAACATTTGGTTATCTAAAAATAGTCCTTAGGTAAGTTAAGCACAGTGAGTTCTCATTATTCATGGTAGTTACATATTCTAAAGTTGCTGTGAACACTGAATGGGGGAGTGCTGAACCAGTGCTCCTGGGGGAAATACGGGGTTGGCTTCCTGCAAGCCTCTGGTTGTGTTCGTGTCAACCAATCTATACGTAACCTTTTTTAAAGTGTGCTTTTTTTTTTTTTTTTTAAGTTTATTTCCTTATTTTGAGAGAAGAGAGCAGGGGAGGGGCAGAGAGAATCCCAAGCAGTCTCCACACTGCCAGCGCAGAGCCCGACATGGGGCTCAAATGCGCGAAACTGTGAGACCATGACTTGAGCCGAAACCAAGAGTCGGTCACTCCACTGACTGAGCCACCGAGGTGCCCCCTTCTTTTTTTTTTTTTAACTGAGGTTATCCAGCATAACTATCCCCTCAGGCTTTCTCCAGAATTCCTCCGTTTGTTCTTTCTGTCCTAAAGTTTAATGTATTATCTTTAATCCCAAGAATTATACAGATGATGGTGAAGTATGGAATTAGTTGACAGAAACAGTTCAAAATCTATATAATGGACCGCCTCCTATCTGTCAATATAATAATTAAAACAGCAACTTGAAAACAAGTTCTATAACAAAACACTTAAAGAGAAATTACAATTTTGAGTCTTAGTGGGGATTGCAAATGCCAGAATTCATGAATCCATATTTCCAGATTATCTCCAAAATTACCATCGTAGATTCAAGTCATATTACTGTTTGTAAAAATAGCATTAAACCAAAAATCAGTTTTCAGGAGACAAAAAAAATCAGTAGTTCCAAAACTATAACCGTGTATTTTGAGCACTGTCCAGTACCCTTCTCAGCAGGATTCTAGGATTTGACATTTTTCTTAAGAATTGTTTTTAATGGGGGGCACTCGGGTGGCACAGTTGGTTAGGCATTGGACTCTTTAGCTCACGTCATGATCTCAAGGTTCATGAATTCAAGCGCCGCATTGGGCTCTGCAATGACAGCATGGAGCCTGCTTGGGATTCTCTTTCTCTCTGCCCCTTAACCCACTGTGCTATATCTCTCTCTCAAAATAAATAAACTTTTTTTTTTTTTTTTTTGAAAAAAGGTGTTTTTAATGGAATCTTTCACTCTTTTCATTTAAAAATATCATAAGCATGTATAGCTTTAAAAGAGTTGGTTACATCTTAGTTCTCTTGAGTTATTGAAGCAAGCAGGAATGGGAAAGTCACGTGTGCTGGAATAAATACGGACAGTTGAGTTTTGTGTAATGAGATTAGTAAGGTATTATTACTATGAATCACTGGCCCAAGCTTGAAAATAATTTTCTCATAGTGAGCTTTGAGTTCATTCGGTAAGCAGTGTATGAATATTTACGGAGTATCTGTCTACCATGTGCCTTGCACTAGCAGGCATTGGGGAATAAAGCAGGCAAAGATAATATTGATCAAAACAGCATTTGAGAGCAGTTAATACTAATGGGAAGAAGATGTGATGTGGTAGAAATAATGCCTTATACTTCATTATCACTTGAAAAAACTGAAGGCAAAAACAGTATACACTGAAGTGTTTCAGATTAAACAGCAAGAAGCCTGTACATGATTGATTAGTCTGAAATTATTAAACCTTGCAAAATTGCTGAAGTCATGATTTCCAAACAAAAGATTTCAGGAATGCATGTAATGCAAAAACAAAAACCAAACTTGCGTTTTTATCTACTAAGTAAAATTTCTGGTTTATGTAAGGTTTTTTGTTTTTTTTGTAATTCCTGACTATACAGGTAGTGTTTCTTTATGGAGGTTAAATTCACCATTTTAACTGGTTTAAAGTATACAATTCAGTGGGTTTTAGTACATTCACAGTGTTGTACAATCATTACGACTATCTAATTCCAAAACATTTTTATTCCAAAAGGAAACCCCATATGCAATTAAGCAGTCACTCCCTATTACCCCCCATCCCCCAGTAACGACTAACCTGCTTTCTGTCTCTGGATTTGCCTGTGTGCTTCATATAAATGGAATCCTATAAAATGTCCTTTTGTGTCTGGTTTCTTTCACTTGGCATAATGTTTTCAAGGTCTTCTGTGTTAGAGCATCTATCGGTACTTCATTCCTTTTTATGGCCAAATAACACTCCATTGTACGGATATACCACACTCTTTATTCATTCATCCATTGTTAGACTTTTGGTAGTTTCTACCTTTTGGCTGTTGTGAATACTACGGTGAACATTTGTATATGTGGTTTTTTTTTTTTTTAAACCTCTGTTTTCAATTCTCAGAGTAGAATTGCAGGAAGGTAAATTTTTTATTTTACTGTTATTTTTTTAGTTAAACTGCAAAGTATTCATAACATAGGATTTACCATTTTAACCATTTTTAAGTTACAATTCATTGGCGTTCACTCTGTTCATAATGCTGTTACCATTACCACTATCCATCTCTAGAACTTTATCATCCCAAACTGAAACTCTGTGCCTATTAAACCATAACTCCCCATTACTTCATGTCTTCACGACTCAAACAGGTTGTAGCATGTGTCTTAATTTCATTCCTTTTTAAGGCTGAATAATAATCCACAGTGTGTATACACCCCATTTTGTTTACTGGTGGGTGAGGTTTTTAACACAAACAGGGTGCTTTTTTGCCGCTATAATTTTTTTAAGTTGCTTATTGAGGTAGGGGGGAGAACAAGAAATCATTGACTGTATATTGTTCTTTTGTGACTTGGCACAAACTGAAATGAAACCACCCATCTTTGGCAAATCAGCTAAATTGTAGTAGTATTGTTGAAAATTACTTTGTCGTATAGCACCTCATGATTAGAATTCAAGGTCATTTTGTACTTCCAAATTATATCACTGTGTCACAGTCACTGATTTCTAACTTCCTAAAGAAATGCAGCTTTATAAAAGGGACCGACTTGAAGCAAACTCTTAAGTGTGTATTGCTCTTAGTGTCCTAAATTCACTTCCAGTAATGTATTTGAATTACATCACAAAGTCATTTTCGATTGGTAACAGGTTGGTAAGAGCACAGACTGCTAGGTGGCTGCCTGATCTTGGGCAAGCCGTTTAACCTGTCAGTACCCCTTGACAGTAATGACCTGCTGTCTAGCATTAGTACATTCAAGGAATGTTAGCTGCTGTTTGATCTTTCAGGTTTTTATATTCGGTTCTTTTTCAGAATTCATAATGCACTTAAAGGAATCCCAGATGACCGAGATGGGCTGTTTGACACAATCCAGCGCTCGAAGAATCACTATCAAAAAAGAGCATACCAGTGTATAAAATGTATGGTAGCTCTTTTTAGCAATTGTCCTGTTGCTTACCAGATTCTGCAGGTGAGGGTTGTTTCTTACAGTTTTGTACAAATCGGAATCCGAGTTAGGGATTCCATTTTTAAAAAAAGGAATAGTGGGAATTTGGAGTTAAATTTTAACTTTGAGAAATATTCCAGAGCCTTTTACATACATGGTTTTATTTTCTTTTGAAGGGCAACGGAGATCTTAAGAGAAAGTGGACCTGGGCAGTGGAATGGCTCGGGGATGAACTTGAAAGACGACCATATACTGGCAATCCTCAATACACTTACAACAACTGGTCTCCTCCAGTGCAAAGCAATGAAACATCAAATGGTTATTTCTTGGAGAGATCACATAGTGCCAGGATGACACTTGCAAAAGCTTGTGAACTCTGTCCAGAGGAGGTAAAAAAAAAAAAAAAAGAACAAAAGAAAGAAAGAAAAAAGAGCCACAAGTGTATAGCAGATAGAAATGAAAGAAAGCAATTTTTTCCTTTATAGGCCAGTGTAGTCTTCAGTTAATGAGGGGAGCCGCCTTCTATAGAAATTTCTGAAATGTAGTCTCTCTCAGAGAATCCAAATCAGGTTTTTTCATCTGCTTTACATTTGTTGCTCTTCAGTAAAAGGAAAGTTGTGAGTCCGTTTTGTAGGTTAAGTTTTTATTTCAACTAGAAAAAAAACAATTATGTAGGCAGATTCAATTTTATTTTTATCTTTAAATTTTTAAAATTAGGAGCCGGACGACCAAGATGCCCCTGATGAGCATGAGTCGCCTCCACCTGAAGATGCCCCGTTGTACCCCCACTCACCTGGATCTCAGTATCAACAGGTAAATGGGGGGCCGGTTTTTGTTTTCATCCCTAGAACCTACTTTTATGCTTTATTTAAACGATGACTAAATTTTTTGTTGTGACTGCAAAGGAGTAAAGACTAGACTACCTTTAGGGCATGATCAAAAGAATAATCGTTGGGACAGGGTCACAGTATGATGTGTTTCAGCTCCTCCCTGTTGTGTTTTCCTGGTCAAATATGTGCCCTTCTTTGTACTCCTATGTTACTAAAACTGTGTGACAATTGATGTCCACATAAAATGATACTTAGTAAAAGGGATTATGACATTTCCTGTTAGAGACTACAAATGGATTCCAAAGACATTTAAGATGCGGCAATGAAGGAAATTGTTCTTGGTTACTTAGCTTAACCAAGACTTCAATGACAGTAACAACTGTTTAAAAAATACCAAGGATTTGACCGATTTCCATAAAATTTCCTATAAGATCAGTAGCTAAATAACATTTAAATGATGAAATTTTCTAAACGAGAACTTTTCCTTCTAAACCAGGTGTGACTAATTCACATCTTTTGAGGCAGTGATGCTCAAACTTGAACAAACATCAAAAATTTTTCCCCTGGGAGCACCTAGATTGCTCGCCAGTTAAGTGTCTGTCTGACTTCAGCCCAGGTCATGATCTTGTGATTCATGGGTTCAAGCCCCACATCAGGCTCTCTTCTGCCTCTGCTGTCAGGACAGAGCCTGCTTCGGATCCTTTGTCCCCTGCTCTCTCTGCTCCTTCCCCACTTCTGTTCTCCCTCTCAAAATAAGTACATTAAAAAAAAATTTCCCCCCTTGGTCAGAGGTGGGACGCCTGGGTGGCTCAGTAGGTTGAGCGTCTGACCCTTGATTTCGGCTCAGGTCATGATATCAAGGTCTTAAGGTCATTGAGCCCTATGTGAGGCCTGTGCTGTGGAGCTCTGCACTAGCAGCAGGGACCCTACTTGGGATTGTCTCTTCCTGTCTCTCTGCCCTTCCCCTACTAGCTCTGCTCTCTCTCTCAAAATAAATAAGCTTTTAAAAAATAAAATCTTTAAAAAAAAAACAAAACCCCCTGCTGGGCTTGTTAAAAATTTTTTTTTTTGAACATTTATTTATTTTTGAGACAGAGACAGAGCATGAACGGGGGAGGGGCAGAGAGAGAGGGAGACACAGAATCCGAAGCAGGCTCCAGGCTCTGAGCTGTCAGCACAGAGCCCGATGCAGGGCTCGAACTCACGGACCGTGAGATCCTGACCTGAGCCGAAGTCGGCCGCTTAACCGACTGAGCCACCCAGGCGCCCCCCTGCTGGGCTTGTTATAGCACAGGTTGCTGGGCCCCCACCCCAAGCTTCTGATTCCTTTAGCTCTGGGGTAGAACCAGAAAAATCTACATTTCTGACATGTCCCCAGGTGATTGATGCTTGGTGCTAGTCTGGAAACCAGTTATATTTTCAGACTATATTTCAGGCTGGAAACAGAAGCATACTGAATAGTTAGAAAATGCATATTCATAATATTTATTTTTGTAATCCAAATTCTAGAAAGATCTAAAATCTTCTTGGTTGGTGGGAATGTACAGAAAAATGAGGGTTCATGGGTTTAAAACGTTACAAAACCAAATTCACGAGGAAGAAAGTTCCTTTCCTCAGCCCTGAGAAAGCTCCTGTATTACTCATGCTTGGTTAATCCAGATCTTTAGCCTTGTTTTTAGTGACACCATTCTGTGTTCAAGGTCGCTGCTAATGCAGATGTCCTGTGATCAGATTCATCATTATCCTATAGAAGCTTCAAGGTGCTTGGAAGAGTCAGAATAGATGTATTCTGGCTCAGAAATCATTTTTTGTAAATGTTTTTTGACGATAAATAGGCTATAATCTCTTTATTTGTCAGACTTTGGTCTAAATAATTTGGGGCACTAAAAATCACTTCAGCTAAAACTTTACACAGACCTACATTGCTTTTATTTGGGGCTCGGGGGGTTGCAGTTTAGGTGGTGTGTGTTTTTTTGTTTAAAAAAATTTTTTTTTAAGTTTACTCGTTTTCAAGAGAGAGAGAGAGAGAGCGCGCACACACAAGCAAGGGAGGGACAGAGGGTGAGGGAGACACAGAATCCGAAGCAGGCTCCCAGCTGTCAGCACAGAGCCGGACTTGGAGCTCGTGCCAACAAACCGTGAGATCGTGACCTCAGCCAAAGTCGGCCAGTTAACTGACTGAGCCACCCAGGGGCCCTGGGTTTTTCTCTTCCAAACCATTTTTTTCCCCTCACCATTAGGCCCAGCATATTGACTTTTTGTAAGTCCCAGGAATAAAAGAAATGTTTTCAGCCCATGATTTTGAAAGTTTAATATGTGAAAAAGTCTTAACGTAGATCTCTTCTCCCCTCTCAGAATAACCATGTGCACGGACAGCCATATACAGGCCCAGCAGCACATCACATGAACAACCCTCAGAGAACTGGCCAGCGAGCACAAGAAAATTACGAAGGCAGTGAAGAAGTGTCCCCACCTCAGACGAAGGATCAGTGAAATGCACATACTTAACTGGTTCCATCAAGACTGTGCACCCAGGCCTTACAGTCCAACCTTTTTCTGTGTCTGGCTAATATTTAAAACTAGAAAAACTATTCCTAATCAACTTGGAGTGGAGAGTTTATTCACTGTCTTATCTGCAGAAATTTGCTGTCCATATATAACCCGCCTGCAGTGGAAAGTGTATAGTGTTTTGTAATAAATGGCCTGATGCTAATGTGTAAATGGCAAAGGTGTATATAGTATATTAATGTTTGACTGTTAATTCTTAAGCAAGAAACTTTTCTTGAGGAGACTCACAGATCTACAAAAACTACAAAAGGTAATTTTCTTGTTCTACCCATTGCACTCTGCAACCAGTGTTGCCTGCCTCATGGCAGTTGGATCTATTCCTTTACAAAAAAAAACAAAAAATACACCACCAACAACAAACCAGAGCCCGTCCATGTCAACCACACCAATCGTTTCATGTTCATTCTTTGCCACTGGAGGCAGTTTTACTATGAGCAATGTAAGGCTGGTAACCTTTAAATTATTTGGTTGATGTGGAAAATTGGTGATGTAACATTGTGTCTAGATCTTTTTCATTGCCTTTTTATTCTGACATTAGGTTAATCACTTTGAAGCTATAGTTAAGCTGTAACATTTAGCATGGCTTCACACCAGGTTAGTGTAGCCAATGAGGAAAAAATTACCATAATGACCGCGGTTGTCCCAGTGTGACAGCTGTATCGCTCAGAGCTTTGCCTTCTCACACCTAGACTATAAATATAAAACAAGGGGAGACGTGATTAAACAGGCGGTTTTCAGTTACACATAGGTTGCTTATGTCTAATGTTGGACAGTTCAATCTCTGGGTGGGATAAAGAAATCTATGAGTAATGGGAATTTTTAAAGATTTAAAACAAATATGCAAAAATTTGCTATGCCAGGATGCTTGGAGCATAATAGAAGACTGTATTTGGTGTGCTTGTTTCGTTTCTTTGGTAGAGCTTATTAGGTGAATCTTCTAAAACTTTCCTTCTGCTGGACCCCAGTGAAGTGGAAGTCACCAGAATCCCACAGTACTTGGAGCACCACTTGCCCCAAGACGTCTGGCTGAGTTTTCTGCTCAGTCACAGTTTTACTTGAAAGCAAGACTTGTCCTAGCTCCTTGTCCATGATTCCAAAACTTTCCATGTTCGAAGCAGGGTCTAATTAAAAAGGAAACTACTGGTTAGTTAATTGAGGTATCATAATTGCAGCATAAACATTTAATTAAAGATAAGAAACTCATCAGTTAATACTGTATTTAAAAGCGAATTGGTAACTTGAATGTGTGTACTTTTTGGAACCTGTCTAAAAACCAAATACCCCTTCAGATACAGTCCACCCTCTTCTATTTAAATATTTTGCTGTTTTATTTTATAGAAATTATTTTGCTGAATTCACAAATAGAATTTGATTTACGAAGAACTTTTTGTCCTGTGGTGTGTTTTTGTTTTTGGGTTTTTGGTTTTTTTTGTTTAATTTTTTTCTTTTTTTTTTTTTGTCCATTTTTGTTTCGTTTTTTTTGAAGGACTGCATATTAAAATTCTGTGCATAGCATGCTTAGGCATGACACTGAATTCAGGAGTTCAGTCACGTTAAGTTTTTGTGCACAGAAAGATTCAACCTTTGGCCCTTTACTAAAGATTTAGAGAAAACAGGATGTTGACGCTGTAAAAGTTTCCTAATCAATCTTGTACTTTTTGTATGTTTTTTATATACATGTATATTTAATGAGCACAAGCTTGGTTGTATTTTTTACAATTCAGTTAATAGGAAAATGTTTTGTCAAAAAGGCTATAGTTGGAACTGAACAAAGCAGAAACAAAAATGAGAATTGCTTTATTTTGTGATTAAAAGGGGCAGGTATTTAAGATAAAGCTTTGGGTATCTTATTTGCAGCACTCCATAGTTCCATCAATGCCTCAAGGTTTTCTGTAAAATTAGGAAATTTTAACACCAGATAGATCCTGTTTTTCACCTTAAATATATTATATCTGGATTTGTTAATTTGAGCAAAAGTCCTATACACTGTTTGCAGTTCCCAAGTGGTAGCTTTAATGTAAAAGTTGCTCAATTCCAGGCTTCCTTAACAGTGAACAAGCAGAATAGGTTAACCTTATTTGGACAAGTTGCTGTCGTTAAATACACCCATCTCACCATATGAGAGGTGGGTTTTGCATTTCCCACTCCTTAACAAAGTATGTGATGTACTTAATTTAAAAACTTTACTGACTTCCTAGACACAAAAAACTTGACATTTGAAAAGGCTGTGAATTTTTCTCCTTGGAGGGAGGATACCACCTTGGTTGCTTTGAAACCGCAATCTCTCCTTGGTGCCAGGTGAGGGCTTGTGAATCCCTATTCCCCTCCCATTCGAGGAAGAGCTGTCCGTGTTGTGACCAGGATCCAGGGAAAGTGAACAGGGAGATTTCTTTTCGTGCGAATTATTTTCTCTATTTAACTTCTTAAGCATTAACATGTAAGCGGAAATGTTAAGACGCATGTTATTGTAAGAGCAACATATTGGTGACGTTGAGGTCTTTTTCTGAACATAAATGGCACATTTTAAACTTCAAGTCTTCAAAGTGCCTGAAGATTATTTACTTCTCCCTCAACTGATTTCTTGAGCCATATATATAATTCCTACTTTAAATGTTTGTTTCAGAATCACTACTCTTCCTTTCAAAGTACCCCCAGGATTCTAAATGGCATGATTACTTCATAGAAGACAGTCGGATCTGTTAACGTAAAGACTGAAGATATTTTTGGTCATCTGTGAATGAGGGCTTCGCTCTGTTGGATCTAAGTATTTCCGTGCACAACTTGGTAAAAACCATATTGCTGCTCTAAGCCCTCCACCAACCAAATTTTCATGCTCAGCATTGTAGAGGCAGAAATAACAATAATCATTTGAGGTTTTTGTCTTTCCTTGATTTTTTTCCTCTGATAATTTCCTAACCTTGTGTCTTTTAGCTGTTATATATACAAATTTAGAATTAAAATGTTTTATATTTTTTTCATGATTAACTTTTATTAGTGAATGATAAGTATTTAATCCTAGTACTGGTTAAAAAGTTGAGGAGCCTTTTTTATTGAAATTACGTTTGTAAATGAAAGCAACGGTCTGTGAATATTCAGATGACTACTCCAACAAAATCGTTCTTGCACTTTTTTTCTTAGTATTTCTCCAGCTTCTGTTGCCCCATGAACTCTTATTTTGCTGAATTTTGTGGTTAATTTGCTGGATCTAGCCTGCCTTATTTAGAATTCTAAGTGGGTAAGAAAATTGCCTTTTCATTACAAGTGCCCAATTTTGGTCTCTAGTTGGAAGGTACTACATTTTGCAGAGAAAGGAAAACAACATCCTTCCCACCCCACCCCACTTTTGTGTTTCTGGGAAAAAAAAAAAAAACAAACCCCATTCAGTACTGGTTTCATAGTAGTGCTCAACCTAAATTGGTCCCGAACCTACATGAGTGTTTAGTGTTTGAAAATAAGATTTTGGGTGTGATACATCACTACAAAAAGTGCTAAATGTATTAAGAACTTGATGCCGACTGTATTTATAACAATTATTTTACATTTGCAGAAATGTAGCGCTTTTCCTCCAAATACATAGGTGTAAGAAAAAAAGGGGGAAAGGTGCACCATGTTTTAAACTTGCAAATGAGTGATTTTTTTTTTTTTTGAAATCCAGATTCCCCAAAGGAAATTCACACACTTCTCAGCCTTTTACAAGCCAACACACTGACTGAAGATTGTCCACAGTTCCTAAGATTTAGCACATATACAAAAATAAAACTTTATAAATTAAATTTCGGTTTTTCCTTTTATTTATTACAATAAGATCTCTAAATGGAGGTAAATTAGAAGTGTGATAGGTTAAAAGGAAGGGCTTAAATAGCGGAATTTGGCCCTTTTGGCCCTCATTTTGTATATCCACAGTATATTCACATCTAAGTTCAAAATTTGAGTTGTGATCTAATTACTGGCTTAACAGTTCAGTCTAAAACCGAGACACGGCAAAAACCCTCTGGTGTTTCAAAGTTCATTTAAGTATCAGAAGTGCAGCAGGTCACATGTTTCGAGGGGAGTTCTAGAAGTGAAAACTCAGTTATCCAGCAAATTTCATCTGCTCTTTTTAGTGTCTGAAAAGTGATTCTTTGTTGCAATGTTCCAAAGAACTAGAGCTTCCATAGGAGCCTGTGGTGTGTCCTCCAAGTTGGAGTACTAAAAAGACTAGTGACAGGGACCTAGCCCAGATTTGTATATATTTCTGAAAAATAAAATCAGGAGACTACTGTTCTGCAACTTGGAACACTCCTCGGACTAAACCGTTAGCATTTTAAGTATTTTTAGCTACACAGAACACAGCCACCAATGTTGCGAACTGCTTCATTGTAACCTGACAATTTACAGGTAGGTAAATTGGCAGTTAAGTTTCTATGATCGCTCTGCCTCAAAAGTTCAAAGCTGGGGGTTATGGAAGCGGTTTTACTAACTCATTTTCTTTAGAGATACAAAGTCTCAGGAAATTCCTTCGGCCACACAAACTTTCATCTATAAAACAAGTTTCACACCCATGTAAAAATCACTTATTTTAAAGGTATTTCATTTAAATGTACAAGACTCCACGGAGCACAGTGGGAGTGCTTTTAACTGTCCTCTGAAAACCAGAGGTCCTCCTGTGCTCCGTCAACATTAGCAAGCATGTACCACACTTCAGCCGAAGATGCCATCTTCCAAGGTGCACCAGTAAGCAAAAGGGCCAACTTTCAGGCCTAGTAAAATGTGGGGAATCCCATTTCTTAGTAGTCCACAGCAAGTACTTTTTTTGTAGTATCTGGAAATAGAAGTTTTTCATTGTGTTGAGTTTCTGTTGTGTGGCTTATTTTTCCATTAACCTGGCAGAGCACAGAATCCCTGTTTTTGTGTGTCCTGAGTAACAAAGCTGGCCAACTGGCAAGTTTATGAAGAAAAAGTCTGATGGAACTGAACCTTCTGAGGGGTCCTCAGACTATTAATGGAGTGCCCTATAGAAGCAGTTCTCTGGCCTCCAGTTCTCTTTTCAGGCACGCTACAATTAAGACGCAGTCAAGACTTTTTGGCTCCACCGGTGGTCTCCGGCTGTCCAGAAGGGCTTCCTTCTGTGTCTGTCAAAGCACTCCCTGTGTTAGAACAGGCGTAGCAAGCCGGTCTCCCTGCCCTCACGACTCTTCCTCCCCAAAGGTGAGGTGTGGTCAGAATCACCCACAAGAGAGTAAGGATCCTATTCGTTTTCTATTTCCTTTCAAGCGTACTGATGTTAAAATACTCAAAATGGATGTTTTGGATGCCGAAAGGGTTTCCAGCAGTCCTTTGGAGGGGTCCGCTTGCACAAGGATTTAGAAACATGTTCGAGCGTTGGCTGTACATAGCCCGCCTTTCTGTCAAGTTCTCGTGTAACTCCTTACCCGATAAGACCTTGGGTATACCCTTGCAATTTAGAAGTAAAAATAATTTGGGGTCTTAAATCTGGTGTCTTAGAAGCCTTGCATCATGAAGGTTTGGAATCATCTTGCCTTTGGACCTAACTACTGCCTGCACCACGGCCATTGGCACAAGGAAGCATCTATTCGCAGGGTGCCAAGGCAACAGGTCGACACTTAGGGCTCAGAGTGTACCGAGGAAAAGCCCTTCCTAATCCATTTTCCTAAGGTCTCTATATGTTCAGGATGTGTCCCTGACCTAGTATTTTAAGTTTATTTATTTAGAGAGCACACACAAGCAGGGAAGGGGCAGACAGAAGGAGAGAGGATCCCAAGCAGGCTCTGCACCACCAGTGCAGAGCCAATGTGGGACTTGAACTCACAAACCGTGAGGTCATGACCTGAGCCGAGATAGAGTCAGGCACCCAGCCAACTTCACCACCCAGGTGCCCCATAGTTCTTGATGTTAAATTAGTGTGTTCTGTTGGGTGTATTTGAAAACAAATCTAGGGGCACCTGGTGGCTCAGTCAGTTAAGCATCCGACCCTTGATTTTGGCTCAGGTCATGATCTCAGGTTCATGAGCTCGTGAGCTCGTGAGCTTGGGATTCTCCTCTCCCTCTCTCTCTCTCAAAATAAGTAAACCTTAATAAACGGGCGCCTGGGTGGCTCAGTCAGTTGAGCATCCAGCTCTAGATTTCAGCTCAGGTCGTGATCTCACGGTTTGTAGGACCAAGGCCCACAACGGACTCTGCGCTGACCATGCACTGCCTGCTGGGAATCTCTCTCTCTCCCCCTCCCCATGTTGCTCGCTCTCTCTCAAAAAATTAAACAAGTTTTTTTGACTAAATAAAATCAGAAATCTAGATGACTGCTTAACTTAGGCGAGTACCTTCCCTTATTGAAAATATTAATTGGTAGTACCAATTAGTTCTTTCAGCCATCTACTTTCAGAGTCTCCTTAAGCATTTAGTATAAATCTTTTTTTCAGCAAAACAGGCCTTATACAGATTCCCAAAAGGCTGTTCTAACATACCTTCCTTAAGAAGTCTTGCTCAAACACTAACACCATGAATGTGCTAAAGCTACCGAGTCAGTTTTAAATACCGAGCTCTTAGGTTGCATTAGCTTTCTCTTTTGCCCCAGGGTTGGGATTTCTAATTAAAAAGCAAAATCCAAAAATTCAGATTTGCAATAAAATAGGAACAGATTTGCCTAACGTAGCCACTGAAACGTGGGTTAGCAATTGTCACCAATAACATAAGTGCTAAATTGGATGTTGAGTTATTGTTTAGCACATATTGATACAACATTAGACACTTGAAATAGGCTTCTTGGGGTGCCTGGGTGGCTCAGTCGGTTCAGTGTCCAACTTTGGCTCATGTCATGATCTCACAGCTCAGGAGTTCAAGCCCCGCATCAGGGTCTGTGCTGACAGCTCAGAGCCTGGAGCCTGCTTCAGATTCTGTCCCTCTCTCTCTGCCCCTCCTGTGCTCACTCGCGCTCTCGCTCTCTCAAAAATATTTTAAAACATTTTTCTTTAATTGAAAACAAAGGAATAGGCTTCTCACACTAAGGTTAGCAGATACTCCATTTGTATAGGGAAGAGAATCCAACATACTGTTTTGGAAGGAGTGCAAGCTGGAGAAGAACGTAGTGTTAAAAACATCTTACCTCCCATGGTAAAACAAAAATGGCTATAGGATGTCTCTCCTCTCATTTTGTTTTTGTCTCTAGAAGAGCGCAGTGCTGAGTAACCAAGAGTAACACATTTTCCAGTGCTTTTGAGCAGTAATAATTTATCAATATTCAGTTCACATTTAAGCTTTTAATTGCTGTTCCACTATGAAATATGATGGGCAATAGTCATTACAAAATCAATTTGAGGCTGAGAAACAAGAAGGGTAATAATTTATATCATAGGAAAGCTGGTTTAACTCTAGAAAGTTTATATCAAACTGCTTTTTTTTTTTTTTTTTTTTTTTTTTCCAAGAACGAACTGAAAATATAAGGCTAGGGCCAAAAAAGACATAAATAATGCCATACCTGAATCTCCAGCTAAATACTGAAGTACGGTGTTCGGTTGGTTTAAAAGCAGTTGTTAAAACCCAGCCTTCTAAATGTGACTAGTGAGTCTGGAAAGAAAAAAAACTCAAGGTTGGTTTTTTGGTGTTCTGAATTTGTTCACCACTGTATATATTAAATCTGAAATGCAGTGCGGCATTTTGTGTCTAGATTAAAAGAGGAAATATAGCTGCCTAAGATACTATATTATCCCATACTTTGGGGTGTCTGGGTGGCTCAGTCAGTTAAGCGTCCGACTTCAGCTCAGGTCATGATCTCGCGGTCCGGGAGTTCGAGCCCCATGTTGGGCTCTGTGCTGACAGCTCAGAGCCTGGAGCTGCTTCAGTTTCTGTGTCTGCCTCTCTCTCTGCCCCTCCCCTGCTCACACTCTGTCTCTATCTCAAAAATAAATAAACATTAAATTTTTTAAAAACAAAAAAAAAGGTTGTTTATTCACATGAAACCCCACCACGGTAATTCTGATTAAAGACACACCTCCTTATAAAGCTTTCTGAAATGGTCTGAATTTAAACTGCACACTGGTAGCCTCAGGGCAAGAATTATCCTCATTTGCATTTCACTCTGGTCTTTGTTAAAATGAGTTTTCATGAGACATTAATTTTGCTGTAGCAATCACTCAGGAATAACGCTTAATGCTGAGAACAAGTCACGGGGTGCTGAAGAAGATTACCATAAAGAAAGCAGGGGAGGGTGAAGATCAGAATTGAAGCCCAAGTTCTAAGTGGGAAGTGCACTTCTCACTCAAACGCATATAGTTTTTAATGTTTTTATTTATTTTTGAGAGAAAGAGAGTGTACATGCATTGGGGAGGTACAGAGACAGAGGGGGGACAGAGGATCCGAAGCAGGCTCCAGGCTCTGTGTTGGCAGCAGAGAGCCTGACACAGGGCTCGAACTCATGAACTGCGAGATCATGACCCGAGCTGACGTCAGACAACCAACTGAGCCACCCCGACGCCCATTCGAACACACATTCTTTTTTTGATAATGCCTAAAACTGCACTCTGTTCCAGTTGCTCTCGAGTTGAGTATGGGGGATTGGGTCCCAGCTTGGTCTCTGGAAAGCTCTGGCTTCTGGTTGCCAGGTGCCCAGGTATACATCATGTGTAAAGTCATATGTTCAGTGTGGAGAAATGCTATTGTCAGGCACATCCTTGCTGGGGTTTTGCAGATGTACTGGTGTCTTTTCTTTAAAAAAAAAAAAAAAAAAAAAAAGCCAGTTTTCTTTACAGTCAATGCAAATTTCATGTTTAAAGAAAGGCAACCAATAAAATTTCTCAGCTTAGAATTAAAATCAAACACTTAAAAAGTGTAGGATTACCTGTAGATAAAATCATACGTTGAGCCTGGTTAGCTGGATAGGCTAAATACGACCCAAAGAGTGGTTTGTCTGTATTGTCAGCTTTTTCGTTGCTTTTTTCTTTCATATCTTATTCAGATTTTGAACATATATGCGTTTAAGGAATATAATTTTGTCCAACTCAGGCCACTTTGTATTTGGTAGAATGAATTTTCACTAAAAATGATTGAACTCTGCTGTTTCAACACTCCTGTAGATTCAACCTTGCCCTCCTTTTTTGTTTTTTTTGTTTTGTTTTTTTTTGGTAAGGCTTTTTTTTTTTTAATGTTTATTTATTTTGAGAGGGAGAGAGAGAGCACGAGTGGGGGAGAGATAGAGAGGAAGAGAGAATACCAAGCAGGCTCTGCACTGTCAGCACAGAGCCTGAGGTGGGGCTCAAACCTAACAACTGTGAGATCATGACCTGAACCGAAATAAAAAATTGGACCCTTAACTGACTGAGCCACCCAGGTGCCCCTTGCCCTCCTTTTTTTAATGCTATAAAGTCAAGGAACTAGCAAAAGCTGCAGTGGCCCTTAGGAGAGGCCTGGAGCCAGGCAAAAAGAGCAGGGACAGTTGGCCCAAGTACCAGTAGACCATTAGGTCTCTGGCTCTGTGCTTAGAGTACACTTTTCCCTATGGATGAAGCTGTAAACAAGTCATAGACTAAGAGAATTTTACATCGAGAAAAGGGCAATCTCCTCAATCTTGGCTATTTGCTCAAGTGTAGGTGTGACATTATTGGACACATGACAGGTGGCCCAGCAATCCTGGGTGATTTCCACTGAGTTTGGTGAAGAAGCCTCACTGCCACGCTCATTCCAAATACAGTCCTGAAATCCAGGGCTGGAGGACCCCTTTCTATGCAGAAGTTATGACCTGTTCCAAGCTCGATCTTAAATTTTAAAAGAAGAAAAACACAGCCCAGTCTTAGCTGTCATGATGGAAGTCAGGCATAAAATATACTTGATAGAAAACCATAGGTGGTCATAAAATTTTTCTGGTTTTTATTGGTTTTGGCTACCTGGTACCAAGCTGCAAAAAGGACTATTTAAATTTGCTTTCTTAGGACGCCTGGGTGATTCAATTGGTTAAGCGTCCAACTCTTGATTTTGGCTCAGGTCATGATCTCCTGGTTTGTGGGTTCGAGCCCTGCATCCAGCTCTGCACTGACAGTGAGGAGCCTGCTTGGGATTCTCTCTCTCTCTCTCTCTCTCTCTCTCTCTGCTCCCACCCCTGTTCATGCTCGCTTTCTCTCAAAATTAATAAACATTTTAAAATAAATTTTCTTCCTTGTTTCACTACTCAACACTTGATGAAGGATGGGGGTGATTAGCAAAAAAATAATAATACGAAATAAGAAGCAAGAATGAAGCAAGGGGAGGAGGGGGCTAAGATGCCGGAACAGCATGGAAGTTTATTTTTTTGCATCTCTCATCCCTAAAATGCAGCCAGATCAACACTAAACCACCTTGCACACCTAGAAAACTGATTTGAGGATTAACACAACAATCTGCACAAACTGAACCACAGAACTCAACAGGTACACGGCGCAGAGAGGTGAACTGGGGGAGAGAGAAGCCACGGAGGGCAGGGAGCTATTTTTGCTTGTGGAGAGAGGATGGAAATGGGGAGAGTATGGGAAAGGCATCCCCCCCCCAAAAGCAGCTGGACAGAAAAAGGAAAAGTGGAAACAGCCATAAGGGCCTAAACAAAAAAGGGAGAAAGGAGAAAGGAGAGGGTTTAAATTCCATTAACACTCTATAAACAGGGGAGAGCAGAGTCTGAAGCTCTGCAGCTCGATACCTGGTAGTGCTCTTGTGGGAAGGGCGAATCCCTGGGATCAGAGTGAAGTACGGAGGTCTTCAGACCACACAGGGAGAGGCGGTTCCCCTGCTGGGAGGACATTTGGTAGAGGCGGTGCAGCCTCCCCACAGGCAAAGGTCCCAGCAGACCCTGGAGAATGGCTACACTTGTTGGTGTTGGAACAAGGACATTAAGAGATGGTAAAGCCTGGTGCCAGATGTGTGTTGTGATTTGCCATAAACTCTGAAACACTGCTACAACATGACTGCACAAACTTTTTCTGGGGCGGGCTGGCGCCTGGCTGCAATCTCTGGGAATTGGCAGTGGCACGGTCTCGCAAACGTTCCTGGGGGCAGGTTGGCACCCGGCCATTGCTCAGCAAGACCCTCTCTCAGAGGGTCAGAATGGGTCAAAGCCACAGTCCCTCAGAAGTAAGGGGTTGGGAAACAGTCCCATCTGAGATAAAACTCAGGAAGGAAGTGCCACCTGGCAGCCTGATGGCTTGGTCATGGACAGTTTATAAGCGGGGAGTGGACAGAAGCTGAAGACAAAGGAGGAGTGCTTGATTGCCAGTCCAGGAGAGCACAGAGTTCTGATACTAGAGACTGGGTAGCTGTGTGATGCCATTTTCACCCCTCCCACGCATGTGCATACACACCTACAAGAGCGACAACAATCCACCCCAGTAAACTAAGCAGCACCATCTAGTGGAGAATGGAGCCATTATACTAATCCCCGCCTGCCCAACTGGGCCAACCCCGCTCTTGAGGAACACCACAAGTCTCTCCTCCTGCTTAGTTTACAGACTATACAGTGCTTCATAGTTTGACTTCTAGGGGAAACAGGATGTAATTTCAATCGTATTTGATTCTGTTCACTGGTCCATCTATTCAATTTTTTTTCTTTTACTTTTCCTATTCTTGAATACAGAAAGGAAATTTATTTTTATTTTCCATTTTCATTAAGTATTTCCCTTTAATTTTTTCTACTATATTTTTTACTTTTTTGTAAATTTTTAAAATTCTATTATACTTCCATGATTTCATTTTATTCTATTTTATTGTATCCATTTTTTCAAATTTTCAAACATTTTCCTCTTTTTTCCCCTTTTCTTATCTTTCCCTTTTTTCCTCTAATCTATCAAGTTTTTTTTTCAACAACTAGACCAAAACACACCTAGGAGCTAGCATCTTGTGTTTGATTTTTGTATATTGTTTTCAATTTTTAAAAAATTTTTTAAATGTTTATTTATGTTTGAGACAGAGACAGAGCATGAACGGGGAGGGTCAGAGAGAGAGGGAGACACAGAATCCGAAGCAGGCTCCAGGCTCTGAGCTATCAGCACAGAGCCCGACACGGGGCTCGAACTCACGGACCGTGATATGATGACCTGAGCCGAAGTCGGATGCTTAACCGACTGAGTCACCCAGGTGCCCCTGTTTTTAACTTTTTAATTTTAGTTTGTTTTTACTTTAATTCCATTTCTTCCTTCTAAATGACAAAACGAAAGAATTCACCCCAAAAGAAAGAACAGGAAGAAATGACAGCCAGGGACTCAATCAACACAGATACAAGATGTCTGAATCAGAATTTAGAATCACAATAATAAGAATACTAGCTGGTGTTGAAAATAGATTAGAATCCCTTTCCACAGAGATGAAGTAAAAACTAGTCAGGATGAAATAAAAAACGCTATTAACTGAGCTGCAATCTCAAATAGCTGACACAGCAGCAAGGATGGATGAAGCAGAGCAGTGAATCAGCGATATAGAGGACAAAGGAGACTAATGAAGCAGAAAAAAAGAGGGAGACTAAGGCAAAAGAGCACAAAATAAGAGAACTCAGTGACTCATTAAAAAGGAATAACATCAGAATCATAGGGGTCCCAGAAGATGAAGAAAGAGAAATAGGGGTAGAAGGTTTATGTGAGCAAATCATAGCAGAAATTTTCCTAACCTTAGGAAAGACACAGACATCAAAATCCAGGAAGCACAGAGGACTCCCATTAGATTCAACAAAACCCAACCATCAACAAGGCATATCATAGTCAAATTCACAAACTACTTGGGCAAGGAAAGAATCGTGAAAGGAGCAAAGGAAAAAAAGTCCTTACCCTACAAGGGATGACAGATCAGGTTTGCAGCAGACCTATCCACAGAAACTTGGCAGGCCAGAAAGGAGTGGCAGGATATATTCAATGTGCTGAATCAGAAAAATATGTAGCCAAGAATTCTTTATCCAGCAAGGTTGTCATTCAAAATAGAAGGAAAGATAAAAAGTTTCCCAGACAAACAAAAATTAAAGGAGTTCGTGACCACTAAATCAGCCCTGCAAAAAATTTTAAGGGGGACTCTTTGAGGGAGAAGAGACAAAAGAACAAAAACCAAAATCAAAAAAACCCCACAAAAAGACCAAAAGCAACAAAGACTAGAAAGGACCAGAAAACACCACCAGAAATTCCAACTCTACAGGCAACATAATAGCAATAAATTCATGTATTTCAGTACTCACTCTAAATGTCAATGGACTAAATGCTCCAATCAAAAGATATAGGGTAACAGAATGGATAAGAAAACAAGATCCATCCATCAGGGTCCCTGAGTGGCTCAGTTGGTTAAGTGTCCAACTTTGGCTCAGGCCATGATCTCACAGTTTGTGAGTTCAAGTCCCACATGGGGCTCTATGCTGACAGCTCAGAGCCTGGAGCCTGCTTTGGACTCTGTGTCTCCCCCTCTCTCTGCCCCTCCCATGTTCATGCTCTGTCTCTTGATAATAAACGTTAAAAAAATATTTTCTTAAAAAAAGAAAACAAGATCCATCCATATGCTGTTTACAAGAGACCCATTTTAGACCTAAAGACACCTTCAGGTTGAAAATAAGGGGATGAAGAACCATCTATCATGCTAATGGTCACCAAATGAAAGCCAGAGTAGGCATACTTCTATCAGACAATCTAGATTTTAAAATAAAGACTGTAACAAGAGATGAAGAATGGCATTATATCATAATTAAGGGGTCTATCCACCAAGAAGATCTAACAATTGTAAACATTTATGCTCTAGATGTGGAAGCACCCAAATATATAATCAGTTAATCACAAACATAAAGAAACTCATTGAGGGGTGCCTGGGTGGCTCAGTCAGTAAAGTATCCAACTTCAGCTCAGGTCATTATCTCACAGTTGATGGGCTCAAGCCCCGCGTCGGGTTCTGTGCTGACAGCTCAGAGCCTGGAGCCTGTTTTGGATTCTGTGTCTACCTCTCTCTCTGTCCCTCCTCTGCTGGCACGCTCTCTCTCAAAAATAAATAAAAATGTTAAAAAAAAAAAGAAACTCATTGATAATACTACCATAATAGTAGAGAGCTACAACACCCCACTTACAACAATGGATAGATCATCTAAGCAGAAAATCAACAAGGAAATAATGGCTTTCAATGACACACTGGACCGGATGGACTTAACAGATTTATTCAGAACATTTCATCCTAAAGCAGCAGAATATACATTCTTCTCCAGGGCACATGGAACATTCTCCAGAATAGATCACATACTGGGACACAAATCAGCCCTCAACGAGTACAAAAAGATCGAGATCATACCATGCATATTTTCAGACCACAACGCTATGAAACTCGAAATCAACCACAAGAAAAAATGTGGAAAGATAACAAATACTTGGAGACTAAAGAACATCCTACTAAAGAATGAATGGGCTACCCAAGAAGTTAAAGAGGAAATTAAAAAGTACATGGAAGCCAATGAAAATCATAACACCACAGCCCAAAACCTCTGGGACACAGCAAAGGCAGTCACAAGAGGGAAGTATATAGCAATCCAGGCCTTCCTAAAGAAGGAAGAAAGGACTCAGACACACAACCTAACCTTACACCTTAAAGAACTAGAAAAATAACAGCAAATAAAGCCCCAAACCAGCATAAGGCAGGAAATAATAAAGATTAGAGCAGAAATCAATGCTATCAAAACAAAAAACCAAAAAACCCCAGAACAGATCAATGAAACCAGAAGCTGGTTCTCTGAAAGAATTAACAAAATTGATAAACCCCTAGCCAGTTTGATCAAAAAGAAAAGGGAAAAGACCCAAATAAATAAAATCAAGAATGAAAGAGAAGTCACAACCAACACAGCAGAAATAAAAACAATAATAAGAGAATATTATGAGCAACTATATGCCAACAAAATGGGCAATCTGGAAGAAATGGGACAAATTACTAGAAACATATAAACTACCAAAACTGAAACAGGAAAAAATAGAAAATTTGAACAGACCCATAACCAGTAAAGAAATCTAATTAGTAATAAAAAAAAATCTCCCCAAAAAACAAGAGTCCAGGGTCGGATGGCTTTCCAGGGGCATTATACCAAACATTTTTTTTTAATTTTTTTTTCAACGTTTATTTATTTTTGGGACAGAGAGAGACAGAGCATGAACAGGGGAGGGGCAGAGAGAGAGGGAGACACAGAATCGGAAACAGGCTCCAGGCTCTGAGCCATCAGCCCAGAGCCCGACGCGGGGCTCGAACTCACGGACTGCGACATCGTGACCTGGCTGAAGTCGGACGCTTAACCGACTGCACCACCCAGGCGCCCCTATACCAAACATTTAAATAAGAGTTAACACCTATCCTTTGAAGCTGTTCCAAAAAATAGAAACGTAAGGAAAACTTCCAAACTCATTCTATGAAGCCAGCATTAACTTGATTCCAAAACCAGACAAAGACCCCACTAAAAAGGAGAACTACAGACCAATTTCTCTGATGAACATGGATGTAAAAATCCTCAACCAGATCCAACCAGATCCAACAATACATTAAAAGAATTATTCACCGCGACCAAGTGGGATTTACACCTGGGATGCAGGGCTGGTTCAATATCCGTAAAACAATCAATGTGATTCATCACATCAATAAAGGAAAGGACAAGAACCACATGATCCTCTTAATAGATGCAGAGAAAGCATTTGACAAAATACAGCATCCTTTCTTGATAAAAACCCTCAGGAAAGTAGGGACAGAACGATCAAACCTCAAGATCATAAAAGCCATATATGAAAGACCCACCACTAATATCATTCACAATAGGGAAAAACTGCCAGCTTTCCCCCAAAGGTCAGAAACACAACAGGGATGTTCACTCTGGCCATTGTTATTCAACATAGTATTGGAAGTCTTAGCCTCAGCAATCAGACAACACAAAGGAGTAAAAGGCATCAAAATTGGCCAGGAGGAAGTCAAACTTTTACTCTTCATAGATGACATGATACTCTAAGTGGAAAACCCAAAATATTCCACCAAAAAACTGATAGAATTGATCCATGAATTCGGCAAAGTTGTAGGATATAAAATCAATGCACAGAAATCAGTTGCATTCCTATGCACCTATAATGAAGCAACAGAAAGAGAAATCAAGGAATCGATCCCATTTATAAAACCATAAAATACCTAGGAAGAAATCTAACCAAAGAGGTGAAAAACCTATACACTGAAAACTATAGAAAGCTTATGAAGGAAATTGAAGAAGACACAAAGAAATGGAAAAATATTTCATACCCATGAATTGGAAGAACAAATATTGTTAAAATGTTGATACTACCCAAAGCAATCTACATATTCAATGCAATCCCTATCAAAATAACACCAGCATTCTTCACAGAGCTAGAACAAACAATCCTAAAATTTGTATGGAACCAGAAAAGACCCCAAAGAGCCAAAGCAATATTGAAAAAAAAAAAACAAAAAAACAAAAACCAAAGCTGGAGGTATCACAATCCCAGACTTCAAGATGTATAATAAAACTATCATCATCAAGGCAGTATGGTACTGGCACAAAAACGGACACTCAGATCAATGGAACAGAATATAAGATGGACCCACAAACGTATGGCCAACTAATCTTTGACAAAGCTGGAAAGAATATCCAATGGAATAAAGACAGTCACTTCATCAAATGGCACTGGGAAAACTGGATAGCGACATGCAGAAAAATGAACCTGGACCACTTTCTTACACCAGACACAAAAATAAACTCAAATGGATGAAAGACCTAAATGTAAGACAGGAAGCCATCAAAATCCTAGAGGAGAAAGCAGGCAAAAACCTCTTTGACCTCGGCTGCAACAACTTCTGACTCAACACATCTCCGGATGTGAGAGAAACAAAAGCAAAAATGAACTATTGGGACCTCATCAAAATAAAAAGCTTCTGCATAGCGAAGGAAACAACCAGCAAAACTAAAAGGCAACTGATGGAATGGGAGAGGATATTTGCAAACGATATATCAGATAAAGGGTTAGTATCCAAAATCTATAAAGAACTTATCAAACTCAACACCCAAAAAACAAGTAATCCAGTGAAGAAATGGGCAAAAGACATGAATAGACACTTCTCCAAAGAAGACATCCAGATGGCCAACAGATGCATGAAAAAATGTTCAACATCACTCATCAGCAGGGAAATACAAATCAAAACCAGAATGAGATACCACCTCACACCTGTCAGAATGGCTAACATGAACAACTCAGGCAACAACCGATGTTGGTGAGGATGCGGAAAAAGAGGATCTCTTTTCCACTGCTGGTGGGAATGCAAACTGGTGCAGTCACCCTGGAAAACAGTATGGAGGCTCCTCAAAAAATTAAAAATAACACTACCCTATGACCCAGAAGTTACACTACTAGGCATTTATCCAAGGGATACAGGTATGCTGCTTCGAAGGGACACATGCACCCCATGTTTATAGCAGCACTATCAACAATAGCCAAAGTATGGAAAGAGCCCAAATGTCCATCGATGGATGAATGGATAAAGAAGATGTGGTATACATATACAATGGAGTATTACTCGGCAATCCAAAAGAGTGAAATCTTGCCATTTGCAAGTATGTGGATGGCACTAGAGGGTATTATGCTAAGCGAAATTAGTCAATCAGAGAAAGACAAATATCATATGACTTCACTCATATGAGAACTTGAAGAGACAAAACAGATGAACATAAGGGAAGAGAAGCAAAAATAATATAAAAACAGGGAAGGAGACAAAACTTAAGAGACTCTTAAATATGGAGAACAAACAGGGTTACTGGCGGGGTTGTGGGAGGGGGGGATGGGCTATATGGGTAAGGGGCATTAAGGAATCTGCTCTTGAAATCATTGTTGCACTGTCGGCTAACTTTGTTGTAAATTAAAAATAAATTAATTTTAAAAAAAGAGAATGAAGCAAGAGGCTTCAAGCATGCAGGCTGGGGCTCCAGTCCCAATGAGTGACTGTGTGTGCATGTAAGTGTGAGCACTCACATGGTGGGCTTAAATTCGTTACCTTCAAAACACAGAAAAGATCATTTTGAGTGGACGTGGGTGAAGAAAATTAAAACTGAAATGAGGACAATCAGAAGGAAATCTTGTGTGCAATCTGTAACATCCAATCCTGCTGTGAAAAAGATGCCATCGGCAAGTTGTATTGCCCCACACAGGCTCGCAGGATTAAAGCTGCAGAGAAAGAAATTCTGAGAAGGAAATTCATTTATATTGAAATGCCATTCACAGATTGTGTGGTAATCTAAACTACTAAAATTTAAAGCCTTAGCTTTATTTTTTTTTTTTTTTAATTTTTTTTTTCAACATTTTTATTTTTGGGACAGAGAGAGACAGAGCATGAACGGGGGAGGGGCAGAGAGAGAGGGAGACAGAATCAGAAACAGGCTCCAGGCTCTGAGCCATCAGCCCAGAGCCCGACGCGGGGCTCGAACTCACAGACCGCGAGATCGTGACCTGGCTGAAGTCGGACGCTTAACCGACTGCGCCACCCAGGCGCCCCTAAAGCCTTAGCTTTAAAACTGCATGAGGATGATAGCCGGTATATTGTCAAGTGAGTTTTGACCTAGTTTTCACATCTAGAGATTTTGCAGAGATCTTTTCTGTCGTTCTTATTATAGTAATGATTTCTGCTGGACACAGACGATTGAATCCCCACATGGACAGATAACACTGCTGGTTTTCTGGTTTTTAAGTGAGTTAAGGTGGTTTTGCGTGTTGTACAGGGTGAATTATAAATATATCCAGAATGACTTTTGCAAGGCAGTTCTGCTTCTAAGCTGCTCTAAGGGCTGGTGTGAGACTGGCTGAATGAAGAACAACATCTGGGGAGCTTGTTGAAAAACCCAGTTTCTGGGTCCCTCTCCTGGAAACTGAGCATGGAGGTGGCGTGTCCAGGAGTCTGTAACTTTTTGTTTTTTAAGTGCCACATGCGACCACAGTGGAGTTTGAAAAACATTTGCACAGTGCACTGTTGTGCTTTGAATGGAAACTGTGGCAAGGGCGATTGCCAAACTTTAAAACTATAGACAGGAATACAGACAAACAGTGGCGCCTGGGTGGCTCAGTTGGTTAAGCGTCTGACTTTTGATTTCATCTCAGGTCATGTGTTAGAGCCCCGAGTCAGGCTCTGCGCTGACGATGCAAAGCCCACTTGGGATTCTCTTTCTCCCTCTCTGCCTCTCCCCTGCTCATGTTCTTTCTCCCCCCAAATAAATAAACTTAAAAAAAAAAAAGAATACAGACAAATATAACACCCATGTACCTACTACTCTGAACTGCCATATTTGCTTCAAGTATTACTTCCATCAAAAGAAATCTGGGGGGGGGGGGGCACCTGGGTGGCTCAGTTGGTTAGGCATCTGATTTCGGCTCAGGTCATGATCTCACGGTTCGTGAGTTTGAGCCCCATGTCGGGCTCTGTGCTGACAGCTCAGAGACTGGAGCCTGCTTCACATTCTGTGTCTCCCTCTCTCTCTCTGCCCCACCCCTGCTCGTGCTCTGTGTCTCTCAAAAATAAACAAACATTTAAAAAAGGGAGAGAGAAATTGGTATTATGATAAAGTCCCTCTTTCCCCAGTGTTCAGCCCCATTCTCTTACCCTGCTTCACAGGCCACCACAGTCATGATTTGGTGTGTGCCCTTCAGGCACAGTCTGTAATGGTGCACAACCTTGCTGACAGGTGGCCAGTTCAAGAGGCCATGGCAAACCTAGGGTGGCAGTTTCACAGGAAGGATGGGCAGGGATGTTTCTCCAGAGAAGGGCCGGGAGGATCTTAACCAATTCCAAAAAGGAAAACATCCTGTACATTCAGGAACACTGAGGATGTACTGTGTGAGCAAAATGACCACAGCATCGCATTTTCTAGCAAAGGCGCCAGGGTCCAAAGGAATGGATGGTGTTTCTCCAGAAGTGATAATGGGGTTCTGGGTTAGAAATGGCATTCTCCACAAAAATATTAGGAAGTGGTAGGGCACCTGGCTGGCTCAGTCAGAGGAGCGTGCAACTCTTGACCTCAGGATTGTGAGTTTGCGCCCCACCTGTAGAGATTATTAAAAAAAATAAACTTGGGGCGCCTGGGTGGCGCAGTCGGTTAAGCGTCCGACTTCAGCCAGGTCACGATCTCGCGGTCCGGGAGTTCGAGCCCCGCCTCGGGCTCTGGGCCGATGGCTCAGAGCCTGGAGCTTGTTTCCGATTCTGTGTCTCCCTCTCTCTCTGCCCCTCCCCCGTTCATGCTCTGTCTCTCTCTGTCCCAAAAATAAATAAACGTTGAAAAAAAAATTTTTAAAAGAAATACATTTAAAAAAAAATAAATAAACTTAAAAAAATAGGAAATGGTAGAGCATAAGAAGTTATTATGGTCACCAAACTACTTAATTTGTAATTGATCATTTCTAAATTGTGTTAATTAGGCATTAAAATGTAATTTACTTTAATAAAGCCACTTAAAAAAAAAAAGAAATGGTGTTCTCCACAGAAGTGGGGTATACCATGACTGCCTTCCATCATTTGTGCAAACAAGATTCCTAGTCACCTGCTGTTTCTCACCTGTGATTAGAGTCTCAGGAGTGAGAGGAGAATGGTTTCTGTCAAATTTTCCTTTCAGGAAAGGAAAAGTACTGAGCCCTAGCTTTGCAACTAGGGAGCTTTGATTCTGCCCAAGACAATTCCTCTTAGCTTTAAGTCTGCAATCCCTGCAGCCCACTATGCAATAATATTCCCCGGACAAATAATGACAAATGAAATAGCACTTTAAGCCATCTGTTCGAGTTGGTGCATTTTGCCTCTGGTGTTTATAAACCTGCTGCAGTAAAAAGCAAAAACAAAGCCCTGCGTTTAGCAAAAGGCATGGCTGGGTGAGCAGCCAGAAGTAATTTCCATCTCAGAAAGAAACACGACTTAATTTATTTTTATCCAAGATGTTTCAGGAGGTGTGTTTTGCTTTAGAGCAACAAATGCAGTATGCTCTGGTATTGCCAGTCTGTCCTTTTCCAAACGCAAGGAGAATGTGGGGGTGTCACAATGTTGGGGTCATGCTTTTATGTCTAAATTTGGCTCTGTTGCTGAAATTAGCACTAAGAATCTTATGGGACATCTGCCTAACCAGTTCACCAAGTGGTTCCTGATGGTGCCTGGGAGATGATGTTCATGGATGATCATCGGAGGTTGCCTTTGTGTTTTGTTTGCGTTGGAAAATCCCAATGGGGACTTCTCATTATTGCTTGGCTCAGGAACCTCACAAGCTAGCATTACATTTATTTGGTGTTTTCTACAGAACCGGACGACGTGAAAAGGTTGGATTAGCTAGTTCTCAGTGAGCTGTAGGGCAGCTCTAACCCATGTCACCTTTCGAGGAAGGTCAAATGTCCCCCAGAACGGGGGAAGCAATTTGGGGTCAGAATGCTTACAAGACTTTCCTGGGTTTGGTTGCTCGGCAGGGAGACGGAAAAAACAAAAACTCATTTTCTTTGTCTCAAACTATTGGTCAAATAAGTAAAACAAACAGGAGGCAGCATTTCAAATGCACGTGGTGGGGGGAAGGGTTCGGGAAGAGCGCTGACAGGGTGCCGCTGTGTCACCTGGCAATGTTCAACGACAAAATGTCTCACGTGCAGCACCGGGGACAAACGAGTATGGTTTTATGGGTTTGAAGAGATCACTGGCACTCACAGCAGCTTGGGCACTATTTTGTAATCAGTTCTACCCCCCACGGGACAACTGCTGCGTACCCAGAGGGGAGAACATGAAAGACGTTTTTGTCCAGAAACGTCTTCCTCGCTCTTTCGAAGAAAACAAAGGAGCGGCTGCGCTTTCAGTGTGTGCGGTGGTGCGTGTCGGACACAGTTCGACAGAAGGAAACGGACTTGCGATGATTGAAAGTTATTAATACATATTAATGAATAAACGCCAGTAACTGTTGGGTTTTTAAAAGATAGGTGATCCTTTTTCTTCTGCTTTCTTCATTTATTACCACAGCAGAAAATGTAATGAAACTGCATAAAACTGGAACTGCAGAAAATAAGTGCAGAGCAGCGATGTCTAGAGCAGCAATGCTGCAGCTTCTAGAAAAGCCTCCCCACCACCACTCCCTTTCAGATTTTTTTTATTTTTTAATTTACTTTATTTATTTATTTTTTTAAGAAGGCTCCACTCCCAATGTCGGGCTTAAACTCACCACTGGGAGACCGAGAGTCACATGCTCTACAGACAGAGGCGGCCAGGCACCCTCCTTTCAGGACTTTTTAAATCATTTTTTAACAATGAAGAGCCACTTGAAAATGATGGCCCGGCGGACGATTCTACGCTCTGGTAAAGAACACCCTTGCCTGAAACTGCAAGCATAAGGAAATGAATATTGAAGCGTGTCCTCAATCATGTGATTTCTCTCAGTTTTCTGTACCCTGTGTCTGCTCCTCCTCCGCTGGGTCACTAAGTCCCCGTATTTGACGTCTTGTTAACTCCCTTACACTCTACTGGTCCTGTTTGCAAGTCCCTCCGCATGGGGTTGAGCGGTGACTAAATTAGTTAACAATGCTCCCCCGGAATCGAACCAATTGAACCCTCACGGTTTGACTCCAGAGTGTAAACGCCCAGGGATCAATTGGACCACATTCTTTGTCACAGCTTTGGTCAGCTGGCACTGGCTTGATTTAGTGAATAGATGCTTCAACCACATCAAACTTGACTTATGATCTTTATGTAAAATCTGCCTGATGACACAGAAGCGCTTTTTGTAATTTTTTTAAAAATTTTTTAAATGTTTATTTTTGAGAGAGAGAGAAAGAGAGACTGGGAGGGGTGGGGGTGGGGACAGAAGATTGGAAGCCGGCTCCGCATTGACAGCAGAGAGCCCCGATGGGGGGCTCAAACTCACTGAACCGTGAGCTCTCGATCCAAGCTGAAGTCCGATGCTCAACCCACTAACCCACCCAGGCACCCATGTAATTTTTTTTAAAGCCTTCATGAACAGCGATTGGTGTAGGTTCGCTCTGGGCTTCCTTAAGAACCTCTTACAAAGCCCTTGCTACCCTCGGACAGCAGCTGTTTTGAGCACTGGCGGCTATCGCTACACCTTAGAAGCCACGTGAGTTCCAGCTAAAATGTACAGTGTACAATGTACCAAGGACAAGCACAAGTCTTAATAAGTTGGTTTCCTGTACTGGATCCAAACAAGTCTGATTGATCAAATGGGGAGAAATGAAGCCTCCTCCTGAAAAATGGTTTTGTTTCCTTCTATTTTCCTATACCTTCAGCCTATTAACGAATTTTAGGGTAAAAAATTAGAAAGCTGCCCCTAAGTAACTAGTTTTCAACTATGCCAGATATTAACAGTGCAGAAACTGGAAAGCAGCACCAGTCTCTCATTAGCATAACTCTCCTTGATTGCCCACGCATTCTACCCTGGAAGAAAATACATTCCCCCCCCCCCCATGGGGCTCAAAGTTATTTTCGTTTGAAATAAAAATAAATGCAACCCACAAGCATCATTTTCCCCCTAAATTGATCTGTGAGGGGAGATAAAGGTTGCTCACCGCTAAGAGATTCCTAGAAGCTACAAGAGATTCTGATTGAACAGTGTGATTTCTAATTAGCCAAAGACCCCAAGGCACCTGGCTGGCTCAGCAGAGCCATGCTCCAGATGAGAGTTCGAGCCCCTCGTTGGGTGTGGAGATTACTTAAAAATAAAATCTTTAAAAAAAAAGAAACATAAAATAAAATCTTTAAGAAGTTCCAGGATCTAATGTACAATATGGTGAGTATCATTAATAATATGGAATTCTAGACTTGAAAGTTGTTGAGAATAGGTTTAAACATGCTCACAACACACATGCACAAGAGCTATGTTTTACATATGTGAAGTGATGGATTTGTTAATTATCTTGATCTTGGCAATCATTCTACAATATGTATGTATATCAAATCATCATGCTGTACACTTTAACTATATACAGTTATATCTGTCAATTATTACTCAATAAGATTTTAAAGTTTGGGGTGCCTGGGTGGCTCAGTCAGTTGAACGTCTGACTTCAGCTCAGGTCATGATCTCACAGTTCGGGAGTTCGAACCCCACATCAGGCTTGCTGCTGCCTGTGCATACATAGCCCGCTTCAGACCTTCTGTCGCCTCTCTCTCTGTCCTTCTCTCACTTGCACTCTCTCAAAAATAAATAAAACATTAAAAAAATTTTAATAAGATTTTAAAGTTTGTTTTTAAGTAATCTCTACACTCAACATAGGGCTCAAACTCATGACCCTGAGATCAAGAGTCACATGCCTTCCCAACTGGGACAGTCACATACTCTCCCAGCCAGGCACCCCAAAGATTCTTTTTTTTTCTTTTTAATTTTTAAAGTAATAAATAAAGTTTTTTAAAAGCAAACTGAGGGGCACCTGGGTGGCTCAGTCAGTTAAGTGTCTGACTTCTGTGCTGACAGCTCAGAGCCTAGAGCCTGCTTCGGATTCTGTGTCTCCCTCTCTCTCTGCCCCTCCCTCACTCAACCTCTGTCTCTCTTTCTCTCAAAAATAAATTAAAAAAATTAAAAAAGCAAACTGGGAAGAATAATTAAGAAGGAAACAAGATAACTAGATAAGAATATCCCAGGGGCCCTAAGGGAGGGATCTATGGAGGGGGTTTCTAAACACTGGGCTGGTCCCCAAACTTCATACTCTGAGGATTTGTCTAGTCAAAATGAGACAAATGTGGGATGCCTGGGTGGGCTCAATCAGTTAGGCATCCAACTCTTTTTTTTTTGTTTAACGTTTATTTATTTTTGAGAGTGCGCACACAGGGGAGGGAGGGGCAGAAAGGGGAACAGAAGATCCAAAACAGGCTTCATGCTGACAGCAGAGAGCCCAATGTGGGGCTCCACTCAGGAACTGTGAGATCATGACTCAAGCTGAAATCAAGAGTCAGATGTCTAATTGACTGAGCCACCTAGGTGCCTAAGCATCGAACTCTTGATTTTGGCTCGGGTCATGATCTCATGGCTCGTGGGATGAGCCCTGCATAGGGCTCCTCGCTGACAGTTTGGAGCCTGCTTGGGATTCTCTTTCCTTCCCTCTCTCTCTCTGCCCCTTCCCCACCCCAAATTTTTAAAATGAGGCAGATGAGGGAAATCAAGACAATACAGTAAGATTTTCATAACTGAATTTGTTCCATTTAGGACTGTCCTATGAGATTATAGGATCTTTGGATCTTTCAAAATTCAAATGTCTATCCTTATATGATGATGATACTAATGGGTTGTTGTTCTTTTTTTAATTCTCTAACTTGCTGAAACGCAAAGCTGGCAAACCAATGTTGGTCTCCTTAAAGAAAAAAAAGTGATTCAGACCTAAAAACACATGCACATTGAAAGTGAAGGGATGGATGGGGTGCCCATGGTTTGTGAGTTTGAGCCCCACGTCATGCTCTGCATTGACAGTGCAGAGCCTGCTTGGGATTCTCTATCTTTGTCTGCCCCTCCCCTGCTCTCTCTTTCAAAATAAATAAATAAACATTAAAAAAATAATAAAGTAGGGGTACCCGCCTGGCTCAGTTGGTTAAGCATCTGACTTCAGCTCAGGTCACGATCTCGTGGTTCATGAGTTCGAGCCCCACATTTAGCTGTCTGCTGCCAGCACACAGCCTGCTTCAGATCCTCTATCCCCTCTCTCTCTGCCCCTCTCCCCTCCCTTGCTCATGTGTGTGTGTGCATGTGCGTGCACATGCGCACATGCACACACTCTCTCTCAAAATTAAACATTTTTTAAAAATTTAATAAAATAAAACAAAGATTGTAACGAGACAAAGGAGGACACTATATAAACATAAAGGGAACAATCCAACGAGAAAATATAAGGATTGTAAATATTTATGCACCCCACATGGCAATACCCAAATACATAAAGCAGCAATTAAAAAACATCAAGGAAGAAATCAAGAGTTATACAATAATAGTAGGGAACTTTAACACCCCCTTACATAAATGAATAGATCCTCCAAATGGAAAATCAACAAGGAAAGAGTGGCTTTGAATGACACATTGGACCAGATGGATCTAACAGATATATTCAGAACATTCCATCCTAAAACAGCAAAATACACGTTCTTTTCAAGTGCACATGAAACATCCTCCAGAAAAGATCACGTTAAGGCACAAAGCAAGTCTCAACAAATTAAAAAAGACTTATATCATGCATCTTTTCTGATGACAAGGCTATGAAACCAGAAATAAACTACAAGAAAAAAACTTGGAAAGAATAGAAATACATGGAGGTTAAATATCATGCTACTAAACAATGAATGGATCAACCAAGAAATCAAAGGGGAAATAAAAAAATACATAAAGATGAATAAAAATGAATACACAATGGTCTAAAATCTTTGGGATGCAGCAAAAGGTGTTTGAAGACAGAAGGTTATAGCAAAACAGACCTACCTTTCCAAGAAGCAAGAAAAATGTCAAGGAAACAACTTAACCTTATAACAAAAGGAGTTAGGAAAAAAAAGAACAAACAAAAGCCAAAACAAGTAGGAAGGAAATAATAAACATTAGAGCAGAAATAAATGAAATAGAAACCAAAAAACCAAAAAGAACAGATCAATGAAACTAAGAGGTGGTTCTTTGTTTTTTGTTTTATTTATTTACTTTTTTAACATTTATTTATTTATTTTTAAGAGAGCACAAGAAGGGGAGGAACAGAGGGAGGAGACACAGAAGCCAAAGCAGGTTCCAGGCTCTGAGCTGTCAGCACAGAGCCCGATGCGGGACTCAAACCCATCAACCATGAGATCATGACCTGAGCCAAAGTCAGATACTCAACCGACTGAGCCACCCAGGAGCCCCAGAAAATAGTTCTTTGAAAAGACCAACAAAGTTAATAAACCTTTAGCCACACTCATAAAAGAGAGAGAGAGAGAGAACTCAAAATAAAATCAGAAATGAACAGGAGAAATGGCAACCAACACCACAGAAATACAAAGGATTGTAAGAAAATATTATGAAAAATTATATGACAACAAATTGGATAACCTAGAAGAAATGCATAAATTCTGAGAAACACAACCTTCCAAAACTGAATCAGGAAGAAACAGAAAATATGAACAGACCAATTACCAGCAATGGAATTGAATCAGTGATCAACAAACTTCCAACAAACAAAAGTCCAGGACCAGATGGCTTTACAGGGGAATTCTACCAAACTTTTAAAGAAGAGTTAATACCTATTCTTCTCAAACTTTTCCAAAAATAGACAAGGAAAGAAAGCTTCCAAATCCATCCTATGAGGCCAGCATTACCCTGATTCCAAAACCAGATAAAGACACTATAAAAAAAAGAGAACAGGCCATTATCTCTAATGAACATAGATGCAAAATTTCTCAACAAAATATTAGCAAACCAAATAGAACAATACAATTAAAAAAATCACTCACCACAATCAAGTGGATTTATTCCAGGGATGCAAGAGTAGTTTAATGTTCACAAATCAATCAACATGATACATCACATCAATAAGAGAAAGGATAAAAGCCATATGATCATTTCAATAGATGCAGAAAAAGCATTTGACAAAGTACAATATCCATTCATGATAAAAACTCTCAACAAAGTGTAGAGGAAACATACCTCAACATAATAAAGGCCATAGATGAAAACCTAAAGCTAACATCATACTCGGTGGTGAAAAACGGAGAGCTTTTCCCCGAAAATCAGGAACAAGATAAGGATGTCCACTCTCACCCCTTTTATTCAACATAGTACTGGAAGTCCTGGCCACAGCAATTAAACAACAAAAAGAAATAAAAGGCATCCAAATTGGTAAGGAAAAAACAAAACTTTCAGTATTTGCAGATGACATGATATTATATATAGAAAACCTTAAAGACTTCACCAAAAAAGTATCAAAACTGACAAATGAATTTAGTAAAGTCACAGGGTACAAAATCAATATACAGAAATCTGCTGCATTTCTTTTTTAATGTTTTTTTTTTTGAGAGAGAGAGTGAGAGAGTGCACACACACGTACATGCACACAAGCGGGGGGGGGGGGGGCAGGGGGAGAGGAGGAGATGCAGAATCAGAACCAGGCTCCAGGCTCTGAGCTGTCAGTGCAGAGCCCGACCCAGGGCTAGAACTCAAGAACTGTGAGATCGTGACCTGAGCCGAAACCAAGAGTTGGACGCTTAACCGACTGAGCCACCCAGGCACCCCTGTTGCATTTCTATATACTTGTAATGAAGTAGCAGAAAGAGAAATGAAGAAAACAATCCCATTTACAATTGCACCATAAAGAACAAAAATGCCTATAAATAAACTTAACCAAGGAGATGAAAGCCATGTACTCTGAGAACTATAAAAAACACTGATGAAAGAAATTGAAGAAAACACAAATGGAAAGACATTCCATGCTCATGGGTTGGAAAAACCAATATTGTTAAAATGTCCAACCCAAAGTAACCTACATATTTAATACAATCCATATCAAAATACCAACAGCATTTTTCAGAGAACTAGAACAAACAATCCTAAAATTTATGGAACCACAAAAGACCCTGAATAGCCAAAACAATCCTGACAAAGAAGAACAAAGCTTAAGATATCACAATCTCAGATTTCAAGATATATTACAAAGATGTAGTAATCAAAACAGTACAATACTGGCACAAAAACAGACACATAGATCAAAGGAACAGAATAGAGAGCCCAGAAATAAACCCATGATTATATGGTCAATTAATCTACAACAAAGGAGGCAAGAATATGCAATGGGAAAAAGAGAGTCTTTTCAACAAATGGGAACATTGGACAGCTACATGCAGAAGAATGAAACTGAACCACTTTCTAATACTATATACAAAAATAAACTCAAAATCAACTTAATTGTGAGACCTGAAACTGTAAAAATCCTGGAAGGGAGCATAGACAGTTACTTCTTTTTTTTTTTTTTTTTTTTAATTTTGTTTTAACGTTTATTTATTTTTGAGACAGAGAGAGACAGAGCATGAACGGGGGAGGGGCAGAGAGAGAGGGAGACACAGAATGGGAAACAGGCTCCAGGCTCTGAGCCATCAGCCCAGAGCCTGATGTGGGGCTCGAACTCACAGACTGCGAGATGGTGACCTGGCTGAAGTCGGACGCTTAACCGACTGCGCCACCCAGGCGCCCCGACAGTTACTTCTTTAATATTGGCTGTAGCAACATTTGTCTAGGGATGTCTCCTCAAGCAAGGGAACCAAAACCAAAAATAAACTACTGGAACCACATCAAAAGAAAAAGCTTCTGCACATCAAAGAAACCAGTCAACAAAACAAAAAGGCAGCCTACTGAATGGGAGAAAATATTTGCAAATGACATATCTGATAAAGGGTTAGTATCCAAAATATATAAAGACCTTATACAACTTGAAGAACATTATTTACAGTAAACCACCATTTTGGTAAAAAAAAAAAACATATATATATATATATATGCCCACACACATACATGGTTTCTTATTCCTATGACATCTTCAGAATAATTTTTTAAAAACTGGTAACCTCTGAGGGGGAAAAAATGTATGTACATGAACTGACAATAGAAACGACACACTTTTCAATATAAACCTTTCATACCTTTGCTTTTGTAACATGTCTATATTATTAACTCAATAATAAAATATAAAAATAAATTACCGTCACTAAAATGACAGAACTATAAAAAACATATATACACCAAAAAAAAAAAAAAATCCAAATCATCCAATTTAAAAATGGGCAGAAGACATGAACAGACATTTCTCCAAAGAAAGGCATCCAGATGGCCAACAGACACATGAAAAGATACTCAATATCACTCATCATCAGGGAAATGCAAATCAAAAGCACAATGAGCTATCACCTCACACCTGTCAGACTGGCTAAACTCAAAAACACGAGAAACAACAGGTGTCAACAAGGACGTGGAGAGAAAGGAATGCGCACTGTTCCTGGGAATGCAAACTGGTGAAGCCACTGTGGAAAACAGTATCGAGGCTCCTCAAAACTTAAAAAGAGAATTACCATGGGGTGCCTGGGTGGCTCAGTCGGTTGAGCGTCCGACTTCAGCTCAGGTCATGATTTCCTGGTTTGTGGGTTCGAGCCCTGCATCGGGCTCTGTGCTGACAGCTCAGAGCCCGGAGCCTGCTTCGGATTCTGTGTCTCCCTCTCACTCTGCCCCTCTCCCATTCGCACTCCATCTTTCTCTGCCTCCCAAAAATAAAGAAAAGTAAAAAAAAGAATTACCACTAGATACAGTCACTCCACTACTGGGTATTTACCTAAAGAAAACAAAAACACTAATTAAAAAAAAGGGGCACCTGAGTGGCTCAGTCTGTTAAGCATCTGGCTCAGACTCTAGATCTCAGCTCAGGTCTTTTTTTTTTTTTTTATAGCGGTATGAGGGAGTAGGGGTGGGATGGGGGGACTGGTTGGGGGAGGAGAGGCTCAGGGAGAGCCCCACCTGCTGGAGTGTTCAATCCCATGACCCTGGGATCATGATCTGAGCCGAAATCAAGAGTCAGAGGGTCAACCGACTGAACCACCCAGGTGCCGCTCAGCTCAGGTTTTGATCTCAAAGTCATGAGTTCAAGCTCTGTGTTGGGCTTCATGCTGGGCATGGAACCTACTTTTTTTAAGAAAAAGGATATATGCACCCTTATGTTTATTGCAGCATAATTTATAGTAGCCAAGATATAAAAACAACCTATATGTCCATCAATAGATATAAATGGATAGGGAAGATGTGGTATATACATACATACACACACACACACACACACACACACACACACACTGGAATACTGCTCAGCCATAAAAAAGAATGAAATCTTGGGACACCTGGGTGGTTCAGTCGGTCGGCTGAGCATCTGACTTCAGCTCAGGTCATGATCTCGATGTTCGTGAATTTGAGCCTGGCATCGGGCAAGCTGCTGTCAGCACTAAGCCCGCTTTAGATCCTCTGTCTCCCTCTCTCCTGTCCCTCTCCTGCTCGTGCTCTCTCTCTCAAAAATAGATAAAAATTTTAAAAAAATAAAAGAGAATGAAACCTTGGCATTTGCAACATGGACAGAGAAAGCATAATGCTAAGTGAAAGAAGTCAGAGAGATACAAATACCATATGATTTCACTCATGTAGAATTTATGAAACAAATGAACAAAGAAAGAACAACAACAACAAAACCAGACTCTTAAATACAGAGAACTGGTAGCTACTAGCGGGGAGGTGGGGGGGGGGGGATGGTTGAAACAGGTGACGGTGATTAAGAGCACACTCATTGTGATGAGCCCTGGGTGATGTATAGAATTGAATCACTATATTGTATACTTGAAACTAATATAACACTATGTTAATTATACTGGAATTTAAAATAAAATAAAATTTTCTTATTTAAAAAAATTTTTTTTAACTTTATTTTGAGAGAGAGAGCAGGGGAGGGGCAGAGAGAGAGGGAGAGAGAGAATCCCAGGCACTCTGCACTGTCAGTGCAGAGCCCGATGTGGGACTCAACCCATGAACTGCGAAATCATCACTTGAGCAGAGATCGAGAGTTGGATGCATAACCGACTGAGCCACCTGGGTGCCCTAAAACAAAAAATTTTTAACGTGGAACCAGAACTCTGAGGGCAGCTCAGCCATGGTAGGTCAGTTAGTAAATGCTGAATTCCAAGTGACGGGAGTTGGAATGGGGCTGCTTATGTTCACTTGAGCAGCCGATTTACAGTCCCACAAAGGGCAGGGTGGGACAGAGAGGACTGAGGCTGGTTTATCTTCTGTAACTAGAAGACTTAACAGGTCAGAGGACTCCAGGCCACTCAAACCCTACCTTGACATCATTGTTTATTGATCCACAGACCCAAGGAGGATTCCCTGCATGTGGATTTGGAGACGGATTCCCCCACCCAGAGATTTCTGGAACTAAAGGGGAGATTGGCTATCTTTCCTAGAACTGGCAATCACAAAGTGCCCGTCTGCCTTGGCAAAGAAGGACCACGTTGGTCTGCTCGTCCATGGCCTCCATGGCCCTCATTGTCCCGCCCTCCAGTCATTTGTACAAGTTGTCATCCAAGGGGGTATTTGAAGATGAAAATGTGCAGGACCATACTGCTGAAGTGTTACCTTTGTTCCCCCTTCCAGCATTTCCTATTATCCTTGGCTCAGCACAGCACAGCCAGACCAGTCTTGTTCTTTGCTTTAAGGATGTATTAGGAGAAAACAGAGAGAAAGGAGCTGCTTCGGGCATGTGAGTTGTAAAGGCCTGGCGCCTGAGAGAAAACAAAATAACTCCAGGTGGACCTTGTCTGAGTGCCTGATGGGCCCTGAGTTTCCCTGAGCTACGGAAAAGCGCAGGTGCTAGAACACCTGCTCACACCCCAGCATTAGCAGAGAGCACTGGACCCAGAGGAAGTCCCGGATGAGGGATAGACACATAGACACACACACACACACACACACACACTAAAGGCATGTGTGTCTATATTCAAAATCACCAAAATATGGAAACAGCTCAAGTGTTCGAATGGATAAAAAGAACGCAGGACAATTATATCCACACGATGGAATATTATTCGGCCACAAAAAGGAATGAAATCCTGGCACAGGCTACCGCATGCATGAGCCTTGGAAACATTATGCTGAGTGAAAGAAGCCAAAGACCAACTATTCTATGATTTCATCTGTACGAAATATCCAGAATAGGCAAATCCACATGGACAGAAAGATCAGTGGTTTCCTGGGCCAGGGGAGGGGTAGGGCCAGGGGAGGGGTAGGGTCAGGGAGTGACTGCCAGTAGGTACTGGTTTCCTTCTGCCCTGGTAAGAATGTTCTGGTTGCACAACAGCGTAACGGCACTGAATGCTACTGAACTATATACACTTTAAGATGATTAAAATAGTGACTTTTGCGTTATGCTTATTTTACCACATACACACACACACACACACACACACACACACACACACACACAAACCCGTGTGCCTTTCCTGCCTGTGGCTATAAGGAACCCTCTCACCTGCTCATCCCCTTCTCCCAACACACGGGTTCCACAGATAATCTCCTGTACCTTCTCTTTTGACCAGCCCTTCCTGTCACCTACCCCCCACCCCCACGCCCCAGGTGCCATGCCCACAATGGGTCAGGCCCAGAGGCCTCCCACCGGAACCGGGGCTATGGGGTGTTCGGCTGTGAGGACTGACAGTCATGTTCCTCAGAGTGATTTTCTCACCTAAATCCTTCACTTCTGCCTCCTCACCCCAACCCCCTACTCAGACACTTAAGGACAGCTCTGGAGTAAGGGAAGCTTTGGACAGTCTCTTGGAGACCCCTGGGGCGGGGGGGGGGGGGGGGGGGGGGGAGGGCTGGGTCCCAGGGGTCAAAGACAATGCCTTGTTGAAAACATTAGCTATTCCCATGGCTCCAAGGCCGCCAGCCTCTAAGGGGGCCACGGCAAGGCGGGGGGGGACGGGGGGGGGGGGGGGAAGGTGGGGGGCAGCCCAACCTGCAAACAAGAGCTGTGTGAACCCCATCAGATCATGGGCCCGGCTCAGGGCGGTGTCACGGACACAGGCCCTCCAAAACCCTGAGCCTTCGTGTCCAGCTGGTGTGCCCACCCTGACTCGTGGTCGCGCCGGGTCACAAGCACCCCAGGATCACCTAAGCCCCCTCCCTAGTCCCAGACACCCCAAATCACGCTTTAGGAGCCTGAGGGGTGGCAAAGCCCCATGCTTGAGAGGACACCCACCTCACAGACCTCAGCGGACGGCACACCCCCGAGGGGTCCCGACCCTTTGCCCCGGGGGCCTATGGGTGACGAAAACTCTTCTGTACACCTGAAAGGGCCCCCGGAACTTTAGTGGGGAAGCTGGCCCGCTTCTGAGCCTCCTGCCCCAACTGGCGGGGTCCGCGCGAGCCCCTGCCGGCTTTACCTGGGTTCTGCCGGCATCTACGGTCCACCGGGAGAACTACGGCGCAGGGCACCGGAAGTCCCCGGGAGCGAGTCCAACCGCGAGACGCTGCGGGCCGCTGGACGAGCGAGCGCACGCGGCCCGTGCCTGGGGTGAGGATGTGGTGCCCTCTAGAGGCCGCAGGGCCGTACGGCCGGGGACCGGGTGGGCGCTAGAGGGCCTCTGCGCGCGCTAAAGGCTGGCAGGTGCGGGACCTAGGCGGACTGAGAGGCGAGCGGTTTGTTCAAGGTCATAGGGAGACACAGATCCGAGCCTTCTGGAGTTGGGCCTTTGGTATTCCGCTGCCGCTTGTTAAAGAAAACAAAAAACCCTCGCACACTCATGCCTGCCCGGAGCAATGAAGCTCAAGTGTCAGGGCACTTCATTTGCCAAGGGCGCTCTTCAGGGCCCCAGAAATGTATTCACATGGTCGTGTTTGTTTCTACGATTTGCAGAAGTGAACCATTTGAGCTGTAATTGGTTAAGATCGCTCTCTTCCCGCTCTCTCTGTCACACTTCCCCTCCAGTCCTGGAGAGGCCAAGGGCCTTTGGGGGCTGGCTAAGGGGAAGTTGAGTTGAGGATACATTTAATGTGCCTTTAATGAGAACTGTTTACATATGTAGTTATTACTGGCCATCCTGGGGTAGGAATGACTTCCGGGAATAATCCCACCGCCCACCTGGCATCATGACATCGAGCACTACAGCAGCTGGGGTGTGGGAGGAGGAGAAATGAGGTTTAAAATGTACAGAGCCGGAAGCTAGTCTGTGGAAAATTCTTCCAATCACCAAATACCTAAACTTGTGAGATCAAAACAGAAATTTTTCCTCCTAAGAATATCATCAATAATGCAGTGAATACAATTGCAAACCCCCTATAAAATGAAATTATTTTTCAAGTATGCCCATATGTAACCAATAGAAACAATTCTGGCATGGAAAAGTAAACTGTAACAGTTTTTCTTTTTTTCACATCATACCAAAAGGGAAAGCGATACATTTTGAATAGAGCTAACATATGGGTTCTTGGTTTAATAACCTACTCAATGAAAAGAAGTGAAGTATACGAACACAGTGGGAAAAATATTTAACTTTCTTGCTGATTTGACCAAAACACTGACATTGACAAAGATAACAAATCTCAGACCTGTAAAAGACATTGAGGTCAAGTTGGCTGATGAGAATTGTCAATTCAGAGTATTTAAGATTGCTCCCTGAACATGAACCCTTGATATGCTCTGAAAATGTACAGCTTTTCATAAAAGAAACTCAATAGAGGTTCCCCCATATTTGACAGCAGTCCCCTAAATGAGTAACAAACTCTGAAGTGGAAAGTTTTCTAAACTATAAATAATGAAAACCAAATCTCCATCAACTATGCCAGAAGAAAACCAGAATGAATTATCTTTCTATCCTCTTGCTAGAAAATGATATTACAAAATTGTTGTCACACAAAACGGTGCTGAAAGAGTCTGCAGCCAAAAATCGTAGGGGAAAAAAGGCTTGTAGGGGTTTGTCGGGCAGTTAACAAAACTTTATGTCAGTTTTCTGAATTAGGCGAGATTTGAGGTATTTCTCAGCCTTTAAAATGCTATATGTTAGGCGCCTGGCTGTCTTGATCTCTGGGTCGTGAGTTTGAGCCCTGCATTGAGTGTAGAGATTAGTTTTTTAATGTTTATTTATTTATTTTTGAGAGAGAGGGCGAGAGTGAGCGAGCTTGAGCAGGGGAAGAGGGCAGAGGGAGAGACAGACAGAGAGACAGAGAGAGAGAGAATCCCAAGCAGGTTCCATGCCACCATCTCGGAGCCCAACTCAGGGCTCAATCCCATCACCCTGGGATCATGACCTGAGCCGAAATCAAGAGCCAGACAATCAACCAACTAAACCACCCACACACCCCTTTATAGATTACTTAAAAAAAAAAAAAAAAAAGTATGCTGCGGTGCCTGGGTGGCTCAGTTGGTTAAGTGTCCAACCTCAGCTCAGGTCATGATCTCGTGGTTCATGAGTTTGAGCCCCACATCAGGCTCTGTGCCTGGAGCCTGCTTTGGATTGTGTCTCCCTCTCTCTCTGCCCCTCCCTTGCTTGTGCTCTCTTTCTCTCTCTCTCAAAAATAAACATTTTTTTTTTTAAAGTATGCTATGTATTGTGTTTTCTTTCTGAATCTGCATAACATTCTTCTCCTACCTAATTCTGTATCCATAATGTTCTGTTCTTTTTTCTCTTTAAGGGATCCCCAAATCATAAAATAAAAAAACCCACAAAACCTGGATCTACTCTCCCACACATGTGCACACGCACGCCCATGTACACACACACAGACACACTCATATACATGAAAACCAAGAAGAACCACAGGCTCATTGAGTAAAAAGAGGCACAAGACCCCTTCCCTAGACACATTTGTGTGCTTCGGAGTCGCTCTTTTTATCGGTAAAAAGGTACTGGTCATCAGACTTCTACTCCAGAAAATATATAGAATCATAAAATGACCATAGATTTGTTAAAAGCTAGATCCAGTGAGAATTATTTTCACTAAGTAAGCTCATTTTACTAACAAAGCTAATTTTCCTGGGGCACCTGGCTGGCTAAGTCGATGGAGTGTGTGACTCTTGATCTCGGTGTTGTGAGTTCGAGCCCCATGTTGGATGTAGAGATTACTTAAACATAAAATCTTTTTTTTTTTTTAAAGCTAATTTTCCTGTTGGTTTCCCCGATGCCTTCCAATCCTTTAATGTCACCCCCAAAGGAATTGCAGAGGACAGCTTTGGGCCATTATTTCACCATTCCCCTTAGACAGAAGGAGTGGTTTTTCTTCCTCGTTAGCCTGTTGGGTATTTTAAGATTGTCATCATCTGTTATGCAAAAGAGAAAAAAAGAAAAAAGAATCAAAGGAAAATCAAACTTATGTTTTGTCTTAATATTTCACGAGCCAAACTTCTTTCATTTTGTTCAACTGACATTTGTAGAAAGAGGTTCTTTTAAAGTCTGCTGCTCGGAGTTAAGCAGTCACAACCTGCAGAGAGGTACCTCGTCCATCTGAATGTGCAATAATATCCTCGTTGGTCGGGAGCTTCTAGTCCCATGGTGGTTTTTTCCTGTCAGGCTCTACTAGAAGAAGAAACATAAGAGGCATAAGGGTATGCCAGATGGTGAAAAATAGGTTTACGGCACCAAAATAGTGTTGTTTTTTTATTAAAAACTAGGCTAGTATTGAATGCCAGAAGGTGTGAAACCCAGCTCTGAGTAAGAATCTCCACATTTAGCATTGATCTTGGCCCGTGTGAACCTCCCACCAGGGGAAGCAGAGTGGGCCCACCAGCCTGCCTGGGGACATTGTTGCCAGGCTACCTGCACAGCATCCTGGAGGCCCAAGAGAGAGCAGGTGAGCTTGCTTCTTGGGAGGGTCAGCTTGGCTCCCCAACCCCCCTTCCTACGCTCATGCCCATTACCATCACACCAGAAGTTCTTTGCTAGATGCTCTCTGAGTCACCCACATCTCTTTCCTATTGGATTCCAAAATCTAAGAACCCGTAAGGCTGGAAACTTGACCTCCAAGAAGTTTTAGGCTTCTGCAGCATCAGTAAAGGTAACAGCTGTCTCCAAAAGTGTTCCCCAAACCCTTAGCGGCCCATGTCCCTCAAACACTCCAACTTAAGGGAAACCAACATCCCAGAGGATTAGGCTCCTCACTTGGAAAGTCCTTATTTACCTCCATCACCATAGTCTGAGTTGGTTAGTGTTTGCTGCAAAACAGTCCACAACCAAGCTTAGTGCCTTACGACACCAACTCTAGATTTAGCTCTTGATTCTGTGGACTGGTAAGCTGGGCATAGCTCCACTGATGCACGTGGCTCACACCCACATGTACAATATCCACTGCCAGGGTGGCTGGGGACAGTCTGGTCTGCGATGGCCTCACCTGATCAGATCGTCTTTCTCCCATACGGAGAGCAAGCAGAAACAGCAATGAAGCCCAAGTCTTCTTGAGAGGCCTGGACCAGGCACGATGTTTGGTATTCGGATTGGTCAGAGCAAGTCCCAAGACCAGACCAGGTTCCACTCTGATGGGAAGAGCCGCTCTGCATTGAAAAGGGAGGGTAATAATTGTGTCTCTCTGTTTTCTTTAAAAACTTTGTATCATGGAGCACCTGGCTGGCTCAGTTGGTAGAGCATGCAACTCTTCTTTTTTTCTTAAGTTCATTTATTTATTTTGAGGAAGAGAAAGAGAGTGGGGGGGTGGGTGGGGAGGAGCAGAGAGAGAGGGAGAGAGAGAATCCCAAGCAGGCTCTGTGCTGTTAGCTCAGAGCCCAGCCAGGGGCTCGAACTCATGATCCATGAGATCGTGACTTGAGCTGAAATTAAGCGTTGATGCTTAACCGACTGAGCCACCCAGGGACCCTGAGCGTGAAACTCTTAATCGCAGGGTTGTGAGTTTGAGCCCCACACTGGGTGTAGAGCTTACTTAAAAAAAAAAAAAAAAAATTTTTGTATTGTGGTAAAATATGCATAACATCAAAATTACTCTTCTATCCATCACTACCGTCCATTTCCAGAACTTATTAAAAATAGATTTTTTTAAAAAATTTTTTTAATGTTTATTTTTGAGACAGAGAGAGACAGAGCATGAACGGGGGAGGGTCAGAGAGAGGGAGACACAGAATCTGAAACAGGCTCCAGGCTCTGAGCTGTCAGCACAGAGCCTGATGCGGGGCTCGAACTCACGGACCGCGAGATCGTGACCTGAGCCGAAATCGGCCGCTTAGCCGACTGAGCCACCCAGGCGCCCCAAAAATAGATTTAAAAAAAAAAAATGCTACCTTTTATTCATTTAGCACTTTTACAGTTAGTTCAGGACCATTTCTTTTCATTGCCTCAAAGAATCTTCTGTGTTCTGCCTATTCATCCCTCCCTCTAACCCAACCCCTGACAACCACTGGTCTTTTTACTGTCTCCATAGTTTTGCCTTTGCCAGAACATCATATGGCTGGAACCATACAGTAGGTAGCCCTTTCAGATTGGCTTCTTTCACTAGTGGCATGCATTCACGTTTCCTCATGTCTTTTTGTGGCTTGACAGCTCATTTCTTTTTAGTGCTGAATCATATTTTACTGTGTGGATGTACCACTGTTTATCCACTCACCTACTGAAAACATCTTGGTGGCTTCCAAGTTTTGGCAATTATGAATAAGCTGCTACAAACATCTGTGTTCAGGTTTCTGTGTAGACATAAGCTTTCAACTCCTTTGGGTAAATACCAAGGAACACGTTTGCTGAATTACATGGTAAGCCTATGTTTAGTGGGAGCTGTGCTGGGCTTTTTTTTTAACTTTTTTTTTTTCTTTTTTAAAGTAGGCTCCATGCCCACTATGGGCTTGAACTCACAACCCTGAGATTAAGAGTTGCACGCTCTACCGACTGACCAGCTGGGTGCCCCTAATGTTTTTTGTTTGTTTGTTTGTTTGTTTTTAAGTAATCTCTACACTTGGGGCGTCCAGTTGGCTGAGCATCAGGCTCTTGGTTTCGACTCAGGTCATGACCCCAGGGTGGTGGGATCCAGCTCTGCATTGGGCTCTGTGCTGAGAGTGGAGCCTGCTTGGGATTCTCTCTCTCTCCTTCCCTCTTCCCCACTTGCACGCTGTCTTTCTCTCTCTCAAAAATACAATACAATACAACGTAATAAAATAAAATAAAATAAAATAAAATAAAATAAAATAAAATAAAAGTAATCTGTACACCCAACGTGGGGGGCTTGAACTCACAACCCCAAGATCAAGAACCACATACTCTACTGACTGAGCCAGCCAGGCACCTTGTTTTGAAGAAACTATCAAACTACTTTCCATACTGGCTGTACCATTTTGCATTCCCACCAGCAATGAATGAGAGTTCCTGTTCCTCCATTCTCAGCAGCATTAGGTGTTGTCGACTCCAGAATTTTTCATCATCCCAAACTGAAACTCTGTACAATGACTGCCCCTTCCCCCTTCCTCAGACCCTGGTACCCCTATTCTACTTTCTGTTTCTATGAGTTCAACTATTCTAGATACCTCATAGAGGTGGAATTGTGGCCATTTTTTTTTTTTTTTGAATTGTGGCCATTTAAAAAAAAATTTTTTTTTTAACGTTTATTTATTTTTGAGACAGAGAGAGACAGAGCATGAACGGGGGAAGGGCAGAGAAAGAGGGAGACACAGAATCGGAAGCAGGCTCCAGGCTCTGAGCCATCAGCCCAGAGCCCGACGCGGGGCTCGAACCCACGGACTGCAAGATCGTGACCTGGGCCGAAGTCGGACGCTTAACCAACTGAGCCACCAGGCGCCCCTGTGGCCATTTTTGAAAACAATCTGTCACCTACTCTTAACAGGTAGATTTTATGGATCTCCAAACTTTTTTTTTTTTTTACAATTATTTATTTATTTTGAGAGAGAGAGAGTGCATGCACACACAGGAGAGAGGCAGAGAGAGAATAAGCAGGCTCCATACCATCAATGCAGAGCCTGACATGGGGCTTGTATCCACGAACCGTGAGAGCATGACCCGAGCTGAAACCAAGAGTTTGTCACTCAGCCAACTAAGCCACCCAGGCACCCTCCAAATTCTTCATCATCTACTTCTGTCCCACATTCTGGGTACAGCCATCCTTCCCAGTCACACGTACATAGAATCTCTAAGATGCCTGGTCTCCAAGGGTATGGTAGTGGAAGATCTTATTCTGCCTGAAGTTCAGGATTCAACTTGGACTGGGGAGTGGTGGTCAGTGCCACAGGCAACTTAGCACAGACCTGCTCAGGTCTCCTCTCTCTGTCCCTTTTGTGTCAGTTCCCTCACACACCAGGGAGGAGACATGATGCTTCTGACATGTCCCGGCTGGCTGGGTGGTGGGGGGATCAGGAGCCCCTCTAGCTACCAAGACCAACTGTGCTCTTTCCGCACCCCTGTCCCTTCTCCCTGAGCTCAGCTAGCAGGAAGCAATGTGGCTGCCACTCAGCACCCTGGGCACAAGGGTATGGAGACCCTGGGGAGGGAACTAGTGATGTGACCCATCCTTTTCATTGACCTTCAAACCGCTTACAATAACAATGTGACCCCCCACACCAGCCTAGGACAGGACAGGTAGAAGAGAAAGGGATGTGGAAAAAGGAGAGAGAGGAAAAGCAGAATGAGAGGTATGTGGGAAAGAATGAACCTTGCTCAAAGAAAGGTGTGGCCTTTGTCTTCAACTCCTGGGAGGTGATGTCTATATCACCTGTGGAATGTCTTGCCAGATAAGAGTGTCTTTGTTGGGATCTTAGGTGGCTCAGTTGGTTAAGCATCTGACTCTTGATTTAGGCTCAGGTCATGATCTCGTGGTTCATGAGTTCAAGCCCTACATCGGGCTCTGTGTTGACAGTGCAGAGCCTGCTTGGGATTCTCTCTCTCTCTCTCTCTGTCAAAATAAGTAAATAAAGTTTTAAAAAATGAGTGTCTTTGTTTACAAGGGGGCCTGGGACCACACCAGATAGTGTAACAATGTGGTTGATGGTAGGGGCTTTGTGTCACAAGGTTATCAGCTCAGCCTTCACAGAGTGGGCAACGAACCATGTCTACATGACTGAGCTCCAGCGGAAATAGGCCACCGAGGCTCAGGTGAGCTTCCCTGGTTGGCGATACTCTTACATACTGTCATACATAGCTGCTGGGAAGAGTTAACGCTGTCCATGACGCCACCAGGAGATGACAACTGGAAGCTCTGTGTTTGGACCTGTCTGGACTCTGCCCCTTGTGTCTCTTCACTTAATTGATTTTAATCAGTATCCTCTCTCTGTAATAAACTGTAGTGGTGAGTATAACAACTTTCAGTGAGTTCTGTGAATCTCTCTAGCAAATAATTAAAACTGAGGGTGGTCTTGGGGACCCCTGAACTCTGCAGTCGGTGTGAGAAGGGAGAGTGGTCTTGTAGATTGTTGTCTAGTTTTACAAGGGGGTACACAGGGGTGCCTGGGTGGCTCAGTCGGTTAAACATCCAACTCTTGGTTTCAGCTAAGGTCATGATCTCAGGGTTTATGAGCTTAAGCCCTGCATTGGGCTCTGTGTTGACAGCGAGGAACCTCCTGCTCTCTGCCCCTCCCCTGCTCACACTCTCTATATCTCTCAAAATAAATAAATAAACTTAGGGGCCCCTGGGTGGCTCAATTGGTTAAGTGTCCGACTTCGGCTCAGGTCATGATCTCACAATTTGTGAGTTTGAGCCCCACCTCGGGCTCTGTGCTGACAGCTCAGAGCCTGGAGCCTACGTTGGATTCTGTGTCTCCCTCTCTCTCTTCCCTGCCCCGACTTGTGCTCTGTTTCTGTCTCTGTCTCTGTCTCTCTCAAAATAAAAAAAAAAAACATAAAAAATTTCTTTTAAATAAATAAATACACTTAAAATAACAACAACAACAACAAAGAACCAAGAAGGTACACAGATGGAGAATGCTATCATGTTAACAGTAAATCCAAGAATAATGGTCATAGTGCCCTCAGTCAGATGGGGCACAGGGATGCTTCTGGAAGCCACCTAAGGAGAATCACAAGTTCAGTTCAAACTTATATTGGTTGGTGATGATTGTGCTGGAAAAAATGGCATTTGTGAAATGTCATTTGAGTGCTGAGTTGAAGAAGTATGTGACTACATTGGAGGTTGAGGACCATTCCTTTCTATTCCACACCAGCAGAGGACCTGTTAAGTTCAATGTACAGGATATAACTAGTCATAAGAAATTGGGTAGATTGAGAGATGGCTGTTATATCCAAACAGAGTGTGCCATTATGATGTTTGATGTAACATTGAGTGTTACCTCCAAGGATGTGCCTAACTGGCATAGGGATTCGGTACAAGTATGTGAACACATTCCTGTCACATTGTGTGGCAACAAAGTGAGTATTAAGGACAGGAAATTTAAGGCAAAATCTATCACCTTCCATTGAAAGAAGCATTTTCAGGGGCGCCTGGGTGGTTCAGTTGGTTGAGCATCGGACTTTGGCTGAGGTCATGATCTCACGGTTTGTGAATTCGAGCCCCACGTGGGGCTTTGTGCTGACAGCTCAGAGCCTGGAGCCTGCTTCAGATTCTCTCTCTCCGCTCCTTCCCTGCTCATGTTCTGTCTCTCTCTCTCTCTCTCAAAAATAAATAAACATTAAGAAAAGAAAGAAAGAAGTATGTTCAGTCTTAGACATTTCCGCTAAAAGTAACTACAAACTTTGAAGAGGTCTTCCCTTTGACTTGTTGGAAAACTAATTGGAGACCCTAACTTGGAGTTTGTCGCCATGCCTGCTCTTGCCCCACCAGAGGTTGTCATGGATGCAGTTTTGGGAGTGTAATATGAGGCTGGTGGAGTGGGGCCCCCACAGCATGCCCAGAAACACCATCTCCACGGGTATCAGGTACCTCTCTCCTTTTGTGGCTGGTGCACAGTTTCACGGTGTCCACGCCAACCGCGGGTCTGCTGCTAATGAGTGTGCCTTCCGCAAATTAGACCATTTTAAGTACCTAATAGGAAAAGATACATTGGCTTTCAAATTCCATTTGCATTACAATAAGAACTTTCAACATGTCATCTGTCCACTAAAGGAAGAGCTGCCAGAGCCTTTAAATATAATTTCAACTGTTGCACAAGTTTAAGTGGATGATAAAAGATGGCAGTTGTTTACCTGTGCTAATGAAATTTCTCCTTGATGGTGACTATCAAGCATTCGAAGTGTTCATCGATGAATTACGTGTGGCCACGCTTGATTTCGGCTCAGGTCACAGTCTCAGGTTCATGGGACCGAGCCCCACATGCGGCTCTGCACCGACAGCATGGAGTCTGCTTGGGATTCTCTCTCTCCCTCTCTACCCCTCCCTTGCTCACTCGCTCTCTCACCCTCAAAATAAACACATAAACTTAAAAAAAAAAGTTACATTGATGAAAACAAACTGTGGTAGATTGGTTAAAGGCCACCAATCCCTCCCATGCTGGTTTGCACTGTGCAATGTGTCCCCCCACGTCTTCTTCCCATCCAAGGGTGTGTCTTTTTCTCCACTTCCTTACCCGAGTCTGGGCTTGCCCTGTGACCTGCTTGGGCCAATAGAAAAGGATGGAAGTGACTTGGGGCTCCCATGGTTAAGTCAGGAAGCTTAAGGGTTCTGCCTTGATTCTCTTGGAAGGTTCTGGTTGCTATATAACAATCCATCTAGCCTACTAGAACACGAGAAGCCATGGAAGAGAGGAGACCTGAAGTGTCCTAGTCCACAGCCAGACATGCAAGTGAAACCATCTTGGACCTTCTAGCCCAGCTGAGCCTCCTTCTTGAATAATTCCAGTCAACACCCACAGAAGAAGTGCCCAGCCAACCAGCACAATCATGACAAAGCATAGAGTATTGCTGTTTTAGGCCAGTACACTTTGGGATGCCTTGTTATCTGGCAAAGGCTAAAACACAAGGTCAAGTTATCATTTAAAAAAAGTGAAAGGGGGAGCCTGGGTAGCTCGTTGGTTAAGCATCGGTTCAGGTCATGATCTCATGGTCTGTGACTTCAAGCCCCACATGGGGCTCTGTGCTGACAGCTCAGAGCCTGGGGCCTGCTTCAGATTCTGTGTCTCCCTCTCTCTCTGCCCCTCCCCTGCTGGTGCTCTGTCTCTCTCTCAAAAATAAACATTAAAAAAAAAATTTTTTTTAATGAAAGGATGGGGTGACGGGGAGGCTCAGTTGGTTAAGCATCCCACTCTCGATTTCAGCTCAGGTCATGATCTCCCGGTTCATGGGATCGAGTCCCAAGTTGGGCTCTGCACTGACAGCATGGAGCCTGCTTGGGATTCTCTCTCTTTCTCTGCCCCTCCCCTGCTTGAGCTGTCCCTCTCAAAATAAATAAACAAAACAAAACAAAACAAAACAGGATAAGAACAGGAGGGGAGTAATGAAACAAAATTGGCCATATCTTGATCATTGTTGAAGCTGAAAATTATCTACTCTTCTATTTTTGTGGGAACTTTTCCATAGTATAAAGGAGAAAATAAAGAAAGGGTTGTAAAGATTTCATTTAGGAAATTGTATTTACATAGTGGGTATTTCACCTTTTGTAATCGTTTATATTTCATTTTCTTTACATGATTGCATAATATAGAGAATGAAATAATTTTTTTTTTTTTTTTTTTTTACTCACCAAGCCCCATTTGGACTCTCCAAATACTCACCAGTTCACCCCTGAAAGTCACGGGGACATTATATAAATTTTCTGGGTGGCTCATGAGGTGAACAAGGATGAGGAGCCCGGTCTGACCCCACATCCATAAACCCTGCCAAAAGCAGCTGGCGCCCGCACCAGGGAAGGTTCCAACAGGGCAGGAGCCCTTCCCCCCTCCCCCACCCCCCGGCCGCGCTCTCAGGCGTGGGAGGAGACGATGAGGAAGTCCAGCCTCCTGGAAAGCCAGCTTGGCCCTCCTTCCCTCCCTGCTGTCCGCTCTGTGGCTCCGTAGTGGCTGTGCCCAGGCCCGCCTGCCCGATGGCGCGCGCCCCGGCCTCCGGGTGGGGGTGAGAGTGCTGGGAGGGGCCGGAAAAGGCGGGTCAGCCTGAGTTACGAACCGCTCCAAACCATCCGGGGAGGGGCCAGAAGCTTCTCTTTCAATGATCGGGCAAAGGCTGTCCTTCGATCTCCTCCTCCTTCCTTGCGAGGGGACGGGTGGCAGGCGCACCGCGTTAGGTTCCCAGTCGCTCTGGGGCGCCCCGGCTTTGGGAAGCGGGGAACCTCTGCCCCTCCGAGTCACACTCTCTGGGAGCCCCGGCATCCCTAGGCTCTGATCCTCGACGGCTGTACACCCTCACGCAGCCCCAACGTGAAGGGCTGAAGGGGGGCCGCGCCGAGGGCCTGGGCCGGGACCTGCGCAGTTCCCAGCGGGGCACCGGGCGGCCGGGAAGGTGGGGGGGCGCGGCCCGGGCTCAGCGGTGTACGCCCCCCGAGGCAGTCTGGAACCCGACTTTCCATCGCCTCATCGATCCCGTCCCGCTTCCTAACGACGTTTGGAATGACTGATGCGAGCTCTCGGGCCTCGAAGCCACCCTCCCAGGAAGCCCTCTTTCCTTGCAAGGGCGCGCAGACCCCGCGGAGCAAGCGGGGACGGAGGCGGGAGCATGGTGGGGGGGGGGGGGGAGGGGGCGGAGGAAGGAAGCCGGGGAGGAGGAGGGAAAGAGGGAGAGAAATGAATTGCATTGGCCGGTCGCACCCGCAGCGGATGATGCTGACACCCTCCATGCGGTCCCCTCCCAGGGGGGCCAGCGCTCCGCTCCCCCACGCCAGGCTGCAGACAAATGAACACAAAGCACGCGGACTAGAACATAAACAAGGGTATTTTATGACTTCCTTTTTATTTATTTATTTATTTAGCACACTAATTAATAAATAAACTCCTGCAACGCGGGGGGGGGGGAGGGGGGGAGAAGCAAGCAAGCAGAATCCAAACATCCTCTCTGTTGCCATTTGGTTATGTAAAAAGGAGGAATTAAGGCAAGTTGGTGGTGAAGAATTCCTCCAATGCCACGCTCCAAATCAGAGCCCCTGCAAGACCTGAAATCAAAAAGAAAGCGGGCACCAGCAGCAAGCACAGAAAGTGGGGCAGAGGTCTGCCAGCAGCTCACATATTGTTCCTGCTCCTAAGGGGACGATTGTCACATGTCACAGAATTAGGCCCAGCTGTAAGCCACCAGCCCTACTACACACCACCTCCTAGTAACAACCCCTGCCTCCCCATTCACTTTCTTTCTGAGCAGGGATGGGCTCCGAGGCAGCTTCCATTGTACCGGGTCCCCACCTCCACCCATCATGGCCAGAGGTGCTGGGGCAGGGAGTGGACACCTGCCCCAAAATACTGGGCCACAGGAGTCCCCTCACCCAGGAATTTAGGACTGGATGGAGAAAGAGAAAATAGTGTTTATGAAGAGCCAGACGCCATTTGGTGTAAACAGGGGAGCCCTGGCGGGTTGTAGGTCTGGGGAGACAGAGGGAGCAGTCTGGGAGAAAAAAAGGCCAAGGGAAGGAGGAAGAGAGGGGGAGACAGAAAGAGAGAGACAGGGAGAGATGGAATAAAGAGCTGCTGGCACAGAGGGGCAGGATAATGCTCCCTGCTGCCTTCTAGGCCTTTCTGAGGCCCTCGGCAGCATCCTCCTCCCCCCATATTTGGTAACAATAATCCCTGTCTTCTGGTTCACCAGGCGTCTGTGACCTGTAACCTGAAGTTCAATGAGCTGGAAATTTCTGTTGCTTGTACTCAACGGGTACAAATAATAAATTAGGCATTTAGCTATGCCTAAATAACATAGCTTCAAATCAAAGCTTCCTTTATCATTTTACTTTAAAATTTTTTGATTGATTTATTCTTTAAATGTTTATTTATTTTTGAGAGAGAGAGTGAGAGAGGGTGAGCACAGGTGGGGGAGGGGCAGAGAGAGAGGGGGACAGAGGATCCAAAGTGGGCTCCATGCTGACAGCAGAGAGCCTGACACAGGGCTGGAACCCACGAACCTAGAGATCATGACCTGAACTGAAGTCAGATGCTCAACCAACTGAGCCACCCAGGCGCCCCTAGATTTTATTTTTTAGAGCAGTTTTAGGTTCACAGCAAAATTGGGATGAAGGTACAGAAAGTTCCTATATACCCTCTGCCCCCTCCACATGCACAGCCTCCCCCGTTATCAACATCCCACACTAGAGTGCACATTTGTTAAACCGATGATTCCACATTGACATGTCAGTATCACCCAGAGTTTGTAGTTTACCTTAAGGTTTATTCTTGGTGTTGTACATTCTATGGGCTTAGACAAATGTTTAATTTTTACTGATCGATCTATCATAGACGCTAACTCAGGAAATGAACAGATTGAGCCCTGGCACTGCCCCAGCCACCTGCTCCATCCGGGGGGGGGGGGGGCACCAGGGAGGTAGGGGGCTGGACAAGTGGAAAGCATAGCTCCTGGTTAGGTTTGCCAATGCTGTTGCCAAACTCAGGTACAACTCATCATAAGAGAAGTCAATAACTCAAGAGATGAAGGTTTGGAAGAGAGAAAGGGAGAAATTTATTTTGGGTGCCGGCAACTGGGGTTGGTGGCAGGCTCAAATGACCTCTCAGCCTGTAAGATGGACACCTAGAGTTTTAAAGAGAGGTTTGGGGGTATGTGCAAGAGAGCCGACAGGGAGCGCATGATCACAGGTGGGGGTCGGTATGTGTTCAGCCCATCATTATGGGCAGGGAAGGGAACATGTCGGGTGTGGCCTTCTAGGCATTCCGTTGGTATCAGAGCTTTTCTGGTCTGGTGGTTGCAATGTTCCGGTCATTGCAAAACATCTTCGTCAATGCCTCAAGAAAGTGAGATAAGAAATTAACACAATGGGTTTTAGTTAGAGCATGAGTTAAGCGGGCTTGTCTATTTCTGGTTTTAATTGTTGGGGTCTATAGTTGAGCAAGAGGGCTGCCGACATAATGACATGTATCCACCATTGTAAGCAGCATACAGACTACTTTCATTGCCCTGAAAATCCTCTGCACTCTGCCCTTTCTTCCCTCCCCCTAAGCTCTGGAAACCACTGATCCTTTTCCTGTCTCCATAGTTTGGTCTTTTCCAGAATGTCAGATAGTTGGAATCATGCAGTATGTAGCCTTTTTGGATTGGCTTCTTTCGCGTAGTAATTTACTTTTATGGTAGAAGTTTCCTATTTACATTTTCCCAATCCTTCTCTCCTTTGGTGGACACATTATCTAATACCTTCCAATTGAGGGAAAAAAAGCTTATTTTGGGCCTACCAATACATTGGAAGCAAAGGTTTTTTACTTTGGGAAAAGGGAAAAATGACACTTGCTGCCCTGGAAACTAGAAGTCCCAGCATTTCTAATTTCAGCCACAATCCAACCTGCTGCGGAAGGACCACAGTCCAACCTGCCTAAAGCGTTCTCAGACTTCCGAGAGTCCGGAATGCCCCCCAGCCCGGCATCCATGGAACCATCCTAAGGGCTGCCTTTCCTCACTCCGGGCAGCATGGTCCCATCTGCAGTAAGTAGAGGCTGGTGATGCTCTGCATCAAGGCAAAACCATGGGGACCCCCTTTCCCTGGAGGTCAAGAGCATCGTGCTACTGGCAAACTCAATCCCCACTCTGACTCTGTGGCAGTCTCCCATCAGCTACAATAACGACAGCAATAGCTGCTAATTATATGCCAGGTCCCTTGTGAAGCACTTTACATGTATTTATTTAATCCCCCCAACCTAATGAGGTAGGTAATAGTAGCATCCCCTATTTTATTTTGTTTTTGAAATGGATTTATTTTTTTTAGTTATCTCTACACCCAACGTGGGGCTTGAACTCACGACCCCGAGATCAAAAGTTGCATGCTCTTCCAACTGAGCCAGCCAGTTGCCCATATCCCCCATTTTATAACTGAAGAGGCTGAGTCACAGAAGAATTGTCACATGCTCAAGGTCACAGAGCTTAGAAGTGGCCTAACCAGGATTTGAGTCCAGATAGTCTAGTTCCAGGGTTCAGCTGTGAACCACTGTGTTGTGATGGGGAAGATATTAGTTATATCTATTGCTGTGTAACAAATGTCTTCAAAACTTAGTGGCTGAAAACAATGGACTATTACTATCACACACAGTTTCTGAGGGTCAGGGATCTGGGTGCTCTGGCTCAGAGGGTCTTGTGGGGAAGGCTCTCCCAAGACTTGACTGAACCCAGAGGATCTGCTTCTAAGCACATTCATGTGACTGTTGGCTGGAGGCCTCAGTTCTTTGACACATCGGCTGCTCTGAACAAGGTTCCCCCAGTGCAGGTAATGAGGGGGAGAAAGGGACAGATATTGAGAGATGAGCCACTCTACCTTTTATGACCTAGCTTTCCAATCACATACATCACTTCTGCCTTATTCTATTTATTAAGCCAACCCACAACTCAACAAGAGAAGATTACACAACATGAATACAAGGAAGCATAGATCACCGGAGGCCATCTTGGAGGCTGGCTACTACGAGTAGAAGACAAGCTAAGCCGAAAAGGACCTTGCCCTCAGAAAATCCTAAAACCTGCTTCAGAGGTGATAGCAAAAAGCTACTGAGCCCCGTGCAAATGTTTGTCGCCACTCAACAAGCCCTTCCCCTGTGCCTGACACATTTCACCAAGCACTATGGAGAGAGGTGGACTCATCTAGAACATGAGCTCTGTGAAGACAGGCTCTACATCTTAGATGACATATCGTTGTCAGTCTTCCATGAATATTTTTAATTGGCTGACACTAAAGAAGTAAAAGATGCACTCACTGCTTTTAGAAAGTTAACCGAGTTTTAAAACAATATTAATTACATTTTATTTGCATACCTTCTGTGGTAAAATATACGTAACCTAAAATTTCCACTTTAACACATTTTTCAAATGTCCCATTTAGTGGCATTTAAGTATATTCACATTGTTCTGAACCACTATCACCACCATCCAACACCAGAACTTTCAAATCATCCTAAATTGAAAAAAATCTGTGCCCATTAAACAATAACTCCCCAGGGCACCTGGCTGGCTCAGTCAGAAGAACATGTGACTCTTTATCTCAGGGTTTTGAGTTCATGCCCCACGTTGGTGTACAGATTACCTGAAAATGAAATCTTTGGGTGCCTCGATTGGTTAAGCATCTGACGCTTGATTTCAGCTCAGGTCATGATCTCACGGTTTGTGGGATCCAGCCCTGAGCCCTGTCTCACGCTCTGTGCTGACAGCATGGAGCCTATTTGGGATTCTCTCTCCCTCCCTCTCACTCTGCCCCTTTCCTGCTTGTGTGCTCTCTCTCTCAGAATAAAACAATAAAATAAAATAAAATAAAATAAAATAAAATAAAATAAAAACTTTAGGGGGCCTAGATGGCTCAGTTGGTTAGGCATCTGACTCTTGATTTCGGCTCAGGTCATGATCTCAGGGTTCATGAGATTGAGCCCTGAATTGGGCTCCTCCCTGACAGTGAAGAGCCTGTTTGGGATTCTCTCTCTCTCCCTCAATCTCTGCCCCTCCCCCACTTGTGCTCTCTTTAAATAAACATTAAAAAATTTTCTTTAATTTATTTATTTTTGAAAGAGTTAGAGACACAGTGTGAGCAGGGAAGCACAGAGAGAGAGGGAGACACAGAATCCGAAGCAGGCTCCAGGCTCTGAGCTGTCAGCACAGAGCCTGACGCAGGGTTCGATCTCACGATCTGTGAGATCATGACCTGAGCCAAAGTCGGACGCTCAACTGACTGAGCCACCCAGGCACCCCATAAATACATTTTTTAATGAATAAGTAAATAAATAAATAAAACAGAAAAATAAATAAATAAAAATAAACAATAACTCCCCATTTCCCTCTGCCCCACCCCGCCCCTGCCAATCACCTTTCTATTTTCCATTTAGGAGTTGGTAAACTCCCGGTACCTGATACAACTGGAATCGTACCATATTTGTCCTTTTGTGTCTGGCTTATTTTACTTAGACTAATGTCTTCAAGGTTCATTCATATTGTAAAATGTGTCAGAATTTCCTTCCTTTTTAAGGCTGACTGCTATTCCACTGGATGTGTAGATCACATTTTTTTTATCCATTCATCCATCACTGGACATTTGGGTTGTTTCCTCCTTTGGGCTATGGTGAACAATGCTGCTATGACCGTGGGTGTGCAAATCTATTTGAGCCCCAGCTTTCAATTCTTTTGGGTATATCCCTAAAGTGGAATTATTGGCTCATACGGTAATTCTATGTTTAATTTTTTTTAATGTTTATTTTATTTTAGACAGAGAGAGAGAGAGACAGAGAATGAGTGGGGGAGGGGCAGAGAGAGCGGGACAGAGGCTCTGAAGTGGGCTCTGTGCTGACATCGGAGAGCCCCATGTGGGGCTCAAACTCACAAACTGCGAGATCATGACCTGAGCCGAAGTCAGATGCTTAACAGACTGGGTCACCCAGGCGCCCCATGCCTTTTTCTTGATGGTAAGTAGTACAGGGTGTTCCAACTTGTGTTTCATTTTGGAAGTCGCATCCCACTGGCTTCCTAAAAAATTCGTCCAAGTGATGGAAATTTCCGTATGGAAATAGTGAATCAAGTTTTGAAGTGGTGATCAGAAAGGCAGATGAAAGAAGAGAATGGCCATTTGAGGCAGAATAAGGGCAGAGACACCATGATACAAACAAGCAGATTACAAATGATTTACCAAGTTGATGTATGAAAAGAGAACAAGGAAGGTCATAGGTACGAGGCTGGAGACATAGAAGGAAAGAAGGGGGCAAGGGGGCAGAACAGGACTTGGTGAGCTTTCTTTTTTTTTTTTTTTTTAATTTTTTTTTTCAACGTTTATTTATTTTTGGGACAGAGAGAGACAGAGCATGAACGGGGGAGGGGCAGAGAGAGAGGGAGACACAGAATCGGAAACAGGCTCCAGGCTCTGAGCCATCAGCCCAGAGCCCGACGCGGGGCTCGAACCCACGGACCGTGAGATCGTGACCTGGCTGAAGTCGGACGCTTAACCGACTGCGCCACCCAGGCGCCCCGGTGAGCTTTCATATATGTATTCTTTGTGACCCAGCAAGTCCCCTCATGTGTCAGGGGTCCCCAAGACTGTCAACAGCTAGAACCCAAGGCTTGACCTTTATTGCCCACCCGCTTGTACTCACTGACCTTTGTCTCACATTTTTTCTTAAGCTCTTCTTCCCAGCTTATGTTTAACTCAGGCAAATGGAAAGCAAAACCGCCCCTCAAACAATAGCGACTGCCTTGCCAAGACCTCCCGCTGGCCCAGACCACGCTGACCAGTTTGAGCATAACCCCTGGCTGGAGGCTGGTGCCTGAGCAGATGGACCATGGAGCTACCTCTAGAATGATTGACAATTACTTTTACCTCATTATAATATTAAAATGTCTGCTCAAGGAGGAGCAGAAACCTCATTTACAAAACATACAATGTATGGGTAGGCATGTTTCCTTAAGGCGCATGCAAGACCTTATGCCCGCCTCTCCATATGATGACAAGGATCCCCTTTTAAAATATTCATCCTAACCATAATGAAAAGAACCCATCTGCCCTTGGTCAGAGAGTCATGGCTTTGGAAGTTATTCCCTGTGATCTCTTTATTTGCCGCAAATACATTTTCTTTGTGCAACAACTCCACCTGGTGTAGTTTCTATCTGCGACTCGCCAAGGAGTGAACTCACATTGGCTTGGTTACCAGACCACCCCCAGATTTGATGATTCAGCTGGAGGGCTCTCAGGACTCAGGATATAGTTGCCCTCATGGCTAAGACTTATCACAGTGAAAGGACATAGAGCACAATCAGCATAGGGAAAAGGTGCATGAGGTCAAGTCCAAGGGAGACCAGGCATAAGCTTCCAAGACTCCCTTTCCTGTGGGATCAAACAGGATGTGCTTAACTCCTCCAGTGATGGGCCGTGATGACATATGGGACATGATGTCTTACTGGGGGAGTCTGTTAGAGACTGAGCACCCAGGGTTTTTACCAGGGGCTGCTCATGGAGGCACACTTTGCCTGGGCACATACCCAGATTCCAGCCTCCCAGAAAGAAAGCTGGAGTTCAGCACAAACCACACTGTTTGCATCAATAGTCTAGGCACAGTGAACCACTCTTATCAGGTAGGGAATGGTGAGAATCATCTACAAATCCTGATTCCCAGGCACCAGCCAAGGGCCAACCTGGACAACAGGTGTTTCTACGGATAAGCAATCAGGCCTGCTGTGTTAACCCCGTTTTGCACAACATGTGTCCTGCAGAACTGCTCAGACAGGTCCATGAGGGATATTCACAAGGTGTTCATCACAGTGCTATTTGTGATGATGGGGATTCCCAGGAAATCTGGGCGTTTGGCACAGGGACATGGTTCATGGTTCAGTATGGTGGAGGCATGCCCTGGAATATCATGCAGCAATTAGAAGCAATGGATTATGTGTACATGTACTAACAGGAACAGATCTGAAAAACTTAATCTTTAGTGAAAAAGAAGATAAGAAACTGGATGAAATATATAATCCAATACTATTAATGTTAATTCAAAATATATACAGGTGCCATTTATAGAAATTTCAAAAACAGCAAATGTAATCTATGCTGTTAGAAGTCCAGATACAGGGGCACTCAGGTGGCTCAGTCGGTTAAGTGTCCAACTCTTGATTTCGGCTCAGGTCATGATCTCACATTCATGAGATAGAGCCCCACATCAGGCTCCTCACTGGGCGTGAACCTGCTTAAGATTCTCTCTCTCCCTCCCCTGATTTCATTCTCTTTGTCTAAAAACAAAACAAAACAAAAGTCCAGACACAAATTACCCTTGGAGAGGTAGTGACTGGAAAGGGGCATGAAATGTTTCTGGAGCACTGGTCTGTTTTTTCTCTTGAGCTGGGAGCCAGTCACAAAGGTGTGTCCATTTTGTGAAAATGTACCCAGCTGTGCACTTATGATTTGTGCATTTTTCCATGTGTATGTTACATGGCTATACAATTTACATGAAAACAAAAAATACATTCATTGAAAACGGCAAGGGGCGCCTGGGTGGCGCAGTCGGTTAAGCGTCCGACTTCAGCCAGGTCACGATCTCGCGGTCCGTGAGTTTGAGCCCCGCGTCAGGCTCTGGGCTGATGGCTCGGAGCCTGGAGCCTGTTTCAGATTCTGTGTCTCCCTCTCTCTCTGCCCCTCCCCCGTTCATGCTCTGTCTCTCTCTGTCCCAAAAATAAATAAAAAACGTTGAAAAAAAAATTAAAAAAAAAAAAAGAAACAAAGAAAACGGCAATACCCATCTGTAAGCGCCCATATGAAGGAAAAATAAACATTAAAATGTCCATGGAGGGGGAGCAGGAACAGAGATAAGATGTAAAATACATGCACACGCCCATGAACGCGTACACAAAACAGGCTTATGGGGATCAATGCTGTTAATATGCCACGAACAGAGGAATATTATTAATTTACCCCTCTGCACCTGGGGTTTAAAGAAAGAAAAAAAGAACGATGCTGAGAAGCTCACCTTGTGATCTCACCTTTCAGAGGAACTCGATTTCTTTGCAGTGTTTATGAGCCCATTTCTGTCTACCCAGTTTCCTAAGAGATTAGTGACCTCCACGCCCACACTGTCCCCAACCTGGAAGAGCTCCTGGGGTTACCTAGCAGTGCTGAGATCCCAGAGGGCCCACCAGCCTAGCTCCGGAACCCCAAAGGCTGCTCACGTCAACACCACTCTCGCTGAGTGATTTAGTAAAGAGGAAAGATACGCTCTAATCAAATCCCCGGAAAGACTTAAGAGAGCTTTGCAAGTTTTCACAAGAGCTGCATCCGAATCCCCTGGAGGGCTCATTAAAGCACCGAGTGCTGGGCCCCGCCCCCAGAGTTTCTGATTCAATAGTCCAGGGGAAGGCCAGAGAATTTGTATTTCTAACAAGTTCCCGAGTGCTGCTGTTGCTGGTAGTCCTGGAACCTCACTTTGAGAACCACCGATGCTCCAACAGAGAAGGAGGAAAAGTACAGCTACCAGTCATTTCTGATTAGCAAGCCTTGCTCCCTCAGGGCTACCCCAGGCTGCAAAACAAACCTCAACCCCGACTGCCATCTAACCAGATGGCATGACCCAAGAAGAGCTAATTCCACAGACACCACAGGAAACTCAGGAAGAGAAGATCTGTGGGCTTGGAGACATCAACAGGCCACTTCTGCAACCAGCCCCATCCTCCATCCTGCACAAGGGGTGGTCGTCTCTGGTTTCAGATGAGAAGTTTGGGCCCTGGCCAAGTTCACTAGAGTGGTGGTCTCAGGGAAATGTGGGTGCACGTCCAAGAAGGTAACTACATGATGAGCCCACTCAAGGAAAGAAAGTGTTACAGAAGGAAGTGGTTAGTAGGGTGTCTAGACCAGGACTTCCTAACCCCTTTGCACACTGAAAATGATAACATTTGCATTATTCATTTCAGAGTGCCTGTAAGAGGCTTGGCAAAAAAGAAAAATGATTACATTTATTTTATTTTATTTTATTTTTTTAATTTTTTTTTTAAATTTTTTTTTCAACATTTATTTATTTTGGGGACAGAGAGAGACAGAGCATGAACGGGGGAGGGGCAGAGAGAGAGGGAGACACAGAATCTGAAACAGGCTCCAGGCTCCGAACCATCAGCCCAGAGCCTGACGCGGGGCTCGAACTCACGGACCGCGAGATCGTGACCTGGCTGAAGTTGGACGCTTAACCGACTGTGCCACCCAGGCGCCCCAATTACATTTCTTTTATAGTATATAATTATAATAATAAAAAGGGTTTGGGGGTGCGCCTACGTGGCTCAGTCGGTTAAGCGTCCAACTTCAGCTCAGGTGGTGATCTCCTGATTAGTGAGTTCGAGTCCCACGTCGGGCTCTGTGCTGACAGCTCAGAGACTGGAGCCTACTTCAGATTTTGTGTCTCCCTCTCTCTCTGCCCCTTCCTTGCTTGCACTCTCTCTCTCTCTGTCTCTCTCAAAAATAAACATTATAATTTTTTAAAAAGATTTGGTGATGATATAAAATATAGAATTTGAATAAATTACAATAACGTGTACAGCCATCAGTTCTTGGGGCGGACCTGCTGCTCATTCCCAGCACCTAGGGAACCATGGCACTTTGACTGGGAAGCTTTGCTCTAGAGCCCACTGGTCCACAGAGCAGGAACCTGGTAGTGTTCCACCTGCCAGAGGCAAAAGACAGTCTGACTGAGAGGTCCCTGCATGGTGGTGTATTGGTTAGCTATAGCTGTGTAACAAAACTTGGCAGCTTAAAACAACACAGGACACTTATCACCTCAGTGTCTGTGGGTCTCCCATGAGATTGCAGTCGAGTCTGGGTTGCAGTCTTTGAGGACTTGACTGGGCTGGGGCGTCTACCCCCAAGATGGCTGACTCATATGACTAGCAAGTAAGCAGTGGCAGAGAATGAATAGCCCGAGGCCAACATCCAGGGTCATCTTTGAGGCTCCTGCCATAGGTGGCCTCTGGGGTGAACCGCTAGGGCTCTGTACTCACACCCTGGCCTGCAAGAACAATTCCTCTGGGCAATTCTCCTTCCTAAACTCTGATTTTGTGCTTGCCTTATCAGTTAGGATTAGGAGTGGCTGTTAAACAAAACACAAGTGGTTTAAACAAGATAAAAGTTTATTTCTCTTTCATTTAAAAGAAGACCAGAGATAAGTGAACCAAGGCTGACAGGGTGGCTCCACAGGCACCCGGGATGGGATTCTGTCTATCTTTCTACTCCTTCAACCTTGGGGCATGGCTTCCATCCCTCAGATCACAAAGCAGCTGGAAGTCCATCATCATACCCACATTCTAGGCAAGACGTAGGGGAAGGGCAAAGGACCAAAGACCTTTCCTAAGAAACCTCACCCTCCAACTTCCACTCACATCTCAGTGGTCATCCCTGGACACAAGGGAGTCTGGGAATGTCATTTCCTATCTGGCATATTGCTGCCCCCAATAATATCAGGGTATTGTTGGTAAGGGGGAAGAGGAGAAAGGGGATTGGGTAGACATGTCTGTAGTGGAGTTCAGGGGTACAAGAGCATCTGGCTCCGGGGGTCCCAAACAGACCAGGTTTGGCCACTTGCTGCCGACAAAACCCAAAGGCAGAGAAATGAGTGGAGGTGAAACAAGAAAGGAGTTTATTTCAGGGAGGCCAACACCAGGCAGATGGCGGACTAGCATCTCAAATACTGTCTCTGAAGTGTCAAAAATACTTCCAGGTTTATACAAGGAAAATGTGGGGGTGGGGGTGCCTGGCTGGCTCAGTCAGAAGATCTTGAAACTCTTGATCTTGGGGGTCATGAGTTCGAGCCCCATGTTGTACGTGGAGATTAGTAAAAAAATTAATAAATAAAATAAATAAATAAAGGCACCTGGGTGGCTCAGTCAGTTAAGTGTCTGACTTGAAATCGGCTTGGGTCATGATCTCACGGTTGGTGAGATCAGGCCCCACGTTGGACTCTGCACTGGCAGTGCAGAGCCTGCTTGGGATTCTCTCTCCATCTCTCTGCCCTCCTCCCCCTATTCTCAAAACAAATTAAAAAAAAAAAAAGGAAATTTCCCCCAAAATAATTTGGCCTCCCAATTTCCTTTATCCAGAGTGGGGGCGGGGGGCTGTTAATGGGAAACACGGGTATTTCTGGACCATGTAAACTTAGGTTCGGTGTAAAGAAACATGTACTTCTTAAAGTCAATATACTGGAATCCAGCCTACATATCAGCTTGGGAGGCTTTGCCTATTCCAAGACAGTGCTTGGGTTGATGGTAGGGGCTCTAGGAATCATTTTCTGGCTGGCAGTCCCAGAGCTTGGAGTCCAGCCCTACAGGTGCAGCACCTAGTCAGCTCTCTTGGGTGTGGCCACTTTCCCCAAGGCACTGCCATGGAGCAGAGCACCCCCACTGCTTGCAGGCTGGCCAACCTCTACTCCCCCCCACCTCTGTGCTTGGGATTCTCTGCCCCCTCCCACCTGCCCTCCCGGTGCTGCCCCTCCCTCCCTGCTCCTCCCTTGTCACCCAGCACAGGACCTCTTCAATCAGCCCAGGCTTTCCCTAAACACCTGATCCAGGACTTGCCTCAGTCAAAAGCTGCTCAGCTTTTGCCACCCCTGCCAAGGCCCTGAGGCAAGGGAATACACAGTCCTGGCTGGGGCTGCCCTAAGAGGGAAATGCCAGGAGAGCTATAAAATAATAGCCCAATACATTATCCTGCCTCAAGTGGTAGGTAGGGACCAACCTGGAAATACTATGGAGCTTAAAGTTTATTCTGTAGGCTTTGGAAACTACTGGAATTTTTTTTAAGTTTATTTATTTTGAGAGAGAGTGAGAGAGAGCACGTGCACGAGCAAGGGGAGGGGCAGAGAGAGAATCCCAAGCAGGCTCCTCACTGTCAGTGCAGAGCCTGACATGGGGCTCCATCTCACAAACCGTGAGGTCATGACCTGAGCCACGGAAATCAAGAGTCGGATGATTAACTGAGTGAGCCACCCAGGCACCCCCCTGTGCTCTTAATCATTACACTCTGCCATAGCATGTGACAGTCCTAGAGATGTCATTCATGATGTCTGCCAATCCTCAGTACCAAGTGAAACTGTCCCACCCATAGCTCCTGGGAAGTGTTTTTTAGTGGAACACCTGACTCCACCCTACACCCATGGCAGTAGCTGACTGGACCAAGGTGAGCACTGGACCTGAGACAAGTAAATCCACAGGTTGAATGGTATCCTCATATTCTCTTACGAGAGGATGTTTCCTTACACTTAGTGACTGAAACTAGGGCATGCTGGGGGATTCATCAGTTAATCATGGGAACAGAAGCTAAAAGGTCATGATGTGGGTAGGCCATGAGTAAGCAGAGATTATGAGGGAACAGAAAGGATGAATGAAATGAGTAAGCAGAGGATGTGGTCATCAGGGAAAGAAGACAGCAGATTGCCCAGGAGTGAGGGAGATCCCATGAGAAGGCAGCCTGGAGGGGTCTCAGGCTTTTGGTGCTTGGGCTCCTTTCTGCCTCTTTGTGGCCCAACGAGGCCCCAAGGCCTGTCTATCTGCCCCACATGGGACCTGCAGTTCACTTCATTGAGGAGTAACTGTTTCCTATAACCCCAAAAGTCCCAGTTGTTGTCAGCAGAGACAGGGGCAATAAGAAGGGGAGGGGCTAAGGAAGAAGATGCCCATAGGGGGCTCAGAAAAGTTCTGGCATATTCCTGGAAATCTAGAAGTCCACCTGCATGCATAGAGCTGGGCACATGCTCAGGAAAGACCTGAGGAGGTCCTAATCTCTCAGCTCCGGCTGACCTTGAGATTCTGTGCAAGTAGAAAGTGAAGGCCAAGGCAGAATTGTCAACTCCCCTGTTGGGTGTTGAAAGTGTGTCCTAACACACCCACAGAAGCCTCTGGCAACAACTGGGAGACTTACTGCTTCAGACACTTACTTACTTCCTTCCTCCTGACGCTTGAGATCTCTGTCCATTCATTAGCTGACCACTAAGCCAACAAGCAGAGACTTCAGTGGCTACTCATGACAAAGAATATACGGTGCAGAATTAGTTCAGAAACCAACAATGGGAATAAACAGCAGCCACGATTCACCTCGGAGAGGGGGAAACTCTGATTTCCAGAACTGTCACATTACATTATTTAAAGTGTCCAATTTTTAACACATTCATGAGAATTAAAAGACCCCAAAGTGGTGATGGTTACACTTATCTGTGAATATACTAAAGAGCATTGAATTGTATACTTTAGATGGATGAATTATATGGTATGCAAATGATATCTTAGTAAAGCTGTTTAAGAAAAATAAAATGCTTCACTACCTCATACTTTATGCTACATTTTCTGATTTTTTTAAAAAAAAGTTCATTTATTTATTTATTTATTTATTTATTTTTTAAATTTTTTTTCAACGTTTTTTATTTTTATTTTTGGGACAGAGAGAGACAGAGCATGAACGGGGGAGGGGCAGAGAGAGAGGGAGACACAGAATCGGAAACAGGCTCCAGGCTCTGAGCCATCAGCCCAGAGCCCGAAGTGGGGCTCGAACTCACAGACCGCGAGATCGTGACCTGGCTGAAGTCGGACGCTTAACCGACTGAGCCACCCAGGCGCCCCTCATTTATTTATTTTGAGGGGGGGGAGGGTGAGGGAAGGGACAGAGAGAAAGGGAGAGAGCAGGCCCGTGCTCAGTACACAGAGCCCAATGCGGGGCTCGATCTCACAACAGTGGTGTCAACAGTAGGACGCTTAACTGATGGAGCCACCCAGGTGCCCCTACATTTTCTGATTTCAAAGAATATGCTCACTTGGAAAAATATTAACCAAGAGGAAGCAGTTATTTAAAACTGAAATGTTGATGTTGACCGTCACTAAAATTCACCGAAATTTAGTAAGTGGTCAATGGCCAGCTTAATGAGATTATTTCCAAGGTCAAAACTAAATTCTCTCCTGGAACTTAAGATGTAGAAATATGACTGTGTAGCACATGGAATGCTCAACAGACGCTTGGCATAAAAAGAAATTTGGTCTGAGGCAATGATGGCAAAATGGTAACATCTGACAAAGCTAGGTGTTGGGTACATGGGAATTTGTTTTAATATTTTCTCTTACTATTTCATATGCTGCAAATACTTCATAACAATTTAAAAGAAAATAGAATGCTACTACACACCAATTAGAATGGCTAAAATGAAAAAGACTGACAATACCAAATGCTAACAAGAATGAGGACAACTGGAGCTCTTGCACACTGCTGGTGCGAATGGCAAATGTTACAGCCGTTCTGGAAAATGGCTTGGCACTTCCTTAGCAATTCAAACATAGAATTACTGCATGAGTCAGCTATTCTGCTTTTATTTACCTAAGAGAAAGGGGTAAATGAGAAATGAGTCCACACAGGTTCTCCTGGGTGGCTCAGTCGGTTAAGCGTCCGACTTGGGCTCAGGTCATGATCTCGTGGTCGTTGAGTTTGAGCCCCGCGTCAGGCTCTGTGCTGACGGCTCAGAGCCTGGAGCCTGCTTCAGATTCTGTGTCTCCCTCTCTCTCGGCCCCTACCCTGCTCATGCTCTGTCTCTGTCTCAAAAATAAATTAAAAAAAAAAACATTAAAAAAAAAGAAATGAGTCTACACAAAGACTTGTATACAAATGTTCATGGTAGCTTTATTCATAATAGCTTGATGAATGGATAAAGAAGATGTGAGATGTATATATCTAAATATATTTATACATATAAATATATTTAGATATATATATAAATATATTTATACACACACACACAATGGAATAGTACTTGGCAATGACAAAGAATGAAATCTTGCCATTTGCAACAACATGCATGGAATTGGAGGGTATTATGCTAAGCGAAATAAGTCAATCAGAGAAAGACGGGTATCATATGATTTCACTCATATGTGGAATTTAAGAAACACAACAGATGAACATAGGGGAAGGGGGAAGAAAAAGTAAGATAAAAACAGAGCATTGGGTGTCATACGTAAGAGATGAATCACTGGGTTCTACTCCTGACACCAAGACGACACTCTATGTTAACTAACTTGAAAAAATAAATCGGAAATAGCACAAATACTAATCAACAGGGGAGTGAATAAATAAATTGTAGTATATCCACACAATAGAATACTGCTCATCGATAAAAAGGAATGAACTGGGGGCGCCTGGGTGCCTCAGTCATTTAAGAGTCTGAATCTTGATTTTGGCTCCTGAGCCCCCAGTCAGGCTCCACTGGGTGTGGAGACTGCTTAAGATTCTCTCTCTCTTGGGGCGCCTGGGTGGCTCAGTTGGTTGAGCCTGGGACTTCAGCTCAGGTCATGATCTTGAGATTCGTGAGTTCAAGCCCCACATCCCCCGTGCTGCTATCAGCGCCGGCCCTGCTTCGGATTCTCAGATTCTCTGTCCCCCTCTCTCTGCCCCTCCCCTGCTTGCAGTCTCTGTCTCAAAAATAAAAATAAACATTAAACAAAAGGGAGTGCCTGGGTGACTCAGTTGGTTAAACGTCCAACCTTGGCTCAGGTCATGATTTCATTGTGCATGAGTTTGAGCCCCACACCGGGCTCTGTGCTGACAGCTCAGAGCCTCGAGCCTGCTTCAGATTCTGCGTCACCCTCTTTTCCTCTCCCCTGCTCTCATTCTGTCTCTCTCTCTTTCTCAAAAATAAATAGTAAACATTTAAAAGAAAAAAAAGATTCTCTCCTCCTGCCCCTTCTCCCCCACTCTTGTACGCATACGCACTCTCTTCCAAAATAAATAAATAATTTTTTAAAAAAGGAGTGAACTATTTTTTTAAGTTTATTTATTTTTGAGAGAGAGAGAGAGAGAGACAGAGCATGAGTGGGGGAGGGGCAGAGAGAGGGAGACACAGAATCTGAAGCAGGCTCCAGGCTCTGAGCTGTCAGCACAGAGCCCCACGCGGGACTCTAACTCAAAGACCGGAGATCTTGACCTGAGCCAAAGTCAGACGCTTAACCCACTGAGCCACCCAGGTGCCCCAGGAGTGAACTATTGATACGCCCTATGACATAGATAAATCTCAAAATGCATGCCAAGTGTGTAGAGATTACTTTTAAAAATCTTTAAAAGAAAGAAAGAAAGACGGAAGAAAGAAAGAAAAAAGGGAAATGGTAAAAGGCCTCATAGATGGCTGAGGAGGAGGATGGGTTCAAGGGCACAAGTCCTGGGTCAGGCTTGGGAAGGGCACTGCCACCCAGCCAGCCTCTGAATCAGGAAGCACGAACAGGCCAAGGAAGACACATGAGCTGAGAGCTCACCGGGCGTTGGTGGAGAAGGAGACCCCATTCTTTATGTTTCTGCCCAACTGCTGTGGGAGCCTGGGGCGTGGGGAGAAGGACACGGCTTTGAACCTGCTGTTGAGAAAAGCAGGAAGCCAGCCACCTGGTTCCAGTCCAAGGCTTGTCAGACATAAAGCTGGAGCTCATTAATCAGTAATGAAGCCAGTTGGTGTATTTATGGGTTTTACCCTAGCAACCTGGGGGCAAAGTGGAGGAACAAAAAATTTCAAATGCCAGTTCCCTCCTGGCCTCCTGGGCCATGCTGGCTTCTCCCACAAGGCAGACAGGCCTTGCAGAATCTGTAGATAGGCCTATCTCTGGTGTGTGGGGAGGCCGGTGTGCCGCCCCTGAGGCCTGGCCTGTGGCCTGTAGCCAGGTGCCCATGTCTCGGGGCCTCTGCTCGCGTGTCTGTCAGCGCCGTGCACTTGGCCACCTCAGACCCCTGGCTGGGGGTGTGCGTTTGCTCTGCTGACTGCCAGCCTCCAAGTCCTCTCTGTTCAGGGAGGAGAAGCATCAGAAGTACCTAGCAGTCAGCATCTCTGGAGCCCTACCCTTTTATTTCTTTTTTTTTTTTTTTTAAGTTTAATTATTTTGAAAGACACAGAGACAGTGGGAGTGGGGGAAGGACAGAGAGCGAGGGAGACAGAGAATCCCAAGCAGGCTCTGCACTGTCTGTGCCCAATGCAGGGCTCGAACCCACGAAACCAGGAGATCGTGACCTGAGTCCAAACCAAGAGTCCACGCTTAACATAGTGAGCCACCCAGGCGCCCCTGGAGCCCCAACCTTTAGTCTGTTCCCCGCCTCTGAGGCATCTCCATGGATTTAACGGGCAGTAGACCTACTCTCTCCTCCAAAGAAGGAAAACCCTTCTCTTGGGTGACTTTCAGCCAGAGCACATGCACTTTTCATAGTAATCCATTACATTGAATCCTGCTCTGTCAGAGTTTTTTCATCTTTAATTATCTTGTGATGACAAAATTACATGCTGTTCGGAAACAAACAATGTAGAAATGTATAATTCTCTGTGATTCCACCTTCCAGAAGTAACCCCTGCTCACTCTGGTTTGTATTCCTCAGGATATGTGCATATGTATTCTTATATATGAGAATGTATTAACTTTACTTTTATATTTTTTTACTGTGCTAAAATACACATAACATTAAATTTTTTATAACATTGTATAACATATACGAAGAAAAAAGTTTAATTTTATACAATTTAAAATAAAAATTTTAATTTACCATTTAAACTATTTTTAAGCATATAGTTGTGGCATTAAGCACGTTCACATTGTTGTGGAACTATTACCACCAACTATCTCCAGAACTTTCTCATCATCCCAAACTGAAACTCTGTGCCCATTAAACACCAACTCCCCATTCTCCCCACCACCACCCCAGCCCCTAGCACTCAGAGTGTCTCTGTGACTTTGGCTACTCTAGGGACTTCATATAAGTGGAATTATACAATATGTGCCCTTTTTTTTTTAAGTTTCTATTTATTTAAGTAGTTTCTTTGCCCAACACGGGGCTTGAACTCACAACCACAAGATCAAGAGTCACATGCTCCTCCAACTGAGCCAGCGAGGTGCCCCGTATTTGTCCTTTTATGTCTGGTTTATTTCACTTGGCATAATGTTTTCAAATTTCATTCATATTGTAGCATGTGTCAGAATTTCATTCCTTTTTAAGGCTGAATGATATTCTATTGTATAGACAGACCACATTTTGTTTATCCATATTCATCCATCAGTGGACATTTGGGTTGTTTCCACAAGCATGTATTCATATATATAAGAATACATTCTTGGAGTACCTAGGTGGGTCAGTCGGTTAAACATCTGACTTTGGCTCAGGTCAAGATCTCGAGTTTATGACCTTGAGCCCCACATCTGCTGTCAGCACAGAGCCCACTTTGGATCCTCTGTCCCCCTCTCGCTGCCCCTCCCCCCCCCACTGTCAAAAATAAAGCATTTTAAAAAACAAAAATGAAAAAATGAAAAAATACATATATTCTTGGGGCATCTGGCTGGCTCAGTTGGTGGAGTATGCAACTCTTAATCTCAGGGTAGTGAGTTCGAGCCCCATGTTGGGTGTAGATATTACTTAAAAAATATATGTTTAAAAAAAGAAAAGAAAAGAATATATTCTTATATGAAAGAATGTCAGTTAATCCTGTTGATTGTCTCTCAGCCCAATCCACTTTTTTACACAGAAGAGATCAGCAGGCATGTTTTCTCTCCTTCCATGTCCATAATCTCTAATCAGATGCCCGCCTAGGTCAAGCTCCTCTGATATTCTGTATCCTGTAGTGCTTTTTGCTTCTGTGCCTTTGTCCTACTGATCTTACCTTTCTTCTAGGAATTTCTATGCTCTTCCGCTTAGCCAATCCCTTCTTGGCCTCCCCAACAGTCCAACTCTCCCTATGTCCAGTGTTCCCTACTGTTTGTATCCACAGCAGCACTTTAGAGATCAGCACATAATTTACCTCTTTTTGTATTATTATTACTTCCCAACTAATTGTAGGCACACCTTGAAGATGTGGTTGTTGTCTTTATATTCTCCCTGCTCTAAATTCGATAGTGGGCACACTGATTTATGGAAGGCTGACTCCACAGAATCCTGAGATCCTTAGACTCAAAGAGGCATCTATAAGCATGCAGTGACAAAACAAAGACGTATTTTATGCAGATTTGTGTTTCTCATGGGGGAAAAAAACTAAACTAAATGTCCTTTGTAAGCTGTAAGAACTGTGGTTTTCTCTCCACATCTGGTTAACACTCCCCATCTCATCAATATATGGACAATATACATTTACTGTACCCTTGGGGTTGGCATTTGGAATCATGACTATGAAGTCATTTTGCAGGCCTTGCGGCACAGGACTTGGATAGGAACCAGCAGGGTGGAGAGGAAAGCGTGCTGGAAGAGATTTGAAAATCATATGCGATCATTATGAACAACTTTGTGCCAATAAATTTGGAAAATTAAACGAAAGAGACAACCTTGTAGATGTAAAGTAACAAAATCAATTCGATAAGATACGGAATGTCAGAATAAATCAATAACCTTTTAAAAAGATAAAGCAGAAGGTAAAAAATATCTCCCAGTGCCCACACTCTACCCTCTACAAAAGAAAGAAAAGGAGGAAGGAAGGAAGGAAGGAAGGGAAAGGAACCAACTTCAGACACTTTCATGGATGTGTTTTACCCATCTTCAGAAAATGGGAAATCCTACCTTATGTGAACTGTTATGTAAAATGGAAAAAAAAAGGGAAACTGTGCAACTTATTTTATGGGGCTATTAGAAGCTTGATATCCAAACCAGATAAATACAATAAAGAGAAAATTGACTAAACTCGTTTATGAGCACAAATTCAAGAATTTTGAATAAAATGTTATCAAGTTGAATCCAGCAGTGTATAAGACACTAAAACATCATGGCCAAGCAGAGTTATTGCAGGCATGCAAGGATGGTTCAACACCAGCAAATCTATTATGGAATTCAGTGTTGATAGAAGAAAAAAGATTTGTGTGGGCATCATGAGACAGACTTAAGTTCTATCTCTGTTCTGCCATTAACCAGTATAACCTTTGCCTCTCTCCAACCCACTTCCAAAGGGGCTCTCAGGAGGGGCTCTTCACTGAGAAAGGGAGCACAGCTTTGAGAAGTAGCCTGTTCCTCCCCCTGCTCCATTTTCTTCACCTGGAAAATGAAGAAAGAGTCTATCATTTTATAAGCCTTGTGAAAGGAACATGATAGAGTCAAATAAAATAAGAATGGAAAAATTGCCAAGTAGCTGGGCCCTGGCTGAGTAATTTTATCCAAGGTGCTGGTGGGCTCCTTAGAGGAGATCAGGCCCACATTGCCACCCTGTGGCATGTTGGGAAATACATAAAAGGTATAGGCACCACTATGGCCGACTGATTGCAGACAAGAAGAAACAAATTTGGACTAAATACAGTAGTGGATGAAGGCACCTGGGTGGCTCAGTCAGTTGAGCTTCCGACTTCGGCTAAGGTCATGACCTTGCAGTTGGTGGGTTCAAGCCCCGTGTCAGGCTTGCTGCTGTCAGCACAGAGCCCTTTTTGGATCTTCTGTCCCTGCCCCCGCCTCACCCTTGCTCGCACTCTGTCTCTCTCTATCTCCAAAAAAATATATCTATAAAAAACTTTAAAAATAAATAAACATTATAAATAAATACAGTGGTGGATGACGGAGGTACACACTACCACTTGAAGTACTTTCTTTCTTTTTTAACTGTTTTTTTTTAAGTTTGTTTGTTTGTTCATTTATGTAGGTAATCTCTACACCCAGGTGCCTCTGAAGTAGGTTTCAAAACAAAACAAAACTGAAGCAGATCAAGCCTCTAGATTTGTATTGTCAAAATACAGTAGTCACAGCTGTATGTGGCTATTTATATTTCAGTGAATTAAAATTTCATAAAATTAAAAATCCAACTCCTCAGTCACACTAGCCACATCTCAAGTGCTCAATAGTCACATGTAGCTAGTGGCTGCCATATTGGACAGTGCAGATATAGAACATTTCTGTTATTACAGGAAGTTCTATTAGACACTACTGGCCTAGCTCTAACTACCAATTTGCAGGGAATACAGAGGATAAAGGAACATGTCAAATCACACCATGAAGATGCACTCAGCAACATTCAGGCTATGGGAAATTCTTATGGGCAAATTATCCAATTGCTTCAACAACAACAATAGCAACACATTATAAGTAAAAAATGAAATGGAAGGTATACGTATAGACTAACAACTTAAGAAACATATCATCAGTAGGACTTATTTGCATCTTGATTCAAAAACTATTAATTTTGGGGGCGCCTGGGTGGCGCAGTCGGTTGAGCGTCCGACTTCAGCCAGGTCACCATCTCGCGGTCCGTGAGTTTGAGCCCCGCATCAGGCTCTGGGCTGATGGCTCAGAGCCTGGAGCCTGTTTCCGATTCTGTGTCTCCCTCTCTCTCTGCCCCTCCCCCGTTCATGCTCTGTCTCTCTCTGTCCCAAAAATAAATAAACATTGAAAAAAAAAATTAAAAAAAAAAAAAAACTATTAATTTTGTATAAAACCAGTTGGGGAAATGTGAACACGGAGTAAATAATTGATGGTATGAACTGACAATTGTTGCGGGGGGGTGTTATGGGTTATGTTTTTTTATAACATAAAAGAACATATGTTCTTTACATTAAACATTAAAGAACATTATTTTCTTTTACAAAAGCCTTTAACTCTTTTTAAAAAACTTTTTTAATGTTTATTTACTTTTGAGAGAGAGAGAAAGACAGAGTGTGAGCAGGGGCAGGAGGGGCAGAGGGAGAGGGAGAGACACAGAAGTCAAAGTGGGCTCCAAGCTCTGTGCTGTCAGCACAGAGCCCGACGCGGGGCTTGAACTCATGAACTGTGAGATCATGACCTGAGCTAAAGTCAGACACTTAACTGCCTGAGCCACCCAGGTGCCCCTGAAAGTCTTTAACTCTTAGGGGCACTTGGCTGCCTCAGTCATTGGAGCATGCGATTCTTGATCTCAGGGTCATGAGTTCAAGCTCCATGTTGGATGTAGATATTACTCAAAAAAATAAAATCTTTAAAAAAAAAGTCTTTAACTCTTAGAAATACATTTTGAAAAATTAGTAGATGAAAGGATATGCTGTCTCTAAGACTTGTTTCAAAACATTCTAGGGATGGGGAGTGGGTAAAAGGAACAGAGGGTATGAGACTGGCCATAAATTGATAGCTTTTGAATCTGGGTGATAAGTAAGTACTAAGGGTGCCCAGATATCTGGTCAAACATTATTCTGAGTGTGTCTGTGAATGGTTTTAGATGAGATTAATGCTTACATTGGCTGACTTCCTAATGTGGGTGGGCCTTATCCAGTCAGTTGATGGCCTGAGTTGAACAAAAAGGCTGAGGAAGAGGGAACTCCTCATGCCTGACTGCCTTTGAACAGGGATATTGTTTTTTTCTCGTCTTCAAACTGGAACTAAAACATGGGCTCTCTGGGTCTCCAGCTTGCAGACTGCAGATCTTGGGACTTGTCAGCCTCCATAACTGCATGAGCCAATTCTTTGTAATACATCTCATATATATATATATATATACACACATACACACATCCTATTGGTTCTGTTTCTCTGGAGAACCTTCAAGAATACACTGGATAAATACACCCCATTACTGGAGGGGCACCTCAGTGGGTCAGTCGGTTAAGCATCTGACTCTGGATTTTGGTTCAGGTCATGGTCTTGCTGTTTGTGGGTTTGAGTCCCACATCGGGCTCCTTGTCGATGGTGCAGAGCCTGCTTGGGATTCTCTCTCTCTCCTCTCTGTCTCTCTCTGTTTCTCTCAAAATAAATGAACAAACTTAAGAAAAAAAACTACTGGATAAATACTCCACTGGGCCCCATGAATTTTCAGCACAGTTGTAGGCAATTTATAGCCTTATAGACACTTAGAGTCACCAGTACAGCCTCTCTTCCATAATTAGAATATCCAGTCCAAGATAATCTTCATACCTCCTCCTCTCCCCACCCGCCCCCCCCCCCCCCAGACTGCTTCTGGTTGGAATCCTCTAGCAGTGAGTAGGTGTGGCTGGATTCCTGTCTATTTCTCTACCTTACACTTTCCCTCCCCTCCTCCAGCTCTAGCTTCTCAGAAGTAAGGTTGAGTGGAGGGAGGAGTTGTGTCTGTCCTGACCTGTTGCTCTCTCTGAGCCAGGTGTCTAAAGCTGATTCTCTCTCCCTTGAGAGTTTTCTTGGGCTCTTCAATGATTCTCCCTACTGTCGTCCTCTCCTGAGGTCGTGGAAATAGAGGCATGGGCATTGCTACCCTCAGCCCTGGGCATTGGGCAGCACCCTCCAGCTTCTTTATGTGTTCACACGCACACACACACACACACACACCCCACCCCAGAAGTCCTCTTGGACAGTCTCTAAGACAATCCCAAGGAGGCTGTCTCCTTTGGGACCAAGAAAACACTCAGACAACCATTCTCCCAATACGCTCTGGAAGGGTAGGTGGATGCAGTGTGGTAGTGCTCCTTCTCCTGGCCCCCATGACAATGAGCTTGCTGGCATTTGCTATTTATTTATTTATTTATAAAATGTTTCTTTATTTAGAGAATGAGTGGGGGAGGAGCAAAGAGAGAGGGAGACAGAGGATCTGAAGCAGCCTCTGTGCTGAGAGCAGACAGCCCAATGTGGACTCACACTCATGAACTATAAGATCATGACTTGAGCCAAAGTCGGACACTTAACTGATTGAGCCCTCCAGGTGCCCCATGCCTTTTATTTACTTATTTAGTTTAGTTTATTTATTTATTTTGAGAGAGAAAGAGACAGCACAAGTCAGGGAGGGGCAGAAAGAGAGGGAGAGAGAGAGAGACTCCCAAGCAGGCTCCATGCTGCCAGCACAGAGCTTAACACGGGGCTTGAACCCACGATCCCCGTGAGGTCATGACCTGAGCTGAAACCAAGAGTCAGATGCTTAACCGAGTGAGCCACCCAGGCACCTTCATCATTTGTTCTTTAGAAGTCTTGGGTGTGGGGGTGCCTGGGTGGCTCAGTTGGTTAAGCGTCCGACTTTGGCTCAGGTCACGATCTCGTGGTCCGTGAGTTCGAGCCCCGCATCGGGCTCTGGGCTGATGGCTCAGAGCCTGGAGCCTGTTTCAGATTCTGTGTCTCCCTCTCTCTCTGACCCTCCCCCGTTCATGCTCTGTCTCTCTCTGTCTCAAAAATAAATAAACGTTAAAAAAAATTTTTTAAAAGAAGTCTTGGGTGTGGAGCTGACACCTCTCACTCTGGTCCTGGGCTTCTTCATGGCTGGGTGGGGAGTGGGGGCTGGGGGAACCGACCGTGGCATTCTGACATGTGTGCAAACAGGCCAACCCTTGACCAATTCGGACTTGGAGCTCAGGCATAAACTCAGTCTTCCTCCATCCTCCCATGGATGATTCGGAGGCACCTTTTATGTGGTGCCTCAGAAAGTCCCCAAAGATATCAGGGCCCAATTGTCTACAGCATGGATGAGCTCACATTGGCATTCCCTCCTTCCCTGTTACTCTTTCCTGGCCCCTGCTCCCATCCCCTGGGACCACTCCAGAAAATAAACTATACAAGGAAGCCCCTTCCTCAGGCTCTGCTGTTTGTTTGTTTTTTTAAGTTTATTTATGTTGAGAGAGAGAGAGAGAGAGAGAGAATGAGAGAGAACTGGGAGCAGGCTCCACACTGTCAGTGCAGAGCCTGATTCAGGCTCGAACTCACGAACCATGAAATCATGACCTGAGCCGAAACCAAGAGTTGGTGGCTTAACTGATTGAGCCACCCAGGCACCCCTTAGGCTCTGCTTTTGAGGGTTGGTGAGGAGACAGGCTCATTAGGCTTTGGGTTAAAAGGCATCAACTCCCCACATACATATATCGTTCCCCAATTAACCTGTCATTTTTTGGGGGGTAGATGGGGTCTTAGACACAGCAACTACTACCCCCTCCTCCTCAAATCGCTTCAACTATTTTCCCCTTCACACTCTCAGACCTTTCCTGTCGCTGTCCCCCAGGGTAGCTGAACAGGTCTGACAACCATTTCCTTTGTAAATCTGGTGATACATGTCAATTTGGCACCTCACTCTGAAAATTCATACTTACTGTCACTTGGTATCTCTGTAGGAGCTTCCATTTTCATATACTGTTACATACTAAGCATTCAAACGAGAGTTCCTTTTCTGGAAAACAATGACATCTAGGTTGTGTGTGTGTGTGTGTGTGTGTGTGTGTGTATGTGTGTGTAATAGGATTTCCAGTTCTCCTATCATCCTGGTCGCATCCCCCACCAGCCCCAGGTCGTGTTCTGAGCTGGATTCCTAACGTCAGTCTGAAACTATGCCTGCTCTCTGCCCACTGCTAGTGACACATATGAGGCCGAAATACTCCACAGCTATAAATGCAGCCTAATATTGTATTCATTTTAGCAGCCACGTCATCTGGCTACTTCGGCAGGAGCTCCCAATCCCCATTTCCTAATGCCTTCTGGACACTTCCACTTGGATGCCTGTGGGCTCCTCAGATTAACAAGTCTAAGATGGCTGCTCATTATGTCCTCCCACTGGCTGCGTCGTGTGTTTGTGGTCTTGGTGGAGGGAGTCATCCAAGCAGTGTCCTGGGCAAGCCTCTTCAGAGACTTTCCTAAGGCTTTTGACTCCTCCTTCCCTGCTCACCTGACCCTGCCTATCCCCAGACTCTCTGTGTTCTAAGGCCCAAACATCTCTTGGTCTCTGCTGCTTCCTCTGACCTCCCTCTGATCTCTACTTAGCTTTTCTTTTTCTTTTTTTAAAAATTTATTTATTGGGGCACCTGGGTGGCTCAGTCGGTTAAGTGGCTGATTCTTGATTTTGGCTCAGGTCATAATCTCATGGGTTGTGGGTTCGAGCCCCACATTGGGCTCCAAGCCGACGGTGTGGAACCTGCTTGGGATTCTCTCTCTCTCTCCCTCTCTCTCTGCCTCTCCCCTGCTTGCTCACACATGCACTCTCTCTTTAAATAAATAAATACACAAGTAAATAAATAAAGTTTATTTATTTATTTTGAGAGAGAGAGAAAAAGCAGGGGAGGGGCAGAGAGAGGGAGAAAGAGATTCCCAAGCAGGCTCCCCGCTCAGCAGGAAGCCTGATACAGGGCTTGATACCACAACCCTGAGATCATGCCCTGAACCGAAATCAAGAGTCAGACGTTCAACCGACTGAGCCACCCAGGCGCCCTTACTTAGCTTTTTCGGAGTCAAGTCAGATCTCATCACTTTTCAGGGTTAGAAATTCTTGCGGCCTTTTTGTTGACCATATGATCAGCAAGCTTTTGATTCATCAGTAAAAGATACAAGCCTCCACAAACTGGCCTTCACAGCCTTCCTCAGCCTCAGTCCATGCCCACACACGGGGCTCAGGCAGAAGGCCTTCCTCCCAGGTCAATACCTCAGGTACAGTGTGACTGTGGTTTGAAGCTCAGTGTCCCTCTTCATTTCTGCCACCAAGTCCCTGGATTCCAGTCTCTGACAGTAACTCAGTGACTGTGGTTTTCTAGTCCTTTCCAGGTATTACTTCCCGCTCTCTTCATTTCTCAGGATCACGCTCACTGCGTCCAAATAACAGTCATCTGAGTACATATTCCCCAATCCCCTGGGAGCATCGAGTGGCCATGGCTCATTAGGAGGCTACACAGTGGACTGCATGCTTCACTCTCAGTACCCTCGCTTTGAGGACAGGATTCTGGAACACTGTGATCTTCTCCACACACACCTCTCTGTTGATGTCATCCTGAGAGACTAACCTTGGGGTGCTTTTTTTTTTTTTACGTTTATTTATTTTGAGAGAGAGAAGTAGAGCATAGGAGGGGCAGAGAGAGAGAGAGAGGGAGAGAGAGAATCCCAAGTAGGCTCCACCTTGTCAGCACAGAGCCCAATGCAGAGATCAAACCCACGAACCATGAGATCATGACCTGAGCTGAAGTCAAGAGTCAGACCCTTAATCGACTGAGCCACCCAGGCGCCCCACCTTCCAGAATTTTAATGCCTTAGATGACTTCATAATATTCAATCACTCAGGTGCCTTATTTATTGTACATTGCTTTCTGGGTTTTGTAGCGGTCTCTTTGTTTTGTTGTTTTGCTATTGTAAATAATGTTGTAATAAATATCCTCTTACATCCATTTAAAAATATTTCTCTGTTTTCTGGGGTGCCTGGGTGGCTCAGTCAGTTAAGCACCCGACTTCGGCTCAGGTCATGATCTCACGGTTCATGAGTTCAAGCCCCATGTTGGACTCTATACTGCCAGCTCAGAGCCTGGAGCCTGATTCAGATTCTGTGTCTCCTTCTTTCTGCCTCTCCCCTGCTCATGCCTCTGTCTCTCCGTGTCTCTTTCTCCTTCTCAAAAGTAAATAAACATTAAAATTTTTTTTAAATAAAAATATTTCTTTGTTTTTTTGTCAATACAGTCCTAGAAGTGGAATTTTTTTTAAGTTTCTTAAAACTTAAAAAAATTTTTTTAAATTTATTTTTGAGGGAGAGAGAAAGAAACAGAGTGTGAATGGGGTAGGGGTAGAGAGAGAGGAGACACAGAATCTGAAGCAGGCTCTGTGCTGTTAGCACAGACCCCTTCATAGGGCTCGAACCCACCAATCATGAGATCATGACCTGAGCTCAAGTGAGACGTTTAACCAACTGGGCCACCCAGATGCCCCTCGAAGTGGAATTTTTTTTGTGTTAGTTCATTTGTTTGTTTGTTTAAGTAATCTCTACACCCAACATGGGGTCTGAACTCACAACCCTGAGATCAAGAGTCTGCTCCGCGGACTGAGCCAGCCTGGCACCCCTACAAGTGGGAATTTTTGAATTAGGTATCAACACTCTTATTTCAGGAGTTTGATATAGATAAATTATTCTCCATAAAGGTTGGTTGTGATTTTATTCTTCTATAGCATCTTCTTGTGATCAACACTCATTGGGTGTTATCTTTCGGGGAGACTGGGAGGGGGATATTTGCAATTTGATAGATGGAATAATTGCATCTCAGGCTTTACCGAGTCTCATGTGGAGGCTGGTCTGTGCTCTACCTGTGGGTTGCACAGTTAACATTGCCTGAGAATTTTCTCCAGATTTTGGCAACCGTCTGACAGGCGCTATTCAACAGAAGATGGCTGCTCTTTGCCTATTTAGAAGACCTGACACACAGTGACGGCTTAATTTCCAGGCAGTGATGGGAGTCCATGCAATTGAATGGCAGCAGTATAAATATTTCTTGGCTCTTTCAAAAGATTCCCTCTCACGCCCCAGCTTAAGTCAAAATTTCAATGTCCTGTGACATTTAAGAATTGTAGCTCATTCCAAAGCCTTGCCCTCCCCCCACACGCAGCATGCCCCAATTTTCTGGATAATTTGAGGGGAAAAATGAGCATGTCTGAATAAAAAACATTCGTTTAACTGGCTGATCCACCCAGGCACCCCCAAAAACATTCATAACTAATAAAATCTGCATAAAGGCATTTCTGGTTTTACATAATGGACATGTGGGGGATTCTAGAAAGTTGTAACTGAAATCCTACTTCTAATTTCTCTAGGATTAACTCAAGGTGATTCTTTTTTTTTTTTTTAATGTTTATTTTTGGGAGAGAGACAGAGTGTGAGTGCAGATGGGGCAGAGAGAGAGGGAGACAATCTGAAGCAGACTCCAGGCTCCAAGCTGTGAGCACAGAGTCCAACATGGGGCTCAAACCCCTGAACTGTGAGATCATGACCTGAGCCCAAGTCAGATGCTTAACTGACTGAGCCACCCAGGCACCCCTAACCCAAGGTGATTTTCTTTGTAAAAGAAATAATAGCATCTCCATTTTGGCAAATCTTCTTTTTTGTCCAGCTGGAGCACCGAAAGTCAGTCAGTTAGCTTACTGTGTGAAGACTAGCCTCATGTGTGAAGAACATTGTACTGGGAGCTGTGGGAGGGACCAGTTTGGGTCTTGGGTCCATTACTGTCACAACTGTTCCCACTATCTCCTCAGCCTTTGGATACCAGCAGCTGGAAGGGTACAGCTGAGGGAAAGCAGATACATGTAGAAAATGACCCCAGAGGTCACCAGCCCATACAGTAGCGTCCCCGAATTGGCCAGCAATGTTAACTGACAGTTTCTGTTGAAACTGAAAACTGTTCCTACAGGGAAAATCCTGCCCTTCTCTGGTTTACAGGAAGGCTAAAAGTTTTGACGGATGGAGATAGCATGGCATGGAAACAAGCAACTTGGTCCCGAACCAACACAGAACATTCCTTAAATCCCCCATCAACTTTGCTTTTCAGTATCTTAATGTAATGCAACCAAACCCAAGTTCATGATATAATTCCGTGGAAGAAAAAAGCAAATGAGCAGGGATCCGATACAAATGGGACATGTCCACAAAATGCCATTTTGAAGTTTGCGGTTTGGCGATTGGAATGCTTTTTCCCAGGGAAAAACAGAGCAGTGCTTACAGTGGTTGTTAGATTCCTAGGCTAGACCTCAAAATTCTATATAATTCATACTATGGCTGAAATACCCGTCTTTTGCAATTAAGCATTAGTAGGAAACAATGTGATTTCGCAATAATATTTTTTTTTTATAAGTCCTATGCAACATCTAGTTACTTAGGTTTTTTTTTTTTTTTCTTTTTTTTTTTTTTTAATTTTTTTTTTTTTCAACGTTTATTTATTTTTGGGACAGAGAGAGACAGAGCATGAACGGGGGAGGGGCAGAGAGAGAGGGAGACACAGAATCGGAAACAGGCTCCAGGCTCTGAGCCATCAGCCCAGAGCCCGACGCGGGGCTCGAACTCACAGACCGCGAGATCATGACCTGGCTGAAGTCGGACGCTTAACCGACTGCGCCACCCAGGCGCCCCTCGCAATAATATTTTTAAGACACAATGAAAAACAATTTTGGAACAGAAAATAAAACAGGTTTTGTTCATCTGAAGCACTAGTGCTTTAAAAAACAAAAACAAAACAAAACAAAAAACAGACTTTCCGGGGCGCCTGAGTGGTTCAATTGGTTAAGCATCGCTCTTGGTTTTGGCTCAGATCATGATCTCAAGGTTCATGAGATCAAGCCCATATCGGGCATTACAGAGCCTGCTTCAGCTTCTCCCTCTCCCTCTCTCTGCCCCTCCCCTGCTTGTGGGCTCTCTCTCTCTCTCTCTCAAAATAAATACATAAACTTAAAAAAAAAACCCACAGGCTTTACTAGAAAGTAGGGAGAAGCCGTTCACTTTGGGGAAGATTTTAACAGGTACTTCTGGGAACTCTTAAAGGGTTTAGGACTTGAAGTCACCGGTTCTTTTTGCCTAATTTTACTTCACAATTGATGGCTTTCCTTTTTTATTGAATACAATCATAGCACTAAAGCCACTCAGATTGAACATCAGCCATGACGGGGTGGGCTCTGGGCTTGAATGTGAAATTCAAAGGGGGAGAGACTTTTTTTTAAGTTTATTTATTTATTTTTGAGAGAGAGCGTGAGCGAGACACGGACAGCGAGAGAGGGAGAGAGAGAATCCCAGGCAGGCTCTGCACCATCCGTGCAGAGCTCAATGTGGGACTCGAACTCACAAACCACAAGATCCTGATCTGAGCCGAAGTCAGGTGCTTAACCCAGGTGCCCCAAAAGGGGTAGAGATTTTACTGAAGTGACTGTGTACAAGATGGAGAGAGGCTCTTGGAGATAAAGGTACAAGGTAAAAGAGGATATAATTGAGAAAAGGTTGTCTGAGGTGGAGTTCCTTTGCCCGGTGAGGTGACAGATGGCAGTGAGAGTAAAGAATTGTGAGGGTAGAGAAGGCTGGGGTCCACCAGTGTCCTGGGCCAGCAGAATGGCTCTGTCAGCTTCTGAGAACTTGGGCGCTATATCTGCAGTTTTGGGTATAGATGGAAGGCACCATGTGTATCCGGCCATTCATTTATGATACCTGCTGTTTGAAACTAAAAGCAGGGTTCCTGGGTGGCTCAGTCGGTTGAGCATCTGACTCTTGGTTTCGGCTCAGGTCATGATCGGATCGTTCATGAGTTCAAGCCCCATGTCGCATTCTGCGCTGACACTGTGGAGCCTCCTTGGGATTCTCTCTCCCTCCCTCTCTGCCCCTCCCCACCAATAAGATAAATAAAAACTTAAAAAAAAAAGAACACCTAAGAGCACACCAGACTCTTAGAGCCCATTGCCAAAGGTGGTCTCCCTGGTGCACTGGTATTCGTGCTCTTGGATCCTGGCTGCCCCTGGGACTTGCTTTTTGGTTAATAGAATGTGGTGGAATGACCCCGTGTGACTTCTGAAGCTAGGTCCTAGTAAGTCTTGTAGCTACCACCCGGGTCTCCTGGAACATGTGCTCTAGGGGAAGGAAGCCAGACGCGATGCTGGCTTTGAGAAGCCCAAGCACTCAGAGGCTGCTTCGTTGTAAGGAAGCCCACAGTTGCTTCGCAGCCACGCCAACCCAGGTACAGACATGTGAGTGAAGAAGATTCAGGTGAGTGTAGCCTTATCACCATCTGACTGCAACCCAACTCAGAACCTCAAGGAAGAATGGCACATCTGAATCTGTTATCCCCCAGCACAGTGAGAAATAATAAATACATGGTTGTTTTAAGTCACTAAGTTTTGGGGTGTCTTTTATATAGCGGTAGGTAACTGGACCTGAATTAAGCCCAAAAACATGCTTGTCTATAAAGCACACCCACATTTCAGTTCCAAACTACCAATCTACTCCCATGAGGATGTGTTGACCCATTCTTCAACATGCTTAGCACAAGGGAACATCCAGGATCTCCCAGCATGTCAGCTATACTTCAATAATAATAATAATAATAATAATTTTACAGCATGCTCAGCTTTTAGACCTCAATTAATTTCTCCCTAGGTCTCACTTGTGGGATGTTTGCTAGGTTAGACATCTAGTGATTACAATTAAGGAAAAGAAATGAACCTCTTGAATGAATAAAGGTAACAAACATTAGCTTTTTTTTTAATTTTTAAAATGTTTATTTATTTTTGAGACAGAGAGAGACACAGCATGAGCAGGGAAGGGGCAGAGAGAGAGGGAGACACAGAATGTGAAGCAGGCTCCAGGCTCTGAGCTGTCAGCACAGAGCCCGACACGGGGCTTGAACTCATGAACTGTGAGATCATGACCTGAGCCGAAGTCGGAGGCTTAACCAACTGAGCCACCCAGGCGCCCCAACATTAGGTTTTTGTAGCATTCTGGTGGGGCAGACTGGGTGGAAATCCAGAAGTATCTCAGGACCAATGGTCCACAGCTTACTGGAAAAGCAGCTTCCTGTCTCTACAATTTCACTGCTGTAAGTTGAAATCTCTTACACGTTTCTCTATGATCTCTGAGAACTGGGTCCTTTTGGAGACACAGAACAGTGCAGGCATTTTTTCAGAGACTGGCTTAAGGAATTGAGTAAAGAAAGACCATCTGGGCCCCCTGCCTGAGATGCACCACACTGTTGAAATGACTTTAATAGAGCAGTCACTTTCTGGGTTGTTGTTTATGATGAGGCTGGTAGACTCATCGTTGAACAATTATACAAATTAAGGCAATCAGGACACCACAGTCATCGAGCTGGCTTTGAGATTCCAGTTTCTCCAATGCCTTCCTCTCAGAAGAACAAAGCCTGTGGTCATGTTAGAGGAGCTGATGGGACACAAAGAATTTGTCTGACAGACGAATGTCCCCAAGGTAGATAATCAACAGGAGTCGCTTTCCTCCCTCTACCTGGAATGCTGTCATGAAACAGACGGCACTGGGGGCGCTTGGGTGGCTCAGTTGGTTAAGCCTCCGACTTTGGCTCAGGTCATGATCTTGAGGTTCGTGAATTCGGGCCCCCCCCCCACCCCGTTGTGCTCTGTGCTGACAGCTCAGAGCCTGGAGCCTGCTTCACATTCTGTGTTTCCCTCTCTCTCTGCCCCTCCCCCGCTCACACTCTGTCTCTCTCTGTCTCTCTCTCAAAAATAAACATTAAAAAAAAAAAAGAAAGAAAGAAACAGATGGCACTCAAAAATGTCTGCCTAATGAATGAATCTATGAGTTAGAAGTCCTGAAACTGAGTAGCCTGGAGTCAGGTAACCCACAGGGATACTATAAATAGCGACTGAAAACAGTTCCATTCATGTTGTAATTGAGTTACACCCTACCTAACTATACAGGGTATTCGTCCAGGCTGGAAACAGGCAAAAATACAGAGTGTCATCAAGGACATCTTCAGAAAAAAAAAAACAAAACACCCAAAACCCTATGTTTCCAGACTTTAGGGATACCGTGTATATTAACATCAAACATTTCTGATCTTTTTACCAGGTTCATCTAGGAGGATATAACAAACCTTTTTTGTTTTGGAAGGCTTTGATCAGAACCCTGTGTGGCATAAACCCTATTGGCAAGGGGCCTCACACAGAGGAGGGACTCAGAAGTGACAAAGGTGCTTGTGAACTGAGCTGTGACAGTTGGTTTCTCTTGGGCTCCTGAAGGGCATCAAGAGGACATAAGCGGGCAGCCAGAGAAGCCAGGAGACAGCAGCAGTGGTTTACCTCACTCCAGTCCTTCCCTGGCTGTGCTGGGTAGAGGACCAATGGCCAGTCCCTTGGAAGCAATAATGGTGACAGTGATGGTGGGGAAGGAAGAAGCAGAACAAAAAGGGGCCTGATCCCACTTCCAGAGCCACCAACTCTCAGGTCTTTTTCGAGAAATACTTCCTCTAAGGGGACTTGCCTTTCTTTTCTCTTTGCTTCCCCATCCAACTGGTATTGGGTCCCCTCAAAATGGAGGATATAGGAGAAATGGATCTTACTGTGTATTGAAACCTTATCCCCTGTGTGATGACATTAGGAGGCAGGGCCTTTGGGAGGTGATTAGTTCATGAGGGTGGAGCCCCCATGATGGGATTAGCGCCCTTATAAGAGGCCAGGGGTGCCTGGGTGGCTCAGCTGGTTGAGCATCTGGCTCTTGGTTTCTACTCAGGTCATGATTTTGGGGTTTCATGGGCTTGAGCCCCACATTGGACTCTGCGCTGGCAGCTCAGAGCCTGCTTAGGATTCTCTCTCTGCCTCTCTCTCTGCTCCTCCCCCACTTGCACTGTCTCTATCTCTCTTAAAATAAATGAATACACTTAAAAAAAAGAAGAAGAAAAGAGAGACCCCAGACAGCTCCCTAGCCCCTTCTTCCCTGTGAGGACACTGCAAGATGATCATCCAGAAACCAGGGAGTGGGACCTCACCAGGACACGGAATCTGCCAGAGCCTTAATCTTGCACTTCCAGCTTCCAGAACCGTGAGAAATAAATTCATGTTGTTCATAAGCCACCAGTCTGTGGTATTTTGTTAGAGTGGCCAGAATAGACTAAGACTGTTCTCCAGTTGTCCCTGTGATGAGGTCAAGATATGATACAAGGACATTGTGATGGTCAATTAACTACCAAGTAAGGAGCCCTGCCTGCTATTAAAGTTAGGTTCATTGAAAAGCATAATTGTCCAATAAGCCTTTGGGGGAAAGGACAAAAGGAAAGTTCAGCATGTACATTGCTGACTAATTTACATCTCTGGACACTCTATTAGTTTTCCAGGATCCTCCGAAAATACGTCAGTCAACATCTGTCTGAAGAATTTACCAAAGAGGAAGGCGGTAAGATTCCAATAACCAGGAGGGAAGGAATTGGTATTGGGCCTTTAAAACAAATCTGTCAGGGGCACCTGGGTGGCTCAGTCGGCTAAATGTCTGACTCTTGGTTTCGACTCAGGTCATGATCTCATGATTCGTGAGTTCGAGCCCTGAGCTGGGCCCCGCAGTGTCAGCACGGAGCCTGCTTAAGATTCTCTCTCTCCTTCTCTCTCTGCCCCTCCACTGCTCATGTTCTCTCTTTCTCAAAATAAATAACTAAAAACTTAAAAAAGAGAAAGAAAGCTGCTCCTGCTGTTACCACCACAAAACAATAACAAAAGAATTGCAACTTTAAAGGCACATTTGAAGGCTGTACATATATTTTAATTGCCTCGAGTTCTCCCAAATCATGATGTAAGAAGCAGTATTTAAAAGAGAGGGCTCACATAAAGAAAAAACAAAGTTGCAAGTCAGAAATGCTGACTGATTTCTTTTTTTAAAAACTTCTAATTTTGAAATATTATAGATTCACAGGAGTTGCATAACTAAAGTACACAATGAAAGTGAGGGAATGTACAATCCACAGACATTATCCAGATTTCACCCAGTTTACATTCACTCATTTGAGTGTATGTGTATGTGTGGATGCATGTATGTATGTGTATATGTGTGTACGTGTGTGTGTAGCTCCATGCAATGCATGTAACTTTGTGTAAACCACCACTGCTGAGACCCTAAGCTCTCCCATCTCCACAATGCCCCTTCCAATTATTCCTTTATAGCCATACACACACCCTTTCCCTCCCCCTGGCAATAGTAAGCTGCTCTCCACCTCCAGAATTATGTTACTTTGTGAATGGCATACAAATGAAACCATGTAGTATTATCCTTTTGAGACTGGCTTAAAAAAAAAGCATTTATTTATTTTTTAATAATCTGTACACCCAGCGTGGGGCTCAAACTCACGACCCCAATATCAAGAGTTGTGTGCTCTACTGACTGAGCCAGCCAGGCACCCCTGGTGTCTCTTCTTATAAGGGCATCAATCCCATCATGAGGACCCCACCCTCATAACCTCATCTAAACCTAGTGACCTCCCAAACGCCTCATCTCCAAATGCCATCACATTGGGGTTTAGGGCTTCAACACATGAACTTTGTTGGGGGGGGGTCATAAATGTTCAGTGCATAACAATTGTTCGTTCCTTTTTATTGTTTTTTTTTTTAGCTGTACTTTTTTTTATTAAAAAACATTTTTTAAAGTAATCTCTACACCCAACGTGGGGCTTGAACTCACAACCCTGAGATCAACAGTCACATGCTCTACTGACTGAGCCAGCCAGTATGCCCCTCATTTGTTTTTATTGTTGAGTCTTATTCTGTGGTATGGATGTACCATAGCTTAGCTAGTACACTGAAGGACATTTTGGATAGCTTTCAGTCTTTGGCTATTACAAATAAAGCTGCTATGAACATTTGTGTAGAAGTTTACATGTGAAAATAAATTTTCATTTCTCTGGGATAAATGCCTGAGTGCAAGTGTTGGGTCATATGGTAAATTAATTTTTAGGTTTTTTTTAAGTTTATTTACAAGAGAGAGAGAGAGAGAGAGAGAGAGAGCACGCAAAGGGGAGAGGGGTAGAGAGAGAGGGAGAGAGAGAATCCTAAGCAGGCTCTATGCTCAGTGCCAAGCCCTATGCGGGGCTTAATCCCATGACTACGAGATCATGACCTGAGCCAATATCAAGAGTTAGTCATGGGGCACCTGGGTGGCTTAGTTGGTTAAGTGGCCGACTTTGGCTTAGGTCATGACCTCACAGTTCGTGGGTTCAAGCCCCGTGTCGGGCTCTGTGCTGACAGCTTAGAGCCTGGAGCCTGCTTTGGATTCTGTGTCTCCCTCTCTCTCCTTGCCTCCCCCCTCTGCTTGTGCTCTATCTCTCAAAAATAAGTAAACATTTTATTTTGGGGGCCCCTGGGTGGCTCAGTCGGTTGAGCATACGGCTTCGGCTCAGGTCATGATCTCCCAGTCTGTGAGTTCGAGCCTTGCGTCGGGCTCTGTGCTGACAGCTCAGAGCCTGGAGCCTGCTTCCGATTCTGTGTCCCCCCCTCTCTCTGCCCCTTCCTCACTCATGCTCTGTCTCTCTCTGTCTCGGAAATAAATAAACATTAAAAAAAATTAAAAAAATAAGTAAACTGACTGAGCCACCCAGGTGCCCCCCACCCCTGCATTGTGATTTTAATTTGTATCTCTCTAATGACTGATGATATTGACCATCTTTTCATGTATTTGTTGGCCATCCTCTTCAATGAACTATCTATTGATATCTTTTGCCCATTTTCTAATTGGATTGTTTCCATTGAGTTTTGAAAGTTCTTTATATATTCTAGACACAAGTCCTTTGTTAGATGTGTGATTTGCAAATATTTTGTCAGTCTTTAACTTGCCTTTTCATCCTTTTAACAGGGTCTTTAGGAGTACAAAGTTTTAAATTTTGATGTGGTTTTAATTACTCATTTATTTTAAATGTTTAATTTTGAAAGACAAAGTGAGAGAGAGAGAGAGAGCACATGGGCATGCATAAGCAAAAGAGGGACAGAGAGAGAGGGGGACAGAGGATCCAAAGCAGGCTCTGCGCTCACAGCAGAGAGCCCAATGTGGGGCTCGAATCCATGAACTGTGAGTTTGTGACCTGAGCCGAAGTTGGACACTCAACCAACTGAGCCACCCAGGCGTCCTGATGTGGTTTTATTTTTTACTTATATTTTTTATTTTAGAGAGAGAGAGAGAGAGAGAGAGAATGCAAGTGGGGGGACGGGGCAGAGGGGGAGAGAGAGAGAGAGAGACAGAGAGAGAGAGACACACACAGAGAGAGAATCTCAAGCAGGCTCCATGCACAGTGCAAAGTCTGACTCAGAGCTTGATCCCTTAACCCTGGGACCATGACCTGAGATGAAATCAAGAGTCGGACATGCAACTGACTGAGCCACCCAGGCAGCCCTGATGTGGTTTTATTTTAAAGTTAAAAAAAGTAATAGTAGTGATCTCCTAGCCTGCCCTGTATTCCATGCCAAATAAGGGCAAATACATATTTCACCCATTCATCTGTCCATCCAATGTTTATTGAGCACCTACTACGTTCTAGGTTTAATACCAGGTACTAGTGATCTGAAAAGGAGTAAAATATGGTTGCCCCCAGGGGCTCACAGTTTTGTGGGGAGAGGGACATGGAGCACAGGCCTTCCATCAGAGTGTGGTAAGGGATGAAAAACAGGCCATGGGAGCACAAGACAGGGCACCAGCAAGGCTGCTCCTTGCTTGTCTCCTTCACGCAGCTTCTGAGGAACTGTCAGTTATGGACCACTTGAAGTCCTAGCATTATTCTAGCTCTATACAGGTCATAGTGTATCGTGTAAAAACATTTCCATCCATTCTTTTCATCAAAATGACCGCTGGTTCATTTTCTAGAATATTCTTTCCATATCCTCAAATAACCAGTACCAAAACTGAGACCCTGTGAGATTAACAGACAATTCACCCCTGAATGTGATCATTTTTCAAAAATAAAGTAACAACTGTTAGTTCAACAGGTGGTCTTCAGTGTGAAGTACACGCATCAAGGAAAGGTGTAGCTGGGCCTGTTGCATAACAGTCCTTGGTCCTAATATAGCAACGTTCATCTGAGAAGCTTAAAAGACGACTCACATGACAAGCTGCCTCATTTTGCACTGACTCTTCGAAGAAGACAAGATGAGATTTATTACACAGTGGCCTATGTTCCAAATAGAGTATGATGTTCCCTACCCAGGTAAGTAGAAAAATATGTCCTGTGACACATTCAGGAGGAACCTAGAGATCCTTTGGTGAGAAGAAAAGAATGAACCCTTGGTTTAGGCCACAGTTCTGCTCCAAGAATTTTTAAAAGTGTAAGGCCTGATCTTGCTTATATAGGACTGATCAAATCATTACTATCACAAATAATTGAGGCTCAAAACCTGAGTGGTTTTGTGTTCATGCCTAATCAATGTCAGTTCTCACTGGGTGATGTCCCCCCCCCCTTACATTCTCTTTCTATTTTTTTTTTTTTTTTAGAATGAGAGACAGAGAGCGCGCGTGCATGCACTCAAGTGCACAAATTGGAGAGGGGTAGAGAGAGGGAGAGAGAGAATCCCAGGCAGACACCGCACTGTCAGTGAGACACCCGACGTGGGGGTTGACGTATGAACCCACACAATCATGGCCCGAGCTGAAGTCAGATGCCTAACCGACTAAGCCACCCAGGCACCCTTCTCCTTCCTTCTTGTTTCTACTGCAGTTTGGTCCAGAGACACTTTGACATCCAGCTATCCAGTCTCAGTTTCTTTCTGCCCCAAATCATCCTGTACATAACTGTGATAGATTAAATGTATCCCCTCACCACCAAATTCATATATTAAAGCCCATCTCCCAACTGATGGTATTTGGAGGAGGTGACTAAGTCCTAAGGGTGGCACTCTCATGAGTAGGATTAGTGCCCTTATAAAAGAGGCCCAGATAACACTCTTGCCCCTTCCATCATGTGAGGACAGAGCAAGAAGGTGTCATCTAGGAACCAGAAAGTGGGCTTTCACTAGACACCAAATCTGCCAGCATCTTGTTCTTGGCTCTCCAGCCTCCCAACACTGTGAGAAATAAATGCCTGTTGTTTATAAGCTATCCAGTATTCTAATATAGTAGTCCAAGCTAAGACAGCAACAAGGACAGACTTCCATCAAAATCGTGGAGAGGCATTTCCTCTTGTCACTCCCGTGCTAAGAAATCTTTATGGGGCACCTGGGTGGCTCAGTCGGTTGAACATCCAACCTCGGCTGAGGTCATAATCTCACGGTCCATGAGTTTGAGCCCCGCGTCGGGCTCTGTGCTGACAGCTCAGAGCCTGGAGCCTGTTTCAGATTCTGTGTCTTCCTCTCTCTGACCCTCCCCCGTTCATGCTCTGTCTCTCTCTGTCTCAAAAATAAATAAACATTAAAAAAATTAAAAAAAAAAAAGAAATCTTTAGTTGCTGCTCAATGCTTACAAATAAAGCCCAAATGCTTTATTCTCCATAATCTGTCCCAATCGACCTTTTCAACCTACCTTTTAATCTCCTGCTATTTTTCTAAACACACATTTAAACACCATGGTCAACAGATGGGCAGCCCCATGACATCCAGGACTGGTGCCTTGCTCATTCACCACTGTACCTCTGCGTTGTGGGTTTTCCTGAGTGAATAAATGAACCAGCCTTTCCAGCCACCATTTCCCAAACTCACTGATTCCAAAAGCTCCTTGGCCATTCCTACTCCCTAGGCCCCATATACCTACATACTAGGTGTCTTCTCCCTCATTCCCACCGCCAGAAACCATGTTTCCCTTCCTCTCTGATTATCTGAATCTTATCCGTGTCTCCAGGTTTGGCTCAAGTTCCAAATTTAAAGGCTTCCAGAACTTTCTAGCCCACCATATCTTCCTCCTTAGAAGAGCTACTGCACTTTTGGTACCACTCATGCATTTACTCCACATTTACTAAGATGGAACAGAACATGGGTCCTGCAGTAGAGGAGCTCACACTCTCATAGTCTAGATTTACTACATATTGCCTCATATTGGATTAATGATCCTTCTGTGTGTATGTCTTGTCTCCCAGTTCTGTGAGGGCAGAGGCCATGTTTTTTTTTTTAAACTTTATTTATTTTTGAGAGAGAGAGAGAGAAAGAGAGAGAGAGAGAGAGAGAGAATGAGCAGTGAAATGGCAGAGAGAGAGGAAGAGGGAGAATCCCAAACAGGCTCTGTGCTGTCAGCATGGAGCCTGATGTGGGGATCGATCTCACAAACCAAGAGATCATGACCTGAGCCAAACACTTAACCAATGGAGCCACCTAGGTGCCCTGGCAGAGGCCATGTTTTAAACTGATTTCCCACGCACCCCCCCCCCCCCCCCCCCGCCGCCAATGCCTGGCCCTTAGCATGGTGTTGAATAAACATCTTCTTTTTTTTTTTTTCTTTTTCCAATGAACATCTTCTGAATGACTAAACGAATGATTTGACTTGATATTTCCCCCTTCTGTGGTTTTCTTCCTCCACCCAGGTAAAATAATGTCCTGTTGCCCATTTGTGATACTTAGGGGATGGCTCTCATTACCCTTATTTTATCAATGAGGAGACTGAAACACAGAACGGTAAAGTAACTTGTTCCAGACTGCAAGTGAGTCATGGTTGCTTCATTCAAAATAGAGGCTGAACCGTTTTGGAACCAAAGACAGCTCTATTTCCATGGTGCCAGAATGTAGATCTCTCTTAGACGCTGAGCATCAGCTGTGCCCTATTACACACACATATAGACTTCCATCAAAATCATGGAGAGGAAGAGGTGTATGTTGGAAGTCATAGTTTGGTTTGTGCAGAATAATTAATATTATTCTATTCAAGATCAAGTTGTATGAAAGGTAATGTCTGATAGATTCCAACACATTCCAGAGAGGAAAGAGTGGGCGGCAGCTGGTGAGATGCAACATGTTTCTTTTCATAGAATAATTCTTGTGGAAGAAATGGCATTGCTGCCTTTTTCTATTTTCAGCACAAAGTAACACTTAACTAATCTAATTATTATTCAAGGGAAGGTGTGTAGCTGCAAACCTTCCTCTGCAAGTTTTGCAAAAGTAACATACAGTAGAGGATGGGAATGAGAAGGCGGCTGCAAATTTGAATTCACACAAAAGGTTTACAGCTTCAATTTGGAATATGGATAAAAGGATATTTACAACATATCTGTGGGGCACGAATACAGGAAAAGCAAACCCTTGTGTACCCATCAACCCAGCTTAACAAACTAGAAGAGTACCAATAGTCCTGAAGCTTTCTAGTCACACTCAGTGGCTAGAAACAATAGGAATGAGCTGTCAGCAGTTAAAAAATCAGGACATTCCACATAAAAACCTGGATATCCAGCTTCTTTTTTTTTTTTGTAAGTTTATTTATTTATTTTGAGAGAGACAGAGACAGTGCAAGTAGGGGAGGGACAGAGAGAGAGAGGGAGAGAGAGCATCCCGAGCAAGTTCTGTGCCATTAGTACAGAGCCCGATTGCAGGGTTTGAACTCACAAAGCTGTAAAATCATGACCTGAGCTGAAACCAAGAGTCAGACGCTTAATTGCCTGAACCACCCAGGCACCCCCATCCAGCTTCTCCTGAAAAACCTGCATTCCTGTAGGGACATAATGGATCGGGTCACTCCTCCAGTTCATCACTTCCTTCATCCACATGACCCACCTGGCCCCAAGGCATCTGAGTTCATAATCCCTGGTATGTGTGTTTGCTTTCCGGGTTGCCTTTCTCTCCTTTGACACAATTCAAGACCTCCCTTTCCCTAGTTCTTCTGCCTCTGCTCCAGGGCATTTCTTTTCTGGGTAGGGCAGGACCTTTAAGCTGCACTAGGCTCCTTGGAGATCCACAGATGAGAAGAGACTGTCTTAGCCTTTGCTGGATGCGAGCTGTGTACAATCGCATATTACGGAAGACAGACAACTTTGGGAATGGGAAAAGGGTGTAAGAGCACAAAGCAGGCAGAAAGTGTGTTGGTTAGGGTTCTCCAGAGAAATAGAACCACTAGATTTTAAGACATGGGCTCACATGACTGTGGGGCTGGCCAGTCTGAAATCTGCAGGGTAGATTTTGTGAGGAGGGAACACTGTGAACAAAGGATCAGAGGCAGGGTTAGTGCTGAGTATGTTCAAAGAATAATGAGCGGTGCAGTGGAGGAGCGTAAAGCATGATAGTGCTGGGGGTGGTGACAGGGGGCAAGGTGGACGAGAGGGGTGAGGGAATGGTGGGGGACAGGAGAAAATGGGATCAGACCTTGAATGCAGTCAGCTGGGGGGAGGTGTCAAAGTGTTTTGAACAGGGAAGTGGCACAGTAGGACTGTTTTAAGAAAACCTTGGGCCGGGGTGCCAGGGTGGCTCTGTCGGTTAAGTGTCTGACTTGGGCTCAGGCCATCATCTCGCGAATTGTGAGTTTGAGCCCTGGGTCGGGCTCGCTGCTCTCAACACAGAGCCCGCTTCAGTTCCTGTGTCCTGCTCTCTCTCCCCCTCCCCCACTTGCGTGTGCTCTGTCTTTTTCTTCCCCTCCCCCACTTGCGTGTGCTCTTTTTCTTTCAAAAATAAATAAACATTTAAAAACTTAAAAAAAAAAGAAGAAGAAAATCTTGACCTGTATAAAGGGTTGGGCAGAGGGGAAAGAGTGAGGCAGGAAGGGCAGTGAGGAACTTTCTGGGATAATCAAAAGCAAGCTTGAGCAAAGCTTGAACTATCAGGGAGAATTCTTATAAACGTGTATATTGTTCTTAAACTGACACGCGCGCGCGCGAGAAATTGCTCACTACTGATGTAAAAGTAAATAAAAGCCTGAACTAGGCAATGAGACAAGGAGACCAGTTTGAGAGGCATAAGGTGGGAAGGAGGAAGGGTCTGTTTATGGACAGCAGGTAGGCTCAGAAGAGAAATGGAGTCCAAAATATCACTGGGGTTTTAAGTCTGCGTGGGAGAAATGATGATTCTACTATCTGAGATAAACGCCAGAGGCACAAGTTGTTTGGGAGGTAATGGGGAATCCTGTTTAGACCTTGCGGAGTTTGAAGTGTAGGAGGGGCCCTGGCTTCATGGGCGTGGCTTGATCCCCAGCGGTGTCCACCCATCCCCCCTGCCCCCCACCCCGCCTGTGAATGACAGCGTGTCCTTGGGCCCTCCGTCTGTATCCTGGGTTGGGGCACGTACCTCCCTTCTAGGGCTGCTGTGAGGATTCGATGAGCTAACCACACATGTGAAGAATTTAGAACAATGCTTCTAAACAGGCACAGAAAAACAGACCGTTGAAAATGCAGCCCCATCTTCCCAGAAAAAGGAAAAGAGTTCCAAAGCACTTTCCCTGCTGGTCTCCACATTCCAGGAGGGCTCATCTGCCCTGTGTGGGTGGTGACACTCACAGACTGTAATTAAACTGAATTTCCATGATGAATCTTTCCTGCTTTTTGGTTCATAACCTTAGGATGGCCAACATGAAGGAAAACTTCGCAGAAAAGGGTCCGGGGTTCTGCCTAAGCACACAATTCTGCATTAATAGAGTACAGTGGGTTGGACAGTAGGATTCTGACTCCAATTACAATGTGTATTTTTTTTTTTACACCATCAAAGAATCCCGTGACACAGCTGGGAGCCCTACATTCAGATCCTTTCTGACACTATCTACCTGGAAGATAGCGTCAGACCCCACAGTCCTACAAGATTGCCCCCTTCCCCCAGTTCAGATGCCATAAATCCAGATTATCACCTGTGCTTCTGACTAATCAGCTATAGATTGGAGGTTCCAACAACCCCCACCTTCGGTTTGATTAATTTGCTAGAGCGACTCAGAACTCAGAGAAATATGTCACTTGATAGGTCACTGGTTTATTATCAAAGGATAACTCGGAACAGCAAGATGGAAGAAACGCATAGGGCAAGGTAGGGGAGAAAGGGCAGAGAGCTCCATGCCCTTTCCAGGCCCTCCAATCCCCCCACATCTCCATATGCTCACGAACCGGGCTCTCCAAACCAGTCTTCTTGGGTGTTTATGCAGGCTTATGAAGTAGGCACGATTACATCACTGGCCATTGGGGATTGAATTTAACCTCCAGCTCCCCACCCCCTCTCACGTCAGTGGGGTGGGACTGAAACGTCCGACCCGCCAACCAGCCCCCTTCCTTTGGCACTTTCCAGATGTCACCTCGTTAACATAACAAAAGCCCTTTATCGCTCACTCTCCTCACAGGAAATTCCAAGGGTTTTAGAAGCTCTGTGCCAGGAATGGGGGTCGAAGACCAAATATCTATTTTTTTATTCTAAATCACAATATCGTTGACAGTCATAACCAGAGGTCTTTAAAGAAACAAAAATTCAAAAGTTGAAAAGGTCTAAAAATCTTTAAAAACGATTAAACCTAATAGCAACCAAGGTCTGTAAGATAACGACAGCAATACTCGCTAAGTAGGAAGGTGTAGGGAAAAGAATTAATTCCTGTTACGAAGCACAGAGTGTATAAGTCCAACACAGGACCGCTGTGAGATTATGGCCAAGTTCTGCATCACCCGCCTCGAGAGAGAGAAACTGCTAAAAATGCCGTCACCTAAGATGCAGCATGGAATCTTGAAGGCATGTGGCCCTTTTCGTTGTATTTCCCAGGGTCCCCCCCTTCTCTCTCAAGGCAAGGCAGTCTCACTGCCCTTGTTCCCTCTGGTTCAGAGCCTCTACGCACGACTTCCCTATTTATCCCTTGTATCGCCTAGTCGCTTTACATGAATGAAGGCAGAGGTACACTGGATTTTTCTGTTTCAAAATATTTTTAGCAACGTTAGTGGTAGAGAAGAATCCCTCCGATATAATTTTGTTTTTCATCTTAACGTCTTTGTGGGAGGAAAGCGGATTCCAGGCCAGATTTGCTATCTGGGGATAAATAATTGTCTAAAACATGCCCAGTTTTGAATGTATCGGCTCTCACCCTTAGAGAATAAGGGTGTACAGCAATATCTCAAAGACTAAGACTCCTCTTTTCCCTTTAGAACTTTTATCAGCCTTCACAGTAACATTTTCCTAATCACAGTTGACCCTGACCAGTTGAAAATCCCTGTGTAACTCCGGACTCCCCCAAAACTTAACTACTAATAGCTTACTGTTGACCAGAAGCCTTTCTGATAGCATAAACAGTTGATTAACACATTTTATATGTTATATGTATGACATATTGTATTTTTACAATAAAGTAAGTTAGAGAAAAGAAAATATTATTAAGAAAATCATAAGGAAGGGGCGTCTGGCTGGCTCAGTCGGTAGAGCATGCGACTCCTGATCTCGGGGTTGTGAGGTCAAGCCCCATGTTGGGCGTAGAGGTTACTTTAAAAAAAAATCACAAGGAAAAGAAAATACATTTACGGTATTGTAAAAAAAAACAATGAATAAATAGACCGCGCAGTTCAATGGTTAACTGTACTGTAAACTACCTGGCTTTGGAAGCTGATCTGCTTTATTGGGAGCCCGAAACAAAAACTCAAAAAGGCTATTACACTTTAAAACATAAAAGGAGACTCAGTGGGCATTGCTTTTACCTCCACACCTGTAATTATCCTTCTGATTACAAGGGAGTTCCGCCCTCCTTGAACTTTATTCTACACTAAAGGGAGTATGGGTCAGTTAGACCCAGGAGACCTTTCCTCTGGACCTTGCAGGAAAATGACTGGTAATCATGAGGTTCACTAAAGGCTCTGAGGTTTCTATCTCTTAGAATCCCTTTTCCTACTGCTTTTCTTCAAGCTGCCTAATAGTCTGATTATTTTTCTGCAAGGTTTTAAATTACTTGGGCACATTATTTGCATCACGACAATGTGATTTTGGTTTATCTCAGTCTCACAGAATAGTGATGAAATTTACTTAAAACCATTTGCGGAAGCAAAATAATGGTTTTAGACCCCTTAACATGCCCTACCTTACAACTTGCCCAAGGCGGGCATTTGCACTATTTACTCATCATCACTATTGGGCTGTCCTGGGGTGTGACAAGTGCCCTCTCCTCCGTGGGCTCACACACAACCGCAGTACAACACGGTGAATGTAACAGTGGCTTGAGCAGTGGGTGCTTCGGGAGTCCTGTGCCAGAGCAACTCACTCTGCTGGGTGTGTGCTTGGCCGGGGGGGGGGGGGCGGTGGTTTGAGACAATCGGGAGGAAGACAAGTATATATGTACATGTATCTATCATGTACTAATCTCTTACTCCTTGCAAAGCACTTTCAGGCACTAGCCCTTGAATTCCAACTACCTTTTGAGACAGAAACGATTTTTTTTTTAAGTTTAGTTATTTATTTATTTATTTTAGTAATCATGGGCTCAAACCCATGACCCCAACATCAAGAGTTGCACGCTGTTCCGGCTAAGCCGTCCAGGTGCTGCGAGACAGAAACTATTTTTCTTCTAACTTGATAGAGAAGGAAACTGAGGTACTGAGATGTCAAGTAAGTGCCCCCAGTCACACAGCTTGTAAGCAGTAGAGCAGGAATCTGATCTGCTGGTTCCAGGATCTGCAGTTTCTAGGCTTTTGTCTGCTCACCTGCCTCAAAGGATTGGGGGTGGGTGTGGTGCAAATCGTATATTTGCCTCAATTATGGGCCATCAACTTAACATTGTCTGGGAGTGTAAGGAAGTGAGAATGCAAAAAAAGTTTCCCTGGTTTCAGCTTTTCCTAACCCTTTTTAGGTCACTTCAAATGAAATTTGCAAATGACGGCTGGGTGGAGAAGATATGCAAATGACTGCTTAGTGGAAAAGTCCTTTGGAGTGCTATGAAAGTTGGCTCATTTAGCTACCTCAAGTGCGCACATCATTCTTTTTCAGAGTGAATGTGTTTGGAGACAAAGCTTTGTATGTTTCCCTGCTTCCTTTCCAATTTGATATTCCAGTGATAACATATCGATTAACAAAACACCCTGGTGGTTTGAACTGAGTATGCCTATGAGCAGGGGTTAATTGAAAATAGGAAACTGCTGTATATTTTAATTCTTTTTAAGTATTCCCATGGCAGTACCCTGTATGTTGGCTGTACTGAAAAGTAAAAGAAAGTCCAGGACCAGGGATATCAGTACATCCCATTGTTGCTAGATGCAGTTTGAACTGTCAGAACCATTACCTTTTGAATCCGTTTACCCTGGTCTATATGAAAAGGAAGCTGAAGCCAAACCAAACAGAAACACCTAATTCTCCGTGAGAATTCACGAATTTCAGGGCCGAAAGGGAACTTAATGATCACTAAGCTTAATGGTTCTCAAGGGGGCATTGTGGAAATCTGCATTTTTGGTTGTCACCATGACTAGCATGGCTACTGGCAGTTAGAGTCAGGGACCAGGCATGCTAGTTGTTCTACAATGCTGGTCAGTCCCATACTGCAAAGAATCGAAAGTGAGAAACTAGTTCATCATGATTTAAAGCCTGGAACACTATTTTACATATAAACAAAAATATTTTTGCTCAGTTTTCGATACACCCCGAATTCTCTAGTATTGTAAATACCGTAACAATGGAGAAAAGATTGTATTGTTTTGTTTCAAACAGAGTTCATCATTTTGGAAAAGCGGGGCACCAACGGCAACGCTGCTCCTGGTACTTGAGTTGCGAAAACACTTTCAGTTTGCATTTGTGACTATGCTGGGCAGGTGTCTATCACGTTAGTGTCCTTGTGCGGGAGCATTGTTTATCATCGTTTTGTTTCTGTTCTACAGTGAGATAACGTTTTTTGAAATTGTGTGTTGTTAGGTTTAGGTTATATTAGATAGGATTTATTTCGGCACGGTTAAGGGGGGGCTGTAACAAACAGTAGACATAAAAAGGAACTGAGTCTTTTACAGGGTTATGTAGTCCAGCCAACTCCTTATATAGATGAGGAAACGGAGACCCAAAGCAGTTAAGCAACTTGCCTCAGGACACAAGTGTTAATATTATCTCCCGATCTCGTCAGAATTTCAGTTTCAACTTTAAAAATTGGAAAGGGAGAGAAGTTATGTGGTAATTTATGTGACGAGCCCGAGCTATTTGAATTCTGGCAGAAGACCCTTTGAGGGATGGTGAAAAAACCGCGTATTATTTGTCAGTCCGAGGGTTAGAAGAGAGGGGAACAGCGTTTAAAAGAACCACGTATACGCGGCTTCTCACTTAAAGCCAGGGATCTACTAGTCAAGACATTTTCTTCTATTTAAGGGCCTGTGGCACTCAAGCAAAACTAGGGGTGGCTTGCTTCGGAGGGGGCTAAAGAAGGGGTTCCTCCTACGGCAGAAACCCATTTCCTCCCATTCCTCATCCACCGCAGTGGCCTGAGGGTCATCCCCACCCCAAGCCGATAACGCCTTAGCATTTCCTCCCGCAGGCCTTGACTGAGCCCAGCCACAGACAGTGCCCACTCCCTAGGAAAGCCGTTTGCAAGTCTCAGGGTCCCCTAGCTTTGGGGGAAGCAGCGCACCGGAGGCCACTGGCCCTGAGCCGCTGAACGCCCCGCGGGAGGAAGCTAAGGGCTTAATGTAGTCGTTGTTCCCACGGAGGGCCGGGGACTCGGGGTCCCGGGAGGGTACGCTAGCGACGGCTCAAGTTCAGCGCTTGATTGTCTCATTGTTTCCTCACCGCGGGTGGGGAGGGGGGGGGGTGGAGCGCGAGGAGCGCGCTCGCGTCGGGAGGGTGGATCAGGAGGGGCTACTGCGTTCCTAGGCGGCGCCCCTGCTGCCTAGGCAACCGCGCAGTTAAGTGTCCCGCCACCAGCACAGGTCCCCCAGATCCCGACCACAGCTCCGGTCACCATTCCGCCCGCCTTCCTCCTCCTCCTCCTCCTCCTCCTCCTCCTCCTCCCCCTTTTCCGCTTCTTCCCTCCTCCTTTGCCCCTCTTTCCCCTTAGGTCCTCTCTCCCCCCTCCTCCCCCCGCACTCCGTGCACTCAATTCAGGCCAAGGTTTGCTCCACAAAATGGCCACCGAGAGCGACACCTGCGGCCACGTGACCCGCCGTCCTCCCGGCTTCGGGCTTTTTTTCGCCTAACTCCCGATTTCAAGGAGGCCGCCCATGGAAGAACGAGGGCTGACTACTTCCGAGAAATCTCCCGACATCTCCAAGTCCAAGAACTGAGAGAGAAATGAGCGAGTGCGCAGTTGAAAGGAACAGCCAAAACTAGGGGCACAAGGAGATAAAAGGGAAAGAAGCCTAGGTTAAATCTTAAGACCTCCTAGCAGGCGCAAAAGGGGACACGACGAGTTATCGCGAGATCTCAAGAACTCAAAGACTTAGTCTAGGGTATTAGCGGAGGACAGGAGAATTGAAGCTCAGGCGAACTAGGGCAGCATTTGGCGCTCTGAGCTCCAAGGTAGGACGAAGAGCCAGGGACGGGACTGCTTAGGAAATCACGCGAGGTTTGGACTAAACCAACGCGCAGTAGCTAGGCAGAAGTCACAGCAGCAGGAGGGGTTCGGGTGTGAGAGGGAGGGGCTACGTCTTACGTGCTGACGTAGCGGCCCTTCGAGTGGGTATATTAGATCGGTGGCCGCGCCGTGCGTTCCAGAGCCGCAGTTCTCCCGTGAGAGGGCCATCGCGGTGAACCAAACACACTCGCTTAGCAGCGGAAGACTCCGAGTTCTCGGTACTCTTCAGGGATGAGTCATGTGGCGGTGGAAAATGCGCTCGGGCTGGACCAGCAGGTGAGGTGCAAGGAGCCTACCGGGGTGGTTGCTGGACCTAACTTGGCTTATGGCGCAGCGCTAACTGGCAAGCTTAGTTCCCATCTCCTGCATACTTCGGGCTGGCCAGTGTCAGTGATTTGGGGCTATGGAGGAAGGGGGAGGTGGTAGGAATGCTGGTTATGGCTATCGCTCGGGCCGGGGCCCCGGCTTGGCCCGCGGTATTGTCCCCGGGCCGAGCACAATGGCGGCTTTTGTGTGTGCGTGCGCAGGCGGGCGGAGGGGGAGGGGGTGCGCGCGCTCTCGCGGAGACGCGCACGCGCGAACCTAGACTGGTTTGTGACCCATGGGTGGTGGGGGGGAGGTGAGTGGCGCGGCAGTGCGCGAATGGGGACCCTTTTGGCCTCGAGGGCTTTCGATTCTCTTTGCGCTCGCAGCCTGGATTCCTGTCCCAGAGGCCCTGCGGCGTTCGTGTGTGTGTGTGTGTGTGTGTGTGCGCGCGTGTGTCCGCGCGCGGCAGCAGCGGTGTGTGTGTGCGCCCGTGTGAGCAGGAGGGACGCAGCCCTGGAATGTGGAAGGGGGCGGCGCGGGGGGTGGCCTTCTCTGGGGGTAATGGCGGCGGCCTTCTTTGTGTGGGGCTGGGTGGCTGGGCGGCGCTGCGGCCCACTAGCGGGAGAGAGCGGGTCCCGGGCCGGCGTGGGCCTGGAAAGAAGGATGGAATGGGCATCTTGTTCCTCCCGGGCTTCCTTCTGCAGGCATTTTTGCTTGAGCCCGGTTTCCGCAGGGGCCATCGCACGCTGGGTGCCGCGGCCGCTGAGGCCGCGTTTCCGGAGTGGAAAGTTTTGTGACGCAGAAGATTCGGGGAGGAGTGGGGGGAAGGGGGGGGGAGTGGGTCTCTGCGTGCGCGGTAGCGCTGGGCTCTAGATAGAGGTTGAACGCGGCGGGGAGACATCCGGGAGGTTAGAGACCTGGAGTGGCCCCTTTTCCTTACATGCTCCACATAGTGAGTGGCGCTTTAGCCGAGGGCCGCGCGTTGTTTTGGGTGGTACCACGGGTTGTATGACTGTTCCCCTGTTAGTGACGTTTGATCCAGGAATCGGCCGCAGGAAAAATACCCGGAATGTAGCTTGGGGGAAATAAACAGTTTTGTTGTTGACTTGTTGCTGCCTGTGGAGTGAGATTGTGAAATAGGTTAGAGCTCCGGGTCTGTCATCTTAACCGGAATCCCCTCTTCTAAGGGTTTGGGGGTAGATTAACGGAGGATGGGCTTCGGTGGCAGGAAGTCTGGATCCCTCTGCAGTAGAGGCACCATGCTACAGATAAGCTTTTCGGTGGGATGTTTGGAGACCTTTAAGTAAACTTCTGCTTACCCCAAACTCCAGAACAATCCTGAAACGAAGTTTAGTGACACAAATTGATAGATTTTTAACGTAGTCGTGTATAATATATTTTTGCAGATTTAACGATCTGTTTTTTGTTCCTGGTCAATAAATGGAGCGTTTTTTTCTCCCATTAATGAATTGTATTAAATCCTTCAAATTGCTGATACGTCATATGTTGAATGAAGCACATAGAAAACCTGTTGTCAACAGCACAGGCTATCCCCATTTTTAACGTTTTGTATATAGGTGGTGCCAATTTAAAAAGATAGGCAGGAATGAGTCTTATTTAAATTTGTGATATAATTCAAAAAGTACGTAGACTGGTTAGAATTAAGCAGCAAGCAAATTGATAACAAAATTGCAACAATGTAATCCTAACAGTTTACAGTATCCTGCTTTATGGTTCATGTTGCCAAGTGTAAAATTAATAACAAAACTTACACTGTAACAAGTGCAAAAAGAGTTTTTGTTCCTCTTGTGCTTTAAAGTATCAGTCTCTTGAATAACAAAGCATGGCTGTGTTTTTGCTAATACAAATTATGGAAGCGAGGTGTCTAAAAGTCTTGTACTTTCTTTTTTTTATTAAGATTTAGCATCTCCTTCCAATTTTCAGTGACTCCATTGATGATGCTTACAATTTGACAGTATCAGTTTTGAGCTTTTAACAGAAGATTTATACCACTTTTGCAAACAGGTGGCATCAGTACTGTGTGATGTCTTTTGTGGCTTTCTTAGAAGTTTTTTGACAGCTGTAGTTTTTTCCCCGGATATTGCTTGCAAGTACTTCCTGGCCACTACAGAATGTGATGAACATAGCAGGGCTTTTTGTGGAATGTTGAGGCTTTGACCTTCTAGTGTAAGGGGATGAGTAGAAATCGAGATTAAAGACAGTGAAATGTGTCCTACTGTTTAAAAGCATTCAATGCCAGTTGTGCCATTTATGTCCAAAGTCTTCTGAGCTTAATCTCAATCTTAAAAATGGGACAATAAATAGGTGGTACCTACTTCACAGAGGGTTTTTTTTTTTTTTTTTAAGTTTGTTTGTTTATTTTGAGAGAGAGTGTGGGAGGGGCAGAGAGGGGGAGAAAGAATCCCAAGCCAACTCGGCACTGTCAGTGCACAGTCCGATGCAGGGCTTGAACCTTGAGATCATGACCATCCAGGTGCCCCCACAGAGTTGTTCATCAGAGTGCTACCCTAATTAAAAATACTTGTGCAATACTTAGAGGGATAAAAGAACTAAGATGGTCAATTAAAATTTTGTTCTGTTTTTCAGGTGTGCTCTCTAGGTTCAAAGTAATTCCAAGTAGAAAGTTGGTGGTATTAGGAACATTTATCACATATGATGGGAGTAAAAATAAATCGTTTTCCTATTTGACATTTTAAAATAATTTTAATTTCTTGGGGCTTTTACTTTGGAAAATGTTACAGGGTAAATTCACTTTGAATTGAATCACTTAAATTTTGACCCAGTTTCTACTGGATAACACCAGCATGTTAGTGTGCTGCTTTCCATAGTATAAGCAGTTTGTGCTATTTTCTGTTTGCTTAGAATTTTACAGTCTTCAAAACGCATTCTTCGTTAACATTCTTATTAAGAGTTTCACATCAGCTCCATGAAGCAGGCAGGGCAACTAGTGCTAGTCAGAGCACTACAGAGAAGGACTGTACAGAGAAGGACTAGTTTTCTCTTCATAATATTTCAGCACACAGGCGGCTAACCATTTAACTCTGTTCTCCTAGTTTGCTGGCCTAGACCTGAACTCTTCAGATAATCAGAGTGGAGGAAGTACAGCAAGCAGTAAGTAAACCATTTTATGGATTTCTTGAATATTAGAGCTTTAATAACTTAATGTTCCATTGGACTTATTTTAAAGCTTAAGAGTTTCCCTTCCAGTTTTTACTGTGTAGAGTCACTACGTAGTCAGTGTTAAGTAAAATTATGTAGTGTACTTAGTGATCACTCTTAAAGCATTGTGGCCTTTGGGTAATAATAAAAGGGACTCATTTTCTGAATAAAAATGATCATTAAAAAGAACTTGATACAACACAAATTACCTTTGGAAGAATTTGATTATGTCCATTATGAATCTTGAGCCCAGCTTAGAGGTAGTGGGCATGTGTTTATCCCTATTAGAGTGAATCTACCAGAATTAAATTCAGTAAAAGAAACATTCTTTTTTTTTTTAAGTTTATTTTGAGAGAGAAAAGCACAAGTGAGGGAGGGGCAGAGAGAGAGCTAGAATCAATCCCTAGCAGGCTCCTCACTGTCAGCACAGAGCCGGATATGGGGCTCAACTCCCGAGCCGGAGTTGGACGCTTAACTGACTGAGCCCCAATAAAGAGAACATTCTTGTTCATCAGCTATAGCTAACCCTTTCCTGTGAGGAACATGAGACTTACTGATAGAACAAAGCTATACCGAATCTTGAAGTGGTGGTTAGGATTTTAAACGCTGAATTGTATCATTCTCTGGGAAAGAAGTTAGATATAAAAGTTTTATTTCATTTTATTTTTTCAGAGAGTTGTTTTGTTTTGTTTGAAACTTGTTAGAGATTAGTATTAAGGTGTAGGGATTTATTATTTGGCAGTAGACCTGCTTTGGGTCCCTTCAGGATCGATCTCTTCCTATTAACTCCCACCAAAAAAAGAGGGAGGGGGCAAATGGGTACAGGCTGTAGGGTCTGAAAGCGTTTTTTCATTGTGTTGCGTGGTAAAGGATGTGACCTCATTTTTAGGGAAGAAAGGCCTCTTTGGGCACAAAGTTGCCTGGTATTTTTTAGATTTGACTTTATTTGTCATGCTAAAGATCTCTTATGAGTTGATCATCCTAATAGAGATCTTTAATATTTAGTTCAACCCAAAAGTAGAAGAGACAGTTAAGCAGATTTATTAGTAATAAAGCAGGTTGACTTTCTTTTACTTGGTGGATATACATTATTTGCTTTTGCTTCTCATCCATTATCTAGGCTGTATTTCTTGGCTACAGACTTCTGTAAGCAACAACAGTTGACTTGTAGACTCTGGCAAGCCCCAAATTAAAATTCTCAGTTCCTTGAAATCATTTCCCCATCGCAACTTACCAGGTTAGAAACAAAAAAGCCTCTTAGTGGCTAATTGCAGGATTTATTACATAGCAGTTTTAGGTTGTTACAGTTATACTTTCCTTGTAACTATTGCTGACAGATCTCAAATAGTAGCAGGCCTTTAAAAAAATTGTGTTGTATTAACCACTAGTAGCAAGTTATATTTGTGGATTTCAATGATTAGGTTCCAAGTCAAATTTTTATTTACCAAACTTTTTTCCTCCTCCCCTCCCCTTTTAAAGTTCTTAAAAGGCAATAACCCATTTAAAATAAAAGTAGACTCATCCCCCTCCCCCATTTGCAAGTAAGTCAGACTGGTAGGCTAGATATTAAATTTTTTTCTAGGACCTTTTTTTACATTTTTTAAAAAAGCTTTATTTCTTTATTTAGAGAAAGTGTGAGGAGGGGAGGGGCAGAGAGAGACAGACAATCCCAAACAGGCTCTGCACCATGATTGCAGAGCCCCACACAAGGCTTGAACCCATGAACCATGAGATCATGACCTCAGCGGAAACCAAGAGTTGGATACATAACCAACTGAGCCACTCAGGCGCCCCCAGGACCGTTTTTTTAATAGTGCAAATTTTGGTAAAAAGCTTTAAGTTTTGGCATTTAATTTTATATTCTTTCTTTTAGAAGGACGCTATATTCCTCCTCACTTAAGGAACAGAGAAGCTACTAAAGGTAAGTCTTTTGAGCAACTTGGTAGACCTAATTCTTACTGTTTAGAAGTCAGAGCCTAGGGAAAAATGAGGCACTTTGGGAAGTCTGTGAGCATTGTGCTCTCCTGTGCCTCTGTCAGAATTGGTTCAAATTATTAGGACTTACTCTGAAAAAACTCCTCTAAAGTCACACAGTGGAAAATTCTCTATTTCCTATGTCAGAATTCTCTGGCCAAGGGCATGGTTTTGTACAGTTTACTAGTGTTGTACTTTGTAATCTGTGTTTGTAATCATTGATACCATGATTTCAATTTGAAAAAGGTGAGTGGGTGTCCTACTGTGTAAACCAAACTGCACAGTAATAACCCAGTTATTTCTGTTTTGCAGAGCTGTCAAAAGAAAGATGTGTTATTGCAGATTAGGTAACAGATTATAGCATTGGGCATGCTCCCAGTAAGTTGGGAGTGATTCTCTGGTTTCATCTCCTTGCCCTTAAGTGCTTCATTTGAAAAGTTTTGTCTAAAATGTATCACAATGCCTGGTCTTTTCTGGTTGTGTTTGTAATGTGATAACTAGTAGATACCTCATTATGGGACAATTGTTTGGGTGCTGTATATTCTGTAAAATAGGTGATCTGAGATTTGGAGGAAAAGTGAAGGTTTGGAAAACTATTTAAAGGTCAAGAAGAAGGAAGATAAAGAAGGCAGAATTGGAAGGGTGCAGAAGTCCACAGGAGCATGTGATTTGCTATCATTCCTCCATGTGCATATGCAGTCTATATATATCAGCTTCACTGTCCCCGGCAATACATATATATAAAATCTGATTATAATTTCGTAACTATCATATCATTTTTCTTAGTTACCTGCAGAGTTTGTCTTTATTGTCATGGGTTCTCATTCTAGTGTTCTAGCTGAAACAGACCCCCATGTATCTTTAGTGCTTTTCCCTCTTCATTGCAGTGACAGATCAAAGGGAAGGGGCAGTATCACAGACCTTTCAGAACTGAAAGGGCTGTTAGAAATCTAATTCAACTCTATTGCTTGCTGAGGTGTTGATCACCTGGCTGGCGGCTAATGGTAGAGGCTTAAGGCTGAAGGAAAGTAACTTAACTTCTAAACATTTAATCTGTTTAATTTATTCGTCTTTAAACTCTCTACCTCTTGGGCTAATTTACACCTTTCTCATTCCCTCTTACTGAATGTTTATAGTTGTACCCTAGGAATCTGTCCACACTAACAGTGTAGGGATGAAGATTTTCCTTGTATTCCTGATTCTTGTCTGTATTTCATGAGAATGGAGCATTGTACTACTTTTTACTATTGAAATTGGAAAATAATGTATTAAATCAGGTAATCTGACACCTTTAGGAATGTCTTAAATATCACCTCTGAGAAACACTGAAACAATAACTGTTTCCCAGTAAACTTGTTCATACCTATAAAACGAATGGATTTAATTGTGGTGGTCATATAACTATAGTATAATCATTGTTTATAGACAAAGCTATTGACCTTTTTAGAGGTGGTATTCATTTAGAACATTTTTAGACTGTTAAGTTGCTTGGTTTAGTGCACAGTATTTTCCAGTGGAGAAAATCTAAAAAATTCTGTGTGCCATTGTAAACCAGCTCTAAATCTTGGTTCTCTTCTAGTACCATGATAGGAATATTTCCATTGTCCTTTTAGTTCACAGAGATAAGATAAAATTATTGGAGGGCTTCAAATTCAGAAACCTAGGTATTGTAAATTTCTATTTAATATAATAAAATGGGTTTGCTTTTTTTTATTGAAGGATTCTACGATAAAGACAGTTCAGGGTGGAGTTCTAGTAAAGATAAGGATGCATACAGCAGTTTTGGATCTCGTAGTGATTCAAGAGGGAAGTCTAGTTTCTTTAGTGATCGTGGAAGTGGATCAAGGGGAAGGTATGTGATTTTTATTGATCTTTTCACCTTATGTATATGAAATTTAGGAATTGGTCTTTATTTTGGTAAATACTTGTTCTTGTACTCTTACTATGAAGCATGATGCTTTTTTTCCACCTTAACAGACCCCCTATTTGGATGTGTTAATAAGCATTATATCTGTGTAATCGTATTTTCTTAGCTGTAAGAGGTCTTAGAACTAAGTTGAATTTGTTCCATAGAAATTAGAGGAGAATAAGAACATGCCCCTGGACATAATGAAATAGGTTATTTTTGTAATTAATCTAGCTTTATTTATATTTAAAGCAGTAAGTTTATTTAGTGAATGGCCTAATTTGGTTGAGATTTTTGTGGGTATTCTTTATGACAATTTTAAACACCTTATATTTTTGATTACACAAGTGGTGAACTGACCTCATGCGCCTAATAGCTGTGGTTAGTCCTGTGTGTCCTGATTTTTCGCAAACAGGCCTAAAACTAAAAACATCTTAATTCAGGTAAGGATTATTTTCTACCTTTTATCCACAGTCTGTCACACAGGTGAATTGATTGTCCTTTTAAATGTCATCCTAGTTCTAACTGGGACAATTGATATTTGGTGTGCTATTTTTCCTACCACTGAAATGTATTTGGATGAGAACTTTAAATGAAAGTACAAGTTATGTGCTGATACCAAATATTTAAGACTTGGTTCTTAATTTCAGCATGTATGAGGCCTGTGTAGGCTGTATAATTTTATAGAAATCAAGAAGGATACTTACTTTAGAAGGTAAAGCTATGTAAATGGTACATTTGATGTGATTAATTAGAGGGCCTTATTTGTCAAATAAAAGTGAGCCGTGATGAGTCATTCAGCTTCTCTCCAGGTACGGTTCTAGAGTAGTGACAGTAATCTGATAATGGTTAAATGATTCTGATTAGTTTCTTATGCTGTTCAGGTTTGATGATCGTGGACGGAGTGACTATGACGGCATTGGCAGCCGTGGTGACAGAAGTGGCTTTGGCAAATTTGAACGTGGTGGAAATAGTCGCTGGTGTGACAAATCAGATGAAGATGATTGGTCAAAACCACTCCCACCAAGTGAACGCTTGGAACAGTAAGTTTTTGAAACGTATGTTAATTGTGATAAAGCCTCATTAGCTAATATAACAAATAAACTTAACCAATCTTGATTTCAGGGAACTCTTTTCTGGAGGAAACACTGGGATTAACTTTGAGAAATATGATGACATTCCAGTTGAGGCAACAGGCAACAACTGTCCTCCACACATTGAAAGTGTAAGTATTTTTGCTTGACTTTTTAAGAAGTGTAAATCTTCTCACAGCACATCAAAATAAGGTGGGCTTTCAAAAAGCAAATATAGATCATATCTACTTGAATAATTCTTTAGTTACATTAAAAACCTGCCTGATTGATTTGTGGAACGTTAAGTGTCACCATTACTAATAATTAGAAATAGAAAATGCGTCAAATGTAGGAGGACCCCAGACTTCTTCAGTGTAGATTAAGCCTGGAGGACTGGTTTTCTTCAAAATATAATGTAGTTTTATTTAAAGCAGCTATAAAGTACAAATCAGGTGTTAGGGTTTTTCCTCCCTGTTACTGTATTAGTGTAAAACAAAAATGGCTCCAGGATAGCATTTCTAGCAATTTAACCCCATTGAATTTCTTGACAGTTCAGTGATGTTGAGATGGGAGAAATTATTATGGGAAACATTGAGCTTACTCGTTATACTCGCCCAACTCCAGTACAAAAGCATGCTATTCCTATTATCAAAGAGAAAAGAGACTTGATGGCTTGTGCCCAAACAGGTAAGTCTACTTAATAAAAGTAAAAAGTTATAAAGAATAACTTAATTGGGATTACCCTTGTACAACTAGTACCAAAAAAAAAAACACATGGGATATCTGAGTTTCATGGGGAAGCTTGAGTCCTAGACATAGCCTAACTGGTATATTTTGATACAGGTATGGAGTAGTTGGCTGGTATTTCTTGTCTTACCTTTGGATTTTGTTATCTTTGGTGTTCTCATTAGGGCATCTTGGGGAGGCCTATAGAAAGCCCTCAGCCTGTTAACTGCTGCAACAGGGTTAGATTATTGTCATTGCAATGGTGGGAAATTAGCACTATAACATTTTTTTTTTAAAGTTTATTTATTAATTTAGAGAGGGAGAGGACACGAACAGGGGAGGGTTGGAGAGAGAGGGAGAGAGAGAATCCCAAGCAGTCTCCTCACTGTCAGTGCAGAGCTCGACGCGGGGCTCGAACTCCCAAATCGTGAGATCAGTAAGAATTGTAAGATCAGAATAGTCTGTGATCCATAGGAATGTGGCCAAGGGAAAGAAAGGTGCCCTCATGGTAAAGAAGCACTTCCCACCTTTTGGGAATGGGATGGTTTATAGCCTCTAAATTGAGCACAAGTTTTTCTGTGTCTGTAAGTTTGACCAATTTGAAGGAGGGTGGCAACTGCCCCCCCCCATTAAAAATAAATATAATTATCTGATATCTTTGCTTCCTTATGGAAGAGTGAAAATTTCATCCTTTGTACACCAGAATATGTACAGTATGTCTGTATATATGTGTTACAAATTGAAATTGACATCATTTTTGAGGGAAAATTTCTGTTCTCTTTACAAACGCAAATAAGTTGAACACTACATTGTTATTGATCAGAGTTTGGTATACTTTATCTGTAAGGAAGCAAAATAAACATTTTTGGTTCTTATGGGCCACGTAGTCTCTGTTTCCAATCTACTCGTTTCTGTTGTCATAGTGTGAAAGCACCTGTAGATCGCGTGTAAATTATTGGGCGTGGTTGTATTCCAATAAAGCTTTATTTACAAAGATACATAGGACCTTAGTTTGCTGACTTCTGTTACAGATGGGTCAAAGAAGTCATTTCTTGGTATTTTTAACTTAGCTGTTAGTTTTTAGAAAATTTATTGGGGTATAAAGTAAAACCACTAATTAGTAATAGGGCAGTTAAAAAACTGTCCTCTACCAATATTTATTCAAAAATAATAAGCAGTCCTTCTCTGAATATGCTTTCTCTTAAACAGGGTCTGGAAAAACTGCAGCATTTCTTTTGCCCATCTTGAGTCAGATTTATTCAGATGGTCCAGGCGAAGCTTTGAGGGCCATGAAGGTAAATATTTGTTATGTGGGACATTTATACTTTTAAGTAAGTTTTATGGCCAACTTGGGGCTTGACCTCACTACCCCGAAATCAAGAGCTGTACACTGTACTAACTGAACCTGCCAGGCTCCCCGAAATGCACCATTATTGTAGAACTTTGTAGATAGCTGTTGAGAACCTTCTAAATGGCACATCTACTTATTCCAAATTATTTAATGAAAAACAGTTTTCAAGTGTAATCTGTAAACTACAGAAGGGAATTATGACGTAATGGACCTTTAAAAGAGGATGTTAAGAGTTGAACTTTTAATTTATTTTTTAGGAAAATGGAAGGTATGGGCGTCGCAAACAGTACCCAATCTCCTTGGTATTAGCACCAACCAGAGAATTGGCAGTACAGATCTATGAGGAAGCTAGAAAAGTAAGTACACATTTCAGGGATTTTTAGCTTTCTCGTTGATTCTATTGAACTGTTTTAGGACTATGAAAAAGTGTTGGCCTTGAAATTGTAAAAATTTCTTTGCTTGTAGTTTTCATACCGATCTAGAGTTCGACCTTGCGTGGTTTATGGTGGTGCTGATATTGGTCAGCAGATTCGAGACTTAGAGCGTGGATGCCACTTGTTAGTAGCTACTCCAGGACGTCTAGTAGATATGATGGAAAGAGGAAAGATTGGATTGGACTTCTGCAAGTATGTTAATTTTTAAATGCATAAAATGTAATATTTTTTAAATTACTGGCCATTCATTTTGTAGTACTTACCAGCATTGTTTAAATTTTAAGATCCAGAAGTGATTCATTTTAGCGCTCTTTTATGAGATGCTGATTGTAGTTTTAATGTTGATAAATTGGTGACCTTTTAGTAGAGGCTGAGAATGATTGGACTGGGACGGAGTCAGAAGTAGTAAGAGCTAGTTTTGCTGTGTGCTTGTGAATGATTTGTTTCGTGGCACAAGTCCTGTGCTTTGTCTCGTGTACGTGTGTTAAATCTGCAGTGTGAGGGATTTAACCATCAATGAATATATTATTGTATATAGAAAACAGCTGTACTAAAACTATCTTTTCTTCTCAAATTCTGAACTGAATATTTTTATGACAGATACTTGGTGTTAGATGAAGCTGATCGGATGTTGGATATGGGGTTTGAACCTCAGATACGTAGAATAGTTGAACAGGATACCATGCCTCCAAAGGGAGTTCGTCACACTATGATGTTTAGTGCTACTTTCCCTAAGGAAATACAGGTATTGTGTGATGCTGCAAGTTTTATTTACTGAGAAATTTGTTGGTCTCAGTAGATGATGATAATTTTTTCTTTTCAGATGCTTGCTCGTGATTTCTTGGATGAGTATATCTTTTTGGCTGTAGGAAGAGTTGGCTCTACCTCTGAGAACATCACACAGAAAGTTGTTTGGGTGGAAGAGTCTGACAAACGGTCCTTTTTGCTTGATCTTCTGAATGCAACAGGTAAAATTACGAATAATTTTAGTGTCACTCTGGCTTAGGTAATGGGAATCCATTTGGATCACCTTTATTGCTTTTCCTCCCCATTTAAAACATCCCATTAAAAGTATATTTATTTGTCTCTGTTTAGATGTTGACTAAATGTTAAGAGAACTAAGTCCCTATTAAAGACAAATATCTGGTAATTTTTCACAATTAGGCAAGGATTCGCTGACATTAGTGTTTGTGGAGACCAAAAAGGGTGCAGATTCTCTGGAGGATTTCTTGTACCATGAAGGGTATGCTTGTACCAGCATCCACGGAGACCGATCTCAGAGAGACCGAGAAGAGGCCCTTCACCAGTTCCGCTCAGGAAAAAGCCCAATTCTAGTGGCTACAGCCGTATGTATAATACAAGTGTATTTTCAAGTTGCCGCTGTTCAACTTTGGCTTCAAGTGCGCCATGTGTAACAAAAGTTATTTTCCAGGTAGCAGCAAGAGGACTGGACATTTCAAATGTGAAACATGTTATCAATTTTGACTTGCCAAGTGATATTGAGGAGTACGTACATCGCATTGGCCGTACAGGACGTGTAGGAAACCTTGGTAAGTGTTCAGTTACTTGATTGATGGTCTGGTGGTTTTTTCAGTGAGATGTAGCAAAGAGCTTTTCAGGGTCTTAATTTGAGAACTCTTACTAAGGAATGCTGTTAAAATCTATCTTAGCAATAGAAGTGACTTGTGGTCTTTTCAGTGTTCTACTTACTATTCTATGTAGGAAAGTAAGAATACTGTGCTCTTATGGAAGACTTTAATTTATGTACTTTTTGGGACTGGTTTAGGCCTCGCCACCTCATTCTTTAATGAGAGGAACATAAATATTACCAAGGATTTGTTGGATCTTCTTGTTGAAGCTAAACAAGAAGTGCCATCTTGGTTAGAAAACATGGCTTACGAACACCACTACAAGGGTAGCAGTCGTGGACGGTCTAAGAGGTGAGGCATACGGGTGGCATATAAAGAATGGGGTGGGTGCTGTGTCCAAAGTTAACTTTTCAAGTACTTAGTGGAACAGGCTTTATTTTCTTCGGTTGCCTGGATCATTTGGGGAAGGGGTGTTAGAAGGGGTTGTCACAAAGTTAATGCCAGCTGTTTACGGCTACAGTCTTTAAGATCGCATTAGGGAAAACAGGGCTGGATGGGGAATCATTTGAATCGAAAAATCAGAAATTGACCATTGGGAGGTTTTAACAAGAACTGGCTTGTCTGGTGGGATCTCCTCTTCCTTTGAACCACCAGCACATTCTGTCGTTGCAGTAGTAGATTCAGCGGAGGCTTCGGTGCCCGAGACTATCGACAAAGCAGCGGGGCCAGCAGTTCCAGCTTCAGCAGCAGCCGCGCCAGCAGCAGCCGCAGCGGAGGAGGCGGCCACGGCAGCAGCAGAGGGTTTGGTGGAGGTGATGTTCATTTTTCACCTCCTGTCTTTGGAGGGGGGGGGGGGGCTTCTTCTTGTAGTCCTCTTTTTTCAAAGCATAGTTAAAAACACTGGAGAAGTTTGGCCCAATAGATTGCTTTTCATAATTTGATGTCAAAGTACTTAAGGAGGGGAATGGTTGTATTTAACAGTGGATGACTTAATTTCTCTCTTTTTCACATCTCTCATTAGGTGGCTACGGAGGCTTTTACAACAGTGATGGATACGGAGGAAATTATAACTCCCAGGGGGTTGACTGGTGGGGTAACTGAACCTGCTTTACAGTAGGTCACCCTGCCAAACAAGCTAATATGGAAACCACATGTAACTTAGCCAGACTATACCTTGTGTAGCTTCAAGAACTCGCAGTACATTACCAGCTGTGATTCTCCACTGAAATTTTTTTTTTAAGGGAGCTCAAGGTCACATGAAAAGATGAAAGGAACAATCAGCAGCCCTGTTCAGAAGGTGGTTCGAAGACTTCATTGCTGTAGTTTGGATTAACTCCCCTCCCGCCAACCCCCATCCCAAACTGCATTTATAATTTTGTGACTGAGGATCATTTGTTTGTTAATGTACTGTGCCTTTAACTTTAGACAACTTTTTATTTTGATGTCCTGTTGGCTCAGTAATGCTCAAGATATCAATTGTTTTGACAAAATAAATTTACTGAACTTGGGCTAAAATCAAACCTTGGCACACAGGTGTGATACAACTTAACAGGAATCATCGATTCATCCATAAATATTATAAGGAAAAAACTTATGCGGTAGCCTGCATTAGGGCTTTCTGATACTTGCAGATTGGGGGAAAATAAACAACAAACGTCTTGAAGCATATTAACGGAATTAGTTTCTAATGTGGCAAACTGTATTAAGTTAAAGTTCTGATTTGCTCACTCTATCCTGGATAGGTATTTAGAACCTGATAGTCTTTAAACAAGCCATTCCAGTCATGATGAGGTGATGTATGAATACATGCATACATTCAAAGCACTGTTTTCAAAGTTAATGCAAGTAAATACAGCAATTCCTCTTTCAATGTTTAGGCAGATCATTAATTATGAGCTAGCCAAATGTGGGCATATTATTACAGGGAAAGTTTAAAGGTCTGATAACTTGAAATAGGTTTTTAGGAGAATTCATCTACTTAGACTTTTTAAATGCCTGCCATAAATGAAATTGAAATGGTAGAATGGCTGACCACAGCAATGACCAGCCCTCATTGGGGCCCTGGGTGATTTTTGGTCTAATAACGCATGCTAGTGTTGATGTTTTTTGGTCAAGAGGGTATGAACAGGAAGAATTAATGCAGCAGGCTTTATTTTAAATGCCGATTCACATTACTCTGTTCAAGCTGCGTTGAGATGTTAAACTGGCTTACTATAGACTTTGTAAAAATGGCTCCAGAAGAGTAACAAACTGAAATCTTTGAGATCACACAGGTTGGAAATATGTACATAACTGCACAAGGTGTCAATTCTGCTATACAGTGCAGTTGTAGTCAGTTTTAGTTGCATAGGTTTCCATTGTATTTATAGTCTGTTTATGCTAAATCTGGCCAAAGATGAGCATTGTCCACCACTAAAATGCCTCTGCCACTCTGAATTCTGTGCTAATTTTGTGGCCAGAATGCGGTGATCAAAACGCTCAATCTTTTTACAGTGGCATAGGAAGACGGCAAAAATTTCCTAAAGTGCAATAGATTTTCAAGTGTATTGTGCCTTGTTCTAAAACTTTTATTAAGTAGGTGCACTTGACAGTATTGAGGTCATTTGTTATGGTGCTATTTCAATTAGTCTAGGTTTAGGCCCTTGTACATTTTGCCCATAACTTTTTACAAAGTACTTCTTTTATTGCACATTCAGAGAATTTTATATATATGTCTTGTGTGCGTGTCCTTAAACTTCCAATCTTATTTTGTCTCTTGGAGATTGTTGAACGCAGCTTGTCTAGGAAGGGGATGGGACTAGATTCTAAAATTTATTTGGGACCACGGGAATAATAGTTGGGAAGAAAACTATTTGCACACGACAGATTTCTAGATACTTTTTGCTGCTAGTTTTATGTAATATTTATTGAACATTTTGACAAATATTTATTTTTGTAAGCCTAAAAGTGATTCTTTGAAAGTTTAAAGAAACTTGACCAAAAGACAGTACAAAAACACTGGCACTTGAATGTTGAATGTCACCGTATGCGTGAAATTATATATTTCGGGGTAGTGTGAGCTTTTAATGTTAAGTCATATTAAACTCTTAAGTCAAATTAAGCAGACCCGGCATTGGCAGTGTAGCCATAACTTTCTGATGTTAGTAAAAACAAAATTGGCGACTTGAAATTAAATCATGCCAAGGTTTTGATACACTTGTCTTAAGATATTAATGAAACACTTCAAAACACTGATAAGAAGTGTCCAGATTCTCAGATGTTTGTTGCGTGAGTTTTGTTTAGTTGTGTGTATTTTTTTTTTTTTCAGTGAATGTCTGGCACATTGCTATCCTCAAACATGTGGTTATCTTTGTTGTATTGGCATATTCAGTGACTTGTACATTCAGCGATAGCATTTGAGCAAGTTTTATCAGCAAGCAATGTTTTCAGTTAATAAGGTTTCAAAAATCACATAAGAATGGATTTAAACTTGCTGAATGTAAAGATTGAACCTCAAGTCACTGTAGCTTTAGTAATTGCTTATTGTATTAGTTTAGATGCTAGCACTGCATGTGCTGTGCATATTCTGATTTTATTAAAATAAAAAGTTGAACTGCACAGTCTCCTTTGTTGTTGTCAATTGTGGTTTATTATTATAGGTGAAAATAAAGTTGTGCTCTTGCCTGAAGAATTGTAAGGTGTAATTTTTTTGGTTTTGCTGTCGAGTGCTAATTTTGAGATGCCTCTTGGGAGACAGAATGACTGATGCCATAAGGATTTGTAATAAAAGGTGAAGGTGAAAAAAAAGATTGCTGTAATGGAAATCTAGGACGTCCTTACGTGGACGTATTGCATTGTATTGCAAATCAGTTTGTACTTCAAGCAACTCAATATGGGTGGGAATCTTTCGTTCTTGGAAGCACTGGATTTGAAGGACATTTAGACGGTGGAAGAATGCTGGGTAAAAGTCAAATGGACTAGTAATCTAAGTGATGGTGAGTGCTAAGGGATCCAGAATATTTGGTGGTGGTGGTGGGGAGGGGGTGCCTGGCTGGCTCAGTCGGTAGAGCATGCGACTCAGGCTCAGGGTTGGGAGTTCAGGCCTCACGTAGGGAATGGAGCCTACTTTTTAAAAGTAATTGGGGTTATGATAGAGATGTCTGGCATGGCTACCCCCTTACCCCCTTCAGTTTCTTTGCTGGCATCCATTAGTGCTGCGGGCAGCTGCTACCAATTAACAGACGCTATGTGAACCAGAACTGAATAGGCACTTTGTAAGCAATTAGGTTGAACCATATGAAAGGACTCCTGTTTTTGGGGTCAAACATGGTCAAATGTTGGTAGTTGGCTATGATTAAACCTAAGGAAAGTACTTGATACAGCTTTCTCGAGTCCTTTGCGGTATGATGAACAATTTTTTTCTTTTTGGTATTGTAAAGAAATACTTGATTCTGGATCGGTATCATTGTTCACAGTTATCTCAAAGTAGCAAGCCTAAATTTATAGGGCAGAATTTTGAAGCCTAATATGCCATATTAGTTTTGGAGAATGGAAAGAGGGAAGGGAAGTAGTTTAGACAAAAGTGTGGAAAGAGGGGCACCTGGGTGGCTCAGTCGGTTGACTGTCTTAGGCTCAGATCATGATCTCTCATTTCATGAGTTCAAGCCCCACATCAGGCTTGCTGCTCTAAGTGTGGGGCCCGCTTCAGATCCTCTTTCTGCCGCTCCCCCACTTGCACTCTCAGAAGTGTGGAAAGAGGTTATGTTAGGACAGCTAGATGGAAAAGCTAATGGAGTGAAATTGGATTCTAAGGATGGTTCAAAGTCCCTGATAAAAGAGGGGCGCGGGCACCTGTGTGGCTCAGTTAAGCAGTCCAGCTTTGGCTCAGGTTGTGATCTCATGGTTTGTGAGTGCCAGCCCTGCGTCGGGCTCTGTGCTGACAGTTCAGAGCCTGGGGCCTGCTTCAGATTCTGTGTCTCCCTATCTGCCTTCTCCCACTCGCACTCTGTCTCTTTCAAAAATAAACACTAAAAAAAAAAAAAGTGAACACAAGCTATCTGGAGGAACTAATTCTTAATTGAGATTATTTCTAGTCTAGCAGTATTAAGATTATAGTAGTCAGGTTTATTTGCATATTATGTTAATTTTTGTAGTTTTTTTTTTTTAATTTTTGTAGTTTAAGCGATTTGTTTAAATATATACTTAAGTGCTATTGTCACTGTTCGCCTCCCCCACTCATTAATGTTTGGTTTCGGTAATGGTTTGCTCTAACCATCTCTTGGCTGAATTTCAACACCACATAATTTTTTTCAAAAATGACTTCTAGGAACCATGTTTGAAAATTGTTCAGTGTCTGCTTGAACCTATATAATTGTTTTTTTTCTATGACGGGTGGCTTGTTTCCCTTGCCCCTATGCTCCTAAGTGACCTAGTTAGACCGATCACAGGCTTACTCTTTGAAGTAACTAAGATATCTGGGTGTTGACACTGGTCTTACCTGCCTTCCCACTGAAAAGCAGAAATTCCATTCACTGCATTTTAGGAATATCTCAGGCTTTTTTCTCTTCTCAACACGATTCCGGATATGTTGAAACCTGCTTTGCTTCGTATCTTGCCCTCATTTCAGTTGATCTATTTTTCAGCATGTTTAGTCTGTTTCTAATGTGGTTTCCTGTATAGTGACTATTCTCCATTTCTTTCCTCATTTTCGTTGTTGATTCCCACCCCCCCCTTGGGAAAAACTTGACCGGGTTTTCTTCAGGATAATTTTGAAATAGGATTATTTTGACACCGGACACTATGTTTAATTATAGTGTGGAAGAGTAGATCATGACCTGGAAACATGTTTATTATGGGAGAAAACACCATAAAACAGATAAGCACATTAAGAGGAGGAGATGTCTGAAAACAGGTGTTAAACATAGAATCACCACATGACTCAGCAATTTCACTCCTAGGAGAATTCTACCCAGGAAAAACGAAAACAAGCTGACAACGTACTATTTGCATGCGAATGTTCATAGCATTCACAATAACCCAAGAGTGGAAACCACCCAAATGCCAATCAGCTGGTGGAGGGACAAACAAAATGTGTATACATGGAATGGAATGCTGTTTGGCAATAAAAAGAAGGAAGTACTGATGCTATCTCTATCCTCTGGGGACATGACCATATCCCTAATTTCCTTTCCCCTCTTCAAAGGATCATTAGGTGGGCCTGTTAGTGCTGTGATACATGTCTGTATTCTGACTTAAGGTTTTCTGTGGATGTGTGTCTAGTTTCAGTCCTGATTTTATTGTGTTAGCAGGTATAGTCATGGTTTATAATTTGAGGGTTCCTGTTTTCCTTGTTGCACCAAAGATGACATTTTGCCTTTTTTTTTTTAATAGGCTCCATTCCCAACATGAGACTTGAACTCATGACCCTGAGATCAAGAATTGTGTGCTCTACTGACTGGGCTGGCCAGGCACCTGGACATTTAACTTTTTTTTTTAATGTTTATTTATTCTTGAGACAGAGCGTGAACAGGGGAGGGGCAGAGAGAGAGGGAGACACAGAATCTGAAACAGGCTCCAGGCTCTGAGCTGTCAGTACAGAGCCTGACGCGGGGCTCGAGCCCACGAACCATGAGATCATGACCTGAGCCAAAGTCGGACCCAGGCGCTCCCTTTTTCACTCTTAATTCTATTCCATACTCACTCACATTTTCAACAGACCATCTCATTTACCTGACATCAGTGGATTAGTTGAATGCAGAATGGTCTCTGAACCTCCATTCCGGACCCAGTCACCTGATAGGATCTAGTGGGTTATCTGGTAGACATTTGGAGTGCCAAGGTTGATTTAGGGCTCATTGAAAAACTGTTTGGGGTCTGCTGAGTGTTGGGGAATGTAGCTATGAATTCAAACGTACTCCTTGCCCTCTTGGAACCTAGTTTTTCTTTTGTGGCTCCCCAACTTGATGTTGCAACAGAAGAATCTGGGAAATGATTCTATGGCGACTCTCCTAATAGAATCCATCCCTGGGGTTCACTCAGAAATCTGCTTTGCATTTGCTTTTGTTCCTAATTTCCCCAGGCAATTTTGATGCAGCAAGCTTAGGTACGGACTCTGCTGTTCTCTACTTTCTATCATCTGTTCCAAAACTTCCAGTTACCATGATGGTGTTTCAGGTACTTCATAGCAGAAGCATCTCTATATTCCAAATTACAATAGTTACTGCAATCAAGCTAATGATGGTCTATTAAGTTGGTCCTTTGGTGTGGTACTAGTCTACCTTTGCAGCTTTTAACTTATTTCCCATACCTTATACTGTAGCTGAATATGATGCTATTGTGCAGAAACATCCTGCAGTCTGCCTTTGCCTTGGTTTTTGTGCACCCTGTTCCTTCTAACTAGAATTGGGGCTGAAAGTTTAATTTTATAGATAGTACTCAGAATACTGAGCTGCCATTTACAATTATTAGCAATGTAGAGAAAATAATTGCTCTAATGGGTTGAGGAAGGAGTAGGTTTCAACTGGCATGGGCAGAATGAGCTCAACTATTTGGAAAATACGTAGAAAACTAGAAGGAAATCTGCAAAAATAGTGACAGTTCTTGTTTCTGGTTGAAATGAAATGATTTTCTGCTGCTTCATAATTTCCTGTACTGAGCAAATTTTGTACAATTATATTTTCTAACAGAAGTTTTTAATTGTTTTAGTCTGAGATGATTATAAATTCACAGGAAGTTGTGAAATAGTACAGAGAGATCATGTGTACCTTTCACGCAGTTTCCCCTGTTAGTAACATCTGGCATAACTAGTACATCAAAACCAGGAAATTGACATTGGTACAATCCACAGACCTCATCCAGACTTCACCAGTTTTGTGTGTGCCATGTGTGTGTGTGTGTGTGTGTGCGTGTGCGTGTGGTTCTATGCAGTTTTACTACATGTTGATTTCTATAGCAACTTGCAAAGAACTGTTCTATCACCACAGTCTCCCTCGTGCTACCTCTTTATAGTCACACCTGCCCCCCACCCCTTCCTGCTTCTCCACCCTGTCACTAACCCCTGGCAACCGCTCATCTGTTTTCCATTTCTAAAATGTCATTTCAGAATTGTTAACATAAATGGAACTGTGCAGTATGTGACCTTTTGAGATTGGCTTGTTGTCACTCAGCAGAATGTCCTTGAGAGCTGTCCAAGTTGTTGCAAATAGTTTGTTTCTTTACTGCTGAGTGGTATGGATGTTCCATAGTTTTGTTTATTCAGTCGTTGAAGGATAGCTGGCTTATTTCCAGTTTTTGACCATTACAAATCAAGGTTGCTATGAACATTCATGTACAGATTTTTGTGTGGACATAAGTTTTCATTTTTCTGGCATAAATGCAATTGTTGGATCACATGGTTAAGTATATGTTTACTTTAAGAACCTGCTAACCCATTTTCCTGAGTGGCTATACCATTTTACATTCCCACTAGCGATGCACGAGAGGTCCAGTTTCTGTGCATCCTCACCAGCGTTTGGTATTGTCATATTTTTATTTTGGCTGTTCTAATTGGTGCACGGTGGCATCTCATTGTGGTCTTAATCTGCATTTCCCTATGGGCTAGTGACGTTGAACTTCTTTTCATGTACTTATATGCCATCCTTATATTCTCTTTGGTAAAATAAATGTTTGTGTCTGTGACCCCTTGTAAAATAATTGATTATTTTTTACTGCTGAGGTTTCTTTTAAGTTATTGAAGTAAAGTTGACATACAATGTTACATTAGTTTCGGGGATTTGACAATTCTGGACATTCACAGTGCTCACCACAGTAAGTGTAGTTACCCTTTGTCACCATACAAAGTTATTACAACATTACAACAGTGTTCCCTAATGCTGTTACTTTTCATCCCTATGATTTATTTATTTTATAACTCTAAGTTTGTACCTCTTAATCCCCTTCACCTATTTCCTTCATTCCCCCCAACTCCCTCCCCTCTGGCAACCAGTAGATCTCTGTATTTAGGAGTCTGTTTCTGTTCGTTTGTTTGCTTTGTACTGCTGAGTTTTGAGAGTTTTCTATATATTCTAGGTACAAGTCCTTTATCAGATGTATGATTTGCAAATATCTTTTCCCGGTCTGTAGCTTGTCTATTTATCTTCTTTTTATTATTATTTTATTTTAATTCCAATGTAATTAGCATGCAGCGTTATTTTAATGTCAGGTGTACAATATAACGATTCAACACTTGCAGCGCTCATCAAGGTAAGTGTACTCTTGGGATGTCTGGCTGGCTCAGTCAGAAAAACATGTGACTCTTGATCTCAGGGTCATGAGTTCGAGCCCCATGTTGAGTGCAGAAATTACTTAAAAAAAAGAAAAAAAGGTAAGTGTACTCTTAATCCCCATCACCTATTTCACCCATCCCTCTTCCCACCTCCTCCCTGTTAATCCTCATTTGGTTTGTCTTTCTTTTTTCCCCCTTTGTTTGGTTTGCTTCTTATATTCCACATAGGAGTGAAATCATATGGTATTTGTCTTTATCTGACTGGCTTATTTGACTTAGCATAATACACTCTGGTTCCATCCATGTTGTTGCAAATGGCAAGATTTCATTCTTTTTTTATGGCTGAATAATATTCCTTTGTATATACCACTTCTTTATCCACTCATCTATTAATGGACACTCAGCTTATTTTTGTTCTTAACTGGGTCTTTTGCAGAGCAAACATTTAAATATTTTAAAAGTTTTTATTTATTTTGATAGAGAGCATAAGGGGGGAGGAGCAGAGAGAAGGAGAGAGAATCCCAAGCAGGCTCTGTGCTGAGCCCAACGAGGGGCTTCAACTCATGAACCGTGAAATCATGACCTGAGCTGAGATCAAGAGTCAGATTCTTGGGGCACCTAGGTGGCTCAGTCAGTTGGGCATCTGACTTTGGCTCAGGTCATGATCTCACGGTTCGAGAGTTCGAACCCTGCATCGGGCTCTGTGCTGATAGCTCAGAGCCTGGAGCCTGCTTCAGATTCTGTGTCTCCTTTTCTCTCTGCCCCTCCCCCATTCGCACTCTATTGCTGTCTCTCTCAAAAATAAACATTAAAAAAAACATTAAAAAAAAAAGAGTCAGACTCAACTTACTGAGTCACCCAGGCACACCCATTTTTAATTTTTTAAAAACATTTTAAATTTTGGGGTGCCTGAGTGGCTCAGTTGGTTAAGCGTCCAACTTTGGGTCAGGTCATGACTCACAGCTTTTGAGTTTGAGCACCGTGTCAGGCTTTCTGCTGTCAGCACAGAGCCTGCTTTATATCCTCTGTCCCTCACTCTCTCTGCTCCTCCCCCACTTGCACTCTGTCTCTCAAAACAAAACAAAAAATTAATTAATTAAAAAAAAATTTTAAGTTTGATGCAATCCAATCACCAATATTTCCTTTTGTGGATTGTGATTTTGGTGTCATGTCTAAGGATACTTCGCTTAGCCTTGGTCCTAAAGATTTTCTATTTTTCCTAATAATTTTATAATTTTACATTTAAATCTATGATCCACTTTGCGTCCGTTTTTAAGGTGTGAGGTTTAGGTTAAGGTTCCCTTTTTAATCGATGGATGTCCAGTTGCTCTAGCACCATTTGTTGAAAAGACTCTCCTTCCCTTGTTGAAATGCCTTTGCAACTTTGTCAAAACTCAGTTGACCATCCTTGTGTGGGTCTATTTTGGGTTCTCTTCTATTTCATTGATCTATGTGTCTATCCCTCCACCAATACCATACTGTTTCCATTACTTCTAGCTATATAGTAAGTCTTAAAATTTGGTAGAGTGATTCCTCCCACTTTATTCTTTTTCAAATTGGTTTTAGTTATTCTAGTTCCTTTGTCATTTCACATAAATTTTAGAATAAGCTTTTTTAAAAATTATTTGATGTTTTATTTATATTTCAGAGAGAAACAGTGCATGAGGAAAGGAGGGGTAGAGAGACAGAGACAGAATCTGAAGCAGTCTCCAGGCTCTAATCTGTCAGCACAGAGCCCAATGTGGGACCTGAACTCACGAACTGTGAGGTCATGACCTGAGCCAAAGTCAGACGCTTAACTGACTGAGCCACCCAGGTGCCCTCTTTTCTTTCCTTTTTTTTTTTTTTTTTTTTTTTTGAGTAATCTCTATGCCCAACGTGGGGCTTGAACTCACAACCCTGAGATCAAGAGTCACATGCTCTACTGACTGAGCCAGCCAGGCACCCCTAGAATAAGATTTTCTTTACAAAAAATCTGGCTGGGGTTTTGATGGTAATTGTGCTGAACCTCTAGATCAATTTGAGAGAGAATCGACGTCTTTACTATTTTGAGTCTAAAACATATGTATATATTTATAAATCTTTAAGTTTATTTTTGTTTTGAGAGAGACAGAGAGAGAATGTGAATGGGGGAGGGGCAGAGAGCAAGAGAGAATTCCAAGCAGGCTCCATGCTGTCAGCACAGAGCCCGATGTAGGGCTCGAACTCACAAACTGTGAGATCATGACCTGAGCGGAGATTGAATCGGACACTTAACCAACAGAGCCACCCAGGCACCCCGAGTCTAAAACATATTTTTAAGTTGTGAACTCAGAATATCCAGCCAACAGGAAAAATCATCTGCCACTTCCTACATGGAGCACTCCTATTTATTCATCCTAGGATTAAGCTCCTTGTGTGGAGCATGTCCATGGAGCAGGTGCCTCCGTGAAGGAAGGCATTTTGTGAAGGAAGTTCATGTAGGAATATATGAAGGAGCCCATCTGCTACTCATGATAGCCTAGGTATTTCAGAGCAACCCTTCTGCTGAAGACAACCCTAAAAATGCATGTAAATTTAATGCAGGCATTCCCCTTCTGATCCAGTAAGCACCTTCTGGAAAGTTTCCTGTTAGGAACAGAGACAGAGGCTTCCCAGAAGTCAAGTCAGTAACGATGCAGAAAATACAATATTCAGTTAATCTCAAACTTGAAGAAACCTTACACCTTTTTAGTTTCATCTTCTTAAAACTCATCATTTTGAGAGTACTTGGGAGTCTTACTTGAATATTAATTCTCGGCATGCGTTGAACTTAATTACCATAATGTCCCAGAATTTTAATAACAAAATTTTAATGTCAGTTTTCATCAGGGGAACGATGTCCTTGGATTGTACTGTGGTGACTTCCTGTAGAACTTCTTTAATTGGCATACACTCAGGCAAAGCCTTCTTTTTCACAGGAGGCACAGACGCTACCGTGTGCAATTTGCAAGTCTGTTTATTCTGCGGATTTCTTTTTCTTTTTTTTAATGTTTATTCATTTTTGAGAGAGAGCGTGTGTGCGCGAGTGGGGGAAAGGCAGAGAGAGAGTATCTGAGGCAGGCTCCGCACTGTCAGCATGGAGCTGGACGTGGGGCTCGACCCCATGAACTTCGAGATATAACCTGAGCGGAAATTAAGAGTCAGAGGCTTAACCGACTGGGCCACCCAGGCATCCCTGTTCGGTGGATTTCTAAGAGATCTACAATGCTAACAGTATTTCTTGTAATAGGACCTGGAGAATAAATTTATTTTGGGTATCAGTGTCATAAGTAGGCTTTGTTTCTAAGAAACATGTTTTTCTCTCGTGAGCAACAAAAATTATACAAGTTTTCATTTCGGCCTACTCCTAGAAATGAAGTCTGTGGCATTTATTAACCATACCCCGGTTGAATCTTGGCTTACTCATTTGTCTCTTCCAACTTTTTTCATTTTCTTCCACGGGCATCTGAAACTTGCCTCCAAATTTTGGAGTGAAATAAGGTATAAATATATAAAGTGAAACTTAGTGCTATTTTTTGTCTGTTTCAGTTTCTTATCATAGGAAGGAATATCTTGATATGGGAATTGAGACTTAACAATGATAATAAAAAATAAAGTATGTGTCGATTCAATTTTGGCAGGGTAGCAATCTAGGTAATCCTATTTTTTCCTGCTTTGGAGTCGGGTGGGGTACAGCTCTTGGGTTTCATCTAATTCTCTAGGGAAGTTGGGTTTATATTCCTATCTGCGGCTTTCCAAAAATTAGCTTATCAAGACTGGATGACCCCTATGATTGTGTTCTCTACTGGGAGAGAGCTGACAGCTAATGAGTTTTGTTGTGTGGACGCAGCTATATAGGCTTATATGTTTTAGTGATCAAGCAGTCAAAGCAAAGGTGTTTTTTAAAGACATTTAGTAACAGAAGGTAAGGATGTATTTGGTAACAGCTCTGTTGAAAACCCTAAGCAAAGAGAGGAACTGGTGTCACCCATGGTCAAATTAGTCTTTTGTCTTTCTTTTTTAAAAAATTTTTAACATTTGGGATGCCTGGGTGGCTCAGTCAGTTGAGCCTCCGACTTTGGCTCAGGTCATGATCTCACAGTCCGTGAGTTTGAGCCCTGCATCGGGCTCCGTGCTGACGGCTCAGAGCCTGGAGCCTGTTTCGGATTCTGTGTCTCCCTCTCTCTCTGCCCCTCCCCCAGTCATGCTCTGTCTCTCTCTGTCTCAGAAATAAACATTAAAAAAAATAAAAAAAAATTTGTTTTAATGTTTATTTATTTTTGACAGAGGGTGAGAGAGAGAGAGAGAGAGAGAGAGAACATGAATGGGGGAGGGGAAGAGAACAAGGTAAACAGAGAGAGTCCCAAGCAGGCTTCTCACTGTCAGCACAGAGCCCAACACAGGGCTTGAACTCATGAGCCCTGGAATCACGACCTGAGCCAAAATCAGATGCTTAACCAATTGAGCCACCCAGGCACCCTGGTACTTTGTCTTCTCTTAGATTCTTTCCATTCTCTCCCAGTAGAGGAAGTATGGAGTGTTCCTGTTTAGGGCCTGACCTCCTAGCTATGCCTTTCCCAACCACTTAGGGCAGTGGTGGCCTCTCACCTATGAATGCATTATCTATATTTCCCTTTCTCCTGGATCATTCCCTTCACATCATCCACCTCAAAGCCTCATCTTTTTTTTCCTTTTTAAAAAAACATTTATTTATTTATTTTTGAGAGACAGAGAGAAACAGAGCACAAGATGGGGAGGGGAAGAGAGAGGGGGAGGCACAGAATCCGAAGCAGGCTCCAGGCTCTGAGCTGTCAGCACAGAGCTGGACGTGGGGCTCGAACCCACGAGATCATGACCTGAGCTGAAGTCGGACACTTAACCAACTGAGCCACCCAGACACCAGTTAGACTGATCACAGGCTTACTCTTTGAAGTAACTAAGATATCTGAAGGACTGACTACATATTAAAGATACTAAAACATATTACAAAGCCTCAATTATTAAAACTCTCAAAAATAATAAAATAAACATGTCTCTCTCTAGCTTGCGACTCCATTTTCCTCTAGCCGTCCCCCTGCAAAACCTCATTGTTGGCCACATTGGAGACTGTTAGCTATCCTCTCAATGTGCCCAGCTACATGACACTACCCAGCCTCCCTTGCAGTTAGAGGTGGTCATGTGACCCAGATTTTGCCAAAAATGGCATGAATGAGTGATGTGTGCCCCTTTTGCACTGACACATGAAAACAGCTGGCTCAGTCAGTAGAGCATGTGACTTTTTTTTTTAAGTGTATCTATTTTGAGAGAGAAAGAGAGCACAAGCAGGGGAGGGGCAGAGAGAGAGAGGGAGACAGAGAATCCCAAGAAGGCTCCATGCTGTCAGTGCAGAGCCTGATGTGGGGCTTGAGCCCACAAACTGTGAGATCATGACCTGAGCTGAAACCAAGAGATGGACCCTTAACCCACTGAGCCATCCAGCTGCCCCTAGCATGTGACTCTTGTTCTCAGGGTTGTGAGTTCGAGCCCCACATTGGACACAGAGCTTACTTAGAAAAAAATAGATAGCACACCATATTGTTCCATACCTCTTTTCTACTAAACAATATATAATGGGAAATTTTGCATGTCAATACGCAGAATCCATTCTTTTTTACAGTTGTGTAACCAGAATATTCTATTGTGTGGCTATACCATAATTATGCAACTATCCTATTGATGAACATATAGGTTGTTTTCCATCATTTGCTATTTCCAACAATACTGCATTGAACGATGAATTTTGTACACAGAAGTATATTCATTAAGAAAAAAAAAGTATATCCATTGAAATTTGGGTACATATGGTCAAGTTTCCTACAGGAGTTGTATCAATTTGCACTGCCACCAGCAACATACAAGAATGCTTCTTTTTCCATAGTTTTGTGTATGAGCACATTGGCAAACTTATATTTTGGCTAATGTAATTGATACTGTTTTTTTAGCTGGATAGTTTTAATTTATAGTTCTCTTCTGAGTGAGCTCAAACACCCTCCCATATGTTAAAGGGCTATTTGTATTTCTTTTTCTGTTAACTATTCACAATGATTTTGGCCGTTTTTTCTTTTGTGTTATTGGTCTATTTCTTTTTTTTTTAATGTTTATTTTTTAGAGAGAGAGAGAGAGACAGAGCACAAGCAGGGGGAGGGGCAAAAGAGAGAGAGAGAGAGAATTCCCAAGCAGGCTCTGTGCTGTCAGAGCAGAGCCTGACTCGGGGCTCAGAGTCACGAAATGTGATACAATGTCCTGAGCTGAAATCGAGTCAGTCACTCAACCGACTGAGTTACCCAGACGACCCCCCCCCATTTGTTTTTAATTAAGTAATCTCTACGCCCAACCTGGGGTTCAAAGTCACGACCCCGAGATCAAGAGTCACATGCTTTACTGACTGAGCCAGCCAGGTGGATCTGAGAGTTGTTTTTTTTTTTTTTTTTTTTTTAATTTTTTTTTTAATGTTTATTTATTTTTGAGACAGAGAGAGAGCATGAGTGGGGGAGGGTCAGAGAGAGAGGGAGACACAGAATCTGAAACAAGCTCCAGGCTCTGAGCTGTCAGCACAGAGCCTGACGCGGGGCTCGAACCCACGAACCGTGAGATCATGACCTGAGCCGAAGTCGGAAGCTCAACCGACTGAGCCACCCAGGCGCCCCTTGTTTTTGTTTTTTTAAATGTGTACTTTATTTCATCTTTTCTTTTAGGGCTTCCGAATATTAAGCCATATTTCTTTTCTTACTCCAACATGTCATAAAAGAATTCTCCTGTGTTTTCTTCTTATAATTATATTTCTACCTTTATGGTTTTATTTTCACATTTTTTTATTAATTTGAATTTTATCTTGATATATGATAATGGTGTGTGGATCCAACATTTTTTTTCTATATGACCCAACACCATCTATTGAAACATCTATCTTTTCTACACTGCATTTGTTAGCATAAGCCTGAAGTGTTGTAATGAGGAGGCTCTGAAATACAACAGCTTAAGATAGAAATGACTTCTCTTACCTACCAGTTCAGAATTCATATTCTCAGGTCAGTGGGTGACTTTTGCTCTCAGTCATTCAGGATTGAGGTTCCTTCCAGTTTACTTCTCAATGTCAGGGCAGTAGTTCTCAAAATGTGGTCTCTAGACCAGCAGCATCAGCACCGCCTGGGAATTTGTTAGAAATAGAAATTCTTAAGTATCACCCCAGACCTGTTGTATCCAAAACTCTGCAGATGGAGTTCAGCCATTTGTGTGTGTGTGTGTGTGTGTGTGTGTGTTTAATGTTTTATTTATTTTTGAGAGAGAGACAGAGTACAAGCAGGGGAGGGGCAGAGAGAGAGGGAGACACAGAATCCGAGGCAGGCTCCAGGCTCTGAGCTGTCAGCACGGAGCCCGATGGGGGACCTGAACTCAGGAACGGAGAGATCATGATCTGAGCTGAAGTCGGATGCTTAACCGACTGAGTCACCCAGGTGTCCCTAGCCATTTGTGTTTTAACAAGCTCTCTGGGGATTCTGATGTCTGCTAACATTTGGGAACTGCTGATTTAGGACATTGTCCTCATCTGTGTGGTTCAAATAAACCTGATTTGCAGACAGAAAAAAAAAAAAAAAGAGGTTCAGGAGGCACTCCAGCTGTTTTCATGTGTCAGTACAGAAGGGGCACACATCACTCATGCCACTTTTGGCGAAATCTGGGTCACATGACTACCTCTAACTGCAAAAGAGGCTGGGTAGTGTCATGTAGCTGGGCACATTGAGAGGATAGCTAAGAGTCTCCAATGCGGCCAACAGTGATCAGATGCAAAACTCCCATTATACAAATATGGTTACTTCTGGAATTTCTACTGTGTTAACACTGGCTTTTTTTTTTTAATGTTTATTTTATTATTTTTGAGAGAGAGCATGCACGCTCATGAGCGGGGAAGGGCAGAGAGAGGGAGACATAGGATCTGAAGCAGGCTCTGTGCCCATTGCAGAGAGCCTGATGCAGGGCTCAAACTCATGACCTGTGGGATTGTGACCTGAGCCAAAGTTGGACACTTAACTGAGACACCCAGGTGCCCCAACGCTGGCTTTTTTGAGTCATATGCTAGGACCACATAGTTTTAATAATTGAGGCTTTGTAATATGTTTTAGTATCTTTAATATGTAGTCAGTCCTCCAGTGCTCTTTTTTTTAGAGTTTTGTTTTGCTCTTCTTGCTTTTTTTTTCTTTTTTTGAAGATCTTATGAAAAAAAAAGATTTTATTTTTAAGTAATCTCTACATTCACCATGGGGCTCAAAGCCTCAAGCCTGAGATCAAGTTGCGTACTCCACTGACTGAGCCAGCCAGGCACGCTTTGCTTGCTTATTTTTTAGAAACAACAATAAATTTCATAAAAAAAAAATAAATAAATAAATGGAAAAAAAAAAAAAAAAAAGAAACAACATTCACAGGGGCGCCTGGGTGGCTCAGTTGGTTATGCTTCCGATTTTGGCTCAGGTCGTGATCTCATGGTTCATGGGTTTGAGCTTCACATCCGGCTCTGCACTGACAATGTGGAGCCTGCTTGGGATTCTCTTTCTCCCTCTCTCTCTGCCCCCCCACCCCAATAAATAAATAAACAAAAAAAATCCCCCACCATTCATAGTCATTTTTTCTAGTTCTAGAAATTTTTCAGGTTGTTTTGGAATGGTGTTAATTTATAAACTAATTTAGGGATCATTGACATTTAAGATGACTCTGTCCAAGTTGTCGTTTTGTAACCCGTAGTGTTTTTAATGTTTTCTTTATGTACATCTTGCACATTTCATATGAAGTTTATCTCTGTGTATTTTGTATTATTTGTTGCTATTATAAGTGAGGTATCTTCTTCCATTATATTTTCTGGCTGGTAATTGTATATAGGAAAGCTGTTGGTTTCTGTAAATTTTACCTTTTGCTACCTTATTGAATTATATCATTTGTAGTAGTTTCTTGGTTGATTCTCTTGCTTTTCCAGGTATATGATTATGTCATGGACAAATAATAATAGTTTTACTTCCTCCTCTCCAGTTATTAGACCTGTAATTGGGGGAGGGCAACACTAGCTAGGTTATGTTTTATTTATTTATTTATTTATTTATTTAAATTGCAGAAATGGTACAATTTATTAAAGATATACTAGGTACTGAAATCATTCAAATAATATATAAAGTAATTCTAATTCTTCCTTAAAACTATCCTATCAGACCTCCGATTTGTTTCTCTTGTCCAATCACCTCAGTTGGTATCTCCATTCTAATGCTAAAATAATAACTGTGAATTCTTCCGGTGTTTGCCGTTAAGCGTGATGATGGAATAATGTTAAGGGTATTAGTCCATTCGTATTTTGAATTTTTTGAAATGTTTTATTTATCTTTTGAGGCCGAGAGACCACAAGAGGAGGAAGGGCAGAGAGAGAGGGAGACAAAGAATCTGAATCAGGCTCCAGGTTCCGAGCTGTCAGCATAGAGCCCGCCGTGGGTCTGGAACCCACAAACTGTGAGATCATAACCTGAGCTGAAGTCTGATGCTCAACCCGCTGAGCCACCCAGGTGCCCCCGTATTTTGAATTTTGAGTTTTGATCAGCCTCTGCAGAAATGATTATATGTATTTTCCCCCTAGGTTTATTAATATACATACATATTTTCATAGATTTTATAGTATTCAAAGGATGGGATACTCTTCATCATCTGAGCTAAAGAACTGAATAGTAGCGGATACCAATAGATACTTGTATCTTCTCCCCCCTTTTCCCTGACCTCTCCAGGGCCCTTCCCCCATTTCCTTAAGTGGCTTGATTTTTCACCTACTCATTCAGGCCAAAGGCTTAGAAGTCATTCCTTTTTTCTCTTTCTCTCGTGCCTTCATCAGCACCTCTCATAAATTCTACTTCCAAACCTGACCACTTCACCATCACCACTGCTAAAACCCCAGTCCAAGTTAACCTCCTTTCTTTCCCGAACGGCGATAACTGGCTTGTTCGCTGGTCTCCCGGCCTCCATTATGGCTTAGAAGACTCTACCTGATTGGGTTCCTCCCCTCATCCACTGCATGTTCCTCTCATACCAACTTCCTTTCACGTCCTTAGCCACGCCACGTTCATCCTTCCTTCTAGAACTTCCCTTCTTCTCATGGCTGACTCCTGCTCATTCAGGTCTCAGCCCAAATGTTGCCTCTTCAGAGGTCCTGACATCCTTAGCTAGCTACTCTAATTAAAGTACCAAGGAAGGAAAAAGCTGTGTAACCTCTGACAGGGTCCTGAGCCAGTGTCTTGTCTACAAAAGGCGGGGCAGGAGCTGCGGAGGCTGATGACTCTTCTTTTTTTATATATAATTTATTTTTTAAGTTTATTTATTTTTTGAGCAACAGAGGGAGAGCACACGCAGGGAGGGGCCAAGAGAGAATTTCAAGCAGGCTCCCCGATGTCATGCAGAGCCCAATTCTGAGCTCAAACCCATGAGCTGTGAGATCACGACCTGAGCTAAGTCAAGAGTAGGGCGCTTAACCGACCAAGCCACCCAGGCGCTCCTGAAATCAGTTTCTTGTTTTAAAATTCTAACTGCCTATTTTACTGTTAAAAAAAAAGATCTCTCTCTCTCTCTCTCTCTCTCTCACACACACACACACACACACACACACTCCTCTCAGGAATATGGAGAGCATCTGGCTGTGGTGACACTGTGTTATCTTAGTGCTACTATGATGGAGGTGAGCCCATTACACAGAAAGATCAAGAACCAGTGGCTCAACAATAAGCACCACCACTCTTGATTTTAAGTTTTCTCTGCGAGCCTGACATTGCTCTCCCTAGTTCTTGTAAGCGCCCTGATGTTAAGGAATTATGGTAGTTTTCTTTAAGTGTGATAATGGTGGTGCAGTTACTTTTTTTGAGGGGGATTCTTGTGTGTGTGTGTATGTGTGTGTGTGTGTGTGTGTGTGTGTTTATAGTTTATTTATTTATTTTGAGAGAGGGAGAGAGGAAGTGTGCTCATGTGTGCATGAGTGTAAGCAGGGGAGGGGCAGGGAGAGAGGGAGAGAGAGAGAGAGCACTCTTAGCACAGAGCCCGATGTGGGGCTTGATCTTATGAGCTCTGAGATCATGACCTGAGCTGAAATGAAGAGTTGGATGCTTAACCAACTGAGCCACCCAGTCGCCCCTTGAGGGGGATTCTTACCTTTGAGAGACACATATTTACCAACAAAATGAAGTGATGTCTGGAATTTGCTTCAAAATAATCGAGGGGCAGAAGTGGGTCAGAGTATAGATGAAACAAGGTTGTCCATGAGTTGACATTTGTTGAAGCTGGATGGTGGGTAAGTCTTTTTAAAAAGATTCCCTCAGGATTGGGGCGCCTGGGTGGCTCAGTCGGTCGAGATCTGACTCTTGTTTCATTTAGACTCAGGTCGTGATCTCATGGTTTGTGGGTTCAAGCCCTCCATCGGGCTCTACTGATGGTGTGGAGCCTGCTTGGGGATTTTCTCTCTCTCTCTCTCTCTCTCTCTCTCTCTGCCCTCCCCTGCTCGAGTGTGCATGCGCGCGCTCTCTCTCTCTCAAAAATAAACTTAAAAAAAAATTCCTTTAGGAGAAATTCCCAGGACTGGGGTTATGGGTCAAAGAATGGGATCATTTATGAGTTTTACATTGGATTATGGCATCGATTCCTCTCCACACTGCTAGTGGTGGGTGATCGCCGTGTGTGTCCAAACTCCAGTGTGTGGATCCTGAAGCACATTTCCCTTCTCCTGATGTAAACTATTTGAAAAACAGGCAAAGGACACGCTTGTTTCAACCCGCTGTGTGGGCTAAAGGAGGAGCACTGCAGAAGGCTGATATTAGCAGAATGTGGACTTTGCAGCTCAAAACGATGCTTGGGACCAGCCCCAGTCCCTTCGGCAACACCCCAAAACACTACCTCCAGTTGACCCTAATCCCAGGTGTTCCTTGGAACCACTCACTTCTCCTTAAAACCCCATTGCTGTTGCCCTGGTTGGGGTTCTCCACGCATCTATGTCTCTCCCTTGAATTGCTGCAACAGTTTCAGAGCTGGTCCACCCGGTCTTATTCTCACCCCCAAATCCACTCACCACCCAGAGGTCAGCATAATCTTTCTAAAGGGCCAGTTGGGGGGCGTATGGGTGGCTCAGTCAGTTGGGCGTCCGACTATTGATTTCAGCTCAGGTCACAATCCCAGGGTCGTGGGATCAAGCCCCTTGTCGGGCTCCATGCTGAGTCAGGAGCCTGCTTGGGATTCTGTCTCTCCCTCTGCCCCCCCACCACTCGTGTGCACACTCTCTAAAATAATAAATAAATAAGCAAATAAGTGGCAAATCGATCGTGTTATTCTCCCGCTTAGACAAACTCTGCAGTGCTGGTTTTTTGTTTTTTGTTTTTTGTTTTTTTTTTAAATAATTTTTTTGCAGTGCTGGTTTAAAAAACTACATAGGGGCACCTGGGTGGCTCAGTTGGTTAAGTGACTGACTTTGCTCAGGTCATGATCTCACAGTTCGTGGGTTCAAACCCCATGTCAGGCTCTGTGCTGACAGCTCGGAGCCTGGAGCCTGCTTCCGATTCTGTGTCTCCCTCTCTCTCTGCCCCTCCCCCGCTCATGCTCTGTCGGTCTCCCTCAAAAATAAACATTTAACAAAAAATACATACAAGTGTCTATCCTATGCTCGTATAATTTCATAAATAGTTATAACATAAATACACATCTAACCATCTCCAGATCAAGAACAGAGCTTTGCCGGCCTCCCAGGGGCCCATCACATCTTCCTTTCTAATCTCAGCCCCTCGTCTTAGAGGTAACCACTATGCCTTCCTTGCTGTATAGCTTTATCACATAGACACGCCATCTTAAATACTAGTTTTGCCTGTTTTGAGCTTTCTTTGCTGTATAATATTCCATTTCATGAAGAGCACGATGTAGTTAATCCATTCATTCTCTCACCGCTGGACATTTGGATCATTTTCTACTATTTTGCTATTGAGAACAATTGAAGAGCAAGCTTTGGGATTAGAGAATTTTGGGGAAAAAAACCGCAAAAGTAGAGAAGGTGTGGTATAACGAATCCCCATGGAGCTACATGCAGCTTCAATTATTGTCAACACTGCAATGCAAGTGTTTTTAATGCAACATCAGAATCTCTGGGGGTGCCTTTGCTAAACGAACGGGTTTCAGCTCAATCCCTGCAGATCCCACGCTGCATTTAGTTATGTCACTATTCCCTAAAATGTGGACCTAATCTCAATGTCACCAGTGCTTTCACAAATGTTCTCTTTCTGTTTCAGGATCCAACCCAGGATTCCACATTGCATGTAGCTATTACGTCTCCTAGTGTCTTCCAGTCTCTGATAGCTCTTCAGTCTTTTCTTGACACTCGTGAAGTGTCTTAGTCATGTGCTTTGTGGAGTAACTTTTGACTTGAGTTTGTCTGATGTTTTCTCATGATTAGATTGAGGTTATGTGGGGCACCTGGCTGGCTCAGTTGGTGGAGCGTGCAACTCTTGATCTCAGGGTTGTGGGTTCGAGTCCCACATTGGGTGTAGAGATTACTTAAAAATAAGATCTTAGAAAAATTGAGGTTATGCATTTTGGGTAAGAATACCACAGAAATGATGTGCTCCTCTTGTCTCATCATGGGGTTACAGGATGTCAAGGTGTCTTAATACTGGCAATGTTAATCCTGATCATTGGTTAAGGTGGTTTCTGCTGTGTTTCTTCACTGTAAAATTACTATGGCCCCCGTTATTTTTTTTTTTTAAGGTTTTATTTTTAAGTAAGCTCTACACCCAATGTGGGGCTTGAACTCACAACCCTGAGATCAAGTATCACACGTTCTACCAACTGAACCAACCAGGTGCACCCCACCCCATTGTTATTAACAAGTATTTTGGAGGGGCGCCTGGGTGGCTCAGTCCGTTAAGCATCTGACTTCGGCTCAGGTCATGATCTCACGGTTCATGAGTTCAAGCCCTACGTTGAGCTCTGTGCTGACAGCTCAGAGCCTGGAGCCTGCTTCGGATTCTGTGTCTTCCTTTCTCTCTGCCCCTCCCCTGCTCATGCTCTGCCTCTCTCTCTCAAAAATAAATAAATATTAAAAAAATATTTTGGAGAAGATACTTTGAGACTATGTGTCTATCCTGTTTTTCTTCAAATTTTGCTCACTGATTTTAGCATCTGTCAGTAGATCTTGCCTTGGACAATTATTACCGTGTTGTTTATATTTCGTTCCTTCTATATTTATTAATCGGAATTCTTCTGTAAGAAAGTGCTGTCCCTTCTCCCTTTTTAATTAATTTATTTAGTTATCAATATCACTATGGACTTCTGGATATTTATTTTATTCTATGGGTTATAATGCAATACTGCCATTATTTATTTTGTTTGAGTTATTCTAGCTTTGGCTATTGGGAGTGCCCTCAGGTTGGCTGCTCTGTCCTTTCAACATGTTTTTATCCTTTTGTGAGCAATTCCTTACTTTCTTTATGTAGAATTTTGGGGGAGACTTTTTATTGAAGGTACTATTGACAAAGGTGTTGGCAGGATTGGGGGAATTCACAAGGGATGTTGTGGCACCCAGGAACTAGCAACAGCAGGAAGCCATTAACACCCATAGGTCCAAAGGGGTAGGTGGAGGAAATTATGTCACTGGCGGCTGGCGAGCGCTGGTGCCATGAAAAGGGGCCGCTTGACAGGAGCTGTGGCCATGGAAGGTTCCAGCCACTGCCAGAACCACCGTGGAGCAGCAAGCAAGAGAAATAGACTCAAACTTGTTTTTCTTCCCAACTCTCAGTTTGCTGCCTGTCTTTCTGATTGGCTGAACTCACCTGAAGGCCAAAGAGGCAAAGCGGTCTGGTTGAAGTCTGTTAAAGGTCACTTTCAGGGGCATAGAGAAACAAAGAATGGATTTGGGGGCAAATGGAGAATAACCTTCATAAGCTAACACTTCCTCCAAGAATCCTTTCCCGACCCCAAGTCTGGCTAGGTGCCCACAGACTCCTCCCAGAGCAGTGTCATGCCATATGGCTCTTCTGTTGTGGGTCTCTCTCCTAGAGAGTCAGCCTCATGAGAAGAGGGGCTACATCTCATTCACCCCATTACTCCTGCTCAGGGATGGCCCACCCACAGGAAGTGCTCAATGTGTTGTGAGAAGAGATGAGATCAAGGCAATGAAGGCCGGAGCTGGAATAGTCACAGGGACTGTCTATTCCCGAATCTGGCCACCCTTCGGCCCTTCAGGGGCTGAATACACCACACAGTCTTCACACCCCTGTGCCTTTTAGATGCTGTTCCCTCTCCTTGGAATACCAACCGTGACAAGTGGTAAGTGAAATTAGATGGGCAAAATGTTGACAATGGTTGAAGCTGGGCAATGAGAATAGAGGGGCTCGTTATGCTGGTCTCTCTATAGCTTTTGTATGCTTGAGAGTTCCCATAAAATAGGTTTTAAAACACTATTTATGGAGCACACACTGCATGCCAGACCCTTTGCTAGCAGACACTGGGGATGCAGTGGTGAAGCAGCTAGACAGATGATAGACATAGGAAGAAACAGCCTCTCCTCTCACTGGAAAGCTCCCCACTGCCCCTTGCCCTATGCATGTTAACCCCCCCAGGGTGATGGTATATGGAGAATGGGGTCTTTGAAGTGTAATTAGGTTTAGATGAGGTCATGCCAGTGTGGCCCTCATGACGAGATTAGTGTCCGTATAAGAGGAGACACCAGAGGGGCACTTGGTTGGCTCAGTTGGTACAGCATGCGACTTTTGATCTCAGGGTCGTGAGTTCAAGCCCCACATTGGGCATACTTACATACAGCTTACTTAGAAAAAAAAAAATACAGGGGTGCCCGGGTGGCTCAGTCGGTTAAGCGTCTGACTTTGGCTCAGGTCATGATCTCACGGTTCATGAGTTCCAGCCTCATGTTGGGCTCTGTGCTGACAGCTGAGAGCCTGGAGCCTGCTACGGATTCTCTGCCTCCTTCTCTCTCCGCCCCTCCCCTGCTCACACTCTTTCTCTCTCTCTCTCAAAAATAAGTAAACATTAAAAAAATACAGGGACGCCTGTGTGGTTCAGTTGGTTGAGCATCCCACTTTTGATTTCAACTCAGGTCATGATCTCACTCTTTGTGAGTTTGAGCCCTGTGTCAGGTTTTGTGCCGACAGCGAGGATCCTGCTTGGGATTCTCTCTCTTCCTGTCTCTCTGCCCATCCCTGGCTCCCGCATGCTCTTTCTCTCAAAATAAATTAAAAATAAATAAATAAACAAATAAATAAATTAATTAAAAAATACAAAATAAAAACTCGACTATGCACGACAGTTTAAAAAAAAAGAAAACAGAAGAGACACCAGAAAGCTCCCTCTCTCTTGCCGTCATGTAAGGACACTGGGAGAAGGCTGCAAGCCAGGACGAGAGCCGTCACCAGAACCTGACCATGATGGCACCCTGATCTCCAATTTGCAGCCTCCAAGAACTGTGAGAACATTTCTGTTGTTAAAGCCAGCCCGTCCATGGTATTTTGTAATGGCAACCCTAGCTGACTGTTACTTCCTTTGGGGTAACAACTGCCCCTGCCACCTAAGTGCGAGGGGTATAGTTCATCACCGTTGGCTTCAGAGCTGCTGAAGGCGTGAGATCCATGGGAAAGGCTCCAGATTTAGGGGTCTGGGGGTGAAGATGTATGAGCTCCTTTAGAGCTTTGTATGTATCTACCAACATTGAACAGATGCGTTCTCTGATCCAGCACTTCCGTTCCTGGGTATATGCCCAACCGAGATGCAAATATACATTTACCCAAAGGCATAAATGCTCACGGCAGCGTTCTTTGTACTAACCCGAAGCTGGAAACTGCCCAAGTGCCTGCCACTGACAGGGAACAGAGAAATAGATGGTGTATTCAGACAGTGGAATAGTGTACAACAACGATAACGAATGAACAAGCTATTGATACAACAGGGCTGAACCTCATCATGTTGAGCGGGGGGGAAAAAATCAAAAAACCACGAGGCCATACTGTATGATTCCACTTATAAGAAGTTCAAAAACCGGCAAAATGAATCCATGGTATTAGAAGTCAGGATAGTGGTTGTGCTTCGCTAAAAGTTTTTCAATCCACAGTAACAAATGGTTTCTAGGGTATGAAGATGGCAGAGGGATGGTTGAGAGACCTTCGGCAGCCTTCTCAGGACCCCCTGTCTTGAGCTTGCATCATTAGTCAATGAGTTGACTTCCTGGAAAATGAGGCTCTTGTCCCCCTTTCCACACAGCCAGGCAGGGGGCCTGGGGTGGCCAAGTGGGAAGCACCGCTTAGCTCCGGTTATTTTCCAGAGTCATCTCCCAACCATCAACATTCTGCACAGAGCTCTGGAGTCTGAGGTGCACGGATGCTAGTGCCAGGCTAGAAACTGCCCCTGGGGAGGGAGGGGCTCCTAACCCGTCAAACTGGGTGGGCAGGATGCCTCGTGAGGAACAGCTACCTCTAATCCACCTGTGCTTCAAAGGAGCGGGGCCTGGAGCGGGGCCTGGAACGGGGCTGAAGACGAAGTTTCTGGAAGGTCAGTGTGGAAGCTCTTGAGTCCAATTCTCACTGTCCCTCAATCCCAGCCTGGGGCTGGGTGAAGTCTGAGGGCTGACCCTAAGCACGCTAGAGCCAACAGAAGGTGCACCATGATCTTTCCTGTGGATTTCTTTCTCCAGTTCAAAGCCCTTTCTCAAATAGGCTGTATCCCCAGGACACGGCCGTGGGGACACAGGCCAGACAGCTGTGTGGCTTCTGTTCTTCAAGGGTAGCCCAGTAGGCTCAACTGGGGGGCGAGGACACCCTTGCTCATGGCTTCTCAGAGTTCTGGGAAGTTTCTCAGTCTCCTTATGAAAATACTCTTGGCTCTTCCAGTCAGGAACAGAGCTCCCCCTGCCCCCACTGCTGGGACTGGAGCTCCACTGTCTGAAAGCAGAAGACTGCAAGCGGGCACGGGGCAGAGGCCTGCCTGGTTTTCCCTCAGGGCAGAGCCCCCTCTAGCCACATTCTCACTGGCTTTCTGGGAAGGAGATGATCAAAGATTCCGCTGGGCTTCTTCATTTATGACTGAGATCTGGATGACGAGGTGACACGAGAAGCATACAAAGCTTTGATAAAATTTTGTGGCTGCTGAGGAATCCATTCATTTTTTTTTCTTTCTAAAAAAATTTTTTTATCGTTTATATTTGAGAGAGAGAGACAGAGCTTGAGCAGGGGAAGGGCAGAGAGACAGAGACAGAATTCCAAGCAGGCTCCAGGCTCCGAGCTGTCAGCACAGAGCCCGACGCGGGCCTCGAACCCCCAAAATGTGAGATCATGACCTGAGCTAAAGTCGGACACTTAACTGACTGAGCCACTCAGGCGCCCTGTTCATTTTTCTATTAACGTGTGCACACACACACACCCCCCTTAATATTCCAAAGTCACAAATGAACTTACACTATCTGCTTATCCCCCAGCCAAGGAATACAATTCCAGGAAGCGGGAGAAGGGAGGCCTGCCGTAGGATGGGAACAGCTATTTATCCTCTGTGACTATTTCCACATAGACCCATTTCAGGGATTTGCTGTTCTTTACGTGCAGAAAGGAAACAACCCCCCAGTTCGGCCCTGGGACAAAGACAAGCCGGGTCTCTCTTCTGACCTACCGTACAGGGAGCCTGTGTGCGGCAAGGCAAGAAAACCAACAGCCTCATGTTGCTCAAGGAACTAAGGTTTCACTCTGTTCAAAACACACACACATGCACACACACACAAACACACACTAAACCCCATCTTCCTTCTCCTGGGGACCCAGCTTCTGAGTAACAGCTCTCAGCCTCTGCTCACACAAATAGCTTCATCTGGATTTGCAACAAGATTCTGGACGTTGGGCTTTGATGTGAATTCTAACCCTTTTATTTCTCCGCATGTCCTCTTGATGTCGTAAAGTGTGTGTGTGTGGGGGGTGGGGAGTACTAGAATCACTGCTGGACAGGAAGTTATGTAGGCAAAAAAAAAAAAAAAAGGATGAAGCTTTGCTGTGAGTACAGATGTAGCCACGCCTAAGTCTGAAACGTCCTTCCAGAGAGAAAAGGAAATGGACAGCAGAAGTCACATGTCACATGCCACACAAGCCTCAGTGAGGTCTGGATGAAGTGGAAACTTCCTGTTTATTTTAGTCCATTAAAGCCACGGGGGCAGGGATTTAAACCATGGCGGTTGCACTCAGAAAGAATCAGAACTGCTGTATCAGTCCAGAAAACTGTGGCGTTGCCTCTCTGGCCACCGAAGCCCTCCTGTTCCCACCCGAGGACAAGACAGAGATAATACCATAACAATGCATAGGAGTTACCCAGAACTTGCACCAGATGCTTTCAATGAGCTAATTTTAACCTCCTGGCATCCTTCTGGGGGTGGGGATGAGAAGCAGACACAATCCTCAGTTTTTCAACACATCACAGCCATCCTGGGGAGGTTAAATGGCCCTATCACGGTCAAACAGCAGCTCAAAGGCTGAGTCAGGGCCTGGCTTGGTCTCAGCCCTCCCTCCACCTCAGATACTTCCTCCTAAATGTCTCTCTCTAAGCACTCAGTTTCTTGGGCCCAGAGTTTCAGCACCGGGGCTGCCATGATTGTTTCCTTGGCAATGCTCACACTGGCAGGCATGCCATTCCCCCCATCCCCACCCTGGGGCTCTCTGTGAAAGGTGATCCAACCCCGGGCCACCCGACACCTCAGAGGAATCTTGGGGAGTTCTCAGGATGGTAAACAAGGAGGGCTTCCAGAGCTTAGCACAGCGTGTTCAAACCCCGTCATACCTGTGCCACAATGGCAAAAATCCACGGGCCAAGGATGTGGAGAAACTGGCACCCTCATTCACCGCTGGTGGCACTGTTAAATGGTGCGGCTGTGGTAGAAAACAGCTTAGCAGAGTCTCAAAAGATTAAGCACAGAGGTACCCTAGAACCAGCAATTCCACTTCCGGGTACCTACCCAAGGGAAGTGAGAACATACGGTCACACAAAAACTTGTACACAAGTGTTCGCAGAGGCATTTGTGTAATAGCCTCAGAGTGGAACCGACCCAAATGTCCACTAACTGATGAATGGATAAGCCAAATGTGGTCTATCTGGGGGCGCCTGGGTGCCTCAGTCGGTTAAATGTCTGACTTTTTTTTTTTAATGTTTATTTATTTTTGAGAGAGAAAGACAGGGCATGAGTGGGGAAGGGGCAGAGAGAGAGAGAGAGGTAGGCACAGAATCTAAATGAGCTCCAGGCTCTGAGCTGTCAGCAGAGAGCCCGATGCAGGGCTCGAACTCGGAAACGGTGAGATCATGACCTGAGCTGAAGTTGGTCGCTCAACCGACTGAACCACCCAGGTGCCCCTAAACGTCTGACTCTTGATGTCGGTTCAGGTCATGATCTCACAGTTCGTGGGTTCGAACCCCATGTTGGACTCTCCGCTGACAGTGTGGAGCCTGCTTGGGATTCTCTCTCCCTAGCTCTCTGCCTCTCCCCCACTCGCGCTCTGTCTCTCTCAAAATAAAGAAATAAACTTAAAAAATGTAGTCTATCTGTACAATGAAATATTATTCAGCAATTAAAAGGAAAGAGGGATTGGCACCTGCTACAACATGGATGAACCTTGAAAACATGATGCTGAGTGAAGAAGCCAGACACAAAGGACCACATATTGTTTTTTGTTTTTAATTTTGTCAATGTTTATTTATTTTGAGAGAGAAAGAGACAGAGTGTGAGCAGGGAAGGGCAGAGAGAGGGAGACACAGAATCCGAAGCAGGCTCCAGGCTCTGAGCACAGAGCCCGACGTGGGGCTTGAACCCAAGAACTGTGAGATCACGACCCGAGCTAAAGTCAGACGCTTAACCAACTGAGCCACCCAGGCGCCCCAAAGGACCACATATTGTATGATTCCATTTATATGCAATGTCCAGAATAAGCAAATCCACAGAGACAGAAAGTAAATTAGTGGTTGCCAGAGGCTGGAGGAAGCGGGGGGATGGGGAGGGACTGCTAATGGGTTTGGAATTTCCTTTTGGGGTAATGAAAGTGTTCTAAAATTAGATAGTGGGTTGCAAAACTTTGTGAACATTCTACAAACCACTGACTTATATGCCGTAAAAGGGTGAATTTTATCCTACATAAATTGTACCTCAGTTAAGCTATTACCAAAAAAAAAAAAAAAAAATTGGCTGGGCCCACCCTCAGAGATTCCGGTTTAGCAAGTGTGAGATGGAACCTGGGCACCTGCTTTTTCAATTTCTTTTCTTTTCTTTCTTTTAAGTTTATTTTGAGAGAGAAAAAGACAGCACAAGTGGGGGAGGAACAGAAAGAGAGAGAGAGAGAGAGAGAGAGAGAGAGAGAATCCCAAGCAGGCTCTGCAGACGCAGGGCTCGAACTCATGATTCGTGAGATCATGACTTGAGCAGAAATCAAGAGTTGGACGCTTAACTGACTGAGCCACCCAGGCGCCCCAGCACCTGCCTTTTCTTTTCTTTTTTTATATGTAATTTATTGTCAAATTGGTTTCCATACAACACCCAGTGCTCATCCCAACAGGTGCCCTCCTCGATGCCCATCACCCACTTTCCCCTCCCTCCCACCCCCCCATCAAACCTCAGTTTATTCTCAGTATTTAAGAGTCTCTTATGGTTTGCCTCCTTCCCTCTCTGTAACTTTTTTTTCCCCCTTCCCCTCCCCCCTGGTCTTCTGTTAAGTTTTTCAGGATGCACATAAGAGTGAAAACATATGGCATCTGTCTTTCTCTGTATGACTTATTTCACTTAGCATAATACTCTCCAGGTCCATCCACGTTGCTACTACAAAAGGCCATAGTTCATTCTTTCTCATTGCCAAGTAGTATTCCATTGTGTATATAAATCACAATTTCTTTATTCCTCAGTTGATGGACATTTAGGCTCTTTCCATAATTTGGCTATTGTTGAGAGTGCTGCTATAAACATTGGGGTACAAGTGCCCCTATGCATCAGCACTCCTGTATCCCGTGGGTAAATTCCTAGCAGTGCTATTGCTGGGTCATAGGGTAGATCCATTTTTAATTTTTTGAGGAACCTCCACACTGTTTTGCAGAGCGGCTGCACCAGTTTGCATTCCCACCAACAGTACAAGAGGGTTTCCGTTTCTCCACATCCTTTCCAGCATCTATAGTCTCCTGATTTGTTCATTTTAGCCATTCTGACCGGCGTGAGGTTGTATCTGAGTGTGGTTTTGATTTGTATTTCCCTGATGAGGAGTGACGTTGAGCATCTTTTCATGTGCCTGTTGGCCATCTGGATGTCTTCTTTAGAGAAGTGTCTATTCATGCCTTCTGCCCATTTCTTCACTGGATTATTTGTTTTTTGAGTGTGGAGTTTGGTGAGTTCTTTATAGGTTTTGGATATTAGCCCTTTATCCGATATGTCATTTGCAAATATCTTTTCCCATTCCATCAGTTGCCTTTTAGTTTTGTTGATGGTTTCCTTTGCAGTGCAGAAGCTTTTTATCTTGATGAGGTCCCAATAGTTCATTTTGCCTTTAATTCCTTTGCCTTTGGAGATGTGTCGAGTAAGAAATTGCTGCGGCTGAGGTCAGAGAGGTTTTTTCTTGCTTTTTCCTCTAGGGTTTTGATGGTTTCCCGTCTCACATTCAGGTCCTTCATCCATTTTGAATTTATTTTTGTGAGTGGTGTAAGAAAGTGATCTAATTTCATTCTTCTGCATGATGCTGTCGAGTTCTCCCAGCACCATTTGTTAAAGGGACTGTCTTTTTTCCATTGGACATTCTTTCCTGTTTTGTCAAAGATTAGTTCTGCCTTTTTCTAAAATACCCTAAATGTCAGGGAGGGAGTGGCTTGCAAAGAATTGTATGAAATCACTCATGTTCCCAAAGAGCAAGCTCACAGTCACACTGGGGCAACATGGAGTCTCTTAGGGGACAATTCAGTGTCAAACTATGGGATCCTAGAGGGGAGGACATAAGAAGGTCAGGAGAGAGAGGATGGTTTGGGTCAAGGTGACCTGGGAGGGGTGGGCAAGATTTACAAAGGACAGAGGGCCAAATTCCAGGCAGGACTGGCAAAGGTCCGGAGGTGGTGGCAATGAGCTTGGCATGGTTTGGGGTCTGTTAGAACTGACCTGGAAGGTGAAATTGTGGGTGTGGGGAAGCACAGGCTGGGAGGAGTGGGCTGGGGTCCTCCCTGAGTGCCAGCCAGGAAGCACTGAGGTGGGAGATGTGGAGCCAAAGATGATTATAACGACACAAAGAAAGCAGAGTTTTAGAAGGAATAATCTGGCATTTATGTAAAAATGCATTGAAGGCAAGGACTGGCAGTAAAAGGCTGATTGAAAAGCTGGGGCAGGGGGCGCCTGGGTGGTTTATTGATCTCCGCTCCTACTCTTCATTTCTGCTCAGGTCATGATGTCACAGTTTGTGGGTTCGAGGCCCATGTCAGGCTTTGCCCTGACAGTGCAAAGCCTGCTTGGGGTTCTCTCTCTCTGCCTCTCCCTTGGCCGCACACACTCTCTCTCTCAAAATAAATAAACTAAAATGAGAGAGAGAGAGAGAGGGAGAGGGAGAGAGAGAGATTCCTGGGGCAGGAATTGAGAAATAAAATAGTGAGGGTCTGTGCCAGGGGCTTGACAGTGTCTTGGAGAGGACTTTAAAAAGGAAATTGGCATGAGATTGGCTAATGGAGAATGGGGGAAAGAGTAGAATCAGAGAGAAGCCTACATTATTGTGCACACAGAAGGAGGAAACATGGCTGCTTCCCGAGTCAGACCACGACCTGGTTTCAATCCCGGCTCTCCCACTATTGGCTCTTTGACATGGGGCAAGTCACAGGACCTCTCTGTGCTTTACTCTTCTAAGGGTAAAATTCAAATAACAGTAGTAATGACCCCATAGGTTGTCCTGATGAGTAACTGAGAAAATCCATATGAAACAGAGGGGACACTTTGAAGAATTCAAGTGGACTTTTCCCTCTTGAGTTTCTATTTTGGCCACCTTCTCCTTGGAAAGTCTGAGGAGCCATTTGCTTGGCAGAGGAAAAGGTTTTTCCAAATTTCTTGACTGAATTAAAAATTAATCCTGAGTGAAAACAGACAAGTAGGGCTACATTAAACTAAGAAGTTTCTGCACAACAAAGGAAACTCTCAGCAAAATGAAAAGGCACCCTACTGAATGGGAGAAAATATTTGCAAGTCATATATCTGAATAAGGGCTAGGATCCAAAATAAACAAAGAATTCATACACCTCAATAGCAAAAAAAAAAAAAAAAAAAAAAAAAAAAAAAATCCCCAAACAATCCAACCAAGAATGGGCAAAGGATCTGAATAGACATTTTTCCAGGGGCGACTGGGTGGCTCAGTCAGTTAAGTGTCTGACTTTGGCTCAGGTCATGATGTCATGGTTTGTGGGTTCGAGCTCATTTCGGGCTCCAAACTGACAGTGTGGGGCCTGCTTGGAATTCTCTCTTTCCTTCTCTCTCTGCTCTTCCCTGACTCACACTTTCTCTTTCTCTCTCAAAAATAAATGAACTTAAAAAAAAAAAAAAGAAATTTTTTCAAAGAAGGCATATAGATGGCCAACAGGTACATGAAAAGGTGCTCAGTGTCACTCATCGTCAGGGAAATACAAATCAAAATCACAATGGGATATCCTCACTCCTGTTGGAATGACTATTATCAAAAAGACAAGAAATAAGTGTTGGCGAGGATGTGGAGAAAAAGGAACCCTTGTGCACTGTTGGGAATGTAAATTAGTGCAGCCACTGTGGAAAACAGTGTGGAGGTTCCTCGGAAAATTAAAAACAGAACTACCTTATAACCCAGCAATCCCCTGTCTGGGTATTTACCTGAAAAAAACAAAAACACCAATTTGAAAAGATACATGCACCTCTGTGTTTATTGCAGCATTATTTATAATAGCCAAGACGTGGAAACAGCCCAAGTGTCCACCAACGGATAAAGGGACAAAGAAAATGTGGCATACATATATGTAAGGGGATATCACTGAGCCATAAAAAAGAATGAAATCTTGCCATGTGGGACAACAACGTGGAAGGATTGAGGGCATTAGGCTAGCTGAGAGAAGTCAGAGAAAGACAAGTACCATACGATCTCACTTACATGTGGAATCTAAAAAAACAAAACACAAAAAAACCGAGCTCATAGATACAGAGAACAGAGTAATGTTTGCCAGAGGTGGGGGTTGGGAGGTGGGTGGGAAACGGTACAAACTTTCAGTTATAAAATAAATAAATCATGGGGATGTAATGTACAGCATGGTGACTATAGTTAATAATACGGTCTTCCATATTTTTTAAGATTTTTATTTTATTTTTTTAAAGTTTATTTATTTTGAGAGAGAGAGAGAGAGCAAGAGAGAGAGAGCGAGTGAACATGAGCAGGGAAGGGGCAGAGTGAGAGGGAGAGAGAGAGAATCCCAAGCAGGCTCCTTGCTGTCGGCGCAGAGCCCGATGTGGGGCTCGAACTCATGAACTGTGACATCACGACCTGAGCCAAAATCAAGAGTCAGACACTTAACTGACTGAGCCACCTGTGCACCCCAGATTTTATTTTATTTTTACAATAATCTCTACACCCAATATGGGGCTCGAACTCACAACCTTGAGATCAAAAGTTACATGCTCCTCTGACTGAGCCAGCCAGGTGCCCTTGTATTATTGCATATTTGAAGGTTGCCAAGAGAGTAGATCTTAAAAGTTCTTATTGCAAGAAAACAAATTTGTAGCTATGTATAGGATGGATGTTACCTGGACTTATTGTGGTGATCATTTTACAACACATACAACTATCAAATCACCTGAAACTAATGTAATGTTGTATGTCAGTTATACCTCAATAATAATAATAAAAAAATGATTCTGGTGAGTTCAGATCCCAGTCGTTCTTCCATGATGGAGAGATGTTACCCCTTCCATCAATATTGGTCAGGCTGTTGCTTTCGAGTAGGAAGATGTGACCTAGAGGAAGTGAAAGTCCAACATTTGTCCCATCTGGTCCACAGGAATTGTGGGAAGAAACATGGAAGCAGGGCCAAGAGAGGAGTGGCAGTGGGTCTCAAGGTTACTTTTCTGGGCTTATGGCCAGAGAAAGGGTGAGAAGTTGGAGAAGTTGAACGGGAAGCCAGAAGCAGGAGGCCTTTGGTCAGATTCACATTTGGGACCCTGAGAGGAGACTGTGTCCTGCATTGTCCCCTGCCATCAAACACACAGAGGGCCACATGGGAATGTCTAGGCACTGCAGCATGGTGAGATAGAGCCAGGAGGAGTGTAGCTGTCTGGGATTTCCCTCCTGTGCTGCATAGCTTGTAGAGAAATTTCTGTTCTGGCTGGATTTAGGCCAAGAACAGGGAGCCAGGCTATAGGTAGAAATGTAGGAATCAACATATACTGAACCTCTAGAAAGTTCTACCCTGGGAAATACAGAAAGAGTGGTATAAAGGTGAACTACATTTTGAGCTCTCAAAAAATGATCCTTGAGGGGCACCTGGCTGGCTCAGTCCATTGGGCATCCGACCCTTGATTATGGCTCAGGTCATGATCTCACAGTTCCTGAGTTCAAGCCCGGCATCTGTCTCTGTGCCGACAGCATGGAGCCTGCTTGCGATTCTCTGTCTCCCTCTCTCTCTGCCCCTCCCCTGCTCCTGCTCTCTCAAAAATAAATAAATAAACCTTAAAAAAATGATTGTTGAATCCAAGCTTGGTGAACTCACTGACAAACAGGGTGAGGAGACCCATCCATTAGGGAAGACTAGGTCAGAAGCCTGAGAGCAGCCCCAGCCAAGGGGAGGACAAAAGACAGTCATGGAAGAGACTGGAAGTGTAGCAGGAAAACTAGGAAAGTGCTGTGTCAAAGAATCTTGAGGAAGCCACATCTTCAACGACAGATGCTCAGTTCTGTACGTGGTCGGTGCATACCTGCTGTGCTGGGTGGTCAAGTTAGGCTAATCCATGTGGTAAGAGCTGTGTTCCTCGTATGCCTCTGGGCATTGTGCTTGCCTTACATTTGACGATGGGCAAGCTGAATTCTCTAGGCCTTGAATGTACTCTTCTCTTTTTTAAAAAAAATTGTTTTTGGGGCGCCTGGGTGGCGCAGTCGGTTAAGCGTCCGACTTCAGCCAGGTCACGATCTTGCGGTCCGTGAGTTCGAGCCCCGCGTCAGGCTCTGGGCTGATGGCTCAGAGCCTGGAGCCTGTTTCCGATTCTGTGTCTCCCTCTCTCTCTGCCCCTCCCCCGTTCATGCTCTCTCTCTGTCCCAAAAATAAATAAACGTTGAAAAAAAAAAAAGAAATTAAAAAAAAAATTGTTTTTTGATGTTTATTTATTTTTGAGAGAGAGAGAGCGGATGAGTAGGGGAGGGGCAGAGAGAGAGGGAGACACACAATACAAAGTAGGTTCCAGGCTTTGAGCTGTTAGAATAGAGCCAGACGCGGGGCTTCAACGCATGAGCCGTGAGATCATGACCTGAGCTGAAGTCGGATGCCCAACCGACTGAGCCACCCAGGCGCCCTGAATGTGCTCTTTTCTGAGGAGACTGTACTCCTCTTGGATCCCAGGCCACCCAGGCCCTTACTGGTAGAGTCCCTTCTGAAGCCACACCTATTGTAGGGGGAGAGGTGAGTCAGGGCCTTCAACAGCGCAGGGGAGCACTCCCCGTCATCAGGGAGCCTGGGTCCTGGCTGCCGGCCAGAGGACAAGGGAGCAACTAATTTTCCTTCCACTTCCGTGGTTGCAACCTGGGCAGGGTGGCCAATTCTGAGTGCCAGAGTGGCGGAGGCCGTGGGAGCGCCCAAGGGCAGGTGGGCAGGTCACTTGCGTGGGCAGGCCTGCCGGGTCCAGATCCCTGAACTGGGCCGGGAGGGCGTGTCAGGCAATTAACTGAGGACAACAGTGGCTAGGCACACAGCCCTGATTTCCACACGACTTGCTGCTTCTTGTTCGTCCTGTCTGGGGTCATTTTAGTTTTTTGCCTTGGTTGTTACTTTCAATAGCCCCTGGACTGAAGAAGGAAATGAAAAAGAAATAGCCCCTCTATTTGGACTCACAGAGAAGTTTGGGGATGGATTGTCAAGGCCCTGGTTGAGAAGGGAATAACGGGGACATCACTTCCTGAGACCACGAGAAATTACAGAAATCGACAAATAATGGCGTATTCATCCTTGTGACACAGGGTGGATATGGACAGTCTCATTTACCAAGTTGTTTTGAGACTTTTCATGACTTGTCTTGTTTTTTAAATTTATTTATTTTGAGAGAGAGAGACAGCGTGAGTGGGGGAAGGGCAGAGAGCTGGAGGGAGAGACAGAATCCCAAGCAGGCTCCCCACTGACAGTGCAGGGCATGAACTCACAAACTGTGAGGTCATGACCTGAGCGGAAATCTAGAGTCGGACGCTTAACCAACTGAACCATCCAGGCGCTCCTCTGCCAATTTTTGTCTGTGAAAGTTGTTCCCTCAAATTATTAAAGTAGATAACATTCTGGCATTCAAAGCCACTGTAATTTTTTTTGTGTGTTTATTTATTTTTGAGAGAGACAGTGAGTAGGGGAGGGGCAGAGAGAGGGAGGCAGAGTATCCGAAGGGGGCTCTGCACTGACAGCAGAGAGCTCAATGCAGGGCTTGAACTCATGAACCATGACCTGAGCCAAAGTCGGTTGCTTAACCCACTGAGCCACCCAGGCACCCCAAAGCCGCTGTAATTTGATCCTAGCAGGACGAAAATCATTCTTCTCCCACAGTGCTCATTGTCATCAACTTCAAGCTTGTTCACTCCCTCCTTCCCTCCTTCCGTCCTTCCTTCAATAGTTTTTGAGCACGAAATGTGTAACAATGTGCTGCTTGACGCTGGGGATGCAGAGATGAAAACTACAGTCTGTAGGGGCCAGGAAGGAGAAAATAACCAATTTACCGTTCCGTGTGCCAGCGTTAGGCTCGGTGCTGCAGGATGCTGGCAATGGCCTGTCCCGTCTCTCCTGAGCCCCGCTGCGGCTCTGGTAGTCAGGTGACCACTCTACCTGGAGGCCGGCCTCTCAGCTTGCCAGCCTTAGCACCTGGAGGCACAACCAGAAGTGGGGGGGGGGGGGGGAGGGGTAGCAAAAGGGCATGGAAGTTGATAGAGAAATGTCCCAGCCTCCTGGTCCTCCAGTGTGACGGTTTTGAGGTGTGTTCCCGGTCTCTCAGAGGATCCCTAGCAGGCCTCAGCCCCAGCTGCCCAGGGTGCTAATCAAACCATAAACTCATCCTTTTGGGCTTCCCTCTGTGTCTCACTTTCCCTACTCAAAGGGAATAAAAGTACAGTTCTTTTTAAAAAAATTTTTAAAGTTTATTCATTTATTTTGAGAGAGAGAGAGAGCAAGCAGGGGAGGAGCAGAGAGAGAAGGAGAGAGAATCCCAAGCAGGCTCCAGGCTCTGAGTGTCAGCACAGGGCCGCGTGTGAGGCTGGAGTGAGATCCTGAACTGAGCCAAAACCAAGAGTTGGACGCTTAACCAACTGAGCCACCCAGGTGCCCCAAAAGTACAGTTCTTTAAAGGAAGGAAATCACTTGTGATTCCTGGGGTCACCTAAGCTATTTGCTTCCAAATCCTTGTCTCGGGGTTTGCTTTGGGGGGGAGGGGAAACAAAGACAAGAGGGATGTGAATGCGGGTGCTATGGGGGCCCAGAGGAGGGACCCCTAAGCCAGAAATCGTATGAGTTTCACCAAACAAAAAGCCTTGAACCGAGTTGGATGAGAAGCCCGAATTGGTCAGGCGAAGAAGATAGAGAAGGGCTCGGGTTCCAGGCGGAGGGTCCAACAGGTGGAAAGGGTTGTAGATGTGAGAAACGGCGGAGAGTTGCAGATAGAACCACCAGCCTGCAGGGGGCGCGAGTGCGAGCTGTCGGGGTGGGCGGGACACGGATCTCCAGCGTAGCGGGGCCTACGGTGGGCTTTCCTCATCTCGTATCTCTCGACCTCGGGCTCTGTTCTCCCCAAAATCCGTTCTCAATTTCAAAATTGGTGGGTCGTGAGCAAACCCTCTACCCAGCCTTCTAACCGTGCTGGCGCCCGCTGGAAAAAAAGACAGCAGCCAATACCGAAACTCCAACTTTTTAGCGAATGTCGACAAATCTTCCAAGGGGACGCCTGGCTGCCTCAGTCAGTAGAGCTTTTGATCCTGGGGTTGCGAGTTGGAGCCCTTCCTTGGTTGTAGAGAGTACCTAAAAATAAAGCCTTTAACTAAAAAAAAAAAAAAAAAGAAATCTTCGATTAACATCGGAACAAAACCACATTGGCATCCTGCCTTTATGAGGGAGGGAAGGTGGATAAAACAGCAATAAGCTCTAGCTTATTCTGGCGGGTAAGTATTTATAGGGCACCTGCTGGGAGCCAGATGGGTGCACACTCAGCACAAGGAACTGGCAGGGCATCCTTCTCACAGAGGACGTCTCTGTAGGCACTTGCAAGCAGACCTTTGTCTGAAAATGAGCCAAAGCGTTGATGTCAAGGAGAAATATTTAGTTGAACAGAGGGCGAGGGGCAGTTAAGTCTTGCCTTAGTCTTTTCTAGTTTTCTCCCTCCCTGCTTTCCTTCTCCTTACCTCCCTTATTTATTTTTTGTTAAATATTTATTTATTTGAGAGAGAGAAAGCACATGTGAGCAGGGGAGGGGCAAAGAGAGAGAGAGAGAGAGAGAGAGAGAGAGAGAGAGACAGAGAGAGCGAGAATTCCAAGCAGGCTCCTTGCTTTCAGTGCAGATCCCAATGGGGTTCATCCCACAACCGAGAACATCTCCTGGGCTGAATTAAGAGTCAGACGTTCAACCGACTGAACTACCGAGGTGCCCCTGCTTACTTCCTTTAAAGAAATGTAGTTTTATCCTCTTCAAGTACCCACAAGGGCAGAGCTAATCTTGTTCTTTTGTTTGTATTTCTTTTTCTGAACTAATACACATAGCGTCTTTGTTCTGGAAAGAGAGAACAAGGTAACATGGAAACAGTTGTCCTTCTTCTGTCCACTAGTCAATGGATCATCTCCTGTAAAGGTAACCTTGTGTTTCTTGTGTATCTTCCAGAAATATCCTATGTATCTATGAACATGTATGGTTATATTTTTCTCTTTTAATTTTTTTGGCTACAGACAAATAGTAGCATTCTATATACCATCTAAACCTTACATTTTCACCTAAAAATAATTCCTGGGGCTCAATGTCTGGGTGTCTCGCATGGCGTCATCTTGGGAGCCACTCCATTGTGTATTTGGCTAGCCTACCATTGATAGATACATAGGTTGCAGACAGTCTTTTGCTGTTACCAACAATGCTACAAATGTATATCTTTGTTTATAGATCACCTGGCACATGTGTGAGTATATCTGTAGGATGAATTCTTAAAGAAGGAGTTGCTGAGTCAAAGGGATGAGCAACTTTAATTTTCATAGATATTGTCAACTTGCCCTCCATAGATGTTATATGTATTTACATGACAACCAGCAACAAATGAATGCAGCCATTTCACCACACCCTTTTAACACAGCACATTAGCTTTCTATGGCTGCATGACAAATTGCCTCAAACTCAGTGGCTTAAAACAACACCCATTTATTAGCTCACAGTTCTGTAGGTGGCACAGCATGGCTGGGTTCTCGGCTCAGGGTATTATAAGGTTAAAACCAAAGTGTCAGCCAGACTGAATTCTTGTCTGGAGCCTCTAGGGAGAGGTCTACTTCCAAGCTTGTTTTTGGTGAAATTCAGTTCCTTATGGTTGTAGGACTGAGGTCTGCCTCTCTTGCAGGCTGGTCAGCTTTGGGCTGCACTCAGCTATAGAAATTGCTGGCATTCTTTGCCACGTGGCTCCCTCCATCTTCAAGTGAACAACAGTGAATCAAATCCTTCGTATGCTTTGGATCTCTGACTTCCCTGTCTCTGACCTCCAGGCCTAGATTTATTTATCTATTCATTCATTTTTTTAAGTGTATTTATTTATTTGGGAGAGACAGAGACTGCACGAATGGGGGACGGGCAGAGAGAGGGAGAGAGAGAGAATCTCAAGCTCTGTGCTGCCAGCATAGAGCCCGACTTGGGGCTCGAACTCATGAAACCTTGAGATCATGACCTGAGCTGAAACCAGGCGCTTAACCGACTGAGCCACCCAGGTGTCCCTCATTTTTTTTTTTTTTTTAAGTAAACTCTATGCCAAATATGGGGCTTGAACTCATGACCCTAAGATCAAGAGGTGAAGGCTCTACTGACTGAGCCAACCAGGTGCCCCTAGACCTAGATTTAGAGGGTTTATATGATTAGCTTAGGCCCACCCAGATCATCTTAAGGTCACCTGATTTGGAAACGTAATTACATCGACAAAATCCAATTCACAGCAACACCTAGATTAGTGTGAGAGTGAATTACTGGGAGCTGTGTGTACACCAGGGGGTGGGAATTTGGGGGACCATATTAGACTTCTGCCTGCTACACATAGTGTTAGGAAGCTTTTTGATCTTCACCAATATGAGAGATGACAATGGAATTTATTGGCTATTTCTCTTACTATGCTTTCAAATATTTTATTTTTTATTTTATTTTTTTTTAAATTTTTTTTTCAACGTTTATTTACTTTTGGGACAGAGAGAGACAGAGCATGAACGGGGGAGGGGCAGAGAGAGAGGGAGACACAGAATCGGAAACAGGCTCCAGGCCCTGAGCCATCAGCCCAGAGCCCGACGCGGGGCTCGAACTCACGGACCGCGAGATCGTGACCTGGCTGAAGTCGGACACTTAACCGACTGCGCCACCCAGGCGCCCCTTTTATTTTTTTTAATGTTTGTTTATTTTGAGAGAAAGAGTGTGTAAGAAGGGGAGGGGCAGAGAGAGAGAGAATCCCAAGCACGCTCCTTGCTGTTAGTGCAGAGTCCGATGTGGGGCTCGAACCTACAAAATGTGAGATCATGACTTGAGCCGAAACCAAGAATCAGATGCTTAACTGATTGAGCCACCCAGGTGCCCCCATTTCCTATTTCTTTTCTTTCTTTCTTTCTTTCTTTCTTTCTTTCTTTTTTTTTTTTTTGAGAATGCTATCTGCTAATATTTTTTGCCCTTTTTTCCACTGGATTCTTGGTCTTTTTCTTTTTTTCTTGGATGAACTCTTTATAGGTTAAGGATATTTCCTACCTTAATGACTTTGTCCTATTTATTTTACCTAGAACACCACCCTCCTTCTCCAGCCTCCAGAAACACCATTCATTCTTTACAGCCCAGAATTACCCACGTTACCCAGAGGGCTGTGCCTAACTATACTGATGGACGCTCAATTCCTTTTGACTGTTTTCTTATGCCATTCTGTGCTTTATGTTTGTTGGTTAATCTTGCTTCCCCAGCTGGGATGTTGGGCTTCTGTACTGCAGGGATCCACAGAGATTCCAGTATAAGACTGAACATGTGGTATGCAAAAACTAGTCTCTGTAAACTGAAAAATTGATGCCTTAAACTGGAAGTTAAAAATTTCAGGCTTTGTCTCCACATATCCTATGTTCATTATACATATATGTCACCACGAACCTCAAATATCTGTCTTTGTAACTTCTATCCATTTGTATAGTTGTTTTTTTAAGTTTTTGTTTGTTTGTTTGTTTGTTTTTTAGTAATTTCTATGCCCAATGTGGGGGCTCAAACTCACAACCCCAAGATCAAGAGTTGCATGCTTTTCTGACTGAGCCTGCCAGGTGCCCCCATTTTTATAATTATTAAATGGTATTAGAGCATGTTAATGAGTAATCTGTCATGGAATCACTCATTTTCTTTTGTTAGCTTGTTTCTCTTTGACATGGCTTAGTTTGTGAAATTTGTCTCCAAATCCATAATATTTTAATTTGATTTGATTTGACATTAACTTTTTATCAGAGAATACGTGTTCATTTTTTTAAAAGAGTTAAGTGGAACTGAGAGTTTCATGATGAATTATGCCAATCACCCTGTCCCAGCCTTCCCTACCTCCTTGACTTCTTTTCCAAAGGAGATATTTTCAGCCCTTTCTCTTTCTCCTCATATATATCTTCATACTTCTAATTAATACACTTTTTAAAAGAAGATTTTACTTATTTCTTAAAGTTTATTTATTTATTGTGTGAGAGAGAGAGAGAAAGAGCAAGTGAGAGCATGGGGGAGAGGTAGAGAGAGAGAGAGGGAAAGAGAGAATCCCAGTCAGGCTCCACGCTGACCACAAAGAGCCCAACACAGAGCTCGATGCCATGAACTGTGACATCATGACCTGAGCTGAGATCAAGAGTCAGACGGGGGCGCCTGGGTGGCGCAGTCGGTTAAGCGTCCGACTTCAGCCAGGTCACGATCTCGCGGTCCGTGAGTTCGAGCCCCACGTCAGGCTCTGGGCTGATGGCTCAGAGCCTGGAGCCTGTTCCCGATTCTGTGTCTCCCTCTCTCTCTGCCCCTCCCCCGTTCATGCTCTGTCTCTCTCTGTCCCAAAAATAAATAAACGTTGAAGAAAAAAAAAAAAAGAGTCAGACGCTTAACCAACTGAGCCAGCCAGGTGCTCCAATAATTAATACACTTAAAACCACTGTGTTTAATTTTTTAAATTTAGACATCATTTGTGACTTCCTGTCATGCTGATGAAGACTGGGCCTTTTCACATACTCTGATCCCATTTTCCCCTGCTTTTACTCCCCCAACAGGGCTATTTTTACAATTTCTGGTTAAAACAGTTCACCATTTATATTATTATGACCATGCAAATGCTTAGTGCTGAGCTAGATCATGCTCCACAGCCACACTTCCTTTCTTAACCGGCAGTTTTATAAATGTGGGTTTATCAGTAAGGATGATGTAAGCAACAGAAAGTCCATCTCACCAACAGAGGCTTAAACCATAAGGCCCTTCCTCCCTCCCCTGCTCCCTCCCTCCCTCCCTCCCTTCCTTGCTCCCTTCCTTCCTTCTTCCCTTCCTCCACACCCAACATGGGGCTTGAACTCACCACCCTGAGATCAACAATTGCATGCTCTATTGACTAAGCCAGCCAAGGCAACTCTCTTTCTTGCTTTCTTAATGAGTGTGAAGTAGGTGGGCCAAGGGTTGGTTCAGAGGCTTGGCAATGTCATCAGAACCCATTTCCTTCCCTCCTTCCCCTTTGCCAGTCTATGTCCTGGTCTTCGTATGAAGTTTTGCTCTTTTTTTTTTTTTAATTTTTTTTTTCAACGTTTATTTATTTTTGGGACAGAGAGAGACAGAGCATGAACGGGGGAGGGGCAGAGAGAGAGGGAGACACAGAATCGGAAGCTGGCTCCAGGCTCTGAGCCATCAGCCCAGAGCCCGACGCGGGGCTCGAACTCCCGGACTGCGAGATCGTGACCTGGCTGAAGTCGGACGCTTAACCGACTGCGCCACCCAGGCGCCCCTGAAGTTTTGCTCTTAACAGTCACAAGATGGTTGACATGGCTCAAACAGTCAGATATTCATACTACATCATTCAGGAAGAAAAAGAAACTTCTCTTTCCATGCCTCTTTTTAAAATTTTGATTGGGGTGATGAGGGGAGTGGTGGTAATTCTTTTCTCAAAGTTCCAAGTGGACTTACCTTTATGTCTCATGGGCCAGAACTAGGTCATGTGAGCTCCCGGCTGCTAGGGAAGCTGGGAAAACAAGTATCTGGCCTTTTCACCCTCTGTAATGGAAGAGGAGTTTGGGAATGGGTAGCCAACCAACAGCATATGCCTATTAGGGTGTTTTGTTCTGCAAGTGACACAAGACTTGATTTAAAATGGCTTAAACAATACTGGGGATTGTCATCTCATATAAGAAGTCCAGAGCTAGGGAATTCCAGGGTTGGTTAATTCAGTGACTCAGTGATATTGGCAAAGGTCCAAGCCTTTCCATCTTTCTGCTATGTTATCCTTAAGGTTGGCTTTGGTCCTCTGGCTTCTTTCCTCATGGTCACAAGAGGGCTGCAGCAGCAAAGATCACAGAACATCAGTTGAATTAAAGAGAAAACATTCTGGGGGCATCTGGCTGGCTCAGTTGCTAGAACATACGGCTCTTGATTTTGGGGTTTTAAGACTGAGGCCCACATTGGGTGTAGTGATTACCTAGAAAAAATAAAATAAAATGACTTCTTTATTTTTATTTACTTTTTACTTTTTATTATTTATTTTTAATTTTTTTAAGGGAATGGGGGACTCCTTTTGTTTATTTTTTAAATTTATTTTGAGAGAGTGAGAGATAGCACGAACAGGGGAAGGGCAGAGAGAGAAGGAGAGAGAGAATCCCAAGCAGGCTCCACACTGTCAGCACAGACCCCAAGGTGGGGCTCGAACCCACAAACTGCGAGATCATGACCTGAGTGGAAACCAAGAGTCAGATGCTCAACCAACTGGGCCACCCAGGCACTCCTTTCCTTTTTTATTTTTTGAGAGAGAGAGTGTGTGCAAGTGGAGGAGAGAGGCAGAGGGAGAGAGAAAGAATCTCAAGCTTGATCCTATGATCCTGGGTTCCATGGGGCTCAATCCCACGACCTTGGGATCACGACCTGAGCCAAAATCAAGTCAGAGACTCAACCGACTGAACCACCCAAGCACCCCATAAAATAAAATGATTCAAAAGAAAGAGAGAAAGGGGCGCCTGGGTGGCTCAGTCGGTTAAGCATCCGCCTTCAGCTCAGGTCATGATCTCACACTCCGTGAGTTCGAGCCCCGCATCAGGCTCTGTGTGGACAGTTCAGAGCCTGGAGCCTGCTTTCGATTCTGTGTCTCCCTCTCTCTCTTCCCCTCCCCTGCTATGCTCTGTCTCTCTCTGTCTCAAAAATAAATTTAAAAAACATTAAAAACATTTTTAAAGAAAGAGAATATCCTGTCTTCCTATCCTTTTCTTTCTTTTTTATTCAAATATAGTTAACATACAGTGTTATGTTAGTTTCAGGTGTACAATATAGAAATTCAACAATTCCAAACATTACTCAGGGCTCATCACACTAAGTGTACTCTTAATCTCCTTCACCTATTTCACCCATTCCCTCCACCTCCCCTCTGATAACCACAATTTGTTCTCTATAGTTAAGAGTCTGTTTTTTGGTTTGTCTCTTTTTTCTTTGTTCATTTGTTTGTTTCTTAAATTCTGTATTATACCCTCTAGATCCATCCATGTTGTTGCAAATGGCAGGATTTCATTCTTTTTTTATGGCTGAGTGGTATTCCATTATTGATAGATAGATAGATAGATAGATACCATATCTTCCTAATCCACTCATATAGTGATGGATGCATGGGTTGCTTTAATACCTTGGCTATTTTAAATAATGTTGTAATAAACATAGGAGTGCATATATCCTTTTGAATTAGTGTTTTTGTTTTCTTTCGGTAAATACCCAGTAGTGGAATTACTGGATTGTACAGTAATTCTATTTTTAATAAAAAAACCGTTTATTTTTGAGAGAGAGTGGAGAGAGTGAACAGGGTAGGGGTAGGGAGAGAGGGGGAGAGAGAATCCCAAGTAGGCTCTGTGCTGCCAGAGCAGAGTCCAATGTGGGGCTCGATCTTACGAACCATGAGATCATGACCTGAGCCAAAATCAAGAGTCGGATGCTTAACTGACTGAACCACTCAGGCGCCCTCTATTTTTAATTTTTTGAGGAAACTCCATACTGTTTTCCATGGTGGCTGTACCAGCTGCCATTCCCACTAACAGTACATAAGGGTTCTTTTCTCTCTACATCTTGTCAACACCTGTTGTTTCTTGTGTTTTTGATTTTAGCCATTCTGACAGGTATGGAGTGATATCTCATTGTGGTATTGATTTGCATTTTCCTGATGATGAGTAATGTTGAGCATCTTCTCATGTGTCTGTTGACCATCTATATAGCCTTCTTTGGAAAAATGTCTATTCATGTCCTCTGCCCATTTTAAAGTTGGATTCTTTGATATTTTGGTGTTGAGTTGTGTAAGTTCTTTATATATTTAGGACATTAACCCTTTATCAGATATATCATTTACAAATATTTTCTCCTATTGAGTGGGTTGTCTTTTTGTTTTGTTGATGGTTTCCTTGACTGCGCAAAAGCTTTTTGTTTTGATGTAGTACTAATAGTTTAATTTTGCTTTTGTTTCCCTTCCAGAGGAGACATATCTAGAAAAATGTTTCTATGCCTAATGTCAAAGAGATTACTGCCTATGTGTTCTTGTAAGAGTTTTATGGTTTCAGGTCTCACATTTAGGTCTTTAGTCCACTTTGAGTTTATTTTGTGCATGGTGTAAGAAAGTGGTCCAGTTTCATTCTTTTGCATGTAGCTGTCTAGTTCCCCAACACCATTTTGTTGAAGAGACTGTCTTTTTCCCATTGTATATTTTTGCCTCCTTTATTGTAGATTAATTGACCATATAATCACAGGTTAATTTCTAGGCTCTCTGTTCTGTTTCATTGATCTATGTATCTATTTTTTGTGCCATTAGCATACTTTGTTTCGATTACTACAGCTTTGCAATATATCTTGAAACCTGGGATTGTGATACCTCCAAATTTGTTCTTTTCAAGAGTTCTTTGGCTACTTTGGAGTCTTTTGTGGTTCCATACAAATTTTTAGGATTCCTTTTCCTAGTCCTGTGAAAAATGCTGTTGGTATTTTGATAAGGATTGCATTAAAGCTGTAGATTGCTTTGGGTAGTGTGGACATTTTAACAATATTGGTTCTCCCAATCCCTGAGCATGAAATATCCTTCCATTTGTTTGTGTCCTCTTCAGTTTATTTTATCTGTGTTTCATAGTTTTCAGAATACAGTTCTTTTACCTCCTTGGTTAAGTTTATTCCCACGTATTTTATTTATTTATTTTGGTACAATTGTAAATGGAATTGTTTTCTGTATTGGTTTTTCTTTCTTTCTTTCTTTTTAAAGTTTATTTATTTTGAGAGAGAGAGAGCGTGAGCAGGGCAGAAGCAGAGAAGAAGAGAGAGAATCCCGAGCAGGTTCCGCACTGTCAGAGCAGAGCCCAGTGTGGGGCTTGATCTCATGAACCATGAGATCATAACCTGAACTGAAATCAGGAGTTGGACGCTTAATCAACTGAGCCACCCACATGGTCCTCTTCATTTCTCTTTCTGTTACTTCATTATGAGTGTATAGAAATGCAACAAATTTCTGTATATTGATTTTGTATCCATTCCTGTCCTTTTCTGAAAAGTAAGAACTCTCTTAGAAACTTCACAGCAGGGACACTTGAGCGGCTCAATCAGTTAAGTGTCCTACTTTGGCTCAGGTCATGATCTCCTGGTTTGTGGGTTTGAGCCCCATGTCGGGCTCTGTGCTCTAACAGCACGGGGCCTGCTTCAGATCCTCTGTCTCCCTCTCTTTCTTCTTCTCCCCTGCCTGCTCTCTCTCTCTCTCTCTCTCTCAAAAATACATAAACATTAAAAAAAAAAACTTCACAGCAGACTTCTTCTCAGGTCTCAATGACTAGTATTGTGTCACTTGTTTATTAGTAAACCAGTCACTATCAAAGCTAATAAATAATTAACCACGACTGAATTTGACTAATCAGGATTCTCCCTCTGGGGAAGAAAGAGTTCCAACAGTCTTATAGTAGATGAAACTTACATTTACTTAAACGAAATCAGAGGTCCATTAGCAAAGAAGAAGGAGGGATGGCTGCTGGGGAGATAGCAAATAATGTCTGCCACACCTTCATTTTTCCCAGGAGATCGCCTTGATTTTTGTATTCACTTATTTTTAAAATTTATGACTATTTGAGGCCCTACTAAATTCTAGGCACTATTCTAGGTATTGGGTATTCTTCTTAAACAACAAAAACTTAGTCTTTTGCTTTGTGGACTTTACAACAAGATCATATGGGTTGGGAACATTGATTGATGGATAGTTCCCTAAACTGCCATTGGCAGTGGTCTCCTGCAATTTTAGCTACATGTACTTGTTTGAAGAACTTAGCTTACTCAACAATTATTTGTTCTTCTTTAAAACTTGAAACATTGGGGTCCCTGGGTGGCTCAGTTGATTAAGTGTCTGACTCTTGATCTCAGCTTGGGTCTTGATCTCAAGGTTGTGAGTTCAAGCCCCCTGCTGGGCTCCATGCTGGGCATGGAGACTACTTAAAAAAAAAATTGGGGAGGTGCCTGGGTTGCTTACTTGGTTAAGCATCCAACTCTTGATTTCAGCTCAAGTCATGATTTCACGGTTGGTGAGTCCGAGCCCCACATCCAGCTCGCTGCTGACAGTACAGAGCCTGCTTGGGATTCTCTCTCTTTCCCTCCCTCTCTGCCCTTACCCCCACTCTCAAAAATAAATAAAAATAAAATTTAAACAAATTTTTGAAACATTTTTTTTTTTGGCCTGCCTCTGAGTAACTCATTTGAATTTTTAAGAGAGGCTTTACATCTTCAATTGTCAATTGATTTTCAGATTCCTCAAACTGGATAATCAACAAAATAATCTTACTTCCCTAGAAGTTAAAGGATTAATATTCTCATTTTCTCATGATGAGCACCTTTAGGGAGAGGGGCAGAGGGAGAGAGACAGAATCTTAAGCGGTCTCCATGCTCAGCGTGGAGGCCAATGTGGGGCTTGATCCCATGACCCTGGGATCATGACCTGAGCCCAAATAGAGTCACTCAACTGACTAAGCCACTCAGGTACCCTGAAAATGTTCCTTTTGACTACTGTTTTCATTGAGAAATAATGGAAAATGAGGCCACACTATGATATAGAAGGAGAACAATTTATCAAAGATTCCGTACTTTTTTCAGATTATCCCATTCAGGACTCTTATTTTTCCCTTTTGAAATTATAATAATCAAGATGCCTGGCTGGCTCAGTCATTACAGCATGTAACTCTTAATCTTGGGGTCATGAGTTTCAGCCCCACATTGGTGTAGAGATTACTTTAAAAAATAAAATAAAAAGAGGGGTGCCTGGGTGGCTCAGTTGGTTAAGCGTCCGTCTTTGGCTCAGGTTATGATCTCACGGTCTGTGGGTTCGAGCCCCACATCAGGCTTTGTGCTGGTGGCTCAGAGCCTGCTTCAGATTCCGTGTCTCTCTCTCTCTCTGCCCCTTCCCTGCTCATGCTGTCTCTCTCTCAAAAATAAATAAAACGTTAAAAAAATAAAGTAAAAAGCAAAAACCCCAAGAAATTAGAATAATCAATAGATGCTCTCAAGATTTGCCTATACTATCATTAGCAATTGTCTCCAGCAGAAGCTACATTTCAGAAGCCTTTCTTTCTTCTAAACTCTGCTCCAACTTTGTAAGTTTTGCTTCTCCAAAGTCAGTATTTATATTTTGAGTGAACATGCCAGTAGTCTTGGTGGCATGTTTTTTATGGCTCATAACAATGAAAACATTGACTTGATTGGACAACTCCCACAGTAGAATGTAAAGTTCAAGAGCTTTCATGTTAACTATGGTGTTTTCATGAGATATTTTAGTAATGATATGGACAACTTTTTTGTTTGAATTTTGATAAATGTATCTATGAGATAAAATTTCACTCAATGCCATTGGTTACTTCTTACAAGGCTTTGGAACAAAACCTTTCCACAATTGTTCCACTTTTTGTTTGTGCTGATGAAAAATGTAGGTCTTAACTTTGTGAAAATTGATGTTTAATATGATCTGAAGTCATGGTCCTGTCAGGGAAGGGGGTGATCCATTTAAAAGAGAACTGTTTTTTGTCACTATCAAAGGACTCTTGCATTTTGCCAGAACATTTTTAGGAAAATTTTCTTCGTAAATGTAATAGAAGCTGTAGAACTGGTAGGGAAACTGATGGTTCTTTGGTGGTGTTCGAAAAGTCAGATTTCCCATCATAAAAAAAACACTTATGCCACTTTTCTACTGAGTACAAATGGTACAAGGTCAGGTTTGTAAGACTACGTGTTCTTCTCATACCTTTTGCACTCATTTTGACACTAAAATTAACAACTGTAGGGGCACCTGGGTGGGTCCATTGGTTAAGTGTTCCACTTTGGCTCAGTTCATGATCTCATGGTTCCTGAATTCGAGACCCGAGTTGGGCTCTGTGCTCACAGCTCAGAGCCTGGAGCCTGCTTCGGATTCTGTGTGTGTCTCTCTCTCTGCTCCTCCCCTGCTCATATTCTCTCTCTCTCTCTCTCTCTAAGAATAAATAAACATTAAAAAATAGAAAAAAATTAAAAATTGTATTTGAATGTTCCCTCAAACTCTTCAAACAGCCTGGAACTGTTGACAAAGTTAACCCAGCTGACTCAGACACATCCCAGCATGGAAAATCATGGAACATTCCATGGGTGCCCATGCCTTCTGTTGGTGAGTTGCTCAACACTTCCCAGCCTCGCGCTGGATTTTGTCCCTCTGCATTCCAGCTCCTGATGCTGGGTTTTCTCTCTCAGGCCCAGTCCTGCTTTTACCCTTTAGTCTCCTCAAATGATCTTGGCTACCTCAGCCTGGCACTCATGGGGCTCACTGTGCTTGGCTCTGCCCCCAGCTTTCTCTGTTCCACCTGCATCCTGTAGGTGTCCTTCTCTGGCCTGGCCCCCAGGATGGGACCCCCAGCACTGGATTTCCTGACCACGTTTCACCAGGGCAAAGACATTCCCTGTGCTACAGGAACAAGGATGCGGTAGCTTCTCGGTTTCAGGGCCTGCTCTTGGGGGTATGCACCATCAGCGCCCTACACACATGTGCCCCAGCTGAGATCAAGCTTGGGCATCTACTCCTGATAGCTGAGTATCCCTGGGGAACCCCCCGCTTGGCTTCCTGATGGACCCACCTGATCCTACTGTCACAGCCTGACCTGACACACCTCAGTACCTACACTCACAGACCTCCATTTGCCCTCTTTATCAAAGAGCCTTTCCACGTGCACAGGCCACCCTCTACCTGATTTCCAATGGGGGTATAGTTTTACATAATTATAGCCTTCACTGGGCACTTCCTGCACACCAGGCACTGCGCTAAGTGTTTCACATGGATTATCACCTTAAGCCTAGTTACAACCCTATGAGGTGGGTTCAGCCCATTTCACAGATGAGGAAACTGAAGCTTCCAGAGTTTCTGTCACCGGGCCACAGCCACCACAGCTTTCCAGTTCATGCCCCACAGCCAGACTGAATGACTCATGGCCCCATGCTAACTTCCCATTCAGATAACAAGTAACCTGTGAATGTACCTCTGTCTACCCAGAACATTCCATTTCTTGGTCACTAGAGCTTTCATCCTGATTGCCTCTGAGCCTCACCATAACGCCAGCTGCCTGTTAATATCTAACAAGACTTCTCCTTGCCCCAGTAGGACAGAGCCCCTGTCAGATTTAATGGGATACACTACAATGTGGGAAAGAGGCATATATGGCATGGGCTGACAGACATTGGCTCCAGGGGAGATAATCAGAGAAAACATCCTAAGACTCCCTCTTCCCCCACTGCTTCAGCTCTCCCTGTTGAGAAATGGAAGTCCACTTTTTCAGCCCTGTGGAATTACACTGTTCGTGACCCCTGTCCAAGCACCCAATGGCATCTTCTGCCACTTTCTGACTTGCTGGCTCATTGAGAGTCATTCCTTCCTGTATCTGTTTCCTATGGCTGCTGTAACAAATTTCCACAAACTCAGTGACTTAAAACACCACCAATTTATCATCTTACAGTTTGGAAAATTAAAGTCCGGATATCGAGGTGTTGGCTGTGCTCCTTCAGGAGACTAGAGGGCAGAATGCATTTCCTTGCTTTGTCCAGCTACAGGCTACCTGAGTTTTTTGGCTTATGGCCCCTCCTTCCATCTTCATAGCCTTCAATGTAGCATCTTCCAGTCCCGCCCTTTCTCTCTTTGACCTGTGCTTCCATCCCCACATTGCCTTCTCTTACTCTGACCCTCTTGCCTCCGTCTTAGAAGGACCTTGGGATCACATTGGGCCCAGCTGGATAATCCAGGCTGATCTCCCCATTGTGAGATCCTTAACTTGATCACATTGGCAAAGTCCCTTTTGCCATGAAAGGTCATATGTTTGTGGGTTCTGGGGATTACCGTACCGCCCACTACAACAGTCCAGCCACTAGAGACAGGGAGCCAGAGAACACAGGGGAGGGGGCGCTGGGTTGTGGCAGAGACCCTGGCTAGCTCTAGTTAATATGTACTGTGGGAAAAGGAGGTAGACCAGAAGCACCTGAGAAAACTTGCCTTCCTTCTCAGGAAAAGGCAAAATTCTTTCCTCAGACAAATTTGAAGCAGCCTTGATTCTGCCTTGCCCTGCCCAGCTGCCTAGGTGGGAGAGGGCAGAAGGATGAGGGCTGCCCATAAACCAGGTCGTCTTACCATCCCCCATAAGATGGATGGCCAACAAGGAAAGCCACCATTTCCACACGCACGACCACTCCTGTCCTGTCCATCTCGTGCCCCTTGGGCTTGCCCCTGTTTCTACCTCTGCTTCTAACCTGGAGACTTGTCTGCTGACCTTACTTTCTCACCCTTGGCCCCAGTGGTTGTTGAGCCAGGCCTACCCTCTGGCTCTTCTTAACTTCAGTAGAAATCTGTGTACCATCTTTGGTCCCCTGGATATCAACCACTGTACCTCAAGGAGGTGGACATTGCTCAGGGAAAAGAGTCTAGAAATATTTGCCACTGTTCTCTTATTCTCTCTGGCTCCTTGCCCTCAGGCATTCTGACCAGAAAGTGCTGCACACACAATCTTCCCTCAGCAGAATATGGGTCACTGTGAGCTCCACTTTGTGAATAATTGTGAGGTGGTGGTTTTTTTTCAACCCTGCAATCTCAAAAAATGTTTAATGATTTCATTCATTTAGATATAATTCATCAGGATCATAGAATTTAAGGGGAAATGATGATTTGTAATGACAAGCAGATAGACTATTTAAAATCAGGGCTAACCCAAAATAGCCAGAGCACATGATCAACATCTGGGAAACATCTGCATGGATGGTGCGGTCACAACAAATACCGGAGAATTGGAAATTTTAAGAAGTATACCGAGGGTTTCTGGGTCCTAAGAACACCAAAACAAAGTCCTCATGGATTATATAGAAAAATTATATTCACGGGGAGATTTTTTTAAAAGCACAACCCTTTTTACTGTAAAATAAAACACAGGCACAGCACACAACAAATGTGTGGCTTAATGAATTATTATAAGCTGAACCTCCTTGTAACCACCAACCAGGTCAAGAAGTAGAACTTTGCCAGGCACCCTAGAAGCCCCTTCATGTTTCCCATCCAAACCATAGCCCCTCCTCCCCCAGATGTAACCATGATCCTGACTTCTATGCTAATCACAAAAAACAATAGTTTTATCACCCAACTGTACATTCCTGTGTACTATAGTTCCTATGTACTATAGTTTAGTTTGCCTTTTAAAAACTTTTTAAAAATGTTTATTTTTGAGAGAGAGAGAGAGAGATAGAACAAGTGGGGGATGGGCAGAGAGAGAGAGAGGGAGACAGGATCTGAAGCAGGCTCTGTGCCGACAGCAGAAAGCCCGATGTGGGGTTTGAACTCACAAGCTGTGAGATCATGACCTGAGCTAAAGTTAGATGCTCAACCAACTGAGCTATCCAGATGCCCTGCCTTTTAAAAACTTTTATTTAAATGTCTTCTAAGTCATTTTTAACCTATTTACCCCCTCTTCCATTTCTTTCTTTTCCTTACAATTTATCTGTTGAAGAGCCTGAGCCATTTTGTCCTGGAAGGATTCCTGTAGTCTGAATGTTGCCCATTTATGCTCTTGGCATTGGTGGCCATTTTCCTCTGCCCTCTATCTGAGGAGATTTGGGCTGTGAAAAGGAGGGATGGCAAACGTGACCACCTCACCAGCTCATCTATAGTCTTTCCCTAGAAATCTTGTGAATGAGGCTGATGCACATTTAGCTTTCCATGGCTGTGGGGCACCTGCTTCCTCAGCCTGGTCCATTGGGTTCCCATCAAGCCCAGCTTCCCTCATGGAACTGCCTCCCGGTGCCCCCCAACTCATCCCAGGGCCAAGGGATCTCGTCCATGGCAACAGTTTCCTGGCTTCAGTGAGGTTATGGAAGCAGCTAGCCCTCTCCACTAATGATGCTATAGAGCCTGCCTGGGTTGGAGCCTGTCTTCCATGCAAACGGCTTTGCAGCAGGCCAGGCAGCCTCTGTCCGTGGCAATGCCTCTGGCAGATTGCTTCAAAAGTGGTCTGTGTCCCGTGAAGCACAGGTGATTATCCAGAAGCATTCTTTGCCACATTCGTTTATTGCACTGTCCTGGATGGGCCCAAAACATAGGCTGGGCTGCTCCAGGGAGCAATGGGAGCTCCTCATCCAATATTGTCCTTGGACCTGGGCAAGAGGGCCCTGGCTTGGGCTCCATGCTTTGGAAGGTGCCACATTACCACAAGAACACACAGAAAACACATGGTAGAGATTGCATGGGCACCTCCACCTTGGGATCCAGTGGTCAGTGCTGGCACAATCCTGAGCCCTGAACTATGCCCTTCTTGGGACAGCCACTCACATGACTTAACACTGTTCAGGCCCCAAGGAAATACTTCTGAACAACATTTGCACTGTGTTCTCAAAACAAAAGGTGACTGTGGATGCCATGAGGGTTTGTGGGTTGTGCCTCCTCTGATCTTGGAGATGGCTGCTTGGAGATGGCCCTTTGTTTTTGTTTTGTTTTTTGAATGTTTATTTATTTATTTTGAGAGAGAGAGTGTGTGTGCATGTGTGTGAGGGGGGGAGGGGCAGAGAGAGAGGGAGAGAGACAGAGAATCCCAAGCAGGCTCTGAGCTGCCTGCACAGAGCCTACCATGGGGCTCGAACTCACAAACTGTGAGATCATGACCTGAGCCAAAATTAAGAGTCAGGTGCTTAGCTGACTGAGCCACCCAGGAGCCCTGGAGATGGCCCTTTGGAGTAAAGGCAGAATGTGAGCAGCAGAGGCTGATGAGAAAGAAAAGATAAATTATTTCTCTGCCCCTCCTCTGTGTGCGCCTCTGTCTCTGTCTCTCTCTCATATATATATATTAAAAAAAAAATGTTCATGTCTTCTGCCCATTTTAAAGTTGGATTATTTTTGTGGATTTTTTTTGGTGTTGAATTATATAAGTTCTTTATATATTTAGGATATTAATCCCTTATTGGATATATCAATTGCAAATATCTTCTTTCATTCGGTGGGTTGTCTTTTTGTTTGTTGATGGTTTCCTTCACTGTGTAAAAGCTTTTTTTTAAAAATATGGTCCCAATAGTTTAATTTTGTTTGTTTCCTTTGCCAAAGGAGACATAACTAGAAAAATGTTTCTATGGCTAATGTCAGAGAGATTACTGCCTATGTTTTCTTCTAAGAATTTTATGGTTCCAGGTGTCTCATTTAAGTCTCTAATCCACTTTGAGTTTATTTTGTTCATGGTGTAAGAAAGTGGTCCAGTTTCATTCTTTTGCATGTAGCTGTCTAGTTTTCCCAGCACCATTTGTTGTAGAGACTGTCTTTTCCCCATAGTATATTCTTGCCTCCTTTGTCATTAATTAATTGACCATATAATCATGGGTTTATTTCTGGGCTCTCTATTCCATTTCACTGATCTATGTGTCTGTTTTTGTCTTGATACCATACTGTTTTGATTACTACAGGTAATCAAATATCAAATACAGGTAATACAGGTAATCAAATACAGGTAATATACTACAGGTATGTAGTATATCTTGAAGCCTGGGATTGTGATACCTTTAACTTTGTTCTTCTTTCAAGAATGTTTTGGCTAGGGGCAGCTGTGTGGCTCAGTCGGTTGGGCGAATGACTTCGGCTCAGGTCATGATCTCACAGTTCGTGGGTTCAAGCCCTGCGTCTGGTTCTGTGCTGACAGCTCAGAGCCTGGAGCCTGCTTCGGATTCTGTGTCTTCCTCTCTCTCTGCTCCTCCCCCCACTTGCATTCTGCCTCTCTCTCTCTTTCTCAAAAATAAATAAGCATTAAAAAAAAAAAAAGAATGCTTTGGCTATTCTGGGGTCTTTTGTGGTTCCATACAAATTTTTATAATTATTTGTTCCAGTCCTGTGAAAAATGCTATTGGTATTTTGATAGGGATTGCACTAAATCTGTAGATTGCCTTGGGTACTGTGGATATTTTAACAATATTGGTTCTCCCAATCCATGAGCATGGAATGTCTTTCCATTTGTTTGTGTCATCATCAGTTTCTTTCATCAGTGTTTCATAGTTTTCAGAGTACAGGTCTTTCACCTCCTTAGTTAATTTAAGTTTACTCCTCCTTTTTGGTGCATTAGTTTTTTGTTTTTAAATTATTTATTATTTTTTTTAATTAAAAATTTTAAAATGTTTATTTTTGAGAGAGAGAGAGATGGTGCGTGAGTGAGGGAGGGGCAGAGAGAGAGAGGGAGACACAGAATCCAAAGCAGGCTCCAGGTTCTGAGCTGTCAACAGAGAGCCTGATGCGGGGCTCGAACCCATAAACTGTGAGATCATGACCTGAGCCGACGTTGGACGCTCAACTGATTGAGCCACCCAGGCACCCCTAAAATTTTTATTTTTAAGTAACCTCTACACCCAATGCAAGGCTTGAAGTCACATCCCTGAGATCAAGAGTTGCATGCTCCACCATCCAAGTCAGCCAGATACCCCTCTTTTTGGTGCACTTGTAAATGGGATTGTTTTCATTTTTCTTCCTGCTACTTCATTATGAGTGTATCGAAATGCTACAGATATCTGTACATTGATTTTCCTGAATTAATTTATCAGTTCTAGTAGTTTCTTTGGTGGAGTCTTTAGGGTTTTCTATATATAGTATCATGTCATCTGCAAATAGCGAAAGTTTTACTTCTTCCTTACCAATTTGGATGCTTTTTATTTCTTTTCAGTACTACATTGAATAAAAGTGGTGAGAGTGGACATCTTCATCTTGTTCCTGATCTTAGAGGAAGAGCTCTCAGTTTTTTTACCACTGAGTATGTTACCTGTCGGTTTTTCATATATGGCCTTTATTATGTTGAGGTATGTTCTTTGCAAACATACTTTCTTGAGAGTTTTTATCACGAATGCATGTTACACTTTGTCAAATGCTTTTTCTGCATCTACTGAAATGCTCATATGGTTCTTATCCTTTCTTTTACTGACGTGATGTATCACATTGATTGACTTGTGAATATTGAACCACTGAAATAGAATATTTTTAGATGGGTTTTTAAAATTTATTTTTAGGTTTATTTATTTACTTAGAGAAATCATGAGTGCAAGTGGGGAAGGAGCAAGAATCTCAAGCAAGCTCTACACCATCAGCACACAGCCCATTGTGGGGCTCAAACCATGATATCATGAGCTGAGTTTAACTGACTATGCTACTTGGGTGCCCCTTTAGATGGGATTTTATAACATATGAATCCCTTATATTTAAAAATACATTTAAGGGCTGTCTGGCTGGCTCAGACAGAAGAGTGTGCGACTCTTGATCTTGAGGTTGTGAGTTCAAGCCCCACGTTGGGTGTAGAGATTACTAAAAAATAAATAAATAAATAAATAAACTTAAAAAAAATACATTTAAGGGGCACCTGGGTGGGTAGTTGGTTGAACATCCGACTTTGGCTCAGGTGATGATCTCACGGTTCATGAGTTCAAGCCCCACATCAGGCTCTGTGCTGATAGTGCGGAGCCTGCTTTGGATTCTCTGTCTCCCTCTCTCTCTGTCCCTCCCATGCTAGCACTCTCTCAAAAATAAACATAAAAAATTTAAAAAAATATATATATATATTTAAAAAGCCTCATGGTGGGGCACCTGGGTGGCTTAGTCAGTTAAGCATATGACTCTTGATTTTGGCTCAGGTCATGATCTCAAGGTTTGTGAGTTTGAGCCCCGTGTAGGGCTCCATGCTGACAGTGGGGAGCCTGCTTGGGATTCTCTCTCCCTGTCTTTTAGCTCCTCCTCTGCTCTCACTCTCTCTCTCTCAAAGTAAAACAAACAAACAAACAAACAAACAAAAAACTTAAAAAAAGAAGCATCTGGGCACCTGGCTGGCTCAGTAGGTAGAGCATGTGACTCTTGATCTCCGGGTCATGAGTTGGAGCCCCACATGGGGTGTGGAGGCTATTTAAAATAAAATAAAATAAAATAAAATAAAATAAAATAAAAGCCTCAATGAGAATGCATAATTGAAATCAGCCTCTTTCATGGAGTCACACAGGGTAGAAGACCAGCAGCCACCTCCCTAGGTGAGAAATCCTCTGCAGATTTTGTACTGGTGGATGATTTCAGCTTCTTGCTCAAAGAAATTGCAGAGAGGGTTCTATAATCCCCTTCAGCAGGGGGTGGGGCTAAGTGTGTGAGGAGGCACACCCTGATGAAGCTGGGAACTTGACAGCTGCTGAAAAGGAAGGCAGGGTGGAGATACTTAGCTAGCCGGAAGAACAAAGTTCAGTCTAGGCCCCACACCCCTTCCTGGCCAGCTGCAGGCCCCTAGCCTCAGCATTTAAAACTTGAATATTTTGTAAATTGGCCCCACTTGAAGAGAGGTCACTTCTGTTGGAGGGTGGAAAATGGTATCTCCCAGTCAGGCTGGGGTTAGGGACCATAGAGTAGCCCCCTCTGTCTCTACCTGGCGGTACAAAGGAAACAGGGAAGTCCTCAGTGAGAGGCTCCTTGCCACTTACCTGAGGCTTTGGTTGCCGTTTGACCCAACCAGCACTGGCTGTTTCCTGGTTGACATTTAACTTTAGCTGTTTAGCACTGTTGTTTCCTCATGTTGGTAAAACTAGAGGAAAACTTGTTTAACCTTACGCCAAAGTTCTAGATGATTCCTTGCTTTTTTTTTAAATGTTTATTTATTTATTTTTGAGACAGAGAGAGAAGCAGAGAGAGAGGGAGACAGAGAATCCCAAGTAGGCTCTGCACTGTCAGCACAGAGCTCGTTGTGGGGCTTGAACCCATGAACCATGAGATCATGACCTGAGCTGAAACCAAGAGTCAGATGCTTAACTGACTGAGCCACCCAGGTGACCCAATGATTCCTTGCTTCTTGAATTTATTTTCATATGATCAGGTTCTTATAACCAGTACCATCCTTAGATCTTGGCAAGAGGGACCCCTACCCCAGGGCCCACATTTCAGAGAGCCCCGCAGATCACAAAAACACATTGGTTAACAAACATATGGGCACCTCTTGGCTCAGAATCAGCTAGTCAGCATTCGCACTGCCCAGCCCACAATCTTGAATGTCCACTCCTGTTACAGACAGTGTCTAGGTCCCAGGAAACACTTCTCCACTGGTGTTAACCTATGTCTTTCAAACAACAGGTGACCATAGCCACATGCTGTAGAGATTTGTAAGTTGTGTTGCAGATGTCAGAGGGGGACAGTGTTTTGGAGTTCGAGGAGGAGGGTTTGAGGAACTGAAGTACTTGATAAGAGACAGTATCATCAAACTCACCAACTCTTTACTCTCAGAACAATTCATGGTTTTGGAGGTTCTCATGAATTAGAGTGATTTTCACGGCACAGTAGCTGAGGAACGTTGGCAATATCGAACCATATTTAAAAACATATAAAGAATATTTAAAAAAACAAATAGCAACATAAAAAATTCATATTACTCTTTTTGTAAAAAAGGTTTATTTATTTTTGAGAGAGAGACAACACACATGCATGCAAGTGGGCAGACACAAGCAGGGCCGGGGCAGAGAGAGAGGGAGACAGAGGATCTGAAGCAGGCTACACGCTGACAGCAGAGAGCCTGATGTGGGGCCTGAACCCATGAACTGCAAGATCATGACCTGAGCCGAAGTCGGACGCTTAACTGACTGAGCCACCTTGTATTACTGAGCCCTTGTGTTACTTTTAATTTGCTATATATGCAGGGTTGGGCCTAATGTGTGAAATATGATACCGTTTTTTGTTATATTGTTTTACCGTTACAACATACATAATTAGAATTAAAATTTCAAAAACTTAAATTTAATACGTCATCTTTATTTAAATAACTTAGGAAAGAATTTGATATATGTTGATTATATTTCCCACGTAGTTAAAAATGTTTTTGGGCGCCTGGGTGGCTGAGTCAGTTGAGCATCCAACGCTTAATATCAGCTTGGGTCTTGGTCTTGGGGTCATGAGTTTGAGTCCCACATTGGGCTCCTCAATGGGGTGTGAAGCCTGCCTAAAAAAAAAAGTTAGGGGCACTTGGGTGGCTTAGTTGGTTAAGCATTGGACTCTTGATTTAGGCTCACGTCATGATCTCACGGTTGTGGGATGGAGCCCTGGGTCAGGCTCCACACTGAGCATGCAGTCTGCTTGGGATTCTCTCTCTCCCTCTGGCCCTCTCCCCAGCTCTCTCTGTCTCTTGCTCTAAAAAAATTTTTTTTGTAAATATTAAATAATAAAAAATTTAAAAAAATTTATTGGGGTAAAATACATAGAACAAAATTTATCACCTTAACCATTTTTAAGCATATAATTCAGCAGTGTTACGTACATTTATATTTTTGTGCAGTCATCACCACCACTCCTTTCCTGAACTCTTCATCTTGCAAAACGGAAAGTCTACCCATTAAACACTAACTCCTCCTTCCTCCCTCCTCTAGCCATTGGCAACCACCATCATGTAAATTTAAGACAAAATTTTGAATCTTTTAGAAGAAAAATATTTTAAAACATATGAAAAGGTTTAAATAATTTGATTTTTACTACCTAGTTTAATTTTAAAATTAAAAATTTAAATGAAAAAAATCCGTACAGTTTTAATATAATTACTTCTTGTGAGATAATAGGAAAAAAAAATATATTTATGTCTCTATTCCTGGTTTCTGGCACAGAGAGCCTAAAACCCTTGTAAATTCTTAAGTGATAAGAGCACTAGGAGCATATTTTATTTTGTTATTTTATGTTATTTAATTTAATTAATTAATTAATTTATTTATTTATTGTACCTTTCATTTTAATATTTGGTCTTTGACCCCTGGTTCTTGAAGCAGAGATCCTCTATCCCTTGTAATTTCCTGAGGGACACCAGTGTCTTTTTGTTTTTTAATGTTTATTTATTTATTTTTGAGAGAGAGACAGAGCATGAGCGGGGGAGGAGCAGAGAGAGGGAGACACAGAATCCGAAGCAGGCTCCAGTCTCCGAGCCGTCAGTCAGCACAGAACCCGAAGCGGGGCTCGAACCCACGAACCGTGAGATCATGACCTGAGCTGAAGTTGGCTCAACTGACTTAGCCACCCAGGTGCCCCAGCAGTGTCTTTTGTTTTAATGAAACCTCTGCTGGTGGCTCCCGGATGGGGGCTGGTCCCTGGAAAGACCAAAGGATGATTAGAAGCTGGAATTTTTAGCCTCACTCCCTACTCTCCAGAGGGAGGAGAGGGGCTGGAAATGGAGTTAATGATGAATCATGCCTAGATGAGGAAGCCTTCATAAAACCCCCAAGGTACAGGGTTGCCTGGGTGGCTCAGTCCGTTAAGTGTCTGACTCTTGATCTCAGCTCAGGTCTTGATCTCAGGGTTGTGAGTTCAAGCCCTGATTTGGGCGCCACACTGGGCATGAAGCCTATTTAAAAACAAACAAACAAAAAAATGCACCAAAGTACAGGGTTCAGAGAGCTTCCGGGTTGGTGAGCACGTGGTGGTGGTGATGGGGAAGTAGTGATGCATGTGGAGAGGTCATGGAAGCTCCACCCCCTTTCCCACACTTTGCCCTATGCACCTCTTTATTTGGACATTCATATCTTTTATCATACCCTTTTATAATAAACTGGTAAGCAGTAAGTAAACTGTTTTCCTGAGTTCTGTGAGCCGCTCCAACAAATTAATGGAACCCAAGGACAGGGTCATAGCATCCTCTGATTTATAGCTGATAGGGCAGAACAGGTGACAAACTGAACTTGTGACCGGCATCTGAAGTGAGGGTGGGGGACAGTATTGTGGGGCTGAGCTCTTACCCTGTGGGATCTGACACTAGTGTGAGCATTGAGTTAAATTGTAGCACACCCAGCTGATGTCACAGAGGATTGTTGCTGAGGGAAACCCCCACACATGCAGGGTCATAAGTGTTGTGAGTGTGGCAGACATGTGAGAGTAAAAGAGATACATAGGATGGGGTGCCTCGGTGGCTCGGTCGGTTAAGCGTCCGACTTCAGCTCAGGTCATGATCTCACGGTTCGTGGGCTCAAGTTCCACATCAGGCTCTGTGCTGACAGTGTGGAGCCTGCTTGGAATTTTCTCCCTCCCTCCCTCTCTCTGTCTCTCTCAAAATAAATAAATAAACTTTCAAAAACAAAAAAAAAAGAGAGATATATAGGAGGAGACTGTTTTTCCTAACACATGTCTTCTGTTAAAATCCTTTAGATGATAGCTATCCAGAGAACATAAATTATGTAAACTTTTTGATTATTACAGCATAATTTGTGACTTTGTAAAATAAAGGCAATATAATAACATTTATGGAATATATATACTAATATATGAATTATATACATCTTTATTTTATTACTCATCCAAACTCAAAATATACAGACACACACAAACATAACTAATTTTAGCAGTCTTTGATATATATATGTTTTTTTAAGATTTTATTTTTAGGGGTGTCTGGATGGCTCAGTCAGTTAAGCATCAGACTCTTGACTTCAGCTCAGGTCATGATTTCATGGTTCCTGGAATTGAGCCTTGCATTGGGCTCTGCACTGACAATGTGGAACTTGTTTGGGATTCTATCTCTCCCCCCCTTCTCTGCCCCTGCCCTATTTGCACTCTGTCTCTCAAAATAAATAAGTAAACTTAAAAAAAAAAGATTTTATTTTTAAGTAATCTCTACATCCAACGTGGGGCTTGAACTTACAACCCCGAGATCAAGAGTATCACGCTCCACTGATTGAACCAGCCAGGCACTCCAGTAGTCTGATATTTTACTGACTTTCAGTTCTATAAAAAAATCATAGCTTTACATATATACTTACCAATTTTGTCATTGTGTGGGTGTATTTTTTAAAGATTCTTTTTTTTTAAAGTTTTTTTAATGCTTATTTATTTTTGAGAGAAAGAGAGTGAGCAAGCATGAGCAGGGAAGGGGCAGAGATAGAGGGGGACAGAAGTGGGCTCTATGCTGACTGCCTGATGTAGGGCTTGAACTCATGAACCATGAAATCATGACCTGAGCTGAAGTCAGACGCTTAACTGACTGAGCCACCCAGGTGGCCCATATATTGTTTTAATTCTTTCAAATGTTTATTTACTTATTTTGAGAGAGAGCAAGTAGGGGAGGGGCAGAGAGAAAGGGAGAGAGAGAATCCCAAGGAGGCTCCTCGCTGTCAGCACAGAGCCCGACTTGGGGCTTGATCCCACGAACTGTGAGATCATGACCTGAGCTGAAATCAAGTGTCTGATGCATAACCGACTGAACCACCCACATGCCCCTGTTGTGTGGGTGTATGAGTCAAGATAGGAGAATAGAACATATTTTATTCAACAGTTTGCTAGTTTGGTGTATAAGTTAAAGTCTTTAGACATATGGGGCCTCCCTTTGTACTCTTGTCCTGACAGTTTAGGGTTGCCAGATTTAGCAAATAAAAATACAAAAGCCAAGTTAGATTTGAATTGCAAATAAATAATGAATAATTTTTTAGGATAAGTTTGTTCCATGAAGTATATTTGAAATATACTAAGAACTATATTTTGTTTATCCGAAATTTACATTTCTTGGGTGGGTGTCCTCTACTTTATCTGGCAACCGTAACTGAATAATTCAAATGTAAGGAGGAGACTTACCTACAACCCAGTCTAATCTGCTATGAATCTTTAGTGTAATTCAACTTTATCTGACCTGCTAGAGTGTTTTTTTTTAACATTTTGTTTATTTATTTATTTTGAGAGAGAGAGAGAGAGAAAGAGAGAGTGGGGAAGGGGCAGAGAGGGGGGAGAGAGAGACAGAGAGAGACTCCCAAGCAGGTTCTGTGCTGTCATCACAGAGCCCAACATGGGGTTTGATCCCACAGACTGTAAGATCACGACCTGAGCTGAAATCAAGAGTCGGAGGGGTCAACCAACCGAGCCACCCAGGTACCCCTGACCTGCTAGGGTTTTTTAAAAGACCTTTTTCATTGTGAAGTAAAAAACAAAAAAGTGCCTAAAACTTACACAGGTGATTTAACACATATTTATAAAGCTAACACCTACACCAACAATACCCAGATCAAAAAATAGGACATCACTCCAGCCCTTGAAGACCCCAGGTGTTTCTTCCAATCATAGTTCTCATCTGTACTCTCATAGTAATAATTTCCTTGCTTTTCCTTACATTTTGACTATTCATGTCTTCATTCTTATTTATTTGTTTATTTATTTACTTATTTTAAAGAGAGAGCAAGCGAGAGTTGGGGAGAGGGGCAGAGGGAGAGAGAGGATCCAAAGCAGGCTCCATTCTCAGCGTGGGGCCCAATGCAGGGCTCGATCCCATGACCCTTGGATTGTGACCCAAGCCAATATCAACGGTAGAACGCTCAACTGACTGAGACATCCAGGCACCCCTTGTGTTTGCATTCTAAAGCAATATGGTTTAGCAAATAAACAAACAAACCAGAGACAGACTCATAAATGCAGAGAACAAACTGGTAGTTGCCCGACAGGCGGGAGGTGGGAGGATGGGTAAAATAGGTGAAGATTAAGAGGTACAAACTTCCAGTTATAAAATAAATAAGTCACGGGGATGAAAAGTACAGGATAGGGAACAGAGTCAATAACAGGGTAATAATGTTGTATGGTGACAGATGGTAATTGTACTTACCATGGAGAGTGTCGTGTAATGTACAGGATTGCTGAATCAGGGGCGCCTGGGTGGCTCAGTCAGTTAAGCGTCCAACTTCGACTCAGGTCACGATCTCGTGGTTCATGAGTTCAGGCCCCACGTCGGGCTCTGTGCTGACAGCGCAGAGCCTGGAGCCTGTTTCGGATTCTGTGTCTCCCTCTCTCTGCTGCCCCGGCCTCGTACTCTCTCTCAAAAATAAAACATTAAAAAAAAAAAAAGAATTGTTAAATCATTATGCTGTACACCTGAAATTAATATAACATTGTATGTCGGCTATACTTCAATTAAGAAAAGAGATAAAACAATACGGTTTAGCCTTTTTTGGAAGTTTATTTATTTATTTTGAGAGAGAAAAAGAGAGTACATGAGCAGGGGAGGGGCAGGGAGATGGAGAATCCCAAGCAAGCTCCATTCTCATAATGGAGCCTGGTTCAGGGCTCCATCTCATGACTGTGAGATCATGACCTGAGCTGAAATCAAGAGCAAGAGTCAGATGGTTAAGCAACTCAGCCACCCAGGCACCCCAACCTTTTATTTTATTTTATTTTATTTTATTTTATTTTATTTTATTTTATTTTATTTTTTCGAGTAATCTCTGTGCCCAACATGGGCCTCGAATTCACGATCCTGAGATCAGGAGTCACACGTGCCACTGACTGAGCCAGCCAGGCATCCCCAAAACTGTGTCATTTTTATGTACACGTGAGAATATACATTTCTACCTCTTCTTGCTTCTTTTACTTAAATTTAGATATCATAGGCTTTTAGTTTGTAGCTTTCTGAAGCTCCCAGTCCTAGGAAAAGGGGAACACAAAGTAGCCATCCTGAATTTTCTCGATCTTTTCCTTTTATCTTGCCAGTTTTGTGGCATCCATTGGGTTGTTACATCAGCTCAACTCAGTCTACCTATAATTATGGTGTCTGTGTGCAGGAAACAAGATTTGGAAAGGAGGCAGAAACAGGTCCTGCTGACCTAGACCAATTTTTTCCAAGTGAAATATCTATAATTAGCCCCGTAATGATATTTTCTTGGAGAAGGGATTGAGTAAATTTAAGAAAAGAGTTTTAAAGTACAACATGCATGTGTGTTGGGGGGGGGGGCATTGAAATGCAAGATAATGTAAGAGTTTGTTTCAATATTTATCCACTCCCTTTCTGTAAGAAACATATTTTTACTAATACCAGCCCTGTCTTTTTTTTTTAATTAAAAAAAAATTTTTTTTAACGTGTATTTATTTTTGAGACAGAGAGAGACAGCATGAACGGGGGAGGGTCAGAGAGAGAGAGGGAGACACAGAATCTGGAACAGGCTCCAGGCTCTGAGTGGTCAGCACAGAGCCCGAAGCGGGGCTTGAACTCACGGACCGTAAGATCATGACCTGAGCCGAAGTCGGACGCTCAACCGACTGAGCCACCCAGGTGCCTCTCAGCCCTGTCTTTTGAAGAGAGGGAACTCCTCCAGGAGTAAAGGGATATACAAGTTTTAGGAAGAAACATTGGTGATTAAAAAAAATATTTTGGTTGGAAAAAGCCTTTTAAAACAGGCCCCCCCACCAGGAAGCCACAAAGCAAAAAAATGGGTAGTTTTGATAATATAATATAAAAAATGTCTATGTAAATCAAAATACCATAACTAAGGACAAAAGCTAAATACAGACCCCCCAAAATCTTTGAAATACACATGACAGGCTATATGCTAATTTCCTGAATATACAAAGAGCTTGTACTAATCAATGAGAAAATGGACCAGTAATCCAACAGGAAACGGGTAAAGGTCAGGAACAGGTAGTTTACAGAAAAAGAAATATAAGTGGCTAATAAGCATGTGATAAGATGCTCGGTGTAATTTCTAATTAAATAAATGCAAATTAAAACCATATTTACCTGTCTAATGGTCAAAGATTTAAAAGTTCAGTAGAACCAGGACATGGTAGAAATAGAAATTCTCATTCTTTCTTGGTATACGTGCAACTTGGCGACTCCTTCAAGGAGACAATTTAGCAGTACCTAGCAATTTGGCAACAGTTACCACAGTTTAAAAATGCACAAAACTTTTTGACTCAGCAAGTCTACTTTAAACAATTTAGCCTACAGATATACTGAAACAAGTAGGTACAGATAAATCTAGAAGAATATTCACTGTCTCATTGCTTGGACTGTCCAGTGATATAAATTGGTTAAGTAATTTACAATACATCTTTACTGTGGTATAATGAGGTAGGTCTATGGGTGCTGATGTGTGAAGATCTTTGTGGTAGTCAGTAAAGATATTCCCAAATGCTCTGCCTCTTTTCTGCCTCCTCACACAGGGTAGGGCTGCATTTCCCATCCTCTTTAAAGATAGGTGTGGCCACATGGCTTGTGGCCAATGATATCTGAGCAGAAGTGACATATATCCCTTCTGGGTGAACACCTTAAGTGCTGGTGTGTGGCATCCCTTTCTCCCTGCCCCAGTGATTGTGGACACAGATGTTGAGATGGGTCCTGGGTCTATGATGGACACAAATGTTGAGATGGTTCTTGAGTGATTATGATGAGGTTGGCCCTCTTAATTATCTGGGTTAGTAGGAGTGGGAAATAAACATTTAAACCACTGAGACTGTGAATGCTTTTCATTACTTCAGCATATTCTAGCCTATCCTGACTAATATGATCTCCAAGATAATTATTACATGACAAAATCCTAAGTGCAAAAAGAGTGATCTCATTTGTATGCCTGTGTGTTTATCTGCTTAAGAAATTTCTGGAAGGATTCCTGAGTAACTTAACAGGGTTTACAACAAAGGTGTTGAAAGGAGTCAGAGATGGGGAAGGCAATTTTTGCTTTTCACATTATAACACTTCACATTATAGTTGGAGTTAAAAACAAAAACAACAACAGCAACAATCACCATGACCATGGTTGAGTTTAAATTTAAAACTAGCCAATGTTTCCACAAAAAGATTTCTGCAAGAATATTCATGGCATCTTTATTCATAGTAGCCCCAAACTGGAAATAGCCCAGATGTCCATCTATAGGAGGATGGATAAACAGATTGTGATATATTCATACAATGGAATACTTACTATCCAGCAATGAGAATTGAATGAGCCACACTGAATGTAACCACATGGAAACTTATACAAATATGACGTTGAATAAAAGAAGCCACACACAAAAGAATATGTAGTTTATTCCATGTATGTAAAGTATAGAAACTGGCAAAGCTAATTTATGGTGTTAGTAGTCAGGATAGTGATCATCTAAGGGGGTGAGTGGGTTTTGACTTGGAATGGGCTACGTAGGGGAGCTTCTGGGGTAAGGGCTACAAGGATGTGCTCAGTTTGTGGGGATTCATGGAGCTGTATCTTATTATTTGTACACTTTCCCATCTATAGGCTATATTTCAATTAAAAATTCCAAAACAAGGGGCAGCTGGGTGACTTCGGCTCGGGTCATGATCTCGTGGTTTCTGAGTTCCAGACTGGCATCAGGCTCTTTGCTGTCAGCATGGACCCTGCTTGGGATCCTCTGTCCCCCTCTCTCTCTGCTCCTCCCCTTCTTGTGCTCTCTCAAAAATAAATAAACATTAAAAAAAATTCAAAACGAGGGGCACCTGGGTGGCTCAGTTGGTTAAGCTCTTGACTTCAGCTCGGGTCATGATCTCATGGTTCATGAGTTTGAGTCCTGCATCAGGCTCCACGCTGACAGTGCAGAGCCTGCTTGAGATTTTCTCTCCCCCTCGCTCTTCCCTTCCCCTGTTCATGCTCTCTTTCTCTCTCAAAATAAATAACTAAAAAAAAAATTCAAAACAAAGTTTACTTGATATAAAGAATAAACAAATGGGCACCTGGCTGGCTCAGTTGGCATAGCACGTGACTCTTGATCTCGGGGTTTTGCGTTCAAGCCCCATGTTGGATGTAGAGACTACTTAAAAATAAAATCTTATCAAAAGAGAGAGAGAGAGAGAGAGAGAGAGAGAGAGAGAGAATAAAGGAATAACAAGAAGGCAATGCTTGGCAGAGCTGGGGTAGGCTGTCCTGGACCATGGTGCCCTGTTGGCAGCAAATCCTCGAATGCAGGCCTGGGTATGTTGATGCACTGAGGCCCCAGGGGCCCAGTGTCCTAGCGTCAGCCCCCAAATAAAATCTGAACAGGCTAGCCTCCCTTCCCGTGCATGACCTCAGTACCAGCTGCTTATTAGCATTACATTTAAAAACCCTGCATGCACATATCTTCTGGAGCCTAGTTGGTGACCAGGGCTTTCCAGCGGGGACAGGGCATCCTTGGCAACCAGATGCAGAAACACAGGCTCGAGCAGGAGCTGCTGGCCTCTTGGCAGAGATGCTTAATTAGCTTCCTGCAGGAGATTTTGTTTTTAATATAAAAGATGATCTAATTTAAGCAATTTGATTGAACAACGAATGAAAAACAATCTTATTGCCTAATCCATTCCCACATAGTGAAGTTCAGGGCTCTCACCAGGTTAAAACTACTTGCATAACATACTAAGACATTGTTTGCATTTCCCTCTGTCATTCTCTCTCGAGCATACAGTGGAGTTTTCCAAGGGTTATATATGTTTGCTAACACAAAAGACTGAAGGGCAAAGCACTTGGAGAATCCAGCTGTCTTCTATTAAGCCATACATGAGAGGTTTGCAAAAATGAAAAACAATACAAATCTTCTGGCTAATTTTTGTTTTGTTTTGGAAAATATAGGGTTTTTTTTTTTACTCCATAAAAGTATATGATTTAAGTTAATATGTAATGGATTTCTTATCCTCATTTAAAAATTTTTTTTTCAACGTTTATTTATTTTTGGGACAGAGAGAGACAGAGCATGAACGGGGGAGGGGCAGAGAGAGAGGGAGACACAGAATCGGAAACAGGCTCCAAGCTCTGAGCCAGCAGCCCAGATCCTGACGTGGGGCTCGAACTCACGGACCGCGAGATCGTGACCTGGCTGAAGTCGGACGCTTAACCGACTGTGCCACCCAGGCGCCCCCTTATCCTCATTTTAAATAAAGTTTTTGATTTTATAACATTATTAAAAATTCTTTTTGATTTTATAATTTTAGACGTACAGAAAGGTTGCAAAGCTACTACAGAGTTTTCACGCACCCTTCACCAAGCTTCCCCTGATGTTAGCATCTTGCATAATGTGCATTAGTCACAGTGAAGGAACCAACATTGGTACATTTCATCCCTATACACTTACCAGTGCATGTCTACACTCTCTCTTGCTTTTTTTTTTTTTTTTTAGTTTATTTATTTATTTTGAGAGAGAGAGACATAGTGAGGTGGGGAAGGGGCAGAGAGAGAGAGGGAGAGAGAGAATCCCAAGCAGGCTCCACACTGTCCGTGCAGGGCCCAATGAGGGGCTTGAACTCACGAACTGTGAGATCACGATCTGAGCCAAAATCAAGAGTCGGATGCTTAATCAACTGAGCCACCCAGGTGCTCCTCTCTTGCTTGTTTTACTTCATATTATTTTATGGGAAATTTACATGTTTTTACATGGTCCATATATATCATTAAATTTTTTACTTAGTTGTCACCCATGTTGCCGTGTATCGTATTGTTTTTATATTTCACTATTATCAGCAGCCTTCTTGCTTTTATTCAAGAGGGGTTTTTTGGTGTGTATATGTGTGGATTCTTTGGCTTATATTTCCCAGAATAAAATTACTTTGCCAAAGAGTATGAATACTTTTATAGTTCTTGTTATGTATGATAATAATTGTGCATATTGTATTATATTTTCATTGTTTAAAAAATATTCTCTTACAAAGTTGTATGAATTGACTCTTTCGATGAAGAGGTACAGAAATCAAACTCAAAAGAGTTTAAGCCTCAAGGGAATTATTTGGGGGGAGGAGAGAAAGTGGAGTTGTTATTTACTGGGTATAGGATTTCAGTTTGGGATGATGGACAAATTCCGGAAGACAGTGGTGATGGCTACACAGTGATGTGATTATGCTTAATGCCACTGAATTGTACTCTTAAAAGGAATTAAAATGGTAAATTTTGTGTTCAGTATATTTTACAGCAATTTTTAGTTTTTTAATTTTTATTTTAGAAAGAGGATGAGCAGGGGGAGAGGGGCAGAGGGAAAGAGAGGGAGAATCTTAAGCAGGCTCCATGTTCAGCACAGAGCCCCATGCGGGGCTCAATGCCATGACCCTAGGATCATGACCTGAGCAAGAATCAAGATTTGGAAGCTCAGCTGACTGAGCCACCCAGGTGCCCCATATTTTACCACAGTTTTTTAAAAGAGGGGGGAGAATTTCTTGGGTCTAGCAACTGGATCTCACTCACTTCAGGCATGGCTCGATCCAGGGGTCCAAGCAATTATTATTAGGACTCTGGCTCTCTCATTCCCATATCTTAGTTCTTTTCTTTGTGTGGGTTTCTTTGTGTGGCAATTGAGATGGTCACTAGGGTCACTAGGTTTATGTCCTTAACCTTCAGAATCCTGGAGAATTTACCAGGACTCTCTCCCCCAGTATGCATATCACTCTTTGAAAAGGGCTGTGATTGGCATGCTTGGATTACATGCCCATTCTAGGAGAATTCACTGGCTTTAGGAGGATGAATTACTCTAGCCATCTGGATCACCTCTTCATCAGAGAACCAAGGGATTGACAGTTCCACCAAAGTCATGCAGAGTGGGTGAGGGGACATTCCCCAAAGAAAGAGATAACCCGTTACCTTTCTGGGGTAAGGCAAAAACAACAGATGTCCACTACCCGTGTTTAGGATTTTCTGTGTAACCCAAGCACTACCAAAGACAGTATTTGAATATTTCAAAACATTCCTCTGTGATTGGCATTTTGTTTTTGTTGTTAAAAAAATGTTAATGCCTTGTGGTTTGTCCATTTGGTGGATGGTATTTCTGCCTTTCTGTGAATTCCTAATTTAATAAGTTGAATAAAGTCTCCATGTGTGCTAAATTAATGAAAAAACGAGTCTTTGTGGTCCAATACAGGATCAGAGTTTTTTGCATGTTTGTGGATGGGATGATCTTTGTACGCTGGAAAAGGACTGTATTACCTTTTGACCCATCTTAAGTTGTCCACATGTCTGTCAACCTCGTTACTGTTTATAGAGCAGTTTTCTAGCACAGGCCCTGGAATCTACTGAGTATCCCCTCTCAATTTTTATTAGATGAGTTTGTTCAATCATATGGTACTTTCCAATTTATTCTTTGTTATTTCCCCAAATGGAATGCTGAGGGTTACAATTAAAATAATATCAGTTTTAATTTTTTCTTGCCTTTTTGTCCATTGTCTTTCCTGGACTTTGCTGCAACAGTTTTTGTAACACATACATTTGGTATTTATTGATTTTCATGATTTAATATGCTAGCAAAATAGTAATCTCAGCTCTTCTGTTCACATAGGAATATCCTCTTACACTGCTACTCTGTTGATTTTTTTTTTTTTTGGTTTGTGTATCTCTTATAGGTAACACATTGTTAGATTTTGTTCTTTTAACAGTCAGCTACCTTCCTTTTCTAAGAGAATTCAGTCTGCTTACATTTAAGACTTTGATGAAATTTTACCAAATCCTATTCCTTTTAAATTTATTTTTTTCCTTTTATTTTATTTTTAAAAATTTTTTTTAAATGTTTTTATTTTTATTTTTGAGACAGAGAGAGACAGAGCATGAGCAGGGGAGGGGCAGAGAGAGAGGGAGACACAGAATCCGAAGCAGGCTCCAGGCTCCAAGCCATCAGCACAGAGCCTGATGTGGGGCTCGAACTCACCAACTGTGAGATCATGACCTGAGCCAGAGTCTGATGCTTAACCGACTAAGCCACCCAGGCACCCCTATTTTTAAAAGATTTTATTTATTTATTTATTTATTTAAAGTTTATTTATTTTGAGAGAGAGAGAGAGAGAGTATAGCAGGGGAGAGGCAGAGAGAGAGAGAGAGAGGGAGAGAGAGGATCCCAAGCAGGCTCCTTGCTGTCAGTCCAGAGCCCAATGCAGGGCTCGATCTCATGAATCCTGAGATCATGACCTGAGCCAAAATCAAGAGTTGGACACTTAACAGAGACAACCAGGCACCCTGAAAAGATTTTATTTTTAAATAATCTCTATACCCAATGTGGCGCCCAAACTCACAACCGCAAGATCAAGAGTTGCACGCTCCCCTGACTGAGTCAGCCAGGTGAGGTACTTTAATCTTCAGGGTTCCTTTTGAATTATATCAGACAATAACTTTAACTCATGTGTTTTCCTAGCATTTTCAATGTATTAGGCTTTTACACAACTTTCTAGTTGTAACATTTGCTTCTATTATTAACCTGGGATACTCTGAATTCTCATACAAGAATGTTAAAGTGTTAAAAGCCTAGTTTTGGAAACTTTATTCTCCATTCTCTGCCCTCCCACCCCCGATCATGTATAGGCATTGTTATTAAAATTCACCGTGTAGCAGTTGTTTCTTAAAATATTTACTGACTTATTTTACTCTTTTCCCCCCAAAGTTTGTCTTTTGGTGATGTTTGAATGTACTAAGCTCGTGTTTGCACCTTGCAAACCTCTGTGTCTTAAATTTTTTACTTTTGGGTTAAGCCAGATCCACAAAGAGCTGTGTACCTGTGCCCCATTATGGTGGGTGGGCATTTGTAGCATGATGTTTATGGAAATTTGCTTTGGCATTATGCCTTCCATCCATGTTGAAGACTATAATGAGAAGCCACCTGGGGCGCCTGGGTGGCTCAGTGGTTTGAGCATCTGACTCTTGATTTCCGCTTGGGTCATGATCCCAAGGTTGTGGGATCGAGCCCCACATTGGGCTCTGTGTGCTGAGCGTGGAGCCGGCTTAAGATTCCCTCTCCCTCTCTCTCTCTCTCTCTCTCTGCCCATCTCCCCACTCCATCTTTCTTAAATTAAAAAAGACAAAAAAGCCCAAGTAGCCCTATTTAATTCTTTACTGTATTTGTTAGAGGTTATGGAGAGATGGTTTTGAAGGCTGTTTTATTTTGTTGTGGTGGTTGTCATTTTTAACTATTGCAGTGTGGAGGAGAAAATTTTCCTTAATAACAGAGGAATTGATTGTATTTTTTTCTTTGGGCTTCTGGACAATCAAATTTGAAAGCCATCTCTAAAAACAGTATGTAACCTTATGTCATGAATTTTAAGCATTAACCTTAGCGGGGCGCCTGGGTGGCTTGGTCAGTTAGGTGTCCGACTTCGGCTCAGGTCATGATCTCATGGTCCGTGAGTTCGAGCCCTGCGTCAGGCTCTGTGCTGACAGCTCAGAGCCTGGAGCCTGTTTCAGATTCTGTGTCTCCCTCTCTCTCTGCCCCTCCCCTGTTCATGCTCTCTCTCTCTCTGTCTCAAAAATAAATAAACGTTAAAAAAAATTAAAAAAAAAAACATTAACCTTAGCTTCATTCTATTTTTCCTGTCTTATGTTCCTTTCTGTCCAATTTCTTCTTTGGGTAGAAAAAAATGTTAGTTATAAAAATTCTTACTGGGGCGCCTGAGTGGCTCAGTTGGTTGAGCGTCCGACTTCGGCTCAGGTCATGATCTCACGGCCAGTGAGTTCGAGCCCTGCGTCGGGCTCTGTGCTGACAGCTCAGAGCCTGGAGCCTGTTTCAGATTCTGTGTCTCCCTCTCTCTCTGACCTTCCCCCATTCATGCTCTGTCTCTCTCTGTCTCAAAAATAAATAAATGTTAAAAAAAAAATTCTTACTGTAGCTAGCCAATGTATTTTATTTTATTTTATTTTATTTTATTTTATTTTAATTTTTGGTGTTGTATGCTACTAGGATCTCTTTTGGAATGAGATCAGTTTCCAATAAAAACAAATGATAATGTTCTTATTTATATATATTCCATATCTGCTAAATGGATATTTCCTGAAAGGGTGGCTAAGCATCTCCCAATTTGTGGCACATCACCTGTGGCCCGTCCACTGCACTAGAACTATGTAGAGCTGTAGTTTTGCTTGATAATCCACTTAAGTGAAATAATACTCTTCAATCTTTATAACAATCTTCAGTGTGGAGTTCTGTTCTTTCCACAAAAGCCTTATGTTCCAGGAAACCACAGAGAACTCGTTTCTGGTACGATATTTATATAAAATTTTAAAAATGTTTTTATTTATTTTTGAGAGAGCGAGGGAGAGAGACAGAGCGAGAGCAGGGGAGGGGCAGGGAGAGAGGGAGACACAGAATCCGAAGCAGGCTCCAGCTGTCAGCACAGAGCCCGATGCAGGGCTCAAACTCACAAAGCATGAGATCATGACCCGAGCTGAAGTCGCACGCTTAACCGGCTGAGCTACCCAGACGCCTCATCTGATATGCTATTTATAAAATGACTTTAGAGATGGCCTTGGAGAATCTACGTGATGAAGGATTTTCGTGTTCAATTGAAGGTTCCTCTTAATATTTGAAAACTAACAATGCTTTTCCGCACTATCATCCGACTTGGTGGCTGATATGAAGCATTATTAGGCTGATTTTTTGGGTAATTTCTGCAGAAATGGTTAATTTCTGAAAAGCATTCCTGAGTGATACAGGACAGAATTCTTTTTGGGGTTCAACTGTCTTTGTTTAGAAAAGCAAACTGATTGATGGGCCACTGTGACTGTAGAAAGATAGCTGGGCTGGGGCCACCTGGGAATGAGACAAAGAGAGCCAGACTGCTTAGCATAGCATAAGAAAAGAATGAGAATTTGAGGGATTTGAGGTGTTTGCTAAGGAGAGGAACAAAGGAGAAAGACAAGGCCCTCAGAATGGCTGGAGGTGGAGCTGAGTGGGAGACCTGGCCAGCAGAAGGGTCCCCGGCAGGAAAGGGGTGAGTGGGGTGAGGGGAAGATGTATGGCTGGGGGGTATCTGCCATTCTGTTGTGAACTCTCCTCTGTGTTCTTCTGTGAGGTAGCACCCCATTGCTGCCTCCAAATCCTGAGCGGAAAGTCTTCACCTATTCCCAGCAGTCTTGGTGAGGAGAGTTTTTGGAGGTTGGGGAAAGGGGGCTTTGTTACATATTAGGATTGATATGGAGTGGAGAACAAACAAGAGGTGAAATGTGGGTGGCAGAGAAATCTGAACAAGCCAGAAATCCAAACCGGAAGTCCCTAGGTAAAAAGGCACCGTTCTCCTGCCCTACCCCACTATCCGGTGATTCCCCCGCAGATACTGGAAAGGGACACAGGGTTTCCCACAGCCACGGAATTTGACACCATTGTATTAACATTTCAAAGAGCTGCATTACTGTAGCTGGTGTCCGCATTAGCAATGCACTGGTCAGCTATTTCGCAGAAGGCTTGGCATTTAATGGCTGAAAAGCTGCCAGTCATTCCTTGCTGGGTGTCAGGACACTGGAATCTTGTACCTCTTCACCTCCTGGGGAGGACTTAAAAGGCAAGCAGAGGTTTCTGGGGGGTCATTTTTGGAAGCAATTAAGTTGATTTTTCCAAACATGTAATCTCAGCATTTTGTTTTATTACTGCTGCCCTCTGGGTTTCTGGCAGGCTCGCCGAAAAGATGGCTACTTTTACTGTTCATTCAGTCCTATTTACAAAGCAAAAGGTTTCTCTTCCCAGCGCGCTTTCACTCAGATATAGAGAATCTGTACTTTGTTAACATGTTTTAAAAGTCTAATGAGGAGTTAGTAAGCATTTGGGAACTGCAGCTTTCAGGATGAAAGCAGGGATCTGTGGTTATGACATCATTGCAGTTAATTACCCCTTTGCAAAAATCTGCCTGAATGGAGAAGAGGTGGGTGTGTCTATGTGGGTATTTAATGTGATGATTAAAATATATTAATGATAGTTTTCACTTCCCTAGCATGGAACATCTTGGGATCTTCTTTAAAAGTGCTTCCACAAGCTTTAATTAGCTCTTATAGCTCTACTAGGAAGAAGTAAATCAGCCCCATTTTACAGAAAAGGAAAGTGAAATATAAGGCGAAGGGTCCTGTTTGGGGAAGGATTTTGGTAGAATAAAGCTCAACAATGAGCTCAGCCTTCCTCCTTTGCTTCAACCAAGAATTGACATCCACAGGCTTTAAATGAGGAGCAGGAATTTGATCGTACCTTGACATGCTGGACACCTGAGCCAAAACAGCACATTTTGGGGTCCATAAGAAATTCTTGCTTGTTATAAGCCATCCCCTAAGGCTGTCTGCAATAAACAACAGCAAAGAAGAAAACCAAAACAGTAACTCAAATGGGCCATAAAGCTCAGAAGTTCTGATTCTGTTTCCTCTTTAGCCTTTGGAGTTCTGGGTTATATATGGAACTATTCTAGATCAAAAAAGGAAGGGATGATTGCTAATTATTCCACTTTTCATAGGAAATTTTCATTTTCAAATGAAGGAAATGTAGGACAGTTGATAGGAATGCATGGAAGGAAACAGAGAAAAATAAAAAATTTTCTTCTCACCACATATACTTACTATTTTTTTGTTTCCATTCTCCCCTGCCACTTATTTTATGGGAATATTTAAAAAAAAAATTTTTATGTTTATTCATTTTTGAAAGACAGAGACAGAGCAGAAGCAGGGGTGGGGTGGAGAGAGAGGGGGACACAGAATCGGAAGCAGGCTCCAGGCTCCGAGCTGTCAGCACAGAGGCCGACGCGGGGCTCAAACTCAGGAACTGTGAGATCATGACCTGAGCCGAAGTTGGACGCTTAACCGACTGAGCCACCCAGGTGCCCCGTTTATGGGAATATTTTAAAGCAAATCTCAGACATATCATTTCACGATAAATAATTCTATATTTTTTCCTAATGCATAAGAACTTTAAAAATAGGACATAAAACCATTGTCACACCAACCAAAAAACTAATTCTGTATGTTACCTAATAATCAGTCTGTATTTTGTTTGTACAGACTGTTTCAAAATTGTCCAAAGATTGCATTGTTTGACGTCTGGTTTCTTTTACGTAACAGATCTCCTTTCTTTCCCCTCCTCCCCCATTCCATTAATTTGTTGGAAAACTTGCATCATTTGCCCTGTAGAACTTTCCACAGTATATATTTAGCTGATTGCATCTTTGGTGTCTTTTCACATATTTCTCCATCCTTCGTATTTCTCTAAATAGTAGCTAGATCTAGAGGCTTGATTAGCTTCAGGTTCTTTCTTTTTTGGCCCCGGATACTTCAGTGATAGTGCTGTGTACTTTCTATTAGGTCACATCAGAAGGCACCTACTTTCTGGTTGTGCCATTTTGGAGGCATGTCAAGGATGATCAGTAGGGTCCATGATTTCACTGCAACATAGTCATTTCCTCAGTCTATCACTTCTGTATTTATTAGCTGTGATTCTTTTACGAAGAAAAACTTTCCCTCATCAACTAGTGTATTTGGTTACCTTAAAATATAGTCCATAAAGGAAAGGCAAGATAAATGCCTCTTTCCCCTTAGTTATCACCTTTCAGAATAATGCTTTAGTAACCTCCAAAGTCTACTGATGAAAAGTTTTCCTTCTTTAAGTATCATTATAAAGTCGTGCAGGGGCGCCTGGGTGGCGCAGTCAGTTAAGCGTCCGACTTCAGCCAGGTCACGATCTCACGGTCCGTGGGTTCGAGCCCCGCGTCGGGCTCTGGGCTGATGGCTCAGAGCCTGGAGCCTGTTTCCGATTCTGTGTCTCCCTCTCTCTCTGCCCCACCCCCGTTCATGCTCTGTCTCTCTCTGTCCCAAAAATAAATAAACGTTGAAAAAAAAAAGAAAAAAAAAAAGAAAAAAAAAGTCGTGGATATAGGGGCACCTGGGAGGCTCAGTCGGATAAGCGTCCGACTTTGGCTCAGGTCATGATCTCGCGGTCAGTGAGTTCGGCCCAGTGTCCGGCCCAGTATCGGGCTCCGTGCTGACAGCTCAGAGCCTGGAGCCTGTTTCAGATTCTGTGTCTCCCTCTCTCTCCGTCTCAAAAATAGATAAACGTTAAAAAAAAATTAAGAAAACTCGTGTATGTAACAAACATTTAGTTTATTTGACACATTTCGCTTCATTACAGTCAGTATTCTTACTGATGCTTGTCCCATCTTTGGCCAGTGGAACCACTTAATTTTCATTCTACCCAAGTATCTTCGATGACTTGTCTTCTGAAATAATAAGACATTCCAGGATCGTGTTGCACTTTGCCTGCCCCTGGCCTTGGAAGCAACCTTTTCTTCGAGGAGCTCTGGTTCCTTGTAATGGGAAATGAAGAGATACCACTTTTGATGTAATGTAAAGGGCAATGATTTCAAAAGAAGCTCCAAGGAAGTGTATCTTTGGGCAGTGGGCAGCGTTTGTTGGATGAACCGGCAGGAAGGGACGCTGGGCCAGCTCTTCATTCACAGATAAGCAAACAGGGTATCAGCCACCATCAGAGCTTACGTGGCCGAGTCACGAGGGTACGGCCCTGGGAGACCATCCCCAGGGTGTGACCTTTGGCAAGCCAGGCCCTTGCTCTGGCATCCCTTCCAGCAGGACACCTCTGCGGCTCCAGGTGCGTGACTAACGTTTCCGGCACCGACGCACCCTGGGACTTTCCCGGGCCCCCGCCTGGCTGGCCTTGTTGCTGAGAGTGGCACGGCGGGGGCGGGGAGCAGGTGGGGGCTGAGGCTGGGAGCCGCCCCGCCCGGGCTCAGGAGCCTCGGCGCCCTCTAGCGGCCACGCTGGGAGGGGCGGGACTCGTCGGGGGCGGGGCTCAGCGCCCGGCTGCCCCGCCTTTTCGCCCCCGGGGTGGGGCCGGGCCCGTGGACGCAGGCAGAAGCTGCTTAGGTTTCGCAAGGACGTGACCTTAAGGGGTAAAAACCACTGTGTCACGCGTGGTTGCCAACCAGGGCTAGCGAGCTAAACAAGTCTTCTGACGTTCGGGGAGGGGCTGGGGCTGAAACGTCCAGCCTGTGACTCGCTGCGTGCTGTCCCCCACCCCCACCCCCTGAGCCTCAGCTGATCGCCGAGCTGGGTTTAATGGGAAGGCTGGAAGTGAAAGTACAGGGGGAATTTGCTAGGAGAGAACAAAGGAGTTAGGTGCTTTAGCCACAGAATATATTCAGTCAAGGTAGTTTAGGGGTGCCTGGCAAGAAGTGGAGGGGCTACCTCCCCGTCCTCATACAGGCAGCGGGAGTGGCCAGGGAATAGGGATCCTTTGTTTCCTTGTCCTGCGGGGGTCCCAGAGAAGCCCAGGGACTGGGAGGCAAGGGGACTGGGTCCTAGCTTCACCTCCACCTATCACCCTGGAGAGCAGGTCACTTAACCTTTGTGGGCCTCAGTTTCCACTCTTGGAGAATGATGGTCTGGACTAGATTATGGAATGTCTCAAGTCCTATAAGGCATGGGAAGTGAGAGAGCCTGTCCTGAGACCACCCAGTAAGTCAGAGAGAGAGTCAGGGCCAGGGGCCAAGGCTGTCAGCCCAGTCTTTTTCCTATAGATTCCCCACAAATTCTCACATGGACTTCATTAATAAACATTTGTACACCTCCACCTGTGTGCCAGACAGAGGCTCATCCCTGATGTTTGTGGGACCTGAAACCAGAGTGTGTATAGAGGACCACATTCCATATGTCTAAATATTCAAAAGTTACAAATCAGGGGCTCCTGGGTGGCTCAGTCAGTTGAGTGTGGGACTCTTGCTTTCCACTCAGGTCATGATCCCAGGGTCGTGGGATCCAGCTCTGAGTTGGGCTCAGCACTGAGCCTGGGGCCTGCTTAGGATTCTCTCTCTCCCTGTGCCCCTCTCTCTTGCTTGTGTTCTCTCTCTCTCTCTTAAAATAAGTAAACATTGTTTTAAAAAGTTACAAATCAAGGTACAATTGTTAAATATATCCTATCCTCCTATCTTGACAGATACACCTCCATAACAATCTGGAAAGCCGGGTTCAAGTTTGGGATTCTTAGGTTCCTCAGCATTCTGAGCTGGAACATGGTGGCAGAGAGAGCGGCGCCAGCTCAAGGCCTGTGATGTGACTTCCTTCTGTTCCCAGCCCGGGTCCATCCCACACCACGAGGGCCCTTTCCCACACATGTCCTCATGTGCAATCAGCTGCCTGTCCCTTAAGAGGCCACTTCTCGAGTATACACAGTAGTGGCAGACTCCACCCTCAGGAGGGTGGACTAAGAGAAGTGGGTTCAGAATCTGTTGGACATGGAGTTCTGAGGGCCCAGGGCCCCATGACTCCTCACCCTGAGTCTCCCTCCGTCTTGCCCAGTCTAAGGGTGATCTTGGCATTGTGGGAGCACAGACTTGGATCAAGCATAGCCCTGGACCATATACTATAAATGGCAAGGCCTGTGGGCAAAAAGGTGGTGGTGGTGGGGTACCAGGAAGGGGCTCATTTCTTAGAGGAAGTAGCATTTGTGCTAAGCCTGCCAGGAAGGTTGGAACTTCAGTGGATGGAGAAGTGAGGAAAGGTGCAAAGGCCGGGGGACCAGCCATCCAGGGTCAGAGTGTCTGTGAATTGTGACTACAGTGCAGAAAGCCTGGAGGTGAATCTGGGTCCTCCGAATAACAGGCAAAGCCTCCAGTGTCACGGTACCACATAGGGTGCCCCCACCAGCTGCGGAGCCCCTGAGAGGCAACCTCACCCATCAGAACAGAACGAGACACCCTCCAGCTCATCCCATAGCAGCTCTGCATTGAGGAAAAAACCCCAACATGCCTCCCCGAATGCCATCTTCGTAATTGGCACTTCTTTTGTTGTTGTTAAATATTTTTTAATGTTTAATATTTTAAAAATATTTTTTTAATGTTTATTTTATTTTTGAGAGAGGGAGAAACAGAGCATGAGTCGGGGAGGGGCAGAGAGAGAGAGAGAGGGAGACACAGAATCCAAAGCAGGCTCCAGGCTCTGAGCTGTCAGCACAGAGCCTGACGCTAGGCTCGAACCCACAAACTGTGAGATCATGACCTGAGCCGAAATTGGACGCTTAACTGACTGAGCCACCCAGGTGCCCTGGTAATTCCAAATTGGGGAAGCTAGCTACTCCCAGCTTTCATAAGCTGCCCCTTGATTTGCTGTAAGAAATGACCCTGGAAAGAAGTTTCCTTAGGAATCAGTGCATCTCCATCATTTTGCCTGGTAGCCAGAGGTTGCTGGAGAATAAGCAGCCCCTTATCTCCTCTGGAAGCAGCCCTCTACCAAGGGTGGGTGTTGGTGAATAAATGCCCCAGCTCCCTGCCCTGCAGTTGAGACAATTCTGAGATGGGTGCTCTATGCTGTTTCCCAGAGTTGGGCACGGGATTAGGTTCTGCTTGCCCACAGTGCCCAACTAGCTTGTTAACACCATTGATTTCCAGGGCGCCTTGGTGGCTCAGTCGGTTTAGCGTCCGATTCTTGGTTTCAACTCAGGTCGTGATCTCATGGTTCCTGAGTTCAAGCCCTGCATAGAACTCTGTGCTGACCTCCAGGAGCCTGCTTGGGATTCGGTCTCCCTCTCTCTGCCCCTCTCCCTCCGTTCCCCCTCCCTGGCTCATGCTTGCACTCCCTCTCCCTCTCTCTCTCCCTCTCTCTCTCTCTCTCTCTCTCTCAATAAATAAATAAACTTAAAAAAAAACAAAAAAACCCCACACCATTCCCCACTCTCCTGTTGGTGCTTCCAGGAATCACCTCCCAAATCAAGGAGAGTTGACCTTTGAATGATATGGGGGTTAGGGCAGTTGAAAAATCCATGCATACCTTTTGACTCCCCCCAAACTTAACTACTAATAGCCTGCTGTTGACCAGAAGCCTTGCCGATAATATAAACAGTTATATCTATATATATATACAGATATATATAGATATATATGAATATATATCTATATGTTCTATGTATATATATATGTTATATGTGTATATATATATATATATGTTCTATATATTCTATGCTGTATTTTTACCATATAAAGCTAGAGAAAAGAAAATGTTAAGAAAATCATAAAGAAGAGAAAATACATTGACAGTACTATACTTTGTTTGTTGGAAAAGAATCCTCACATAAATGGACCTGTGCGTTTCCAACCCACGTTCTTCAAGGCTTGACTGCACTTCCATTTGTATCTTGGTCTCAGGATCTGTTTCTGGGGGATCTCGAACCAAACATAAGGACATTTCATGTTGCAGCTGGGCTTGTGGTTTTTCATCTGTAAATAAAGGCATTGAATGAAGTGATCACCAGTTCCTTCCAGGGCTCTGCCGGGAGTTTGAGTTTGTCTCATCTGCCTCGTAATGAAATGAAACAGGGCACCTTGGGGTGCCTGGCCAGCTCAGTAGGGAGAGCATTTGACACTTGATCTTGGAGTCGATCTTGGAGTTGTGAGTTTGAGCCTCAGTTGGGCATAGGGGTTACGTAAATAAAAATAAGAACTAAAAAAAAAAAAAAAAAAAAAAAAAAAAAGAGGGCACCTTGCTTTGTTTTCCTGGGGTCAAGTTTAACATGCCCCTGCCTTCTGTCCCTGCAGGATGGTCTTGTCTCTGTGTGGTGTGTGTGTGCTTGTGCAAGCAGGAGGGTTGGAGGCAGAGAAACAGAAAGAATCTGGCTTAGTATCCAAACCCCCTCTCAGAGTGCCCACAGGAGGCCGCTGAACGTAGAACCCACAAATCCGCAGGAGGGATTTTGTCTTTTCCTTTCATGAGTGGCTCCTTGCTGTGTCCCTGCTGGCTGCCCCCAAACCGGTGCAGCAGGAACTACAAAGAACACCTGGGCTTCCCACCCCTCCTCTGCTGACAGAAGCTTTTCTAGAAAGCCACCTGCAAAATGCAGAGTGTTGCATCCTGGGCCACTTCTGTTTCACATGCTTGCTTACATACTCCTTCTCCCTTTTCCTGTCCCTTCTTATCAGCTACGAACTGTATCGCAACAGAGTCAGCACGGGGGGCCCACTGCCCTGGTGGCCACAGAGTGGCTAGGGTCAGGCTATCTTGATCTTTGGAAAACAGGGTTCTGCTTGAGCGCATGCCAGTCAGTTGCACTTCCCGTGGCAATTCCTCCCCCCTTGCTTTTGTTTTTGTTTTTTATTTATTATTTTTTAACGTTTCTTTATTTTTGAGAGACAGTGTGCATGTGTGCGTGCGCGAGCATGCACACGAGTTGGGGAGGGACAGAGGGAGAAGGGGTCGGAGGATCCAAAGCAGGCTCTGAGCTGACAGCAGACGGCAGGGCTTGAACCCACAAACCTTGAGATCATGATGCTCAACTGAATGAGCCACCCAGGCGCCCTTCCCCCTCTTGCTTTTAACCTCTTGGGAACAAGGTTTTGATGATGACAAAGCTGCTTGTCCCCCAGTTGGAGTCAGTGGTATTAGCTGGCCCCATGGTTGGGTCCCTTCCTTCCTCCCCTGATGAGTCTCTGTTCCTTCCTTTCCACTTGTGAGAAATGTCTGATTTCATAGGCAGAGAAGGTCTTCCTCAGGGAGGTCCTTGGCCCAGGGCAACAAGCCCACTAGCCTGGAGAAGACCGAAGGCAAGGTGGATCCAATAAGCCATGGGCAAGGACCGGAGGTGTAGACAGGCTGTTCTCACAGCCACGTTTCAGCCTCTGGCCTGCTGCTGGGGGAAGAGGCTTCATTGGGCCAAGGTCCGGAAGGAAGGCTGGAAGGACACCTTGAACACCAGTGGTCACCAAGGGAGTGCTGCCCACCAATCCCGTCTGTGCAGAGTGGGCCAGCCTGGGCAGAGGCTTCCTTTGGAGGGCTTCATCCACCCACATTTCTACCCTATCCCCAGTATGGTTTCCTTTTCAGTAGAGGTTATGACAAGTTCAGCCATGTTTTGGTTTTACAAGGCCCAGGTGGAAGAAAAAAATTTCCCAAGCACAGCAGCCTCAGATGCCTAGATTCACACCCCGAGCTTTACTTTCTTTCCTTTTTTTAAAAAAAATTTTTTTTTACATTTATTTATTTTTGATAGAGAGAGACAAAGTGGGGGAGGGGCAGAGAGAGGAGGAGACACAGAATCCGAAGCAGGCTCCAGGCTCTGAGCTATTGGCACAGAGCCCGATGTGGGGCTCGAACTCACAAACTGTGAGATCATGACCTGAGCCAAAGTCGGACGCTTAACCGACTGAGCCACCCAGGTGCCCCCCGAGCTTTACTTTCGAGCATAGGACTCTGGTGGTGGGGGTGAGAATGCTGAGATTCCACATTCCACCAGCTCCCTGAGGCTACTGTTCCTGGTGGTCTCTCTAGTACTGGGAGACACTCCTGAGTAGTGAGTCCTGAGTCCTGCTGGGTTTGAGAAACCTCAGCCAGGTTCTGGAAATGACCTACAGACATGCTGTCTGAGTTGGTGGCTATCACAGCCTCAACCCCAAAGCCAGGATTCTAGCCTTACTGTAGTGAAAGACCCTCTCTCCACAGTCTGTTTTTGGGTCATCTGCCATCAGCCACTCCAAAGGAAGGAAGTGAGCAGCCTGCATTTTGGGAAAAACATCATTATTTTAAGCTGTCCTGTCCCTTCCCCACCTCTCTAAGTTATATAACACGTCCTTGTTGAAAATGCTGATAATGCTATTTGGGTGGCAGGGAGCCAATTTCTGGCTGCATGTCGCTTGGGGGCTGGGGCTGGGGTCAGGGTGGGAGGTGGGGTCTGTGGAGGGTTTAAGGAGAGAAAGGGGACAGGCAGATGGAGAGGCCAAGGCCTGGGGATAAAGCCGATTGGTGTGTCAGCAAAATCTGTCACTGGCTTTGGTGATTCGAAAGGCAGACACATTCTTTCATCTCTGTTGATCCTCCTCTGATACAGGATTTTCCTGCCATTAAATCTGGAGACAGAAAAATAAGCGCTCAAACCTGCACAAGCAAGTATTCCTCCTCGACTCCTGCTCACCACCCCACCCCCCTTTACTCTGTTGGACCATTTTTAGCACTGTGGCTGCGGGACTCCGGAGATGGATGGGCTGGGGGAGCCGAAGGGCACCTCTGAGGAGGAGCAGGACCAGGCAGACCCCCAGGACAGTAAGCAACATTTGGGGACTATTCACAAATGTTTCTTTGCAGAGGTTTCCGCTCTGGCCATTTGTTTGCTGGGTTGTCAGTGAGTCCATCTGTGTTGCTGTCAGGGTTTTAGTCTGACCAAGGGTTTCCGAACAGATCCAAGCTGTCAGGGCGGGGGGAGCTTCTGATTGGCTGTTGTTACTGGTTTCTCTTAACTCGACACCAAGGTGAATGGGGAGACATGAGTGTGAGGAAGAAGAGGGCAAAGGCAGGGCATTCAGGAGGAAGGGTGGAGGTGTGGGGAGGGGTCTGTGTGTCCTGGTTCTCAAGGGAACCCTCATGGGCACTCGGTGACCTGTGCTGTCTCCCCTCAGGTAGGGCTTCCACAGCTGGGTGGCTCTAAGCCACCAGGTGCGTGAAAGGCCACGGGATGCTGGTGCTGCTGCTGCATGGTGAGTTCCAAGGCCTGCTCCTTCTTGACCCCCAGCAGACAGATGCCAGTGGGTGCAGGGGTTGGCGAGCCCATAGAAGATTCTAGAAGATGCATGGAGACCACAGGGCTTCTGCCCAAGGAGCTTGGTCTTCAAGTGGCTTCCAGGGAAGATGTACATGGACACCAGTTCTGATTAGGTGTCACTGAACTGTGATCATGGGGGAGGGATTGGAAAATGAGATAAAACAGAGCAGGCGGTGGGTTTTGTTTGTTTAAATATAAAGATTCCTGGGGCACCTGGGGGGCTCAGTAGGTTGAGTGTCAGACTCTTGATTTTGGCTCAGGTCATGATCTCACGGTTTGTGGGATAGAGCCCTGCATCAGGTTCTGTGCTGACAGTGTGGAGTCTGCTTGGAATTCTCTGTCTCTCTCTCTCTCTCTCCCTTTCTCTCTTTGCCCCTCTCCCACTCACGCTCTCTCTCTCTCAAGAGAGATAAACATTAAAAACTCCCCACAAAATTCCTGAGCCGTATATATAAAATAGCCTTTTGGTGATTTTCAATTTCAGATATGAATTCATTGGTGTAATCACCAAAAAGTGCAGTGGTTTTCTAATCATATTATTTTAAGCTCATTTAGTTAAGAAAAAATCTCTTAAACCATCTTCCTAAAGGAAGAAGGACAAATGAAAATAGGGGTGCCTGGGTGGCTCAGTTGGTTAAGTATCCGACTCAGCTCAGGTCATGATCTCACGGTTCGTGAGTTCAAGTCCCGCATCAAGTTCTGTACTGACAGTGTGGAGTCTGCTTGGGATTCTGTGTCTCCCTTTCTTTCTGCCCCTCCCCTGATCACACACACTCTCTCTCTCAAAAATGAATTAAACATAAAAAATTTAAAAAAAGAAAAAATGAGAGTATGTTGGAATTGTGGGATTATGGGTGATGAAACATTTTGCCCAAGTTTTTTACTCCTATTGTTATGTGGGTTTTAATATAACCAGGAGACTCATCACAAAGATTTTTTCCCCACCTCTGTAGCCCCAACTGCTCAAATCTGAGATTGCCCAAGGAAAAAATCCCTTGATAAATTCTGCAGTAAAGAATCCTATACAAACAATCTGTTTTTTTCTGACCCTCGGGTGAATGTAATTATTTGAGGTCACAACTACCTATGTAATAGACTTCTGTGTGCAGCGCTGGCAGAGAAAATTTACCAGATAATTCTAAAATGGTAGCAATAGAATTTTCTTACCCTTTAGTTCACTGTTTCAAAAAGTAGACCTTGCTCTATTCAATGGAATCAACAGGTACATATTGTCTGTATCTTCAATACACTCAAGGGATATTATGAAGGCTATAACTGCATAGCTTTTGTCCTTGAGAAACTTCTATTCCTTTGTGAGAGATCCAATAAATAAATGAGAAAACAAATTGGAACAAGGTGCAGGGAACACTATGATAAATAGGACATGACTCTCTACCTCGAGGAGCCTCCAAAGGACAGAGGTTGACATTTATATAAATACGAACAGCCAGCTCCTTGCCATTTCTCCTACCTAGAAAGGATATGAAGTTTGATTGACTCATTGGGACAGAATGTTTGCTTCTAAGAGCCAATATGATTTTAAATGTGTACCGAAAGCTCTCCTGTTCCTGACAGAATGCAGACCGTATTCATAGCCTGTGCACTGCAAAACAGGAACTGTTCCTGCTGCCGCAGAAACCCGAAATACATCCCGACTTCTTGTGACAAGTTGGAGAGCTTAGCGGTGACATCATTTGCTAACAATAGATGCACTTAAAATTAATGACCCTCTCCACATCCCCTGGCGCTTTAATTTAAAACACACTCAGCAGCACAGACAATATTACTCTGACTACAAGTCACAGGATTATGAACGACGTGTTCCCGAGATGCAGGCAGGGATAGGGTTCTACCTCCTCAGCTAGAAAAAAAAAATGATTAAATGAGCCTGACAAAACAAGGTCGTGGTAGAATCAGAAGGGGCTCACAGCAGGGTAAATCTGGGACAAAACCCAAACAGAAATTCTCTGGACAGGAGGGTTGCCTGGAAGGGCCTCTCCCCTCCCCCATGTGACACCCTTCAGGGTCTTCCTGCTGTCCACAGCTTAATATCCCGATTCCTTAACTCACTTTACGGGATTCTTCACCAATGGCGTGCTCTAAGCCACGGTCCTTTAACAAGGGCCAGGGTTTCTGTTTTATTTACTCTGCTGTCTCTAGAGTCTACGATGCAGTAGGTGCTTAATAAGGATTTGTTTGTTCAATGGGTGAAGCCTCCCAGATTAGAACCATTACAATACCTGATAGAGGTCTTGCCCCTAAAAAATCTGTATGTATTTCAAAAACTCTTCAAACTCAATAATAAGACAACTCATTAAAAATTTTTTTCTTTTCATTAAGTAATCTCTATGCCCAACGTGGGGCTTGAATTCACGACCCCATGATCAAGTCACATACTCCACCAACTGAGCCAGCCAGGTGCCCCTGAGACAACCCATTTTGAAAAAAATGGGACACCCATTTTGAATAGCTATTTCATCAGAGAAGATATACAAATAACTAATAAGCACATGAAAAGATGCTTAGCATCATTAGTCATTAGGGAGATGCAAATCAAAATCACAATGAGATACCACCTCACACCCAGGACGATGGCTAGAGTTAAGAAGACAATAGCAAGTGTTGGTGAGGATGTGGGGCAACTGAGGCATACACCTACCATATGACCCAGCAATTCCACTCCCAGGCAAATGCTGAATGAAAACACAAGTCCACAACAAGACTGGCCCACAAACCCTTCCATCAGCTTTAGTCACTCGTGGACAGGTAGGACTTTACCTGGGGTGACTGAGCCGAAGTAGAGAGTAGGATGTGCAACTAACTGAGCCACCCAGGTGCCCCTGATTCCATTTATATGAAATTCTAGAATAGGCAAAACTAATCTATCATTCAGAAAGCATATCGGTGGTTGTCTGGAGCTGCGGATGGGGAGAGGACCGCTGCCAGAAGGACCCAAGGAAACTTTCTGGGTTGTAGGCATGTTCTAAATCATGATCAGGGTGGTGGTTACATGGGTGGATATATTTGTTACACACTTAAAATGGGTAGATTTTATTGTAAGTAAATTATACCTCAATCAAGTTGGCTTAAAAGAAAAAAGAAGTCTGTAGGGGGAGGACACCTGCACCCCAAAGAGAACAAATCCTTCACTAATGAGACTCGGGTGCTGTAGGGTGTAGGGCAGTATGCGTGTGAGGTTCTGAGTGGAGAGTAGTGGTCTCTGGATGGGGATACTGGTTTGTTCACTATTCATTCTCCTATTGTTTTGTTTTGTTTTTAAATGTTTACTTATTTATTTTGAGAGACAGAGAGAGAGAGAGAGCACAAGCGGGGGGTGGGTGGTCAGAGAGAGGGGGAGACAAAGAATCCCAAGCAGGCTCCTTGCTAACAGCGCAGAGTCCGGTGCAGGGCTTGAACACCCAACTCGTGAGATCATGACTTGAGCTGAAACCAAGAGCCAGACCCTTAACCGACTGGGCCACCCAGGTACCCCTCATTCCCCTGTTGTTGAGCATTTGTTTTCAGTTATCAATATTGGGGCGATCATCAATATTTATGCACGGAGGCCTCTGTGGGGGCCTTGTGTTCTAGAACTCAGATGGGACAGCTCTCTACCCTAGGATCCACAGGGCCTGTGAGGCTGTCAGCAGACCACCTTTCCTGAGACAAACTGGTTTCTCCATCTCCCAGGACTTTCATTAGTTAGCAAAGTGCAGGGTGAATCCACGATCCTTCCTTTACTGCCACAAAGGGTACCTTTGCAGTATGAGAAGGAAGTTCTGGGGTTACTGTGAGATCAGAGGCCACGTGATGGTCTCCCCCACTTGCCTTTCTGGTTCCCCCCACCCCTTTTGTTTTGAAACTCCAGAACTGGGGGTGCCTGGGTGGCTCAGTCGGTTAAGCGTCTGACTTCAGCTCGGGTCATGATCTTGCGGTTTGTGAGTTCGAGTCCCGCGTCAGGCTCTGTGCTGACAGCTCAGAGCCTGGAGCCTGCTTCTGATTCTGCGTGTTGCTCTCTCTCTGCCCCTCCCCAACTTGCACTCTGTCTCTCTTTCTCTGTCTGTCTCAAGAATAAATAAACATTCAAAAATTAGAAAATCCAGCACTGGGTCCTGGCCTGAGGAGCATTGGCCGGGAGTAGGATGAAAATGACTTCTGGAGCCAAAGTGGCTGACTAGATTTTGCTGAAAGCAGAAAATTGACCATATTTTCCCTTGCTATTTTGGTTTCATGAGGCACAAGTTCTTTGAAAACAATGGGAATGAAGAAACGCTTCCAACTCAGCCTGTGGTTGGAAACTCCATGAGTAACTGTTCTCCTAGCAAACCTCGAGGGGGAAAAGCGCATATCCGAAAAGCCGAGGACCTATGAAGGAGAAATTCCTCAGCTGGCCTGCATTAAGACATCATTCTGTGGGCCATCCGAGCCCAGCCATCACTGGCTCCCTGCAGCTTGGGGGCTGGCCAGCACGTCAGACCATGACACAAAAGCAGGGACCCCCTTCTGGTATTTGCCCAGTTTCAGGGACACTTTGTAACTTAAAAAAAAACCTGTTTTTATTTAGTTATGAGAGAGCGAGAGCGAGAGAAATAAAGAGAAGGAGCAGGGTAGGGGCAGAGAGAGAGAGGGAGACAGAGGATCCAGAGCAGGCTGTGGGCTGACAGCAGCGAGCCTGATGCGAGGCTCAATCTCATAAACCATGAGATCATGACCTGAGCTGAAGTCGGACGCTCAACTGACTGAGCCACCCAGGCGCTCCATTTCCGTTATTGAACTAAAATTCACGGAACATAAAATTAACAATGAACCATTTTAAAGTGTACAGTTCAGCAGCATTTAACACATTCACAGTGTTGTGTGACCATCTCCTCTATCTACTTCCAAGACGTTTTCATCACTGTGAAAGGAAACCCTATACCTATTAAGCAGCCACTCCCACTCTACAAGTGGTAGAACCCACCCCCCGCCTCCCAGCCCCTGGCAACCACTAATCTACTTTCTGTCTCAGTGGATTTGCCTATGCTGAGTATTTCACGTAAATGGAATCATACAATGTGTGGTCTGTGCATCTGGCCGCTTTCACCTAGCATAATGTTTTCAAGGTAGTGTGTATCACTACCTCATTCCTTTTAATGGCAAAATAATATTTCACTGTGTGGATAGACCGCATTTTGTTTATCCATTCATCTGTCGATGGACGTTTGTTTCCAGCTTTGGGCTATTGTGAATAATGCTGCAATGAACATTTGTGTGCAAGTATTTGTTAGAACGCCTACTTTCAATTCCTTTGGGTATATACCCAGGAGTGGAATTGCTGGGGCATACGGTCATTCTAGGTTACACCTTGCAACATCTTATATACCACGCAGATAAATCCCATTTTTGTAAAGTCGGTCCACGCAGACCCCTGGTTGTTTGACTTGGGCTGTATATTGGAATCATCCGTGGAGCTTTAGCAGCACCAATGATTGTTTCCACCCGCTGAAGATTTGGATTTAATTGGTATAGTGTACAGCCTGAGTATTGCGAGTTAGTTGAAAGCTCATTGGGTGATTCTGATGCGCAGCCCAGGTGGAGAACCATTCTAGACTCTTCTTGAAGTCTACTTGTAATAACTTCACTATTTCTGTATCTCGGCTTCCTCATCTGAAACGGGCAGACCATTATGAGGAACAGATGAGTTGAAATGTTTGAAACAGCTGTGAAAACATGGGAGCAAGCTAATTGGCCCATCTGTTCCTCATAATGGTCTGCCCGTTTCAGATGAGGAAGCTGAGATGCAGAAAGCTTGTCTGAGGTTAAAGCAAAACAGGACACTCCAAAAAAGCAGTACGAGAGACCAGGGATGAAAGGCAGTGTCATCAAAATTTATGAGAGAACTAGAGAGGCTGTGCCCTCAGGATGAGTGTTTCCAGACTGAATGGAAAGCCCCACATGTGTATCCCAGGGCTGTGATGGAGGCTGGCTGGGCAGAGCCCAGTCCTGAGCTCAGGGCAGTTTCACCGAATTTCTCATCTTCCTCTCCCAACCTCAGACTGGGAATGAAGGCAGCGAAACCTTTTCAGATTTCCACATGGATCCTTCCCAGAAACACTGGCATGAGAAGAAAAATTGCTGAGCAACTGCCAATGAGTTTTGACCTTCTCTTCTCACAAACTGTGATCTTTATTTTAATTTGGCACATGTTTTTCTGACCAAGGTATCCCCATGGAACTCAGCTCTAGACAGCGAGGAGATTTGTCTTTGGAATAATCACTGCTGATTCCAGGAGAGGCCTCTTTTCATTTGCATGTGGAAAAATCAGGAATGGCCTAAACAAATTTTCATTATGTTTTCTACATATCATGGCAATGAATAGCAAGGAGCTTCCTTTTGGCTCTTGAGGCTCACTGCCTGGTCCTGAATTTGAGTAGCTTTCTCTTAAAAAAAAAAAAAACACATTCATTTATTTATTTTAAGAGAGAGAGAGAGAGAGAGAGAGAGAGAGAGAGAGGATCCCAAGCAGGCTCTGCGCTGACAGCGCAGAACCTGATGTAGGACTCGATTAAGAGTCGGATGCTTAACTGACAGCCACCCAGGCTCCCTGAACGGTTTTCTGTCTTTTGTTTTGGGTTTTCTCTTTTTTAAAAACATTTATTATTAAGAGACAGAGAGAGAGAGCATGAGCATGGGAGGGGCACAGAGAGGAGACACAGAATCTGAAGCAGGCTCCAGGCTCTGAGCTGTCAGCACAGAGCCCGACGTGGGACTCAAACTCACAGACTGCGAGATCATGACCTGAGCCGAAGTCGGATGCTTAACCGACTGAGCCACCCAGGCGCCCCTGGATTTTCTCTTTTAAGGTTAAGAATTCATGATGTTCTTTGGGGAAAGGAGGAGATGGTACTAGAGAGATTAGGGGACCTGTTTTACTTAGGATGTTGTTTAGGAATCTTAGTGCAAAGCACAGAACCTGCCTAAGGTATCACTGGAGCCAAGAAAGGGTTTATTCAGTGATAGTATTCCCAGTCTTCCTGGTTGGAGGCCCACTGCCCAGAGCATTCCTCAACAAGGGAGTGGGGCAGCTCTAGCAAAGACCCTGAAGCAACCACCACTGGTTGGCACATGCAGCGGCTCATGGGCATCATGCTGGGCGCTGGGTGCCAGAAATTCCACCATGGGAGCCTGCAAGCCAGACGCCTCTGCCATCATCCTGGCCAGAAAATGGTTTCTGCCTGGCATTTACTTCTGAATCCAAGTGTCCCTGTGTGTGTCTGATCGACGAAACTAGGTCACATGCCTGGGCCCTAACTGCAAGGGAAGTAAGGAAAGAGAATCTCCGGCTTCTATCTTCAGGAGGCAGGACTTACAAGGTAGGAAATTCCCTAAGTGTAGAAAGAGTATTTAAAAGGTGGCAGGTAGCTAGAAACGGTATCACTACTAGCAGAGGTGGTTTGGTCGCAGGGAACAGAAATCCACTTGTCCACGTAGGTGGTTTGAATGGGTTTCTGAAATGGACACAGGGAAATCTCATAGAAACAGCTATAGCAGGGTCTTAACGGGACTAGAGAGCTGGCTAGCAACTTCCTACTCTTCCTGCTCTCCATTTCTGTGATTCTCACCTTGGGTTTCATCCTCTGTCGGCCCACCAGCTTCCTCCCCTTGCCCTCAACTACTGCTCCCTTAGAACTTTGACCTGCACGTGGCTTTGGTATAAACCCTAGCCCCAGTGCTATACAGGTTGGTGCTCACATGATCTCACTGCGTGTTCCATGTTCGTTGAAGGTGGTGGGGGTGGTGGTGGGGATTGTTGAATGCATCTGATTGGCTCTGCTTAGGTCAAATGTTTATCTGCAGTCCAAACAGCTGTGTCTGGGAGGAAGCGGCAGAGACACATGGGGCTCTGACTGGGGTATTTTTTTCTAAGAGGTGGTGGTTGGCAACAGCTGCTGTCCAGTCACGGAAAATGCCAGCCAGAAGGGGCCCCCAAAGGTCAGGAAGTGCCGGCCCTTCAGTTTACAGTTAAAGAGACGGAAGCTCAGAGAGGCTAGGTGTGTGGGGTGGGGGATCGCACTGCATAGCGGAAAGACAAAAACCAAAGCGTGGTGTTATTTAACCACCCTGAAACTCAGTTTCCTCCTTTGGGAGAAAAAGGGAATAATACCTTGCAGGTTGTCATATTAAAACAAAAAAAATGTAGCAGGCTTAGTTTTGAGCAAACACTAATTAAAAAGTTAGGTGTTATAAGGCCAAAAGAGACCCATAAAATTTGATTAATTTGAATTGCTTTATACATGCTCATATCATCCAGATAACTTGTTCTGTTGAGCTTCCAGGGCCACTGCCATGAGCTGTTCTAGGACTGCAGAGAAGTAAAATCCTATAGTATGTTCTCTTTTTAAAAAGTGTTTATTTATTTATTTATTTTGAGAGAGAGAGAGAGAGAATTAGAGCATAAGCAGGGGAGGGGCAGAGAGAGAGGGAGATACAGAATCCCAAGCAGGCTCTGCCCTGTCAGTACAGAGCCCGACACAAGGCTCAGTCTCACGAACCATGAGATCATGACCTGAGCCAAAATCAAGAGTTGGATGCTTAACCTACTGAGCCACCCAGGCGCCCCCTAAAGTATGTACTCTTTTGTGTCAAGTTTCTTTGGCTCGACATGATGTTTTTATTTGTATCAATAGTTTGTTCCTTTTTATTGCTGAGTAGTGTTCTGCTGTATGAATATATTGTAATTTATTTTTCTACTGTTGGGTAATTTCCAATTTTTATCTATTATGAATAAGCCACCATGAACATTCTTGTCTAATCTTTATGTGGACCTTTCTTTTATTTCTCTTGGGTGAATACCTAGGAATGGAATTGCAGAGTCATGGGTGGGCATATGTTTAACGGTAATAGACACTGCCAAAATTTTCCAAAGTTATTGAACTCTTTTCCACTCCCACCAACAATGTAGGAGAATCCCATTGTTCTACATGTTTGCCACCATTTGGCAAAGGTTGTCAGTCTTTTTAGCCATTCTAGTGGGCGTCTAGAGAATCTCATTGTGGTTTTAATTGGCGCTTCCCTAATGGCTAATGATATTGAGCACCTTTTCATGTGCTTGGTGGCTACTTAATATATTCTTTTGTAAAGTGTTCAAGTCTTTTACCCATTTTTATCTAGTTGTCTTTTCATTATTCATTTGTAGTTATTTTTATATTCTGTATATAAGTCATATATAATGTGTATATGTGTGTATACATATATATATACACACACACATACACAAACTGTAGCACTTAATCTCTTTTTTTAAAAACAGCTTTATTGGGGGCGACTGAGTGGCCCCCACTCTATTGGTTGAGTGTCCGACTTCAGCTCAGGTCATGATCCCATGGTTCATGGGTTGGAGCCCCGCATTGGGCTCTGTGCTGACAGCTCAGAGCGTGGAGCCTGCTTCGGATTCTGTGTCTCCCTCTTTCTCTTTCTCTCTCTCTCTCTCTCTCTCTCTCTCTCACACACACACACACACACACACATACTCTCTCTCTCAAAAATAAGTAAATGTTAAAAACAGCTTTATTGACATATAAGCGACATCTAATAAACAACGTATTTAAAGTGTACTCTTGTGAAACCATTAGCACAATCAAGATAAATACCATATCCATTACCCTCAAGATTCATGCCCCTGTATAACCTCTCCTTCCTGCCCCCTCCCTACCTCCTGACCCATCCCCAGGCAACTACTGGTCTTTCTGTTACTATAGAATAATATTTATGTAAGTGGAATCATATAGTATGTACCTTTTTTTGTTTGGCTTCTTTCACTCAGCAGAATTAACTTGAGATTCCTCTATGTTGCATTTCTTTTTATGTCCATTTCTTTTTATTACCCAGTAGTATTCCATTGTGTGGATACATCATAATTTGTTTACCTGTTCAACCTTGGTGGGTGTTTGTGTGGTTTCCAGTTTGGGGTTGTTATGAATAAAGCTGTTGTGATCGGTCATCCCCAAGTCTTTAGTATGGACATATGCTTTTATTTCCCTAGGCTTAGAATGGATGGATCAGAAGGTAGGTGTATGTTTAACTTTTAAAGAAACTGCCACGTTGTTTCCAATGTGGTTGTACCATTTCACACTCCCACCAGCAGTGTAAGAGGGTCCCAGTTATTCCATATGCTCTCTAACACTTGTTATGTCAGTCTTTCTAATTTTAGTCATTCTAATAGGATGCAATTCTAATTTGGATTTGCCTAACAATGAATGATGTTGACCATATTTTCTTGTGTTTATTTGCCTTCTGTATATCTTTTTTTTGGTGAAGTGTTTCTTCACCTATTTTGCCAATTATTAATGAGGTTATCTGTTTTCTTATTGAGTTTTAAGAGTTCTTTATATATTTTGGGTACAAGTCCTTTATGAGATACATACAGAGAAAATATACAGATGTGTTCTCCCAGTCTGTGGTCTGTATTTTCATTCTCTTAACAATGTCTTTCAAAGAGTAGAATTTGTTTTTATTTTAATATAGCCTAAGTTAATACTTTCTTCTTTTTTTTTTAATTAAAAATTTTTTTTAATGTTTATTTTTGAGAGAGCATGAATGAGCAGGGGAGGGGCAGAGAGAGAGGGTGATACAGAACCCAAAGCAGGCTCCAGGCTCCAAGCTGTCAGCATAGAGCCCTACATGGGGCTCGAACTCATGAGCCGTGAGCTCATGACCTGAACCGAAGTTGAACACTTAATGCACTGAGCCACCCAGGTGCCCCCCAGCATTTTATTATTATTATTTTTTAAAAAGTTTATTTATTTATTTTTATGTGAGCACGTGCACACATGCAAGTTGAGGAGGGGGAAGAGAGAGAGAGAGAGAGGGAGGAAGGGAGGGAGGGAGAGGGAGAGAGAATCCCAAGGAGACTCCATACTGTCAGCACAGAGCCCAATATTGGGCTCAATCTCACCAACTGTGAGATCATAACCTGAGATGAAGTCAAGAGTCAGACACTTGGGGCGCCTGGGTGGCGCAGTCGGTTGAGCGTCCGACTTCAGCCAGGTCGCGATCTCGCGGTCCGTGAGTTCGAGCCCCGCGTCAGGCTCTGGGCTGATGGCTCGGAGCCTGGAGCCTGTTTCCGATTCTGTGTCTCCCTCTCTCTCTGCCCCTCCCCCGTTCATGCTCTGTCTCTCTCTGTCCCAAAAATAAATAAACGTTGAAAAAAAAAAAAAAAGAGACACTTAACCAACTGAGCCACCCAGGCACCCCTCCAGCACTTTAAAAGATATAATTCTTGGGGTACCTAGCTGGCTCAGTTGGTAGAACATGCAATTCTTGATCTTGGGGTCATGAGTTTGAGTGCCACATTAGGCATAGAGTTTACCTAATTAAAAAAAATGTAAAAATATGTAATTCTATTGTCTTATGGTCTCTGTTGTTTCCGATAAGAAGTCAGTCATCATTTTTATTGTTGTGTACTCTATATAATGTCTTTATTCTTTGGATGCTTTAACGAATTTTCTGTCTTTGGTTTTCAGTAGTCTGACTATGATGTCCCTATAGGAGTGTGTGTGTGTGTGTGTGTGTGTGTGTGTGTGTGTGATGTTATTTGGGGTTTGCTGGGCTTCTTGTTTTTAATTGAATTTTGAAAATTGTCTTCAATTATTTACCTGCTGTGTTCTCTCCTCTGGGACTCCCAATACATGCATGTTAGTCTAATTGCTTGATATCCCACGGGTCATTGAAGCTCCCACCATATTTTTTCCAATCTTTTTTTTCTCTCTGTGCTTCATTTTGGGTAATTTCTTTTTTAATTTTTTTATTGTTTTTATTTTATTTTTGAGAGAGAGAGACAGAGTGTGAGCCGGGGAGGTGCAGAGAGAGAGGGAGACACAGAATCTGAAGTAGGCTCCAGGCTCTGAGCTGTCAGCACAGAGCTTGATGTGAGGCTTGAACTCATGAACTGTGAGATCATGACCTGAGCAGAAGTCAGACACTTAACCGACTGAGCCACTTAGGTGCCCCCATTTTGGGTAATTTCTATTGACATCTCTTAAAGTACATGAAATGTTTTCTTCTCCTATCTCTAATCTGCTATTTTTCTTATTCAATGATTTTTTAAGAAATTCAAATATTGTAGTATTATTTCAGTACTAAGATTTCCATTTGGTTAATTTTTAAAAATTTTATTAAATGTTTATTTATTTTGAGAGAGAGAGAAAGGAGAGAGAGAGACCATGAAAAGAGGAGGGGCAAAGAAAGAGGGAAAGAATCCCAAGCAGGCTGCATGCTGTGAGCAGAGAGCCCCACACAGCCCCACACAGCCCCACACAGGGCTCTATCTCATGAACTGTTGAGATGATGACCGGAGCCAAAATCAAAAGTCAGATGCTTAACCAACTGAGCCACCCAGATACCCCACATTGGGTTCGTTTTTAGAGTTTCCATATGTCTTCTAAAATTCAAATTCCCCATGTCTTCACCCATTATATCCATCTTTTCCTATAAATTCCTTGACATATTAATATTAAATTTTTGTTTGGTAATTCCAACATCTGGGCAGTCTCTGGGTCTGCCTGTAATTAACTATTTTTCCCCCTTTTGAAAAATGTCACATTTTACTACTTCTTCACATATCTAGTATTATTTGACTATATATAAGATATAGTAGTTATAAGAAATTCTAGATTCTCATATCTTCCTTCGAAGAGTGTTGAATTTTGTGTGGCATTCAGTTAATTTACTGGCAGATCACCTTGATACTGGGGAGGCTTAGATTTAGGCTTTGTTAGGGTAGGCCTACCTAGTTCAGTTTTGCCCTTTGTCCTGAGAAATGGTCTTCACTCCTAAGGTGTGGCCCTTTGGGGTTTCACTGGAAAGCCTGAGGTATTTTACAAGCCCGTCTAACTTGGTGGACCTTGAACTCTTAATCTGTCTCCCATTACTGGGAAATTGCTGAAATCTTCATGTAGTTCTTTTGGCCTTGAGTTCTCGGCTCCTTGGAGTCACCCCACATATATGCACTTGAGGACTGAAACAAGGATCTAAGGGGAGTATGTTTGCCAATTGTGTGGCTCCTTCTTTTCCATGTTTTCCCTCCTCAATTTCCAGCCACTGTGGCAGCTATATACTCTGACTTCTAACCTGTCAGCCTGATAAGACTCCTGCTTTCTGCTTGAGCTCTATTCCCTATCTGCAGCATGGACCTCATAATGCCCTCCCTAAGAGGAAAAGGCCATTTTCTTTTTTATTTTTAAAATTTATTTTTTTTAATTCCAGTATAGCTAACATACAATGTTATATTAGTTTCAGGTATAAGAGGAAAACTCAGATAAATTGTGTCTTTACCTAGTTTGCTTCTCTCTCTCTTTTTATGTTTATTTTTCAGAGAGACAGAGAGCACGTGAGGGGCAGAGGTGGGGGGGGGACAGATGATCTGAAGCCAGCTCTGTGTTGACAGCAGACAGCCCAATGTGGGGCTTCTATCTGAGAACCATGAGATCATAACCTGAGCCAAAGTCAGATGCTTAACTAACTGAGCCACCCAGGCGCCCCACCTAGTTTACTTCTCTTAAGGGTTGTATCTACTCTGGTTGCCTATTTAGGTTGCTCTCCAGTGCCTTTAAATATTTTTTCTTTAAATATTTTCCCACAGTTTACACTAGCGATCAGCAGGAATGTTAGTCTGATACAAGCTACCCTGCCATTATTGCAAGCAGAACTCATACACTTAGTCTTTATATTGAGTAAACCAATACTGGCTTTTGCTTGTCTGTTCTGAGAACTTACTTGACTTAAATTTCACTAAATAATCCAGTAAATTAGTAATTCCTAATGGTCTATCAAAGTTCCAGAGGTTGAAAATAGGTCTGTAATAGTGACGACATCTTGAGTATGTAAACTTCAAAAAAAACACTTTATAATCTATTTTCTGAAACAGGGAATACAATCACATGGTTCAATATTTAAGAGGTAAAAAAGATACACCATAAAAAGCTTTAGTCCCACCCCTCTTGCGTGTGTTTTTAAAAAATTGTCAGCTCCATTTTTTAATCTAATCCCTGTCATAATCCTAGGAATTCCTTGACAAAGAAGTTTGTTTTGTTTTGTTTTGTTTCATAAATAAATGATATCCTCCAGCAGGAATCATTACAGAGGAAGGCATCAATTCCATTTATTTCTGCAAACATTTCGTGTGCCCGGAACAATGTTAGCTATTGTGGAGTAGAAACGTGAGTCATACAATTGAGAGTGCACTTCTCTTAATTAGAAAGGAGAATAGAGTAGAATGAAGGACTATTTGTAAGGAAATCTGATGCCTTCTTCTTGACCCAGTTGGAAGAGTTGATAGAAAAAGGTCCCACCCCTGTCCAGCTGACGCCTGGAGTTAAGGTTATATTCTTGGCCCTGTCTCTCTAACAGGGTGTCTCTCTAGCCCAACTGCTGCCCTGTTTACAGCCAAGTTCAGCACAGGGTCCAAGAACCTTGCTGGAAGCTTGGTGTCTAGTTCACAGTTCTTAGGGAGAGGAAAAAGCTAAGTCAAGCCTCTGTAACTTCAGAATGTTGAACTAGCTACAGTTTACAACAGAAGGGCTGCTCAAAGGGCTGAGTGTTCTCCAGCCAAGTCTGAAAGAGCTGAACCCCTTCCTAGCAGCTGTAAAAACACGCCGTGTCCACAACAAATGTGCCGAAAAGACACCGGAAGTTGAACAAAACCACAGAGGCAGCAGCAAGAGTTCTGCGCACTCCCTGTGTGGCTACACCTTCAGGTTCCTACAGGGGCTGGGACTGGCAAGGCAGGGTAATGTGTACACAGTGGGAGGGACTGAATGGTAGGTCAGGGGTGTCTGTTAGCAATTTGGGAATACTGCTGAGGAGGAACAGAAATTATGAATATCAGTGGTCAGGTTTACATCTGGGTACCTTTGTTCCTCTGCAGGAATTTCAGATCGAGCACATTCCACCTGTGAGCCTCCCTTGGCCAGAAAATAAAACTTGCTCATCTTCCCTGCTGCCTTTTCCATTAGAACTCAAGATGGGGCTTGGGACCCCTGGCTACCATTCTGTTTTGGTGCAGGTGGCAAGCCTACTGGACGGCTTTTGAAGTCTTTATCTGATCCTCCATTCAAATGCTCAGAACAGAATTAATTTTATAAGCACCATTCTTTCCCGTGATAACGTATAAAAGCCTTTAGAGGGGCGCCTGGATGGCGCAGTCGGTTAAGCGTCCGACTTCAGCCAGGTCACGATCTCCCGGTCCGTGAGTTCGAGCCCCGCGTCGGGCTCTGGGCTGATGGCTCAGAGCCTGGAGCCTGTTTACGATTCTGTGTCTCCCTCTCTCTCTGCCCCTCCCCCGTTCATGCTCTGTCTCTCTCTGTCCCAAAAATAAATAAACGTTGAAAAAAAAATTAAAAAAAAAAGCCTTTAGAGGGCAAGGGATGGTGAATAAAAGTTAACTTCACAGTGTCCACAATTATTTTCTGAGATATGTAAGAAGGTCATTGTTAGTTTATTTAGATGCTGTCCTTAGGGCTTAAATTTAGTGACTGTTAAAAAGAAAAAAAAAAAAAGATTGATAGGCTTCTCTTTCTTTCCCAACCTCCTGTTCCCTAACTCTCTCTTCTTCATGAGGCTTAATTTACTCAGTGGGGTTTGTTTCAGGAATTGAATTCTTATGGTGGGAGGGACTAGAGCAGCACCAATAAAAATATAATGCAAGCCACATATATTTAAATTTTCTTTTCTCTTTAAAGTTTATTTATTTATTTTTGAGAGAGAGAAGAGAGTGAGTGAGCGGGGCAGGGGCAGAGAGACGGGGGATAGAGGATCCAAAGCAGGTTGTGTGCTGACAGCAGAGAGCCCCATGTGGGGCTCAAACTCACAAACCGTGAGATCATGACCTGAGCTGAAGGCCGTCGCTTAACTAACTGGGCCACTTGGTGCCCCTTAAATTTTCTAAGTAGCCCCATTAAAAACTGTAAAAAGAAAAGGATGACATTAATTTTAATATTTCAGTTAACCAAATATATCTAAAATATCTTTTCAACGTGTAACCAATACAACAATTATTGATGAAACAATTTATCATTCTTTTTTTGGTACTAAGTCTTTGAGACCTGGTGTGTATTTCACACTTCCAGCACATCTCAATTCAGGATAGGCACATTTCAAATCTTCAGTAGCCACATGTGGCTGGTGACTACGGTATTGGGCAGTGCAGGGCTAGAGCACAGGCCCTGGTGAAGCCCTCCAGGTCCCCCCTCTGCATGCAATGATCCCTCTAGGCTGAATTCCAGGAGAGCACCCAGTGATGTTACAGGCAGGAGAGGGTTCAGAATGGGGTCAGATGCCGGAATCCCAGCTGGGTTTTGCTGATAAAGACAACTGGAAAGCAAAGGGTAGGGCGGCGTGGGTGGGGAACGTGTGTTAAGGTCTGAGAACTGGGAGGAGGCCCTTCGAAGGGCACGGTTATGCAGGAGGTACGAGAACTTGGTGGAGGGCCGAACCCAGCCACACGGACAGGTGGGACCTTACCTGGGGTGACCCCTGAGCTGACGGCTGTTCCTTTTCTGTCTTCTCGCCCCCCCACCCCACCTGCCAGCGGTAGTCCTCGGCCTGCCCAGTGCCTGGGCCGAGGAGGCGTGCACGCGCACCTGCCCGGCCGCCTGCGCCTGCAGCAGCACCGAGCGCGGCTGCTCCGTGCGCTGTGACCGCGCCGGCCTCCTGCGGGTGCCGGCCGAGTTTCCGTGCGAGGCAGCCTCCATCGACCTGGACCGGAACGGCCTGCGCTTCCTGGGCGAGCGGGCCTTCGGCACGCTGCCGTCGCTTCGCCGCCTGTCGCTGCGCCACAACAACCTGTCCTTCATCACGCCCGGCGCCTTCAAGGGCCTGCCGCGCTTGGCCGAGCTGCGTCTGGCGCACAACGGCGAGCTGCGCTACCTGCACGCGCGCACCTTCGCCGCGCTCAGCCGCCTCCGCCGCCTGGACCTGGCCTCCTGCCGCCTCTTCACGGTGCCTGAGCGCCTCCTGGCCGAGCTGCCCGCCCTGCGAGAGCTCGCCGCCTTCGACAACCTGTTCCGCCGCGTGCCCGGCGCGCTGCGCGGCCTGGCCAACCTGACGCATGCGCATCTGGAGCGCAGCCGCATCGAGGCGGTGGCCTCTAGCTCGCTGCAGGGCCTGAGGCGCCTGCGCTCGCTCAGCCTGCAGGCCAACCGCGTCCGCGCCGTGCACGCAGGCGCCTTTCGCGACTGCGGCGCCCTAGAGCATCTGCTGCTCAATGACAACCTGCTGGCCGAGCTGCCTGCCGAAGCCTTCCAAGGCCTGCGCCGCCTGCGCACGCTCAACCTGGGCGGCAACGCGCTGGGCCTTGTGGGGCGCGCCTGGTTCGCCGACCTGGCGGAGCTTGAGCTGCTCTACCTGGATCGCAACAGCATCGCCTTTGTGGAGGAGGGCGCCTTCCAGAACCTCTCGGGCCTCCTTGCTCTGCACCTCAATGGCAACCACCTCACCGTGCTGGCCTGGGCTGCCTTCCAGCCTGGCTTCTTCCTGGGCCGCCTCTTTCTCTTCCGCAACCCGTGGCGCTGTGACTGCCGCCTGGAGTGGCTGCGGGACTGGATGGAGAGCTCCGGGCGCGTGGCCGACGTGCCGTGCGCCTCCCCAGGCTCCGTGGCCGGCCTGGACCTCAGCCAGGTGGCCTTTGCGCGCACTTCCGATGGCCTCTGTGTGGATCCCGAGGAGCTGAACTTCACCGCATCCAGTCCAGGCCCATCCCCAGAGCCTGCGGCCACCACCGTGAGTAGGTTCAGCAGCCTCCTCTCCAAGCTGCTGGCCCCAAGGGCCCCGGTGGAGGAGGTGGCCAACACCACCGAGGGAACGCTCAACACCTCTCTGTCTGACAGCCTTCTCTCCGGTGGGGTCGTTGTTTTGGGCCACAGCACCTGGTTTCTCCTCGGCTCTGGTCTCCTGCTCATCGTGGTGTTTGTCCTACACATGGACTGACCTTGCCTCACTGGGGTGGCCCAGATTGCCTTGACCAGCGGAGGAAAGTTGCGTTAACTGGCTTGAGGTGTTTGTGGTGGGGGAAGAGGGGAACTGGATGGGGCAGGTGGTGAAAATTTCAGCCCAGGATGGAAGGGACAGTTTACTTCCAGAGATGGTCCTAGGAGGAGGAGAGCCCTGGGCAGTGCCACACCGGGATGGGGTGAAGGTGGGGAGAAGAATGGATTTATGCTCATGTCACCTGGGCATCAATTGGACAAGAGAAGCAAGAGTGAACATGGGCCCTCCAGTGAGAAGACTAGGAATTGGAAGCTCTTAGGGCTACAGGGCTCTACCCCCATCCCTTGCCCCCATCTTCCAGGACACAGAGACTGCAGTGCCTGAATTAGAGTCAATCCAGTGGCTAAATACTAAGAACTGTGCTAGTTTTCCTGGCAGGACAGCCCATTAAGCCCAGTCCCTTTGTTTTCTACCACAATTGCCCTCCCCCTCCCCTAGGGGCAAGGGCCACTAGGATCCAGAAAGATGGACAGGACAGGAGAGAAGGGGGATGTGAGAGGGACTTAGACTCGAGAGAGGTGGCCATGGTTCCTGGGGTCTGGAATGTGTTAAGAGGCATTGAAAACAAAGACCCGTTTCACTTACTCCACAATTATTCCCAGGGGTGGCCTTAGCCACAAAGCAACTTTAGGGCAGGGTAGGGGAAAAAAGAGGGGGAGCGGGTTTCTGTATACAAATAAATGGGTAAAATCCTAAGATTAAAAAAAAGAAAAACGTTAAACAAGTTTTTGTACCTCAGGAGTTTTTTTTAGAGTCTTTCATATGCAAACATGCATTGTGAATCTCCAGGAAGGCCACAAAATCCTCTTTTCTTAGGTTTTGTGGGAAGAGTGTCCGGAGGACAGAGATGCTGTTAGTAGGGCAGGGAGTCTTCAGCTTGGATGATCCCATTAGGTGCGGAAATCATTATGGGCGACACACTTTGGGGCTGACTAATGGCCAGGAGGAAAGGAGGCAGCCAATAGCTGGGAAGGGGGCCTGACAGATTTCCCAGGGTGGGAGTTGGCCAACTCTAAGCCCCCAGGCCTGAGTGCCAGGGCAAATTCTGTATGTCTGCTAAATACTTGCTCAAGCAGTTCTCCACGCACAAGTAATGATGACTTCATTCGTCAACTTGCTGGAAATCCGCAGTTTTAATGTCCTGAATTCCTCTGTCTATATTTACAGAGCTCGGTTTTCAAAGCTCACATAATTCAGGGTGCACCAAGCTGTCAGGTCTTCATGGTGATAGTACTTCTGTGTCTGTAGGTGATAGTAAACATTAGAAATGTTGCAGAAAGACCTCTGAGGGTAGGAGTGTTCAAACGGGCTGTGACCATTAGTGGTCAATCAACTCAATTTAATGGGTCACAACCAGCGTTCAAAAAAAAAAAAAAAAACAAACCCAACCAAGGTAGAATAGAACAGAAAAGACAGAGAGTCTCACATGTAACAAGTATTGTTTTGTAAAACTTGATTTGTATGCATTTATTCATATTATATGTGTATGTATGTATGTTGTGTCTGGATTGCTGCGTACAATTTATATTTTATTGTAGGCTGTTGTTTTTATCTCTTGTGGGCTATTGTTAAGAAAGTTTGAAAGTCACTAATCTGGAGCCTGCATGATTTTTAAAAACTTTTTATTTTGAAAAGTCTCAAACTTACAGAAAAGTTGCCAGAATAATAGAATGAACACTTTGGCTATTCACCTAGGTTTCCCAGTTGTTAACATTTTACTGTATTTGAGGTATATAGTTTGAGTTAGTTGTAAACATCACAGCCCTTCACCCCTAAATACCATAGTATGTATTTCCTAGTCAGGAACTTTATCATTGATAGAATAGTATTATTTAAAATATACTCTATAGTGAAATTTCAACAGTTGTCAAAATGATTTCCTAGGCAGTCACTCTATTTTACTATTAGTCGCAAAAAAAAGGTTCCTTGTGTTCACTTGATCACAGTACTCAAAATTCTAAATCCTCTGACTGACTTTAATGTTTTACAATGAATTCGTTCTCCAAATGTCTTACTTTTCAAATGTGAGAACCAGATGAGGTCAGAAATGTTGTTTGTTCAAACCATGTATCGTGGCTATGGTAACTGAGTAAGGATCACGAGAATCCTGGAGACCAGACCTCTGCGTTTGGGTAACCATGGAAGTCCGCAGCACACGTGCAGCCTGTGTTACTGAGGAACAAGATGCTGCCTGGGGAGGAATGTCCTTCCTTTCATTTGGAGCAGGTTCCTAAGAGTCAGCCTCAAAATACTCCTTCAGTTCTGCCCAGTGGTTAGATGGCCAGCTTTTTAATGAACATTTGTTTGGCTGAATGTTTTTGAACAAGTATCAACACTGAAATAGCCTCCGGGGAGACAGATTTTTATAGAACTACCCAGCCCAGTAGAATTCTGGGAACGTGGGAGTTACTTACTGCCAAACAGATCCAGAGTTGCCTGGAACAAGTTCCCCGTGAATTGTGGCCATTATGAGCTCTCATGAGAGAACGGGGAGTGAAGTTCCCAATTTTGAGTTCATGAAGTTTCCCACCCCATCCCTGGCGGAAAGTACCTTGAGAAATGCCAAGGTGCTATGGATTCTGCTGAGCAAAACTACGTGTCGCCGTCTGGATGGACCATTTTATGCTGTGGCAACAAACGATCTCCAAACCTCAGTGGTTTCCTGAGGGTTATTTCTTATGCACATGTCCAACATGGGCTCGTGAGGGGGGCTCTGCTCTTTGCAGTCACTCAGGGACCCAAGCTGATGAAGGATCTGCCGTTTTCGGACACTGTTATCTAAACACGAGTTTTAGGGTTTGTTGCAACAGAGAAGGAAAGCTTGGGAGAATCATGCACCACTCTTAAATGCTTCTACCCAGATGTGACATGTGTTGCTTCTCACCCTTCATTGGCCAAAAATGTCACCAGGCCACACCTAACTCCAGCCAGGCAAGGAGGTGTGGTCCTCCTGTGTGCCCAGAAAGAGAGGAGAACTGGGGATGTTGATGAACCCTAGCAGTGCTCCGGACAGCTCACCCGATAGAGTCAAGCCTGGACTTGTCAGCACTGTTCGAAGCAATAGAGGCTGGAGAGGGAAATCTGGTGGGCAAGGCCCTACTAGGCTCACTCTTTCTCCCCTCCCAGCACCCCAGCTGGGCTTTGAATACAATATTTGCCAGTATTCCTCTAGCCAGTAGGAAGGCTGTGGCCTCATTGTATTGGTTCTTTCAGAAAGGGGAGAAGGGTCCATGGGCGGCTCAGTTGGTAACTTTGTGTGACTTTTGATCTTAGGGTCATGAGTTCAAGCCCCATGTTGGATGTGCAGCCTACTTAAAGTTAAAAAAAATTTTTTTTAAAGGAGAGAGAAAATGTAGAGACAAAAGGTTCATCTTTTCCTCTTTAAAAAATGTTTTCCGCATATTCAACTTACACTATCCAAATCTTTAGAAGCTTGATCTTTGGAAAATTCCCTCTCAGAAAGCTCCCTGGCTATTTCTAAGAGGTCCCCCTGCCACCTGTCGTTTTATGAGGATGATCAAAGCCCCCATCCACCCACCTCTTTGTCAGGCTACCAAAATGCTGCCCTCTAGAGGGCACTTGTCTGCTGGTCACAGCTGTCATTGGCCATTGGCTCCCTCTGCCAACTTCACCCCGATTTGATCCTCTGGCCGAAGGGCAGCTTAGGTCCTCCCCCTTAATCCCTCACGGGACAAAAGTGAAGGAAATTTTTCCAAAGGGTTGGGTGTAATGGAAGAGAAGTAAGTAGCCCCTCTTACTAGTGTCAGATGTGGCTGTTGGTATAATCCACAGACCTCAAACCTCTCAGGGGCCCATGTGGCTGGGCTGGCTTAATTCTGCACCTCCCCCCACCCGCCCTAGAAATACCCAGGCCTACTGTGTTTCTGAGACCAAACTCCCAGGGAGGACTTTTTTCTTGTCCCTTGTAAGGCCCACTTCCGCATTCTACAGATAGTGGCCAGCCTTGCCCTCTGCAGCACTCCCCATAAGATGTCACACAAAGTCCCACAGCGGGGTCTAACAGAGCTGAAGGCGTTAGTCAAGTCCAGATTTTCACCTCACCCACCTGCCTGCCACCAGCCCCTTCTTCATCCCGGTGCCATGTTGCTAGAAACTGTGGCTCAGAGCTCAAAAGAACAAACAACAGTTCTGGGGACACCCGTTAGCCTAAAGTTGCACAGAGTAAATTAACATTTCTCTCTGCAAAGCCCCCACATCTGAGAGACTGGGAGACATAGCATTGATAAAAGATACAACAGCCCCCTCCTTTTTAAGTATATATATATAATAATACATATTATATATATATATAAAATACTATAAAAACACACACACTAGTATTTTGTTTTTATATTTTGAAAGACACTCTGTTTTTCTGTTCTGAAATAGGACTCTTCACTTCCCTCTCTCACACTGTGTTCAGATTTGCCCCCAAGAGTGAGGGGGTGGGCCTTTCTATTTGCACGTGACCTGATGGCTTCACAGAGCAGAGGGCAGTCTTTCCCAGAAGCCTGCCCAAGTCTCCATCCCAGGGGCCAGAAATTGCTTGTGACATTAAATTTTTCTGGGTTCCAGAAGTCTGAAAGCTCCATCTCTGCCAGTGTGGTCAGGAAAGGCCTAGGGGGATAGGAATCATATCAGGGGGATGGTATTTTTATGGTTTAGGTGGCAGTAATAACTGGCTCTCCTCCCCTTCCTGCACCCTGCCCCCCCCCCCCCCCCCCCCCCAGGGGCTGCGCTGATCAGAGAAGGAGTCATAAGCAGCCTCTGGTCTTGAAGAACACTCTGGCATCTGTTGTCTCCCTGTGGCCTGAGGTAAAAGGCTGCAGTGAAACATGGCCCCCTCTACCAGGTGCCTGGCCAACTTCAGTTGCTGAAAGAACGTCACTTCTATTCCTTCTCGTTGTATCTCAGGCACAGGAAATTTAGAAGCACTTAAACAGACATTTGCCATGTTTAAGGGAATTCCCTTGAAATGTTGCTGACTTTTACACCTGTGATGCTGAGAGGAGAAAAAGAGAGTTTTTGTTCAGCCAGATTGAGACTCCAGCATGCAAGGGAAGCCTGTGGAGGGCTTATCTCTGTGGTTTGCAGCAGCCTAGCTGGAGTTCTCTCTGGGCGTATATGACCTCGTGGCCGAGGCCCACTCATGGCTCACTCAGGATCCACTTAGTAGGTCATGGCATTGGTAGTGGCAAGCAGCATTAAATGATAGTGACAAAGTAGATGGGGAAACTTTAGCATGTAGCACTGATAGTAACAACAGTCTTATTTCGCTAAACTGTGGCTTCAGTTATATATGTTTGTGTGTGTGTGCGCATGCACCAGAACACGACATAAAAATATATCTGTCACTGGGGTGTCTGGATGGCTCAGTTGGTTAAGCATCCGACTTCAGTCAGGTCATAATCTCATAGTTCGTGAGTTCGAGCCCCATGTCCGGCTCTGTGCTGACAGCTCAGAGCCTGGAACCTGCTTCATATTCCATGTCTCCCTCTCTCTCTGACCCTTCCCTGCTTATGCTGTCTCGGTCTCTCTCTCAAGAATAAGTAAACATTAAAAAAAATTTAAAAACACATATCTGTCACTGTGATGGGGTCATGGGGTCATGATCATGAATATCTGTAAGCCAGGGTCATAGATCAATTTGATTCCTTACTTGTTTTCAAAGAGCTTGGGGTTGAAGGTAAAATGCAAGCCTGTTTCATTTGTTGGTTATTCTTCTTCCTGCCAATTCATTTTTTTGCATCACCACCAGAAAGTAGACTTGCGTTATTTATACCCTATTTATAAACCTAGTTAGATCAAAAGAAGTAAGATTGGGTGTTTTGAAGAGCACCTGAGCAATTAGAATCAAGGTGCTCTTTGATCACGGGAAGAGTCGGGTTGAAGTGTGTGCAGACCAGGCGGCTAATGACTGTGGGGCTCCTGCAGTGAGGTTCTGTAGAGGCCTGCAGAGCACTAATGGCTGTTTCGTTTAATAAGTTAATAGCTAATAATGAGAACATCTTTGAATGACCTTCTTGGTGTCTCACACTGATATCTATTATTAAAACATCTAATAACATGAAAAAGTCCCCCAAGGGTAAATGATTACAGAGATTATGATCATTTAGGATAAATTTTGCTATGTCACCTCTGTGCCCTATTCCTAATATATATATAACTGCCTTTCTTTTTTTTTTCTTTTTTGAAAGATTTTTTAAATGCTTTTATTTATTTTGAGAGGGTGGGAGGGGCAGAGAGAGGGAGAGAGAGAGAATCCCAAGCAGGCTCCACACTGTCAGTGCAGAGTCTGACACAGGGCTTGAACTCATGAACCACGAGATCATGACCTGAGCTGAAATCAAGAGTCAGACGCTTAATCAACTGAGCCACCCAGGTGCTCCTATAACTGCCTTTCTAAAATGTTTCTAATTCTTCTTTAAAATGCTTATTGCCCTGGAATTCAAATGGTAACCATTATTAACTGCCTGTTATGTATCTGATAGTCTGTGCCTAATCAATTAATTCTCTCATTTAGGCATTGTTATCCGTATTTTATAGATGTGGAAACAGAATTAAGTGGATCTTGCCAAAGGTCCACGGCTAGTAAATGGGAAAACTGGGATTTGAATCTGAGTTTCAAAGCTCTAGACCCAGAGTAAACTTCCCTGTCTTTAATTTTTTTTTTTCAACGTTTATTTATTTTTGGGACAGAGAGAGACAGAGCATGAACGGGCGAGGGGCAGAGAGAGAGGGAGACACAGAATCGGAAACAGGCTCCAGGCTCTGAGCCATCAGCCCAGAGCCTGACGCGGGGCTGGAACTCACGGACTGTGAGATCGTGACCTGGCTGAAGTCGGACGCTTAACCGACTGCGCCACCCAGGCGCCCCTTCCCTGTCTTTAGATAGTGATATGACACTTTCATCTCTGGGAATTTTTCTCTTCTGAAGCTAGTAATTGAAGTTCAGAAAAAATGACTGAAAGAAAATTCCAAAAGAATTATACAGTATGACCAAGTGGGATTTATTCCAGGTATGCAAGTCTGCTTTAACATTTGAAAATCAATGTAATCTACCATATCAACAAACTAGAGAAAAAAGAATCATATAATCATGACAATTAGTGCAGAATAAGCATTCACCAAAATATACCTATTCATGGTTAAAAATGCTCAGTGAGTTACAAATGGGGGGAATGACCTAAACTTGATAAAAATGCGTTTATAAGAAATCTATAGCTAATATCACACTTCCTGGTAAAGGACTGAATGTTTTCTCCTAAAATCAGGAACAAGGTGAGGATGTCTGCTGTCACCACTTTTGTTCAGTGTAGTACTAGATGTCCCAGCTAGGAACTTCTAGTAACTTAAGAAGAAGAAATAAAACACATACATATTTGAAAGGAAGAAATAAAATTGTCCTTATTTGCAAATGATGTAATTTCCCATATAGGGAATTCCAAATAATATACAAAAAAATTCCTAGAACTAATAATACTCACCAAGATCACAGGATGCAAGATCAATACACAAAAATCCATTCTATTTCCGTATACTAACAATGAACACGTGGAAGCCAAAATTAAAAACACAATACCTTACACAATCACTCTAAAGAAAATGAAATGCTTACATATACGTTTAACAAAATATGTACAGCATCTCTATGAAATGCTGATAAAAGAAATTAAAGATTTATTTTTTATTTTTATTTTTATTTTTTTATTTAGAGCAAGACCGTGTGAGCAGGGGAGAGGGGCAGGGGGAGAGGAGACAGAGAGAAAGAAAGACAGAGAGAGAGAGAGAATCTTAAGCAGCCTCTATGCTCAGTGCAGAGCCTGATGTGGGGCTTGGTCCCACAAGTCGGATGCTCAACTGACTGAGTCATCCAGGCACTCCCGAAGAAGATTTAAATAAGGGGCACCTGGGTGGCTGGGTCTTAACCGACTGACTTCGGCTCATGATCTCATGGTTTGTGGGTTCAAGCCCTGCATTGGGCTCTGTGCTGACAGCTCAGAGCCTAGAGCCTGTTTCAGATTCTGTTGTCTCCCTCTCTCTCTCTGCCCCTCCCCTGCTTGTGTGTGCATGTTCTCTCTCTCTCTCTTTCTCTCTCAAAAATAAATAAACATTTAAAACAAAAGATTTAAATAAATGGAGAGACATACTGTGTTTATGGATTGGAAGAGTCAACATAGTAAAGATGTCAGTTCTTCAATTGATCTGTAGAGGTAATGCAGTCTCTATCACAATTTCAGCAAAGTTATTTGTAGACATATGCTTGAATTTATACAGAAGGATACAGGCCATAGAATAGCTAAACCAATCTTGACAAAGAAGAATAAAGTGGGGAAATCCATGTGATATTAAGTCTTATTATATAGCTACAGTAATGAAGACAGTATAGTATTGTCAGATAGGAGCATAAAAACATAATGAGGGGCGCCTAGGTGGCTCAGTTGTTTAAGCATCCGACTCTTGATCTTGGCTCAGGTCATGATTTCATGGTTCATGAGTTTGAGCCCCCCATCGGGCTCTGCACTGACAGCATGGAGCCTGCTTGGGATTGTCTCTCTCCCTCTTTTTCTCTGCCCCTCCCCTGCTCACACATGCTCTCTGTCTCTCTTTCTGTCTCTCAAAGTAAATAAGTAACACTAAAAAAAGAAACATAAATCAATGAACAGAATTGAGAATCCAGAAATACACCCACACAAATAGGCTCAGCTGATATTTGACAAAAGTGCAAAAGCATTTCAATGGAGGAAGGGTAACTTTTTCAACAAATGGTGCTGGAGCAATTGGACATGCATAGGCAAAAAAAATGAACGTTGACCTAACTCTCATACTTTATAGAAAAATTAACCCAAAATGAATCTTGGAATTATATGTAAAATATAAAATTATAGAACTTTGAGAAAGAAAAGAGAAAATCTTTGGCATCTAGGACTAGGAAGAGAGTTCTTAGTCTTTTTTTTTTTTTTAATTTTTTTTTTTCAACTTTTTAAATTTATTTTTGGGACAGAGAGAGACAGAGCATGAACGGGGGAGGGGCAGAGAGAGAGGGAGGCACAGAGTCGGAAACAGGCTCCAGGCTCTGAGCCATCAGCCCAGAGCCTGACGCGGGGCTCGAACTCACGGACCGCGAGATCATGACCTGGCTGAAGTCGGACGCTTAACCGACTGCGCCACCCAGGCGCCCCGAGAGTTCTTAGTCTTGATGCCAAAGGACAATACATAAAAGGAAAAATGGATAAATTATATCTCATTAAAATTAAAAAAGTTTTGTTCTGCAAAAGCCCATATGAAGACGATGAAAAGACAGCCTACAGCCTGGGAGAAAATATTTGCAAACCACATATCCTACCAAGGAATTCCACATATCAATGGTAAAAATATAAACAGTGTAATTAGAAAATGGGCAAAGCAGAATAGAAAGCCCAGAAATAAATCCATGCATATATGGTCCATTAATTTATGAGGCAAGAATATACAATGAGGAAAGGACAGTCTCTTCAATAAGTGGTGCTGGGAAAACTGGACAGCTATATGCAAAAGAATGAGACTGGACCACTCACTATCCTACACCATACATGAAAACCATCTCAAAATGGATTAAAGACTTGAATATAAGACCCAAAATCATAAAACTCTTCAAAGAAAACAGACAGTAAGTAAGCATCTTGACATTGGTTCTTGGTGATGAGTTTTTGGATTTGACACCAAAACAAAGGCAACAAAAGCAAAAATAAGTAGGGCTACATCAATTCAAAAAGCTCTGCACAGCAAAGGAAATCATCAATAAAACGAAAAGGTAATCTACTAAGTGGGAGAAACATTTGCAAATCATATATCTTATAAGGGGCTAGTGTCCAAAAGAACTCATACAACTCAAAAGCAAAAAAAAAAAAAAAAAAACAAAAAACAAAAAATGGGCAGAGGACCTGAATAGACATTTTTCCAAGGAAGGCATATAGATAGCCGATAGACACATGAAAAGATGCTCAATGTTGCTAATCATCAAGAAAATGCAAATCAAAACCATAATGAGCTATCACCTCACACCTGTCAGAGTGACAGTTATCAAAAAGAAATAAGTGTTGGTGAGGATGCGGAGAAAAAGGAACCCTTGTGCACTCTTGGGAATGTAAATTAGGGAGCCACTATGGAAGACAGTAGGGAGGTTTCTTTAAAAATTTAAAATAGAACCATCAGATGATCCAGCAATTCCACTTCTGGGTATTTATCTGACAAAAATAAAAACACTAACTTAGAAAGATATCTGTACCCCCATGTTCACTGCAGTATTACTTACAAGAGCCAAGATGAGGAAACAACCCAAGTGTCTGTTGATAGATGAATAAGTAAAATGTTGTATATATGTGTGATGTGTGTATGTGTATGTGTGTATACACACACATGCACACACACATACAAAGAAGTATTCTGTGATAAAGAATGAAATCTTGTCATTTGTGACAACATGGATGGACCTTGAATGCTTGATGCTAAGTGAAATAAATCAGAGAAAGACAAATACCATATGACTTCACTTATGTGGAATTTAAAGACAAACAGAAAATAAGCACATAAATATGGAGAACATATTGGTGGTTGCCAGAGGTTGGGTATGGGGCGTGGAGTGGGTGAAATGGGTGAAGAGAATTAAAAGGTACAAATTTCCAATTATAAAATAAATAAGTCCTTGGATGTAATGTACAGCATGGCTACTATAGTTAATACTATATTGCATATTTGAAAGTTGCTAAGAGAGTAAATCTTAAAAGTTCTCATCACAAGAAAAAAATTATGTATGGTGACCATCATTAACTAGATTTATCGTGGTAATAATTTTGTAATATATACATATATCAAATTATGTTGTACACCTGAAATTAATATAATGTATTGCAATTATACCTCAATTAAAAAAAAAGACAGGGGTGCGTGGCTGGCTCAGTCGGTAGAGCATGAGACTCTTGATCTTGGGGTTGTGAGTTTGAGTCCCAAGCTGAGCCTAGAGATTACTTTAAAAAAAAAAAATAAAGGACAAAAAGTATGAACATTTTGCTGAAGAGGATATACAGATGGCAAATAACCACATGAAAAGATGTTTAACATCCATAGCCATTAGAAATATGTAAATTTCAACCACAATGAGGTAATACCATATACCTATGAGAATGGCTAAAATAAAAGACAGTGACAACACCACTGCTGGAAAAGTTGGGGAGAGACTAGGTTACTCATGTATAGCTGGTAGGAACATAAAAGCATATAGGCATTCTGGAAAAAGATGGGCAATTTCTTCAAAAATTAACATGCAGCTATATCATACCACTCAGCAGTTGTACTCCTGGTTGTTCACCCCAGTAAATGAAAATTATGTTCACACAAAAACTTGTATATGAATGTTCATAGTAGTTTTATTCATAATAGCTAAAAACTGGAACTGGCTTAGATGTCCTTCAGTGGTTGAGTGGTTAAACAAACTGTGTATATCCGTAACAAGGGATACTACTCAGCAGTGAAAAGGAATGAACTAGCAATATACACAACAACTTGGTGAATCTCTAGGGAGTTATGCTTAGTGAAAAAAGCCAATCTCAAAAGTTTACATACTTTATATAAGATGTTTGAAATGACAGCACTTTAGGGGCACCTGGCTGGCTCAGTTAGTGGAGTGTGTGATTCTTGATCTCGGGGTTGTAAGTTTGAGTCCCATGTTGGGTATAGAGAGGAGATTACTTAATATTTTTTAAAGATTTTTTAAATGTTTGTCTTTGATAGAAAATGAATGAGTGGGGGAGGGGCAGAGAGAGAGGGAGACCCAGAATCTGAAGCAGCTCCAGGCTCTGAGCCGTCAGCATGGAACCTGATGTGGGGCTTGAATTCATGAACTTCGAGATCATGACCTGAGCTGAAGTCAGCTGTTTAACTGAGTGAGCCACCCAGGCACCCCTACTTAAATAAATTCTTAAAAAGGAAGGAAGGAAGGAAGGAAGGAAGGAAGGAAGGAAGGAGAGAGAAACAACAGCATTTTAGAAATAGAAAACTTCTAAACCAGTGGTTGCACAGGGTTAAGGACTGGGTTGTAGATGTGGGTGTGGTTATAAAAAGGCAACAGGAGGAATCTTTATTATGGAATTGTTCAGTATCTTCACTGGTGATGCATATGTGAGCTTACACAGGTGATAAAACTATAGAACTAGGAGTGCCTGGGTGGCTCAGTTGGTTAAGTGTCCAACTCTTAATTTCAGCTCAGGTCATGATCTCACAGACATGAGATCAAGTCCCACATTGGGCTCTGTGCTGAGTGTGGAGCCTGCTTGGGATTATCTCTCTCCCTCTCCCTCTGCCCCTTCCCTGCTGGTGTTTTCTCTCAAAAAAAAAAAAAAAATCATTAAAAAAAACCCAGTAGAACTAACTACACACACACACATACACACACACAAATGAATACAGGTAAAACAGAAAATCTGAATAAGATTGGTGGGGTTGACTGTATCAAGGTCAGTATCCTAGCTGTGATATTATACTGTAGTTTTGTCGTTACCATTGGGGGAAATTAGGAAAAACACACAGAGGATCTCTCTGTGTTATTTCTTACAACTGCATGTGAATCTACAATGATCTCAGTAAAAAACTTGAATTAAAAAAAAAGATGTTGGGATGCCTGGGTGGCTCAGTCAGTTAGGCGTCCGACATCAGCTCAGGTCATGATCTTGCGGTCCGTGAGTTGGAGCCCTGCTTCAGGCTCTGTGTTGACAGGTCAGAGCCTGGAGCCTGCTTCGGATTCTGTGTCTCCCTCTCTCTCTGCCCCTCCCCTGCTCACACTCTGTCTCTCTCTCTCTCTCAAAAATAAATAAAGATTAAAAAAATTTTTTTTAAATATGCCAACATTTGGATCCTTGATTTTCAAGGTGAAGGGTGTTCTGAGACCTCTTTGTATTTCTGGCATGGTACTATAGGGAGGCAGAATTTGCCACCACAAAATATGTCTCTTTGGTGTAAGATTATTTTAGGTTGATTATTATTTTTTTAAGTTTATTTATTTATTTAGAGAGAGAGAGTGCGAGGGAGGGGCAGAGAAAGAGGGAGAGAGAGAGAATCCCATCTGCACTGTCAGCAGGGCGCAAACTCATGAACCATGAGATCGTGACTTGAGCTGAAATCAAGGGTTGGACGCTCAACCCACTGAGCCACCCAGGCGCCCCTAGGCTGATTATTTTTAAGAAACAGCAGACACAGAAGCAGCTCTGAAAACTGAATAGAAGTTACCTTTTTGTAAGAGACATTTAGATGTATAATGGAAATCTCCATTTGCAAGCGTGTCTCCCTTGCTGTACCAGGATGACTCAGTCTCTAAAAACTCTTATCAATGGAAGAGCCAAAGACTTAAATCTGCATAATAACCTTACTGTGCTTTTCCTGGTAACCTCCCTTAACTGGCTCCCCACCCCCAACATCTTATTTGCTTTAGCTTGTCAACTGAAAAAAAAAAAGCCACTCTCAAAATAGGTTAGTAAATGTTATATTCGTTATCTTACTGAGGACTGTGGCCTGGGAGACAGTATTTCAGATTGCCCTGAAAGAACTGCTCTGAAGCTTGTTGGTTTACAGATTATATGCAAAAAGAAGAAGGGGTATGCATGCTTGTGAGCAGTTCTCCAAGGTACAATTGCATGTTACAAGGTATAATTTGGTTGTAAAAATTAAGGTTTTCTGATTTCCACGTAGACATGTGAAAGATTCTTAGGTCATCTTAATACATTTTCCTTCCTTCCTTCCTTCCTTCCTTCCTTCCTTCCTTCCTCTCTCTCTCTTTCTTAGATTTTATTTTTAAGTAATCTCTACACCCAACGTGGGGCTCAAACTTACAACCCCAAGATCAAGAGTTGCACAGTCTACTGACTCTGACAGCCAGGCACCCCCATTATGTTTCTATCATGTCTGATTGTTCAAAAATATTGACCACAGGGGTGCCTGAGTAGCTCAATCGGTTAAGTGCTGGCCTCTTGATTTTGGCTCGGTTCATGAGATCTAGACCCTTGGGCTCTGCGCTGACAGGGTGGAGCCTGCTTGGGATTCTCTTTCTGCCCCTGCCTCCCCTCCCCCCCGCCCCCCCCCCCCCCCCCCCCGCCTTGTGTGTGTCTGCGCTCTCTTTCTCTAAATAAATAAACATTAAAAAAAAGAAAAGAAAGAAAAAATATTGACTACATGCCTCCACTTAACTGGTTTCTGGTTCTTTTTGTTTTTGGTTTCTCCTTGAGGTCACTTGAGACAGTCACCTACTGTAGTTTTAGTGCACAGTCCCCACCCCCTTTTGGGCAAATTGTGACCTATAGGAGACAATGGTGACCAAGTATCTCTTTGTCTCACGGTACTAGAAAGGCTCATTCCTATGAGCCTCATATGAGGCTCTGATACAAATGAGACAAGCATGTCCTACAAAGGATAACCATCTCTAACCATGTAAATTTGCTCATTTAGGATTTTTATAGCCTGAAGTATTTCATTATGTCTAGGTATAAATCGTCAACCTTTATATAGGAGTACATGTAATTTATAGTGTCTAGACGTTTTGCCATCATTAGCTTAGTGTGAGTCTGTCTAGATCATTGCATGCGACAAGAGGCTAACAATTTGTATAGTAAGTATGTTAACAGTAAAAAGGCTAATATCATAGCTAGAATCATTGGAATAGATTTAAGCCAAGAATTTCTGAACATTTAGCAAATATTTCCTCAAGGCTGAGTATCGAGTCACTTAAGGCTGATATTTGGTATAATTAGCTTGTTCCCAGCATAATGGAGCCTTCTCACTTAATCTGTTGTAACTGGGAGTTACCCACATGAATTTGTCCCACAGCTGGAAAAAATTTTCACGCAATGTCCTTGTAGTGTCATTGCAAGTTACCATTCTATCCTTTTGACAAAAAAAATTTTTTTTAAGTAAAATATCACACAACTTTGTTCCAACGTTCCCTAGTAGCTGGAGTTAAACTGTTCTGTTCTGGACCTTAGATAAGGCTTCTGCTTTGGGGTGCCCACGTGGCTCCATCGGATAAGCATCCAGCTTCGGCTCAGGTCATGATCTCACGATTCATGAGTTCTAGTCCCATGTTGGGCTCTCTGCTGTCAACACAGAGCCCGCTTCGGATCCTGTCCCCCTCTCTCTCTGCCCCTGCTCTGCTTGTGTGCGTGCTCTCTCTCAATAATAAACAAGCATTAAAAAAAAAGAGAAGTGTACTCCGTATCTTGTCAACCAGTCTTAGTCTTGAGAATAGGTCAGTTCAAACAGTTGTGTCTTATTTTAGGAGGTGGTCCCACAGGTGGGCTCTCAAAGTTCAGAAAATGAGAGGCATGTCTTGTGGAAACAAAAGAAAAATACAGGCTAATCGTTGGAGCAAATTATAAACCTAGTGTCTGCAGTCTGAGTGCTGCCAGTGAGATTTCTAGATGTCAGGTTCAAAGCATCTTCAGACAGAGTGAGGGCAGGCAGGACAATCTGACAGATTTTCCAGGTCTGCAGTTTGAATGTCTCTGGTGAGCTTTCTGAGTGACCCAAACAGAAATAGGCATGAAGATCATGTAAACATGGACTGTTGTGGCAATTTCTCTGAAGCTGAACTCAAGTTGTGTAGCTTTAGTTTGCAGGGCTTCAGGGAAAAAGGACAGTTTTTGTTCTGAATGATGCCAAGTCAAAAGAATGAGAGAAAATTGGAAGCCTTAGTCTGGAGAGTCATAGCCAGCTTTTCAAGGAAATCAGAAGAATTCTGATCCCAGTTCAGTTTTGTTGGCAAATAAAAAACACTCAAAGATAGTTAATCAGAACTAGAGTCTAACTTGGCACCTGGGTGGTTCAGTCGGTTAAGCATCTGGCTCTTGGTTTTCGCACAGGTCGTGATCTCATGGTTCATGAGTTTGAGCCCTGCTGGCTGTGCAGAGCCTACTTGGGATTCTCTCTCCCTCTCTCTCCGCCCACCCCCCCAGCCCACTCATGCTTTCTCTCTGTCTCTCAAAATAAATAAACTGAAAAAAAAAAAAAGAACTAGAGTCTAACATCCACAAAGGTATGCTACTTAAGCATAATTTTTCTAAAATCACCTTCATTTCCACCAAAGATAGCCAAATTAACACTAATTTGTTTAAGAAATAAGTCCACTTTCACCAAGGTTGGTCTGATTATTTACATAAGTGCAACAAGAATAGTGATTGACCATATAGGTTCTTTTTAAAATCCATTTTGCTGGAACTTTTCATAAGGAATTTCAGATTGAACTTTTAACAGCCTCTTAGGGCTAGGAAGCCAAGCCAAATGCTTACCATCAGACTCTCCTGCAGTATCTATAGATTCAGGTTACTTTCTCTCTTCTTGAGGTCTCCCAAATATCCTGAGATTCCTGAGCCCGCCCAGGAGGCTCACCTGGTAAGGCTCTTGGGAACACTGTTAGCAAGGTAAGAGGCTGATTTTTTTCAGCTCCATAAAGTCAGTCTTAGACTTCATTTAGAATTAGAATTTTGGGAAATTTGTTAAAAATAACAGGTTTTTTTAATTAAAAATTTTTTTCAATATTTATTTATTTTTGAGACAGACTGTGAGATCATGACCTGAGCTGAAGTCAGATGCTTTAAAAAAAAAAAATTAATGTTTATTTTTGGAGAGAGAAAGAGAACACATGTGAGTGGAGGAGGGGTAGAGAGAGAGGGGAAATGCAGAATCTGAAGCAGGCTCCAGGCTCTGAGCTGTCAGCATGGAACCTGATGTGGGCCTCAAACCCACGAACTGTGTGATCATGACCTGGGCTGAAGTCAGATGCTTAACCAGCTGAGCCACTCAGGTGCCCCTAACCTACTTATTCTTAACAATTACCCATGAAAACTTCATGAGGCAGACAAAATCAACCATCATTTGAAATCATTTTTGCTGACAAATTACAACAGATACAACATGAATTTAACTAATAAATTCAGTTAGAATAAAAAGTTGATTACCTGTGTTGTGTTTGATATTGATAACTCCAAAAGACGTGCCTATTTTAATTAGACCAACAAACTTAAACTGGCTTTAATACTGAATATTTTTCTAGATCATGTGAACTTGAAACTTATTTGAGTTCTATTTCTGAGAATTTAATTTGTATAAACACTTAATTTTCTTTAAGGCAATTAAATAGAGCTCTTTTAAATTTATTTTATTAAAAATTTTTTTTAAATGTTTATTTATTTTTGAGAGAGGGACAGAGACAAAATGTGAGCAGGGAAGGGGCAGACAGAGAGGGGTATACACAGAATCCAAAGCAGGCTCCAGGCTGCGAGCTGTCAGCACAGAGCCCGATGTGGGGCTCAAACACGTGAACTGTGAGATCATGACCTGAGCTGAAGTCGGATGCTTGACCGACTGAGCCACCCAGGTGTCCTGAGCTCTTTTAAATTTATTTTTATTTACCTTTTTATTTGAGAGAGAGAGAGCACATGCCAGTGGTAGAAAGGGGCAGAGAGAGAGAGAGAGAGAGAGTCAGAGAGACAGAGAACCCCAAGCAGACTCCACGTTCAGTGCAGAACCTGACTCAGGGTTTGATCCTGCGAACTTGGGGTCATGACCTGTACTGAAATCAAGAGTCAGATGCTTAACCGACTGAGCTACCCAGGCGTCCCTAAATAGAGGTCTTTTACCAATTAGTTTTGGTGATACCATCCGGTGGTAGGAAATGCCACATATCTACAACACATACAGACACACACGAAAACCTTATAATTATTGTTTTAAAAATTTCAGCCATGAGGCATGTATGATAATGCAGAACTCTAGTTTATAAAAAAACAGTTGGATCTAGACTGGTTTTCTGGCAGATAGAATAAGTTAAGGTCACCTGCTCAGATGGCCAAAGCTGTTTTCTATTAACACTGGAGGAGAGGACACGTAAGATTTGTATTTATCCTTGAGAAGTAACCTTATGGAAGCAGTGGGCTCCGCTTTGGGCAAGAGTGGTTCTGTAGCCATTTGTATTTTTAAAAGTACATTTTTCCTTTTTCTTTTCAGTCTTAGAAATAGGAAATCATCTAGATAAAAGTTCTCAGAGAGGTTGTAAGAGTTTTGACATAAATAGGGGAGATCTGGAGATTGGCCTAAAGGACAGATTGAAGGATCTTTCATTGTTTCCATATTTCTAGTTGCGAACATTTATAAAATAAGGACAGTTTCTTTTTAAAAAATTTTTTTAATGTTTACTTATTTTTGAGAGAGAGAGAGACAGCGTGAGTGGGAGGGGGCAGAGAGAGAGGGAGACACAGAATCCGAAGCAGGCTCCAGGCTCTGAGCTGTCAGCATGGAGCCTGACGTGGGGCTCAAACCCACGAACTGTGAGATCATGACCTGAGCCAAAGTCAGACGCTTAACTGACTGAGCCACCCAGGCACCCAGGATGATTGCTTTTAACCCTTCAAGCAGTTGCAACTTAAATGACATTCTAGGTTGATCTATCCATCTGGTTTATTTCTTCCCCTCTGGGTGCATATTCTAATTTTAACTTAGGGGAGAAGGCCTTAAAAAAATTTCTATCAGGCTCTGATTTTCAGCTTCAATCTGGCCAACTGTTGACTCTAGAGCCATAATTGCCTTAGCATGGCGAGGAGAAGGAGGCTTTGATTTTAATGCCTAGTTCCCTGGCAGCTCATTTAAAGGATAAGAAGGAGGTGGAGCAGGTGGAAGTACTTCCGGAGTTGACCGTTTTGAGCTCAATTTTGTGATTATTTCAGATAGTTTCTTATTAGTTTCTTGCGTGGATAGTATCTGGTCAGTGTTTCTTTTAGAAGCTTCTAGATACCAATTAAAATATGCATCCCACTCCGGTTGTTTAGATTCGTAGCCGGCTCTCTTGAGTTGGGTGTGCAGATAAATGAATTAGGCATTCCAAAGGACCCCCATTTAGGCCAGCTGAGCGTTTAAGATCATCCTTAGTATACTTTTCTCATTTAGGAATTTGCAAATATATGATCCATGTGCATTAAACACGAGTCCCACCTGAGTCTTGGAAGGTGGTTCTCCATCACGTTTCTCCAATTGTGATGGTTTACCTCTCATCCAAGTGGTTTGAATGCTCGGCACTACCTAAGGGGTTTTATTGTGGACCCGTGTGCTGATTAGAGGGCTCTCGCTCTTGTAGGTGTTCCCTTGGAGCTGGTTGATCATATTTTGTGTCTCGGTTTTCTCTTGGTTTAGCCTAGCTAAATCGAAAGTGCTAGAAAGCTGGAAAGCTGAGTAGCCAACTCTTACGTGAGTCCCCCCCGGCAGAGCGACTAAATTATTTGTATTGTGAATGGGGATCCCTCTGGGACTGCTGCACAGTGTGAGGTTAACCTCTGTCACTGTTTAATGAGAAGAGCTAGTGTCCCTTGTCTTCAGATTCATTCAAAATCTCATGTATATGATTGTAGTATTGAACATTCAAATTGGCAAAGCTGCAAAGGATTTTAAATTTCTGGGATGAGGATTCATCTCTCCAATAGACCTGCAACCTGTGCTCTACAGAATGGCGCCCCTTCTGACTTACGAAGAAGAAAACAGACAATGGATAAGACCTGAAACCTGTGTCATACACAGAATACCGCCCTTTTCCTGACTTTGCAAGAGAAAAGAAACAACAAGGAATAAGGCTCTGGATTTTCTACCAAACTGGGAGGTCTGGATCCCACCCAGGAAGGCCTCACCCAGTTGTCTGTATGCCATCCGAGGAGATCAGTTGGACACAAAGGGCCTGTTCTGGTACCAAGGCTCTAGTTCCTCGTTGAGTCCAGGCGAGGAGATGGCATCTCTTCTGGGGTCTCCTCGTGGTTGCCAAAATGTCGCCTGAAAAAGAAAAATCCAGCCTCAAAATAGGTTAGTAAGTGCTTTATTCGTTATGTTATTGAGGATTATGGCCCGGGAGACAGTATTTCAGATTGCTCGGAAAGAATTGCTCAGAAGCTTGTTGGTTTACAGGGGGTTATATGCAAAAGGGGGAAGCAGTACGCGTGCTTGCAAGCAGTTCTCCGAGGTATAATTGCGCGTCACAAGGTATAATTTGTTTGATTGTAGAAATTAAGGTTTACTGATTTCCACATAGACTCGTGAAAGACCCTTAGGCTATCTTAATACAGGATGTTTCTATCATATTGGATGGTTCAAAAATATAGTTTGCATGCTTCTGCTTAACTGGCTTTCGGTACTTGTTCTTGGTTTCTCCTTGAGGTCACTTGGGATGGCCACAGGAGGCTGACATCAGTCACAAGCTGAATATGGTATTTAAGATGATGGCTTGGGCCATGTTGGGGAGTCCCTCAGTTTTCCTGGGTCTCTCCCATGCATACAGGAGATATACCTGTTATTAAACTTCTGTTTTTCACCTGTTGGCCCACCTTCTAGTAATTTATTAGACTAGCCAAAGCACCTAGAAGGAAAAAAGGGTAAGCTTTTCTACCCCTAAAGTATCATTTAGGTATGGGTCCTCTGTCCCACCACATCTTTCAAACAAATGTTACTAATAACAAAAACAACCTTAATTATTAAACGTGGTTGTATTTTTTTTTTTTGGCTTCCCCATGTTCCCCACTAGTAATTTTCTTTGCTGATATTTTTTGCTTTCTCTAGTTTTAAAATACGTTCATTAGCAAAACAGAACACTGTCTATTATGCAGAGCATCATCAAAAGCTAACCCTGGGGGTTTGAAACGTTTGTCTCCCAAGCTGAGAACTGGCATGGCGTGTTTCCCTGGCATGTTTTTTGGCCTTGGAAGCTAGCATCTTCTGGTTAAGAGCTGGTCTCCAGATAGACGAATCCACCACAGCACTGCACTAATTTCAGGCTATGGCCAACCAAGAACGACTTGTGCTTTCTGGTTTCCCTGGCACATGGCTGACATCACAGGGCTTACTCACTGTGATTAACACAGGAACAGCCTCCTGAAAAGAGAGGGCCAGCATCATTAGTGTCACCTCGTCACTGAGTGCTGAAGCTTCCATTCGCTCATTGGGGAAAATGCTTTTTACCTCAAAGATCTATTGTGAGGAATGAAAAGTAGAAATAGCTGTGAAGGGCTTTGCATCCACCAAGGATATGTGAGTCACCACCAGAGTCTCCGGTAGGACTGGGCTCAGCCGTGACATAACTCCCCAAATCCCCGTGGCTTAAACAGGGTAGAGGTTTATTTTTCTCTCATGAGAGAATCCAAAGGAAGTTGTAGGGGAGGAAAAATAATTTTCCTTTTACCTGTCTGAGTTCTTAGCTGAGACCCCTGTAATAAAAGATCAACGAGGAGAATCTGCCCCCCCCCATTAATTAACATGTTTGTCTCCTGTATGCATGTGAGGAGACCCAGGAAAACTGAGTGACTCTGAATTGGCTTAACCAGTTGAAACACCGTCTGCAGCTAAAAACAAAAGAAAGGCATGGTGAGCGTGAGTGTATGTATACCGGGGGGCGGTTGTGAGGGGTGAGCAGGAAAGACACGGGTAAACTCGGGTAAGGTTGTTACGCGGATTTAAGTTGGTACCTTCTGCACCGATCATAGTTTCTTGTGATTTCGTCCTTCTCTTCCTGTACAGGGAGGGAGACACCAGTTACAAATGCAGAGTTCCCTCATACATGACAATGGCCATTACAGAAGGGTAGCTTCTGTTTTCAAAGCTTCTCTGGTGTGTCCTGTTTCTCAAAATCCTTATGGCAAAGAGGAGTATTTTGGGGTGGCATATTCTGCTCCCTTTCAAAATCTGGAGCATGCATGGCAGCTCTGCCCCACAAAGCTCATAAGGACTTAGATTCCTCCTATATTATTGGTCCACGGTGTGTGGTTTCTAGTCCCATAATCACCTTCTGATCCAAGAGAGCTGCCAGAGCACCATTCAACTCCAAGGAAAAATACACTCACAGGGCGCCTTGGTGGCTCAGCTGGTTGAGCATCCCACTCTTGGCTTTGGCTCAGGTCACCATCTCATGGTTTGTGAGTTTGGGCCCTGCATTTGGCTCCACGCTGATGGTGCAGAGCCTGCTTGGGATTCTCTCTCTCTGCCCCTCCCCTGCTTTCTCTCTGCCTCTCTTGCAAAATAAATAAATCAACTTAAAAAAAATACTCTCCTGTGTGTTCCTCCTCTACTTAATACTTCACTCCTGGCACTTTTGATCACCAAATGTGTAGTGATGTTTCCCACACCAAGCAATTAGGTAATACCAACTGGATGTCCTACAGTTTAACTCAATTCTAACACTATCTGGAGACAGTGTCAGACCCCACAGGGTAAGGGTTCAGTCCCACGAGTCTTCTGACCCCCTTCAGATATCAGTTGTAAGTCTAGGCTGTCATCTGTGCTTCTGAGTGACTATAAATCAGTTCTTACAACCCGTCCTTGGGTTTAATTAGTTTTCTAGGGCAGTTCCTAGAGCTCCAGAAGACAGTTTACTTACTAGATTACCAGTTTATTATGAAGGGGAACAAAATATACCACCTCAAAATATGCCTCTTTGGCATAAGGATTATTTTAAGTTGGTTATTTTTCAGAAACTTCAGGCACAGCGTGTCTGGATGGATTTGCCTCTCTGGGTTTGGGTGGGCTCTGAGACTGTGTTCGGATGATGTGGCATTTAGGGAACAGCTCCCTCAGCTGTACTGTCTGTTCTGGTGCCAGTCGGGGCCCAATCAGGAGACAGAAAACACACCAGTCATCAGAGAGAACTTGTTTTATTTTACTTTTTTTTGAGATTGTTCTGAAATAATTTTAGACTTACAGAAAAGTTTCAAAATTTGTCCAGAGGATTCCCATATACCCTTCACCCAGCTTTCCATAATATTCACACCCCACATAATCATCGCCAGAGTACAATGTTCTAAACCAAGAAATTAACATTAATATAATACTTTACACTACAGACTTCATTGCAATTTCTCCATTTGTCTCACCAGTGTCCCTTTATCTGGTCCAGGCTCCAAAGCAGGATCTCACATTTCATTTACTTTTCATGTTTCCTCAGTTTCTTTTGTCTTTCATGATCCTGACACTTTGGAAGAGTATTGTCCAATTACTTTGCAAGAGTATCTCTCAATTTGTTTGTCTGATATTTTCCCATGATTACGTGGAGATCATGCATTTTTGGCAAGAGTGTCATAGAAGTGGTGGCTGTGCCTTTCTCATTGCATCTTCTAAGGAGACATGTGATGTCAATATGTCTTATACTGGTGATAGTGACCTCGATCACATTAAGGTGGTGTATGTCAGGTTTCTCCACTATAAAGTTATGATTTCTCTCTTGTAATCAATGAGTATCTTTGTAATTAGGATCTTTGACTCTTTGCAAATTTTGTGTTATTGTATTTTTACTCACTAGTATTAGCATCAGTTCTTACTTGCAACAATTATTACTGTAGTGTTTGCCCAATGGTGATTTTCTATCATTTTTTTTTTTTTTTTAAAAATTTTTTTTTTTTCAACGTTTATTTATTTTTGGGACAGAGAGAGACAGAGCATGAACGGGGGAGGGGCAGAGAGAGAGGGAGACACAGAGTCGGAAACAGGCTCCAGGCTCTGAGCCATCAGCCCAGAGCCCGACGCGGGGCTTGAACTCACAGACCGCGAGATCGTGACCTGGCTGAAGTCGGACGCTTAACCGACTGCGCCACCCAGGCGCCCCTCTATCATTTTTTTGCTTACTGAAATTCTACCATAAGAAAAAAGATCCCCTTTTCCCCTACTGAGTTATTTGTGTATTTACATGCTTATTTATTTTCACCAGTATGGACTTAACAGAAAGCATTTAATATAAGACATTTATGAATTAGCTATAAAGTTGTTCAGTAGGTACCTGAAAAGCTAAAAAAGGAACGCTTGCCCAACATTATTAGCCATTAGAAAAATACAAAGTAACCACAAGATAGTACTAAACCACTATCAGAATTGGCTAAAATAAAAAATAGTGACAAGACCAAATGCTGGTGAGGGTGCAGGGAAACTGCATGTCTCATACATTGCTGGTGGGATTGCAAAATGGTGCAGCCTCTCTGGAAAACACTTTGGCAGTTTCTGAAACTAATCATACCACTACCATATGATCTAGCTTTTAGACTCTTAGGTATTTATCCCTAGGAAATGAAAAGTTAGAACAAGGGAACTATGAATCTCAGGGGAGCACCTGGCTGGCTCAGTGGAGCATGTGACTCTTGATCTTGGGGTCACTTGAGTTCAAGCCCCATGTTGGGCATAGAGTTTACTTAAGAAAATATTAGACTTGGAAACTGAATAAATAAAAGTGAAAATAATGTAAAAAAATATGAAAACTTAATGTTCACACAAAAGCCTTTATACACTTGTGGCTCTTACAAATAAAGCCTTATTTGTCATTCAGTGGTAAGTGGCTAAACAGACTGTGGTACATCCACACTAAGGAACACTACTTGGGGCGCCTGGGTGGGTCAGTCAGTTGAGCAACTGACTCTTGACTTTGGCTCAGGTCATCATCTTGAGGTTCGTAGATTTGAGCCCTGTGCCGGGCTCTGTGCTGGCAGTGCGGAGTCTGTTTTGGATTCTCTCTCTCCCTCACTGCCCCTCTCCTACTCATGTGCTCTGTCTCTCTTTCAAAATAAATAAATAAACTTAAAAAAAGGAATACTACTCAGTGATAAAGAAGGAACAGCCTAGTGATATACACAACAACTTGGATAAATCTCCAGGGAGCTATGTTGAGTAAAAAAAGCCAATGCCCAAAGTTTATGTACTATACGATTCCATTTACAGTAGTTTTTTGAAATGATAAAATTTTAGAAATTCAGAGGGATTAGTGATTGCCAGGGGTGGTGGGGATCAGAGAGAAGAGGTGGCTGTGGTCATAAAAGGACATCAGGATGTATCCTGGCGGTGATAAAACTACGCTATTTTGGATTGTGGTGGATATACAGACTGGCACATGTGATAAAAGTGTACAGAATGATATACACATAGAAATACACACAGATGAGTACAAGTAACACTGAGGAAATAGGAGTAAGAATGTTGGGTTGTATCAATGTCACTGTCCTGGCAGTGAGATTACACTATAGTTTTTGCAAGATGTCACCACTGGGGGAAACTGGGCAGTGTCCAAGGGATCTCTCTGTATTATTTCTTACAACTGTGTGTGAATCTATAATTATCCCAACGGAATTTCTAATTAAAAGAAGATGAACACCAAGGCATCAAAGAGGTAGCAACTGCGGGAAGCAGCTACCACCCCTTGGGCTGAAGGAGCAAAGGGAAGATGATGGAATCATTATAATTTAGAAAGTTGGAGGAGGGACCCCATGAAGATAAAACTTAGACCTCTCAGGAGGGGCCACCAGACTGCCAAGGGAGGTGGCACAACGACACTGGTTCTGCAGGTGTTGGAGAAACCGTAAACTGCATTTAGCTGCCGCTACAAGAGGTGCTGTTGCCCTTACTGAAGAAGCATTGCTGGGTGTTGCTCACAGGAGCGGGAAACAAACGGGCCTGAGCATGTTCCTCTTCCTCCTCCAGCCAAAAATCTCCCTCTAGCACCCACTGTTGGCAGAGCTTAACAAAGACCAGCTTGCAAAACTGCTGAGCCCCAGGCCCTAGACCACAAAGCAGAGTGTAGAAGGGGTGGGTTTGGAGCCTAGACACAATAACTGAATAACCGGCACAGCCCCCCAAAGGTAATAGGTCTCCTCCTGTTGAAAAAATGCACACAGAAGATGTGCAGCTCAACAGTTTACCACAAAATGAATACTCTTGCAACCGCCACCCAGATCTAAAACCTACATCTCCCCTGAGCTTCCTGCAATCTTTCTCCATCTTCCCCTCCCCACCGCCAGAGGTAAGCACTATCCTGGCTTTTCTGGTAATTACTTCCCAGCTTTTCTTTATAGCATGCAGCTTTGAACACTACAGTTTTGCTTGTTTTGGAAGTTTATAGAAATGGAATCAGACAGTGTGTATTCCTTCGTGTCTGGCTTCTTTTTTTTTTTAATTTTTTAATTTTTTTTTTTTTTTAATTTTTGAGAGAAAGAGAAACCAAATGTGAGAGAGGGAAGGGCAGAGAGAGAAAGGGAGACACAGAATCTGAAGCAGGCTCCAGACTCTGAGCTGTCAGCACAGAGCCTGATGCTAGGCTCAAACTCACAAACTGTGAGATGGTGGCCCAAGCTGAAGTTGGACGCTTAACTAACTGAGCCACCCAGGAGCCCCTATGTCTTGGTTTCTTTTGTGAAACATTATTTTGGTGAGGCTTATCCATGTTTTGTGTGGCTATAGTTTGCCCATCATACTTGCTATATCGTATTCCATTGTATGACTATATTACAATTTATTTATTCATTCTACTACTGATGGATATTTGGCATATTTCTGCTTTGGAGTTCTTAGAAATAATGCTGCCATTATTAATAGTCTTGTGCATATCTGTTGGTGTAGAAGTGCATGCATTTCAGTTGGATATATATGTCGATGTGGAATAACTGGGTCATGGTGTATTCGTATCTTCAACTTCAGTTGATAATGCTGGACTGTTTGCCAACTTACATTCCCTTCCTTGGTGTATGGAGTCCCCATTGTTCCTCATCTTGATCAGCACTTACTATTGTCTGACACCACCAGTTGAGTGTATATTGGTATCTTTTTAAAAATTTTTTAATGTTTGTTTATTTTTGAGAGAGAGAGAGAGAGAGAGAGAGAGAGAGAGAGAGTGAGAACAGGGGAGGGGCAGAGAGAGGGGGGACACAGAATCCTAAGCAGGCTCCAGGCTCTGAGCTGTCAGGGCAGAGCCCGACGCAGGGCTCGGACTCCTGAAAAGTGAGATCATGACTGGACGCTTAACTGACTGAGCCACCCAGGCGCCCTGAGTGTATATTGGTATCTTGATGTTTTAATAAACATCTCTATGATTACTAATGAGGTTGAGAATATTTTCATATGTTGATTGGCTAGTTGGATATTCACTTTTGTGAAGTACCTGTTCAAGTCTCATACATTTTTCCACTGTTTTTTCTGTCTTCCTGATTTATAGGAAACTGCCCTTTGATACATATACCTTGTAATATTTTCTCCCATTCTGTGGCTTACCTTTTCAGCTGTAATCCTATCTTTTGATAGTCTTAATTCATTCTTATGATCCTAAACTGAATAGTCTAATTTATCCGTCTCTTTCTTTATGGTTTGTACTTCTTGCGTCCTGTTTAAATCATTTCCTACCCTACATTCTGAGGATATTCTAGAATGCTATTTTGTGGAAGCTCTATTATTTTGCCTTTTCATATTTATTTTATTTTATTAAATTGTATTTAAATCCAAGTTAACATACAGTGTAATAATGGTTTCAGAACTAGAATTTAGTGATTCATCACTTACATGCCTTTTCACATTTAGATCTATACTCTGACCAGAGTTGATTTGTGTGTATGATGTCAAGTACAAATTAAGATTTTTTTTTTTACATGGTTATCTGAATGTCCTCCATTATTTATTGAAAAGACTGTCCTTTCACCCACTGCCCACAGCTCTGCCAGTGTCCAAATATGTTGGGATTGCTTCTGGGATTTCTGTTTCATTCCATTGGTCTATATATCTATCTTTGTGCCAATACCACACTAGTTTACTTACTATAGCCTTATGGTAAGTCTTCAAAGCTGTTCAAGGAAGTCCTCACACCTTGTTCTTCTCTTTCAATATTGTCTTGACTATTCTAGGTCCTTGGAATTTCCACGTAGCTTTTATAATTGGCTTGAGTTCCACAAACAAAACAAAACACAGAAAATCTTGTTGGAATGTTGAATTAGATTGTATTGAATCTGTAGACCAGTTTGGGGGGAGAGTTTACATCTTTACAATATTGCATCATCCCACCCATGACTATCATATATTTCTGCTTTTATTTAGATCTTCTTTCAAGATTTTCAATGTTTTATAAACTATAAACTACATAGGAGTCTTGCGTGTCTTTTGTGAGACTTATTCCTAGATGTTTGATGTTGTTCAAATCTTGTATATTCCTACTGATTTTTTTGTCTGCTTGTCTATCATTACTGAGAGAGGCATGTTAAAATAGACCATTATTATATTTATTTGTCTATTACTCCTTGATGTTGTGTCAATTTTTTTTCTTGGAAGCTAGGTTATTAGGTGATTGCCAGTATAGAATTGCTGTATCTCCCTGGTAAATGGAACCTTTTTTTATCATGATGAAATGCTCTCTAATAATGCTTTTATTTTGTTTTCTTTAAAAAAATATTTTATTTTTAAGTAATCTCTACACTCAATGTGGGGCTTGAACTCACAACCTGGAGATCAAGAATTGTACACTCAACTGAGCCAGCCAGGCCCCCCTCTAGTAATGCTTAAAAAAATTTTTTTTTAAGTTTATTTATTTTGGGGGGAGAGAGAGTGTGAGTGAGGTAGGGGCAGAGACAGAGGGGAGAGAGAGAATCCCAAGCAGGCTCTGCACTGTCAGCACAGAACCCAACATGGGGCTCAAACCCATGAACTACAAGATCATGACCTGAGCTGAAACCAAGAGTTGGATGCTTAACCAACTGAGCCACTCAGGTGCCCCAGAAGTTAACACACTCTTATTCTTTTTTTTTTTTAAGTTTTTATTTTAATTCCAGCTAGTTAACACAGTATTATATTAGTTTCAGGTGTACAACAGAGTGATTCAACACTTGGGTACAACACCCAGTGCTCATCATGACAAATGTACTCCTTAATCCCCATCACCTGTTTTACCCTCCCTCCCCCCCCCCCCCATTGGTAACCATCAGTTTGTTCTCTATAGTCAAGAGTCTGTTTCTTGGTTTCTCTATTTTTTCTTTGCTTGTTTGTTTTGTTTATTAAATTCCACATGAGTAAAATCATATAGTATTTGTCTTTATCTGACTGGCTTATTTCACTTAACATTATATACTCTGGTTCCATCCATGTTGTTGCAAATGGCAAGATTTCATTCTTTTTGATGGCTGAATAATATTCCATTGTGTATCTATGCCACTTCTTCTTTATCCATTCATCAGTTGATGGACACTTGGGTTGCTTTCATAGCTTGGCTATTGTAAATAATGCTGCAATAAACATAGGGGTTCATGTATTCCTTTGAATTAGTGTTTTTTTATTTTTTTTGGTAAATGCCCAGTAGCACAATTATTGGACTGTAGGGTATTTCTGTTTTTATTTTTTTAAGGAGACTCCATACTGTTTTCCACAGTGCTGCACCAGTTTGCATTCCTACCAACAGTGCAAGAGGGTTCCTTTCTCTTTACATCCTCCCCAACATCTGTTGTTTCTTGTGGTGTTGATTTTAGCCATTCTGACAGGTGTGAGGTGATATCTCAGTAAGTTTTGTTTTGCATTTCTCTGATGATGAATGATGTTGAGCATCTTTTCATGCGTCTGTTGGCCATCTGTATGTCTTCTTCGGAGAAATGTCTATTCATATCCTCTGCCCATTTTTTAATTGGACTATTTGATTTTTGAGTGTTGAGTTGTATAAGTTCTTTATATATTTTGGATACTAACTTTTTATCAGATAGGTCACATGCAAATATCTTCTAAAGGTAAAAGGTTACTTTTTAGTTTTGTTGATTATTTCCTTTGCTGTGCAGAAACTTTTCATTTTGATGTAGTCCCAATAGTTTATTTTTGCTTTTATTTTTCTTGCCTCAAGAGACATATCTAGAAAAATGTTGCTGTGGTTGATGTCAGAGAAATTACTGCCTATGGTCTCATCAAGGATTTTTATGTTTTCAGGTCTCATATTTAGGTTTTTAATCCATTTTGAGTTTGTGTGTGTAAGAAAGTGGTCCAGTTTCATTCTTTTGCATGTAGCTGTCCAGTTTTCTCAACATCAATTGTGGAAGAGATTGTCTTTTTCCCATTGTATATCCATTCCTCCTTTGTCAAAGATTAATTGACCATATATCTGGGGGCTTATTCCTGGGTTTTCTAGTCTATTCCATTGATCTATGTATCTCTTTTTATGCCACTACCATACTGTTTTAATTACTAGCACTTTGTAATATAACTTGAAATCTGGAATTGTGATACTTCAAATTTTGCTTTTCTTTTTCTTTTTGATATTTTAAAGTAATATATACATCCAATGTGGGGTTCAAACTTACAACCCCAAGATCAGGAGTCACATGCTTTATTGACTGAGCCAGCCAGGCACCTTTGCTTTTCTTTTCAAGATTGTTTTCGCTATTCATGGTCTTTTGTGAATCCATACAAATTTTAGGATTGTTGATTCTAGTTCTGTGAAAAATGCTATAGGTATTTCAGTAGGGATTGCATTAAATATGTAGATTACTTCAGGTAGTATAGACATTTTAACAATATTTGTTTTTCCAGCCCATGAACATGGAATTTCTTTCCATTTCTTTGTGTCAACTTGAATTTCTTTTTTTTAACGTTTATTTTTATTTCTGAGAGAGAGAGAGACAGACAGACAGACAGACAGACAGACAGACAGCGTGAGCAGAGGAGGGGCAGAGAGAGAGGAAGACACAGAATCCGAAGCAGGCTCCAGGCTCTGAGCTGTCAGTACAGAGCCTGATGCGGGCTTTTGAGTACAGATCTTTCACCTCTTTGGTTTATTCCTGGATATTTTATTGTTTTTGTAATTGTAAATGAAATTGTTTTCTTAATTTCACTTTATGCTGCTTCATTTTTAGTGTATAGGAATGCAACAGATTTCTTTACATTGATTTTGTATCCTGTGATTTTACTGAATTCATTTATCAGTTCTAGTAGTTTTTTTGGTGGTCTACAGGGTTTTCTTTTTTAAAAAAAAATTTTTTTTCAACGTTTATTTATTTTTGGGACAGAGAGAGACAGAGCATGAACGGGGGAGGGGCAGAGAGAGAGGGAGACACAGAATCGGAAACAGGCTCCAGTCTCTGAGCCATCAGCCCAGAGCCCGACGCGGGGCTCGAACTCACGGACCGCGAGATCGTGACCTGGCTGAAGTCGGACGCTTAACGACTGCGCCACCCAGGCGCCCCATGGTTTTCTATATATAGTATCATGTCATCTGAAAATAGTGCAAGTTTTACTTCTTTCTTACCAGTTTGGATGCCTTTTATTTCTTGCTGTGGCTAGGACTTCAGTACTATGTTGAATAAAAGAGGTGAGAGTTGACATCCTTGTCTTGTTCTTGATCTTAGAGGAAAAGTCCTCAGTTTTTCACCATTAAGTGTGATGTTACCTGTGGGTTTTTCATATATGGCCTTTATTATGTTGAGGTATGTTGCTTCTAAACCTACTTCATTGAAAGTTTTTATCATGAATGGATATTGTACTCTGTCAAATGCTTTTTCTGCATCTCTTGAAATAATCATTTTCTAAACCTTTTCTCTTGTTAATATGATGTATCATATTGATTGATTTACAAATATTGAACCCCTCTTACATCCCTGGAATAAATCCCACTTGATTATGGTGAATGACTTTTTAAAATGTATTGTTCAATTTGGTTTGCTAGTATTTTGTGGAGGATTTTTGCATCTATGTTCATCAGAGATATTGACCTATAGTGTCTTTATCTGGTTGTGGTATCAGCTAATGCTGGCCTTGTAGAATGAATTTGGAATGTTGCCTTCTTCTTTTATTTTTTTGAATAGTTTGAGAAGAATAGGTATTAACTCTTCTTTAAATTTTTGGTAGAATTCAATGGCTGTGAAGCCATCTGATCCTGGACTTTTGTTTGTTGAGTGTTTTTTTTTTTTTTTAATTACTGATTCCATTTCATTGTTAGTAATTGGTCTATTCAAATTTTGTATTTCTTTCTTATTCAGTTTTGGAAGGTTATATGTTTCTTGGAATTTATCCGTTTCTTTTAGATTGTCCCATTTGTTGGCATATACAGTTTCATAATATTCTCTTTTAATCTATTGTATTTTTGTGGTGTTATTTAGCCTTCATTTCCTCTCATTTTGTTTAGTCTCTCTCTCTCTCTCTCTCTCTCTCTCTCTCTCTCTCTCTCATGAGTCTGGCTAAAGTTTTATCAATTTTATTGATCTTTTAAGAACCAACTCCTGGTTTCATTGATCTGTTCTATTGTGTTTTTTTAGTCTCTATTTCTGCTCCAGTCTTTATTGGGTCCTTCCTTCTAGTGGTTTTCTATTTTGTTTGTTCTTTCTTTTTTCTAGCTCCTTTAGGTGTAAGGCTAAGTTGTTTGAGATTTTTCTTGCTTCATGAGGTATGCTTGTATTGCTATACTCTTCCATTTAGGAACAGCTTTTGCTGCATCCCATAGATTTTGGACCATTGTGTTTTCATTTTCATTTGTCTCCATGTATTTTTTTAATTTCCTCTTTGATGTCTTGGTTGACCTATTCATTGTTTAGTAGCATGTTATTTAACTCCCATGTATTTGTGGTCTTTCCAGTTTTTTTTTCTTGTGGTTGATTTCTAGTTTCATAGATTTGTGGTTGGAAAAGATGCATGATATAACTTCAGTCTTTTTGAATTTGTTGAGACTTGTTTTGTGGCCTACTGTGTGATGTATTCTGGAGTGTGTTCCACGTGCCCCTGAGAAGAATGTGTATTCCATTGTTTTTGGATGAAATGTTCTGAATATATTTGTTATATACACCTGGTCCAATGTGTCATTCAATGCCACTATTTCCTTGTTGATTTTTTTTTGACTGGATGATCTGTCCATTGATGTAAATGGGGTGTTAAAGTCCTCTGCTATTATTGTATTACTATCAAGTTCTTTCTTTATGTCTGTAACTAGTCACTTTATGTATTTGGGTGCTTTCATGTTGGGTGCATAAGCATTTATAATTGGTATATCTTCTTGGATTGTTCCCTTTATGATTATGTAGTGTCCTCCTTTGTCTCTTGTTATAGTCTTTGTTTTAAAGTCTGTTTTGTTTGATATAAGTATTGCTACCCCAGCTGTCTTTTTGCTTCCATTTACATGATAAATGCTTTTCATTCCTTTACTGTAATCTGCATGTGTGTTTAGGTATCAAGTGAGTCTCTTATAGGCAGCATATACACGGGTCTTGCTTTTTATCCATTCTGTCACCCTATGTCTTTTGATCAGAGCAATTAGTCCATTTACATTCAAATCAATTATTGATAGGTGTGTGCTTATTGTCATTTTCCTACTTGTTCTGTGGTTGTTTTTGCAGTTGTTCTCTGTTCTTTTCTTGTGTTCCTGTCTTTGCATGTGGTCTGACGGCTTTCTTTAGTGGTATACTTGGATTCCTTCCTTTTTATTTTTTCCATATCTATTATAGGTTTTTGATTTGTGATTACCATTAGGTTTGTATGTAACATCCTATGCTTATAGCAGCCTATATTAAGTCGATCACTTAAGTTTGAACCTATTCTACAAGGCCTAAATTTTTATTCTCCCTTGTTATGTTTTATGTATATGTCATACTTTATATCATTTTATTTTGTGAATACCTTGACTGATTTTTTTTAAGTTTATTTATTTATTTTGAGAGAGAGAGAGAGAGAGAGAGAGAGGCAGAGAAAATTGTAAACAGGCTCCACACTGTCAGTGTGGAGCCCGATATGGGGCTCAAACTCACGAACTGTGAGATTATGACCTGAGCTGAAATCAAAAGTTGGATGCTTAACTGACTGAGCCACCCAGGCATCCCCTACCCCCCACCACGTTGACTAGATATAATTGATTTTACTGCTTTTGTGCTTTAATCTCCATACTGGTTTTATAAGTGATTAACCTACTGCTTTTATTATGTTTGTATTTAACTGTGAAGTTTTTTCCTTTCCTTTCCTAATTTTCTTACCCATGATTATGGCCTTTACTTTCCACTCAAAGGCTTCCCTTTAACATTTCTTTTTTAAAACATTTTTTAATGTTTATTTATTTTGAGAGAGAGAGAGAGAGAGACAGAGACAGAGTGTCAGTGGGGGAGGGGCAGAGAGAGAGGGAGACACAGAATCTGAAGCAGGTTCCAGGCTCTGAGCTGTCAGCACAGAGCCTGTCCCAGGGCTGGAACCCACAAACTGTGAGATCATGACCTGAGCTGAAGTTGGACTCAACCAACTGAGCCACCCAGGTGCCCCTCCCTTTGACTTTTCTTAAATGGCTGGCTTAGTGGTGATGAAATTCTTTAACTTTTGTTTGTCTGGGAAACTCTATCTCTCCTTTTCTTCTGAATGCTAGCCCTGCTAGATAAAGTATTCTGTGGGTTTTTTTCCTTTCAGCACTTTGAATATATCATGCTATTCCCTTCTGGAAGTTGATATTTCTTCTTCTGAAAAATCAACTGATAGCTTTACGGGGTTTCCCTTTCATGAAACTGTTTTCTTTTCTCTTGTTGCTTTAAAAATTCTCTCTTTATCACCACTTTTTACCATTTTAATTATTATGTATCTCAGTGTGGATCTCCTTGGGCTCATCTTGTTGGGGATTCTCTGTCCATCCTGGATCTGGATGTCTGTTTTCTTCTCCAGATTAGGGAGTTTTCACCTATTATTTCTTCAAATAAATTTTCTGCCCCCTTTTCTCTCTCTTCACCTTCTGGGATCCTTATAATGTGAATGTTGTTATGCTTGCTGATGTCACTGAGTTCCCTTAACCTATTCTCATTTTTTAAATTGTTTTTGATTTTTGCTGTTCAGCTTGGTTGCTTTACCATTACTCTGTTCTCCAGGTTGCTGATCCATCTTCTGTCTCCTCTTATGCACTATTGATTCCTTCGAGTGTGTGTTTTTTTTAAAGATTTTATTTTTAAGGAATCTCTACACCCAACATGGACTCAAACTCCTGACCCTGAGATCAAGAGTTGCATGGTCCACTAACTGAGCCAGCCAGATGCCTCCCCCCACCCCCCGTCAGTGTGTTTTAAATTTTAGCTATTGAGTTATTTATCTCTGATTGGTTCTTTTTTATGTTTCCTACCACTTTGTCAAGGGTCTCTACCGAGGTCCTCCACTCTTCTGTCAAGTCCCGTGACTATCTTTATGACTATATTACTTTGAATTCTTTATCAGACATTTTGCTTATCTCTGTTTCATTTAGCTCTTTTATTGTGGTTCTGTCCTGTTCTTTCATTTGGGACACATTCCCAATGTGTCTCCTCAGTTTGTCTAACTCTGTGTGTCTGTCTGTGTTAGGAAAGTCAGCTATGTCTGCCGTTCTTGAAAGTAGTGGCTTATGAAGTCAGAGGTCCTATAGTGCCCTGAAGTGCAGTGTCCCCTGCTTGGGGGACCAGAGCGTGGCACTTCAGGGGTGTCTGTTATGTGTGTCACATGTGTCCTGCTGTTATGGCTGAGCCGCTTTGCCTTCAGTCCAGTTGGCTACAATGGGTCTCTTTGCCTATTGTAGGCAGTGTTTGGTCCCTGTGGTGTTGGTGGGCCAGTCTGGGACCACCTTGGGCTTGATTTGGGTCAGACTAGATGCCTGCCCTTAGTGTGCCAGAACTGCAGTCACACTGCCCTGCAGGGTGCCTTACTTGCATTGTTCCCTGAGAGGCTTTTTTGGGGGGGGGGTAGACCTGTAGTCAAACCAGCTCATCTGTTGAGGTTGGAGTGACCCTGAACTACAGGGCTGTCTTCTTGTGCTGCTGCTCCCTGTGAGGTTTTTGTTGGTGAGCTGGGCTGGCATTCAGATCAGATGACTTTTCCTTGCCTGCTGCTGGGGCTGCAGCTTAAATGGTGTGTGTGTGTGTGTGTGTGTGTGTGTGTGTGTGTGTGATTATCTCCCCCTCTCCAAAGGGCAGGAGTCATGTTGGAATGGTTGCTGGTCACTGTCAGGGTTGCTTGCAGAATGAGATGTGACAGGAGCCACTTTGGAGGGACTCCTGGTGGAGTGTGGTGGGTTGGGTGGGGCAAGTCTGCAGGAGAGTGCAGGGAAGGTATGGAGCATGCAGCATTAGCAAGATAGGTGGTGAGTGTTCGTGCTGGTTCCTGCAGGTGTCCCTCTATCTAGGCCTGGGGAGGAGGGGAGAGAAATGGCACCTGCCAGCTCCCTCATTTTTAGAGAAATCTCCAAGAGATCCCTGCCCTTCCAGTGCATGTTCTGAGATTAGCAAATAAATCTCCTTCCCATACATACATCTTAGGCACTCACTTTTCAAACTGCTGCTTCTATGTTGTATTTTAGTGGGACTGTTTATTGTGCTGTCTCTTTAAGGGCAGGGACTCAGTTTCCTATCCATCCCCACCTCCTAGAGCTGAGCCTACTGATTAAAAAAAATTTTTTTAATTTATTTTGGGAGGGGAGGGAGGGGAGGGCAGAGAGAGAGGAAGAGAGAGAATCCCAAGCAGACTCCATGCTGTCAGCACAGACCCCGATGTGGGGCTTGAACACAAACCGTGAGATTGTGGCCTGAGCTGAATCCAAGAGTTGGACGCTCAACCAACTAGCCACCCAGGCACCCCAAGCTTGCTGGTTTTTAAAGAGTTAAATCCCACTGATTATAAAAACTCTCAAAGGTACGGGGCGCCTGGGTGGCTTAGTCAATTGAGCATCTGACTTCCGCTCAGGTCATGACCTCGCAGTTGATGACTTTGAGCCCCATGTTGGGCTCTGCGCTGACATCATGGAACCTGCTTGGGATTCTCTCTCTCCTTCTCTCTATGGCTCTCACATGCTTATGCTCTTTTTCTCTCACAAATAAAAAAATAAACATTAAAAAAACCCCTCAAAGTTAAGGCCCATTGGGTTTCAAAGCCAAATATTATGAGGATTTGTCTTCCCACTGTGGGTCCCCCATGTCTGGGGTGTCTGCTGTGGGATAGATTCCTCTTCCTTCTCTGTACTTGGGGTATCCCTCCCATTTGTGGTTAGTCCAGCTTGAGTTTGGTTCCCAACAGCATGTCTGCCCCTCCTACATTCTTCAATGTGGCCTCCTCTCTACAATTAACAGTGGAGAGTCAGTTCTGCCAGTGTTCAGGTCGTTTTCTGGGCCGGATGCACTGATGTGGCTGTTATTTAAGTGTGTCCTTGGGATGAAGTGAGCTTAGGGTTCTCCTACTCCGCCATCTTCCCAGGTTCCCAAAACATCATTGTTATCTGTTTACCCAGATGTATTCATCTGTTTACCTATTTTCTCCTGTGCCTAGCTATTTTGTGTTGTCAGACATTGTATCTGCTAAACTACTTGATGAAAACAAATTTTTTAATGTTTGTTTATTTTTGACAGAGAGAGGGAAAGACAGAGCGTGAGTGGGGGAGGGGCAGAGAGAGAGAGAGAGAGGGAGACACAGAATCTGAAGCAGACTCCAGGCTCTGAGCTGTCAGCACAGAGCCTAATGTGGGGCTTGAACCCACGAACTGGGAGATCATGACCTGAGCTGAAATCAAGAGTCGGACACTTAACTGACTGAGCCACCCAGGTTCCCCTATTAATACTTTTCTTTAATGGTTTATACATTTTGAGTTTTAAGAAATCCTTCCTTAGCCTGAGGTTGTAAAATATTTTATACATATACAAACACACACATACACATATATAATATTATATATATTTATATATAGTATTTTTTAATGTTTTTATTTATTTTAGTAATCTCTATGCCCAACATGGGGCTTGAACTCACAACCCTGAGATTGAGAGTTGCACACTCTTTCAACTGAGTCAGCTAGATGCCTCTTTATATAGTATTTTTTATTTTTTTGTTTTTGAGAGAGAGTCAGATGCCCAAACAACTGAGCCACCCAGGCGCCCCTATGGTATTTTTTTGAAGATTTGCTTTTCACATGTTGTTTAGCCATCAAGCATGTTATTGTTTATATATGATGAGGTATGGATCTAATTGAAGTGTTTTCCATATGGATAATCCAATAGAATAGTCCGTGGTTTCGCCACTGCACTGAAGTCCTGTCTGCATCGCATTCAATTTTTCACATACTTGTGGATCTGAGATCTGTGTTTCATTGCCTGGGTCTGTCTGTCTCTCCCTGCACACTGTCATTATTACTTCAATTAAGCTCTCTAATATGTTCTATTTTCTGGTTGGGCAACCCTCTGCGTAAGATGTTTGTTCTTTTTGACCTGGTACGACCCTTCCATTGTAGTTTCTTTAGACCAATGACCCATGTAGTGCAGAGAGCTGAAGCTGGCAGCTTGAGTGCTCGGGCAGAAATCCAATGCTTATTAGGGGAATAAATTATTCTGACTGAATTTCATGCCCTGTTACGAGGTGTCTTTTGACTTCTGTGCTGCCTCTTTTCCCCTCTTTGCCACTATCTGAACCTCCAGGTCTGTCTGGAGAAAGCTGGAGAAAGCTGCCTTTGCAGCTGGGTGGGAGGCTCTCTAGGAATCAGGGCCTGATGGCGGTGGCCAGGCCTAGTCAGAGGGCAAGTGCGACTTCCTAGCCTTTAGCTACTGCCATGCTGCATCCTCTAATATGAGCACATCAGACAGCCATTTGCAAAATGCTCAGCTTTTGCTCAGCTCATTCACTTAAAAAAAACCCGTGAATAGATTCTATCTACCTTAGCTTCACTTGAGCAATGGTAGCTGTAATCCTTATACATGTAATCATGTAGACATTACCGTAAACTATGAAACACAAGTCATCTGTGTTTTTTTATTTCATAAAATAGTCTGGGACAAGGGGCGCCTGGGTGGCTCAGTCTGTTGAGCGGCCCACTTCGGCTCAGGTCATGCCCTCGTGGTTTGTGAGTTTGAGCCCTGCGTTGGGTCTATGTTGACAGGTCGGAGCTTGGAGGCTGCTTTGGATTCTGTGTCTCCCTCTCTCTCTGCCCCTCCCCTGCTTGTGCTCTCTTTCTCTCTCTCTCAAAAATAAATATAAAAAAAAATAAAATGAAATAGTCTAGGACCACCAGGAGCATATGTGTTAGGCCCAAGTGTAGTGAGGTTGAGGAAGGGTAATGAGGAGGGCTTTCAGGGAGGAAGAAGGTGGCTAAATAGCTTCCCAGCAGTTATGTGCGCTCCTCGCATAAACTGAGCATGCGGGGTTAAGCCAGGTGCCCAAGAAACACGGCCTGGACTGGCTCTGTTACTACCGCATGCCACCCAGTTCCACACGGGTTGGGGTGGGGTGCAGGAGGGGAACACAGTGTATAGATGTGGAGACCGAGCCATGAAATTGTCCTTGGTATGTGGCTCCAACCATCACCTGAGCTAAGGGAGCAAGGGAATGAGTTTGAGAGATGTTAAAAAAAAAAACTTACATATCAAGTAAAATTGCAAAATAAAGAAAAATTCATTTATTATCTGACCTTCATAATGCGACTGCTATTTGAATTTGGGGATATTTGTTTATGAGGAAGAACTCTCAGATGCCTGAGGAAGGAGGTACAATAAGGCATTCAAAGCATTTAGTGCTTGAACATGAGAGTAACTACTCAGTAAATGTCACCGATTGCCTTTATTATTTTTAGATTTTTTTTTTTGTGAAAACTGGTACAGAGAAATGTAATTGTATGAAAAATATGAACTTTAATTTATATGGTTTTTGGTAAATGTCACTAAATTATTTACAGTGCTCTGAGAAATGGTTGAAAATGTTAGTTTTGGGGTACATGGGTGGCTCAGTCAGTTATGTGTCCAACTTCGGCTCAGGTCATGATCTCATGGTTCATGAGTTTGGCCCCGCATTGGGCTCTCTGCTGTCAGCACAGGGCCCACTGCAGATCCTCTGCCCCCTCTCTCTCTGCCCCTCCCCTACTTGTATACTCTCTAAAAAATCAATGAACATCAAAAAAATGCTAGTTTCATCAACACACATTAGCTTTGGGTATTATATTTTTAAAGTCTGCTAATTAATAAGTAAATATAACATCTCAAGATTTTTTTCAAGCAGTTAAGCACTCATTTAACATCTCAAGATTTTTTTAAAAGTTTATTTTGAAAGGGAGAGGGAGTACACGGAAGCAGGGAAAGGGCAGAGAGAGAGGGAGAGAGAATCCTAAGCAGGTTCTGTGCTGTGAGTGCAGAGCCCAATAAAGGGCCCAAACTCACAGACTATGAGATTAAGACCAGAGCTGAAATAGTCAGAGGCTTAACCTACTGAGCCACCCACGCACCCCTAACATCTCAAGATTAAAAAAAATTTTAATGGGAATGCAAGCTGGTACAGCCACTCTGGAAAACAGTATGGAGGTTCCTCAAAAAACTAAAAATAGAACTGCCCTACCACCCAGCAATTGCACTAACTAGGTATTTATCCAAAGGATACAGGTGTGCTGTTTCCAAGGGGCACATGCACCCCCATGTTTATAGCAGCACCATCAATAATAGCCAAAGTATGGAAAGAGCCCAAATGTCCATCGATGGATGAATGGATAAAGATGTGGTGTGTGTGTGTGTATATATATATATATATATATACATATACACATATATGTACATATATATATATATATATATACACACACATACATACAATGGAGTATTACTCGGCAATCAAAAAGAATGAAATCTTGTCATTTGCAACTACGTGGATGGAACTGGAGGGCATTATGCTAAGTGAAATTAGTCAGAGAAAGACAAAAATCATATGACTTCACTCGTATGAGGACTTTAAGAGACAAAACAGATGAACATAAGGGAAGGGAAACAAAAATAACAAAAACAGGGAGGGGGCAAAACAGAAGAGACTCATAAATATGGAGAACAAACTGAGGGTTATGGGAGGGGTTGGGGGAGGGGGGGATGGGCTAAATGGGGAAGGGGCACTAAGGAATCTACTCCTGAAATCATTGTTGCACTATATGCTAACTAACTTGGATGGAAATTTTAAAAAATAAAAAACAAAGAAAAAAATAGATGGAGATTTTACAGCTAAAAGAAATAAATTAAAAAAAATTAACTTGTATTTCCTTGATCATTGAGATAATTTTCAGTGTTTTAAAAAAAGTTTTTATTTAATTATTTAGTAATTTCAACACCTAACATGGGGAATTCACATCACATCGAACTCACAACACTGAGATCAAGAGTCGTATGCTCTTTGGACTGAGCCAGCCAGGCGCCCCAATGTTTGTTTTTTAATAGTACTTTTACCTAGAGTCAATTAAATGTCCTTTGTTATACACTGGGATGTTAGTATTTTTTTTTTAATGTTTATTTATTTTTGAGAGAGACAGAGACAGAATGTGAGTGGGTTAGGGGCAGAGAGAGAGGGAGACACAGAAGCAGAAACAGGCTCCAGGCTCTGGGCTGTCAGCACAGAGCCCGACACGGGGCTCGAACTCACGAGCTGTGAGATCATGACCTGAGCCGAAGTCGGACACTCAACCGACTGAGCCACCCAGGCGCCCCTGGGACGTTAGTATTTTTAACCAGTTTTGTAAGTTCATTATATAATTAACTCTTTGTATGTCCTCTTTATTACAAAATGTCATTGTGAATTTGTGGTCTATAATTTGTTCATATAAAAATGTATGTTTTAATGAGATCACATCTTTCAGTTGCTTTGTGACTTCTTTGTCTTTTGTAAACTTAAAAAGTTACTCTCTTCCAGAGTTTTACTGACTACTTCTGTATTTTCATTGCCTGTCCTTTCATTTTTATATTGAACTGTTTGTCTGAAACTAATTTTGGTGTGTGATGTCTTAGTTGTCTTGGCATTAGAAAAGATCAAAATCTGGAGGGGCTACTCATCTTTCATTTACTCTTGTTTCCCAAGTATTTCCCTTAATTAAAATTACTATAAAAATCACTGTTCTTCTCAATGAATAGTCATTTCATAAAGGTCAAAAAATGATTTGATTTTGATTTGGTATTATATTAAACCTACATGCTAATTTGGAAAAACCTGATGCCATTAAAATATTTAGTTCTTTTATCCAAGAATATTTGTCTGTTTATGCAAGTCTTATATATTCTCAGTGCAACTTTGTTTTCTTTCTTTTCATATACATCCCATGGATTTTGTTGGTTTTTAACATCTTGTTACAGTTGAGAATGGCATCCTTTTACCATTAATGTTTTCTTTTTTTTTAATTTTTACATGTTCGTTTAGTTTTGAGACAGAGAGCGAGAGACAGAGTATGAGTGGGGGAGAGGCAGAGACAGAGAGGGAGACACAGAATCCTAATCAGGCTCCAGGCTCTGAGTTGTCAGCACAGAGCCCAATGCGGGTCTCGAACCTGTGAACTGTGAGATCATGACCTGAGCCAAAGTCGCCTGCTTAACCAACTAAGCCACCCAGGTGCCCCTCGATTAAGGTTTTCTGACTTTATTGCTACTATGTAAGAATACTACTGAGTTCTGTGTTTTTGTATCTGTTCTTTATTAACTTGAATGGATGTGCAGTTGTCCTCTTTGGCATTTCACAGTATACAGTGATATTATTAGCAAATGTGGACAGTTTTGTCTCCTCTTTTCCTACATTTGTACTTCTTTATTGTGTTTCTGAGCAGTGCTTTGAAAGCAATATTAAATTATCACAGAGAGAGGAGGATTTATGAAATAAGACATGGGGCAGCGTGTTTAATATGACTCCCTCACTGCATTGAATGGTACAAATACAAATATGTACATGATTAGTTGCATGGACAAATACCAGCCTGAGAAGGATAGCCGGAAGTGTTAATAGCAGTCGTTTCTGAGTGGCAGAATCTGGTTGAATATCTACTTTTTGTTTATCCATATTTTCTAAGCATTCTCTGAGGATCATGTGTTATTTAGGTAATGTAAAAGATAATGGCAATTTTAATGCCTTTATTGTGTCACTTTTAGGTGGATTATATTGCTTGTGAGTTGAAATAGCTATCCTTTATCTGCTAAGGATTCTTTTTTTTAATATGAAATTTATTGTCAAATTGGTTTCCATACAACACCCAGTGCTCATCCCAAAAGGTGCCCTCCTCAATACCCATCACCCACCCCCCATCAGCCCTCAGTTTTTTCTCAGTTTTTAAGTGTCTCTTATGCTTTGGCTCTCTCCCTCTCTAACCTCTTTTTTTTTTTCTTTCTTCCTCTCCCCCATAGACTTCAGTTAAGTTTCTCAGGATCCACATAAGAGTGAAAACATATGGTATCTGTCTTTCTCTGTATGACTTATTTCACTTAACATAACACTCTCCAGTTCCATCCACGTTGCTACAAAGGGCCATATTTCATTCTTTCTCATTGCCACGTAATATTCCAATGTGTATGTAAACCACAATTTCTTTATCCATTCGTCAGTTGATGGACATTTAGGCTCTTTCCATAATTTGGCTATTGTTGAAAGTGTTGCTATAAACTTTGGGGTACAAGTGCCCCTATGCATCAGCACTCCTGTATCCCTTGGGTAAGTTCCTAGCAGTGCTATTGATGGGTCATAGGGTAGGTCTATTTTAAATTTTTTGGGGAACCTCCACACTGTTTTGCAGAGCGGCTGCACCAGTTTGCATTCCCACCAACAGTGCAAGAGGGTTCCCGTTTCTCCACATCCTCTCCAGCATCTATAGTCTCCTGATTTGTTCATTTTAGCCACTCTTACTGGCGTGAGGTGATAGCTGAGTGTGGTTTTGATTTGTATTTCCCTGATGAGGAGTGACATTGAGCATCTTTTCATGTGCCTGTTGGCCATCTGGATGTCTTCTTTAAAGAAGTGTCTATTCATGTTTTCTGCCCATTTCTTCACTGGATTATTTGTTTTTCGGGTGTGGAGTTCGGTGAGCTCTTTATGGATTTTGGATACTAGCCCTTTGTCTGATATGTCATTTGCAAATATCTTTTCCCATTCTGTCAGTTGCCTTTTAGTTTTGTTGATTGTTTCCTTTGCTGTGCAGAAGCTTTTTATCTTCATGAGGTCCCAGTAGTTCATTTTTGCTTTTAATTTCCTTGCCCTTGGGGATGTGTCAAGTAAGAAATTGCTGCGGCTGAGGTCAGAGAGGTTTTTTTTCCTGCTTTTTCCTCTAGGGTTTTAATGGTTTCCTGTCTCACATTCAGGTCCTTTATCCATTTTGAGTTTGTTTTTGTGAATGGTGTAAGAAAGTGATCTAATTTCATTCTTCTGCATGATGCTGTCCAGTTCTCCCAGCACCATTTGTTAAAGAAACTGTCTTTTTTCCATTGGATATTCTTTCCTGCTTTGTCAAAGCTCAGTTGCCCATACTTTTGTGGGTCTAATTCTGGGGTTTCTATTCTATTCCATTGGCCTATGTGTCTGTTTTTTTGTGCCAATACGATGCTGTCTTGATGATTACAGCTTTGTAGTAGAGGCTAAAGTCTGGGATTGTGATGCCTCCTGCTTTGGTCGTCTTCTTCAAAATTACTTTGGCTATTTGGGGCCTTTTGTGGTTCCATATGAATTTTAGGATTGCTTGTTCTAGCTTCGACAAGAATGCTGGTGCAGTTTTGATTGGGATTGCATTGAATGTGTAGATGGCTTTGGGTAGTATTGATATTTTGACAATATTTATTCTTCCAATCCATGAGCATGGAATGTTTTTCCATTTCTTTATATCTTCTTCAATTACCTTCATAAGTTTTCTATAGTTTTCAGCATACAGATCTTTTACATCTTTGGTTAGGTTTATTCCTAGGTATTTTATGCTTCTTGGGGCCATTGTGAATGGGATCAGTTTTTTTATTTGTCTTTCTGTTGCTTCATTAATAGTGTATAAGAATGCAACTGATTTCTGTACATTGATTTTGTATCATGCAACCTTGCTGAATTCATGTATCAGTTCTAGCAGACTTTTGGTGCAGTCTGTCAGGTTTTCCCATGTATAATATCATGTCATCTGCAAAAACTGAAAGCTTAACTTCATCTTTGCCAATTTTGATGCCTTTGATTTCCTTTTGTTGTCTGATTGCTGATGCTAGAACTTCCAACACTATGTTAAACAACAGCGGTGAGAGTGGACATCCCTGTCGTGTTCCTGATCTCAGGGAGAAAGCTCTCAGTTCTTCCCCATTGAGGATGATATTAGCTGTGGGCTTTTCATAAGTGGCTTTGATGATGTTTAAGTATGTTCCTTCTATCCCGACTTTCTCGAGGGTTTTTATTAAGAAAGGATGCTGTATTTTGTCAAATGCTTTTTCTGCATCGATTGACAGGATCATATGGTTCTTATCTTTTCTTTTATTAATGTGATATGTCACATTGATTTGTGAATGTTGAACCAGCCCTCCAGCCCAGGAATGAATCCCACTTGATCATAGTGTATAATTCTTTTTATATGTTGTTGAATTAGATTTGCTAGCATCTTATTGAGAATTTTTGCATCCATATTCATCAGGAATATTGGCCTGTAGTTCTCTTTTTGCTGGGTCTCTGTCTGGTTTAGGAATCAAAGTAATGCTGGCTTCATAGAGTGAGTCCGGAAGTTTTCCTTCCCTTTCTATCTTTTGGAATAGCTTGAGAAGGATAGGTATTATTTATGCTTTAAATGTCTGGTAGAATTCCCCAGGGAAGCCATCTGGTCCTGGACTCTTATTTGTTGGGAGATTTTTGGTAACTGATTCAATTTCTTCACTGGTTATGGGTCTGTTCAAGTTTTCTGTTTCTTCCTGTTTGAGTTTTGGAAGTTTGTGGGTGCTTAGGAATTTGTCCATTTCTTCCAGGTTGTCCAGTTTGTGGGCATATAATTTTTCATAGTATTCCCTGATAATTGCTTGTATTTCTGAGGGATTGGTTGTAATAATTCCATTTTTCATTCATGATTTTATCTATTTGGGTCATCTCCCTTTTCTTTTTGCGAAGCCTGGTTAGAGGTTTATCAATTTTGTTTATTTATTCAAAAAACCAACTCTTGGTTTCATTGATCTGCTCTACAGTTTTTTTAGATTCTATATTGTTTATTTCTGCTCTGATCTTTATTATTTCTCTTCTGTTGGGTTTGGGGTGTCTTTGCTGTTCTGCTTCTGTTTCCTTTAGGTGTGCTGTTAGATTTTGTATTTGGGATTTTTCTTGTTTCTTGAGATAGGCCTGGATTGTAGTGTATTTTCCTCCGAGGACTGCCTTTGCTGCATCCCAAAGCATTTGGATTGTTGTAGTTTCATTTTAATTTGTTTCCGTATATTTTTTAATTTCTTCTCTAATTGCCTGGTTGACCCATTCATTCTTTAGTAGGGTGTTCTTTAACCTCCATGCTTTTGGAGGTTTTCCAGACTTTTTCCTGTGGTTGATTTCAAGCTTCATAGCACTGTGGTCTGAAAGTATGCATGGTATGATCTCAATTCTTTTATACTTATGAAGGGCTGTTTTGTGACCCAGTATGTGATCTATCTTGGAGAATGTTCCATGTGTACTCGAGAAGAAAGTATATTCTGTTGCTTTTTGATGCAGAGTTCTAAATATATCTGTCAGGTCCATCTGATCCCATGTATCATTCAGGGCCCTTGTTTCTTTATTGATCCTGTGTCTGGATGATCTATCCTTTGTTGTAAGTGGAGTATTAAAGTCCCCTGCAATTACCACATTCTTATCAATAAGATTGCTTATGTTTGTGATTAATTGTTTTATATATTTGGGGGCTCCTGTATACGGCACAGAGACATTTATAATTGTTAGCTCTTCTTGATGGATAGACCCTGTAATTATTATATAATGCCCTTCTTCATATCTTGTTACAGCCTTTAATTTAAAGTCTAGTTTGTCTGATATAAGTATGGCTACTCCAGCTTTCTTTTGACTTCAATAGCATGATAAATAGTTCTCCATCCCCTCACTTTCAATCTGAAGGTGTCCTCAGGTCTAAAATAAGTCTCTTTTAGAAGCAAATAGATGGGTCTTGACTTTTTATCCATTCTGATTCCCTATGTCTTTTGGTTGGAACATTTAGTCCATTTACATTCAGTGTTATTATAGAAAGATATGGGTTTAGAGTCATTGTGATGTCTGTAGGTGTCATGCTTGTAGTGATGTCTCTGGTACTTTGTGGTCCTTGCAACATTTCACTCACAGAATCCCCCTTAGGGTCTCTTGTAGGGCTGGTTTAGCGGTGATGAATTCCTTCAGTTTTTGTTTGGTTGGGAAGACGTTTATCTCTCCTTCTATTCTGAATGACAGACTTGCTGGATAAAGGATTCTCGGCTGCATATTTTTTCTGTTCATCACATTGAAGATTTCCTGCCATTCCTTTCTGGCCTGCCAAGTTTCAGTAGAGAGATCTGCCACTAGACTTATTGGCCTCCCCTTATGTGTTAGAGCATGTTTATCCCTAGCTGCCTTCAGAATTTTCTCTTTATCCTTGTGTTTTGCCAGTTTCGCTATGATATATTGTGCAGAAGATTGATTCAAGTTATGTCTGAAGGGAGTTCTCTGTGCCTCTTGGATTTCAATGCCTTTTTCCCTCCCCAGATCAGGGAAGTTCTCAGCTATGATTTGTTGAAGTATACCTTCAGCCCCTTTCTGTCTCTCTTCCTCTTCTGGAATTCCTATGATACAGATATTGTTCCGTTTGATTGCATCACTTAGTTCTCTAATTCTCCCCTCATACTCCTGGATTTTTTTATCTCTCTTTTTCTCAGCTTCCTCTTTTTCCATAATTTTATCTTCTAATTCACCTATTCTCTCCTCTGCCTCTTCAATCTGAGCTGTGGTCGCCTCCATTTTATTTTGCACCTCATTTATAGCATTTTTTAGCTCCTCATGACTATTTCTTAGTCCCTTGATCTCTGTAGCAATAGATTCTCTGCTGTCCTCTATACTTTTTTCAAGTCCAGTGATTAATTTTATGACTATTATTCTAAATTCTTGTTCTGTTATATTGCTTAAATCGTTTTTGATCAATTCATTAGCTCTTGCTACTTCCTGGAGCTTCTTTTGAGGAGAATTCTTCCATTTTGTCATTTTGGATAGTCCCTGGAGTGGCGTGGAACTGCAGGGCACTTCCCCTGTGCTGTCTGGAGTAACTTGCATTGGTGGGCGGGGCCGCAGTCAGACCTGATGTCTGCCCCCAGCCCACTGCTGGGGCCACAGTCAGGCTGGTGTGTACCTTATCTCCCCCTTTCCCGGGGGCAGGACTCACTGTGGAGTGGTATGGCCCCTGTCTGGGCTACTTGCACACTGCCGGGCTTGTGGTGCTGCTTCGATGGAATCTGGCCAAGGGCATATTAGACAGGGTGGATCCACATGGTGCACAGAGGCGGTAGGGGCAGACTCAGCTCACTTTGCCTTCGGTGGTCCACTTCAGGAAGGGCCCTGTGGCATCGGGAGGGAGGCAGACTTGTTGGAGGGATGGATCCGCAGAAGCACAGCGTTGGGTGTTTGCGCGGTGCAAGCAAGTTCTGTGAAGGGAACTGGTTCCCTTTGGGATTTTGGCTGGGGGATGGGCGAGGGAGATGGCGCTGGCGAGCGCCTTTGTTCCCCGCCAAGCTGAGCTCTGTCCTCCGGAGGGTCAACAACTCTCCCTCCCGTTGTTCTCTAGCCTTCCCGCTCTCGGAGCAGAGCTGTTGACTTATAACATTCCAGATGTTAAGTCCCGCTGGCTGTCAGAGCTCACGCAGTCTGGCCCTTCCGCTTTTGCCAGTCAGACTCGGGGGCTCTGCCTTGCCGGGTGGGCTGGCTGCCCCTCCACCGCCCCGGCTCCCTCCCGCCAGTCCGTGTAGCGCGCACCGCCTCGCCACCCTTCCTACCCTCTTCCGTGGGCCTCTCGTCTGCGCTTGGCTCCAGAGAGTCCATTCTGCGTCTTCTAACGGTTTTCTGGGTTATTTAGGCAGATGTGGGTGGAATCTAAGTGGTCAGCAGGACGCAGTGAGCCCCGCGTCCTCCTACGCCACCATCTTCCTCCAAAATCCTAAGATTCTTCTTAAAGTTTATTTTTTGAGAGCAAAAGAAGGAGGGAACGAGTGGGGGAGGGGCAGAGAGAGAGAATTCCAAGCAGGCTCCGCACTGTCAGCGCAGAGCCCACCGCGGGGCTCGAAGTCACGAACTGAGAGATCGTGACCAGAGTTGAAATGAAGTCAGACACCTAACCGACTGCGCCACTCAGGCGCCCCTGCTAAGGATATTCTCTATCTTATTTTTAAGAGTTTTTGTTTTTAATTTAGAACTGGGTTGATTTTGTCAAATGTCTTCTTGGTGGTTGTGAGATGATCATACTGGTTTTTGCTTTTCTTTTTGTAACTGAGATATAGCTTATATATAGTGAAGCATAGATCTTAGGTGTTCAGTTCAATGTGTTTTGACAATTGTGTATACCCACGTAACCACCACCCCAAACAAGAAATGGAACATTTCTACCACCCTAGAAAATTCTAGGGGAAGTTCTGTGGGAAGCTGTTGATTTGTGTGGCTGAGCCTTTACCACCAGCTTTGTGCACGATCTTGATTTCCCTCTCACCGTGCTTTCACATCTCGATGGCCTGGAGCCACATGTGAGACCCCAGTAGGCTGTCCCCTGTCAAACAGTTTGTTCATCCTTCATCAACCACTCTGGTGGCAGGAAGGAGCTGCTTCTCTGCAGGGTAATTGGCCATGGGGAGGGGGAGATAAAGCTGCCTCTGAAGCGGGAGGAGGGCAATGGCAGGAGCTTCAAGCTTTTAGTGATCAGGCCTAAGAAGGCGGCTGTGGCCACACTGATTTTGGGCACCCGTCCCTGAAAGGTTAAGGTGGGGATGGGCGTGGAGAGCAGGTGTGTGCGTTGGGTGCAGGATCCCCCACTCTGCCCTAAGCATGGGATTTCATCTGCAGGCTCAAGTGTTGTGTGCTCATTCCTTGAGAAAGTCAGATGCCACCTTTTGGAACATTCTGTCCTGGAGCACCCCTTGCCTTTGGCTGGGTTGCTAGTTTGCACTACTACCTTGTCCTTTAAGAGGCTTGCTACCCTTAGGATATTCAAGGTCACTGCCTTCAGTGACCTTAAACTGAAGGTCACTGTCTAGTACCCTGCACCGGTCTGGTTGCATTCTTTATGTAGATTCCCTCTCTGCTGCCGTCGTTCATGGAATGATACCGGGTGTTATTTATTTGGCTTATCATATTGCAGTAAACTGGGGAAAATACAGACATACGTGTTTCTGTTCGTTTCTGTCAGCTTAATGTGGACATGTTAGATGTGTTTTCAGTGGCACGAAGCACAGGAAATAAGCCTAATGTTAGTGTTATGCTTTTGGTCGTCAGTATGTTGAGGTAAGTAATCTGAAGAAACATGATTTGGCATTCCCTGAATCAAAAGGCCAGGGACTCAACGTCTTGTGTCTGAATGTGATGTAGAATCTTCTATACATTTTTTTTTTTTTTTTTAGGGGAAGTTTTCTTGAGAAAAGCAAACGATCCCTCCTGGTTTGTGTTTGTTTGACATGAGCCACGTGAGCACTTTGGGCCTGGGCTATTTCTGGAGGTGCGCGTTTGGACACATGCAAGTGTGGGTGTCTGAGGCCACCGTGGTTCTTTGCTTGTGCAGAGCCTAGGGAAAGGAGGTCATCGAGGCACGCAAGGGGCCGTGTCCCAGACTCTAGCTAGAGAGCAGAGCAAAGCACCCAACACCAAGGGCAGCAGGCTTCCTCCTAGGGCTTTCTATGCAGACATCAAACCAGAGACTTGCTCGTTCTCCGTGCTGGGTGCCTACCCCACTCCAATCAGTTTAGGTTGCTATTTCCAGGAGCTGTGACACTTGGATTTTTTTTTTTCTCTTTTTTTAAACCCAAAGCTATTTAAAATCTGCATCCGAGTGCCAGCAGCTAAAGTTGAACTGCTCTCAGGACGCAGTCTGCGTCAGTTAGGCTAAAGACCGTGACTCCCAGGGTGCACCTGGGAGCCCAGGAGGTCGCCCTCTCCACCGCGCAACCCCCCCCCCCCGCCCCCCCCCCCCCCACCGCATTTGTGGCAAGGCCTGTGAGGCCAAATCCTGGAGGGGAGCCCCCCGTCCCTCCAGTCATCCTGTGTTCTCTCCACCAAGCTGTTTGGCCTGCAATCTGAGGAAACAACTGCCTTTTCATGTTTTATACATTTTATTCATACATTTCTCCAACTTTGAAATGACAAAAGCCCAATTCTATGGTTTCCCGTTACACAGCATCCTACAGGTATGTATATTCTACAAAGAATACTATGGAGTTTCTCTTCCTCCCCTGTCACACAAGAGATAACTGATTAGGGTTCCATCGACTTGTACTGTCACTGGCAGTGCACCAGCATTCGGCTTGTTCTGGCGACAGGGCAGAGGGATCAGGGCGGGAGGGTGTGTGCTAAGGCATGTGAATAGATACACACAGAGAGAAAGAAAAGCGGGACATTTACAAAGAATCCGAACCTTTCCGATCCCCTCACCTCCTGGGTGTTGAAGGACCCCTCCTGCACGAATGCTCTTGCTAAGGCTTCGCTGTACCCTGCAAATACTTACAACCGGAAATGGTGAAATATACAACAACTGTTAACATCGCTCTCTTTTTATCACCGAGACAATACTTCAAAACCTTTTATAAAAAGGCAGTTATACAGACAGAAAAAAGAACACGTTGGCAAAACTTGATGCAAAACAACCCCCAAACTAAGTTGGAAAGGGTGACACACCTGCACTGTAATTGAACAGGATGACGCTGTGGCCTCAGCACATGAGAGCTGCGTGGCCTTTGCATCAGTCACCCTGCTACCTGCACCCCCCTCCCCACCCCCCGCGCCGCCACACATCAGCCTGCACGGGCGTCATTCCAGGACACAGCTGAGACTGGAAGTTGGTTCCGCCAATTCTTAGTCTTTTCAAAATGAGAAAAACAAAAAAGGCGGGCCACTCACTATGGAGGAACGCCTATTTCTGCTCCTAGGCACAACTCCTTCTAAGAGGTTGCACTCATTCTGGGTCCCAAGATGGTGAATCCCAGGCGTCTCTCGGTGAGAATGCCGGCAGCCAAGTTCTGACTTTCTGAGCATGCACAGGTATGGAGTTGTGCTTAGGGCCAGAAATGAGGTCGCCCGTGTGGTGACAAATGTCTCTTTCCATTTGCTTTTGCTCAGTCCGTTTGCACAGGTTCAAGAGAGTTGATGGAGGGTCAGGTGAAAGGTGGTGGGCACTCTGGATTTTCTATGTCTCCGAAGAGCTAAGACTTGGAGGGGCCTGTGCTAGAGATGGTGTGGCCCCCTCAGTCTCCTCTCCCTGTGGGCTGGGGTCTGCCCACCTTCTGCGACTCAAGAGTGGCAGCGAAAGGAGCAGATAAAAGGGATGTGGATGGGTGAATATACCCCTCGTGGCCCTTTCTTCCCCTTCCTGGATGTGGGCCACAGCTGGACTTCACTCAGCCAGAAGACCAGAGACTTCCAATAACTCCAAGTTTAAGGCGAACCGATAAGTAAGCATGGGATAAGCCAATGGAACATCAAGTCTTATGGGGGCAGTCCTTTAACCAACGACATCAAATAGGAAAACCTTAATTCTAAAGGGGTGAGAAAAGGAAGAGTTCTACCAAATGAGATGATTCACGATTAAAGCTTGTAGCCCTCCTGCAAGCTGCCTCAAAGAAGCAAAATGTCTTTCTAAGAGGAGAATTAATTAGAGGCGCAGAACAAGAGAAAGGCGCTCGGGGACCTTTAGCCTATGACAGGCCATAATCAGCCTTAGCATCTTAAGCTCTTGTAGAGGATGGAATTAGGAAGCAGTGTTCAGTTCTGGAAAAGCAAACTCCTCCCCTGCCCCTCAACACACACACACACACACACACACACGCATGCGCACGTTTGATGACATGGGGGGGGGTGGCGTGTGGTGAGGACGGCAAGGGGCTTGTCGACTGCAAGTTGCCTTCCCTTTCCAAGGGGACCGTGCGGGAGGCATCACAGTTAAGAACTTAGTAATGAAAAAATCTTCTTGCTAGCAGTAGCAGTGTGTTCTCTTTGCCCCAAGAGACTGACCTGAAACAAAGAAAAGGACATCACATCGGTGGGAGACAAGAGACTTTGATTTGGGCGGGCCTGTCCTTAAGGGCGCAGTGTCTGCTCTGGGCATCTCCCTGTCCTGAGGGTGGCTCCTCAACTGACTAAACTTTTTCAAGGAATGAACTTGACTTCTCACTGAACAGGTGACTACGAGTGATTTGAAGACAAAAACTCTCCTCTGCAGTAATGACATCAAAACTTTCCCAAGATCACGGTGGTGTTGCATCCAGCCTCAAGTGGCTGGAGCCGGTGGTGTGACATTGAGCTGGACTTGGGGCAGAGGGGCCCTGCAACATATTTAGATGACCCGCCACCAACAGGACGGCCCCAGAAGAAAACCTTCTGAAGGCAAACAGCAGGAAGTAGGTCACCCATTTCTTTTCTTCTCTGAGCAAATATTTTAAACCATCTCATCTGACAGGAGATACACTTAATTGCATTTTAAAAAGCTACCAAATTATCTCTGCACTGGGAAACTTCCAGATGAATTGAGTGACATCTTCCTTTTTAGCATTGAAATTGTATAGGCTGTACATGCAGTAACTACCACCTTATTAAAAAAATCAGGAACTTCTCTTTCCTCGTGTTAAAAACACCCCCCCTTTTTTGCTGTGGGGGTGGGGTTGGGTGGGGTAGAGAACCCTCTGAAATATGGCTCAGTTGACCAGTGATAAGACTTAATAATTCTAATCATTTGCGCTGGCCTTTAAAAGGAACAAAACAAAATGATTTTGCTGATGGAATGGAAGCAGCGAAGCTTTTTAGTAATTTTCTCTGATTGCTTGGTGGATGATTGTAATGTAGCAGCGGCAGTTTTGTACGGAAATTACTGTGAGTTTAAGTGTTTTCTGCTAGGTCATAAAGACATTACTTTAGAGAAGGGCCTGTATTAGTGGAATGAACAGATGACCTCTCTGAGAAGTTCAGCCAGAACAAGTTCTGGGCGCAGGAACTTTGCCATCCACACAGTGGCAAGAACAGCGCCCGCCTTTGTGCCTCTCAGATGGGGAAGACAGGACCGGCGCTACAGCACTTTCTCAATTCCGGGGCCACAGACGTCTAGACTGGCATTGCTTTGCTCTTCTTCTGCTCGAGCCACCTCTATCAACGTGGCTTAAGATTGGCATCATCAGCATCTCTGGAGATTTGGCCTCAAAGGGCCAGAGGGGGTGTGGGCTTTTCTAGCTGAGGGAGGGGCTTCGCGTCCCCATGTGTTAGTTGTATTCTTCTTTGTGCTTCATTGGAAAAGAGGTAGAGCGGGCACTTTCACAGTGAGAAGAGCCCGGATTGTGGTCAGTACCATCACAGGAATGAATGACTGGCCTTGGTATCAGATTTAAATCAATCCTGACACAGCTCTAAACAGCTTTTGGGGTTTCCCTTCTCCATCCATGGTGTCTCTGGTTTGGCGGTTTGGTCGCCCTGCCGTGAGGCCTCAATAGAAGTTCATGCAACACCTTATAAGTTGCAAACTCATCCGGTCACTGACAAAGGACAACATCAGAGAGAAAAAAAAAATCATTGTTTAATAAGAGTTGTTGGGAGGGGAGGGTGACACCTTACAAGGAGAATACAAATGCCTCCTCTGTGTGGTCCTTCAAGAGGAGCCTTTTAGCTCACAACACAGCCTGCACATCCCGCCAAGGCACAAAGCGATGAGGTCATCTAACCGACAAGAAGCAAACAGGATGGTATTTTCGCAAGGATCGAAGGTTAACAGAACCACTTCACACCCTGACCCTCTAAGGAAGAATCTTCCGCTGACCTCTGGTCAAGAGTTGGAAAACCCCAGCCTGAATCTCCTGTACTGGAAGAATGTGACCTCATGGAAGGGCGATGAGATGGTTCATGTCTCTAAAGCAACAAGGGACAATGATTCTCCTGTGCCAAGGGATATAGCAAGAGGAAGGAGAAACCACAGACGGCCTCCGGTACGTGGGTGGCCCTCAGGCGCACTGCGCTCTGGGAGCCAGAGGCGGTCCGAGCTGTGCTCTGGCGGAGTATTTTGTTGTCCTGCCTGACAGTCACTCCTGGGCCTTCAGTGGTTCAATGAGCATCTAATGAATTACAAAATCTAAAAGATCATCAGCTTGTAAACCTCAACAAATCTGTAATGAAATGAAGGACCCAAAGGCATTTAATTATTGAACACATAAAAGGAAGTATATTTAAAAAAAAAATTGGTCAAACTGTCCTGTTATCATTTTAAAGGAATTTACAGGGCTGTTATAGATTATTCTTTTGGAATAATTCAGTTTATAGCAAATGCCTAAACTGGTTTCTTCATTGCACAGTATATTTTCTTAAAATGGGTGCTTTAAAACAATTACATACATATTAAAAATCCTCATTTCTCTGCTTAATTAAAATGTTAATACTCTCAGACAACACAGATCTGAAATGGTGAAACCAGCAATTCCCCCTCCCACCTTACAACAAATTAAATTGAGACAAAATTACAAACACATTTCACTACATGATTATTAATAAAAATCAGTTTCTTTTTTTTTTTTTTATAAAGTTGCCCGAAATGCAAGGGATGTGCATAGGTTTACAACTTAGTCATAATAGCATTTTATTCTTACTCCCCTGGGTGTGCCCCGTGAACGGAATGTACTTTGCTGTAGATTACAGATTGTTTTGTCCAACACAGACACACCGACAGCATAAACGCTCGCGACTGTCCACATGCATTAAGAGTCAAGACCCAACTTCAAATCTCTAAAAGGTTTACAGGGTGCTTCAAAGAGACAGTATCACATTATCTGGATGTTACATAAAGGACTTAAAAAAAAAAAAAGCTATTCTAAAAAAAAAAAAGAAAAAAGGCCTTTAGAAATTTATGACTGTTTTGTAATCACTAAGACTGATTATTTCAAATAAATAAAGGAAAGAAAGATATTCCAATTCATAAAATCAGACTCTAAAAAGAATGTAGTGTTCCACCCCCAGTCAAGGTAACAGAATCATTGTTTATTATTAAAATAGATTATAGAAAGCAGCATCTATTTTGTGCAGTTTTTAGGGGCCTTGGAAATAAAAAGCTATGATTTCCAAAAATATAACATTCCAAAGGATTGAATAATACATACATTTAAAGATACATTTTATTAAAGTTTAGGAGAACTGATTAAAAAAGATACTGTCTCTTTAAATGAGTGTGTAATTGTTTTCTCCTCCTATCTATTCGGACATGACAATAATTATAAATGGAGGTCACACTACAACTAGGTAGTCTCTAGGGACCATGACCTGCTGACACACGGCCGGTAACAAAGAGGCTTTTCCATGTATGAGGTGGCTCCTGGGTTCGCGGCAGGTCTCTTGGGAGAGGCCTAATAGACCCAGGAGACCGGGACCCACTGCGGGGCTGTGCACACGAGCTCCACGGCTTCCTCCAGATGTCTGATTGTCTCATCAATTTCATTGTTGATAATTGTGAGATCGAAGTAGTGTGCGTATGTTCTCTGTAAGATATCGGACTCCTTCTGCAGACGCTGAAGAGATTCATCCTAAATGGCGGTGGGATGGAGGTCGGGGTAGGGCGTGGGAGGAGGGAAAAAGCAAAGACAAGACAGAAGTCAGCTGGACTCTTTCTCTCTCCACGTTCCCGTTACTCCCAGTGTCACAAGCAGGCAAGGCTGGACCTCGATGTGCTGCATCGGGGCACGAGGCCAAGTCCGCTTTGTGACAGAGGAGGCAGTGGGCCCTGCGATGGCAGGGTCATGGAGGAGCGGCCTGTGGCCCGACTGCTCACCATGCAACGGGAGCTCCATGCCAAACCGGGGGATCAGAGAAACCAGACACTCTTCGGCAAACACAACGCCCCACCGGCCCGGCTGCTGCCATCTGCCCCAGCGGGAGCCAGTCTCCTGACCGACCGGCAGTGAGGGCTCCAGAGGTGAGGACAGAGCCCTGCATCCCCCTGCTTCCCTCTGTCCTCTGCTCGCACTTGTATGGGGCCCCAGAGCTCAGCTGCATCTGCACCAAGAAGCCACTGCCTCTGGCCAACAAATTAAGTTGCATTTTCCCCTCTTCTCCTTAGAGGTCCAACATGTTCCAGGAATTCAATTACGTATAATGGCCCTCGCTCAATAGCAGTGGATGCCAGAGGCAAAAGCTTTTTGGATGTTGCAAATAATGGATGAAATAAGGCCATTTCCCAGATACAACAGCAACTGGCATCTGATGAATCCCCTCAAACTGCTCTATGCTGGAAATGGCCAGACGTCACTGGTCAGAAGGACTCGTACCGCTCAGGGAAAAAACTCAAGGGAAAGCAGTGACTGAACTCTAGGGGGCTTTGCTGCAGGAAAGGACTTCCCCTCAACTCCTAGAGCTTGCTGCAGATCCCTTAAGGGCCACCAGAAAGTCTGCCTCTGGATCCTCACAGGGCGGATACCATTAGGTTGAACTTTCAATGGACAAATTCAAATCTGAGGCCAGAGAACTCTGTAAGTCAACTTTGCCCTGCCTCTCCCCCAACACGAGGGTAGGTAAGGAAGGTTATTGGGCTGAGTCTTACGTATGTGGAGATATAGTTAATACCTGTTTATGTGATTAGTATCTTTCCCCGACTGGAGCGTAAACTTGTCTGTGTGCCCGGTCATTGCTGTGCCCAGCATTTGGCACTGTGCCCCGCACACAGCAAGTGCTTACTTGGAAAAAAAGCACCTGGCTAATGTTGCCCATTATGGGGTTTGATGAGTGCAAACCTCTACTAGGTCCTACTATTCTACTAGGAAATGGAGGCCCATGATAACAGAGACCTCCAGAAACACTAAAGGATGCGGGAGCCATGGTGCCCAGAGCTGACTTAGGACCCCTCCTCTTCTCTGAGGCCCATCCATTATTTGTGAGAAACCCTTGCTGATGAGCCCCGGTCTGTGGGTGTGAGTCTCTGGGAAGGGGACCGAATGGGGTGTCACCGGATCCCATCATAGCACCATGGTGTGGGTGGACAGTTACGAGGCAAGCTAGGGACTCCAGCTTTTCTCTCAGGATGCTCTGAAAAGATTGTCGGATGTGGTCTGTTGTCGTCTACTGGGATTTCAAAGCAGGGCATGGTATGCTGGGCCGTGCAATGTTAACTATTACAGTGTAGATAAGACCTCAGTTCCTCACCACCTTCTAAGGTCCTATCAACAGGCTTTCCACTTGCACTTAGAGTATTTTCACTGTGGCTATACTTGACAATGAACAATGCAGAAGCCCCATTTTAGGAAACACTCATTCACCCAAAGACGGGAGTGCATCCTGCCAGCCTGGGAAGAGACCATTCCTCCCACGTCACTCTCTGGGCTAGGGGACTCCACTGAAAAACACCGTCCTGGGCCTCAGAGACCATGGGCAGACTTTAGGATTTACTCAGAAAGCTGGGTTGATGAAAACATTCAAGAAAATGTATGGCCGACGGCATCAATTTTTAAACGTAGCTCTCTTTACAGAAAAAGAAAGCTTCCTCTTAAGGACCTTACAGGCTGAAGCTATATTTGTCGGTTTATTCCTCTACAGCACTTGTCTGCGGGCTTGCCTTCCGCATGAGCAGGGTTTAACTCAGTGAAGACAAAATGCCTCTATTCTACCAGCAGAAGCCAGGATTTATGGGAAGGAAAGGTCTATGTTCTACATCTAGGAAAGGAAACAAGGTTGGATTTCATCACCTCCTAGCTGGTACTTACGGGCAATTTTCTGCACCATTTTGGCAGCTATGGAAAATTAGTAAAAGGGCAGGAAAACAGGCAAAAACAAAAAACAAAGCAAAGATGACAATCCAAGAAAAATACATGGCAACCAAAGGATAAGCGCTAAGCACAACGTGGGGTTTCACACAGGCCAGGGTGTTAACGGAGATGGGAAAGGTGGATTTACAAAGGGATACGCCACTTGCAAACAACAGGACAAAAACTAATGGCCGGAAGTATGAGTAACATAGAAATGTAAAGATTTAGCCTTCCTCAGAGGCCTGCAACATGAACACTTCCAAGCCTGACTGTAGTGTTCTGGGCTCTGGTGGGTTTACGCCAGTGGTTAACTGAGCAGAGCCAAGAGCCCTCTGGTGGTTTCTCGACCCAGCAGAAGCAATGGAGGACTCTGTGCACGAGACTCCTCGTAAGAGTGGCCCTGCAGCAGATCAGCACGGATGCACTTACCAGACACTCCGTAACTACCCTCTGATCTGCCCAGCCACAGAAGGCCTCTGGGTCAGCTGGGTACTAGATGGTGATGCCAACTCTTGAAGGCACTATCTCTGCGGCAGCTGCTGGCTTGATTTAGCCTGACAGGGGACAGAGCTCATGTCCAGGTTTGGTGGTCTCCAGGGACCTGCATGGGCTCCGCTCCAGAGGCTGCCTGAGGGAACTCGGGCAGCTGGGCCAGGGTCATGGGTTCCTTATAGCGCTCTTCTGGCAAAGCAATCACTGGCCTAGAGCTGGGCCTGTGGCCTGCCACTGTCTTAGCCCAGCGCCCATTAGGGGTGGAGAGGGCCACAGTGGCTCGGCAAGCTTCCACGCCTTCGTTTCCTTGTCTTACTGATGTGGGGCTTTGGTCTTGCACACAACACACACATGGATCCTAATGGCGGGTAAAAACGGAGCGGCCCTTACCTCATTTAAACCTGGAGTGATAGTCGGTGCGGCAATAAAAACAACAAAAGGAGCAAACTCTGCAGTCCTCAGGACCTTCAGTGCCTGTGTACAAAGCAAAAACTGGAACTTAGAAATCATGAGTGCAGCATTTAATGGAGTCCGTAAGAAATCACACAACGGAAAAAACCCTTGATTCAAAGTTTTGGCAAGGGATTATTGAATTTACCAGCTTTATAAGTAACTTCTGTTACTCCTTTTCTTCCAAAGGATGGACCACAGCCATCAGCAAATAAAAGGTGACAAACCGGACATTTTAAAAACTGAATCTCATGAATCAATAGGACTGACTTTTCTTCAGCCACACAACTGATAATGTTGGTTAAGGTTCATTTAAACCTGGCTATTAGCTGTAACCTTTTTAGTTGACAGGAAATGTGTTTTGGGCTAGGCTTGGATCATTGTGCGGGCTCTGCCACTGAGCTACAGCCCACTTCACCCCATTTTAACCTTCGAACTGCTAACAAGGCTAGTGGGTCCCTGCCACTGTCACTGTGAAGCCGTGTTCACACTTACGGGGCCTTCTGAGTCGCCCTGATGCCAGGCCCCGTGGGACTCACGGGGGAAGAGAGACCTTGTCTGGGGCTGGAGTCTGGAGACACTAAATGAGCTCTGTGGCTGCGGGTAATTGGAGGCCCACAGGAAAACGCTGTGTTGGAGGGAGAGGGGCCCCTGAGGCTGATGCAGTTCCCTTCAGAGGCATAAAACACGTTGAACGGTGCAGCCACCAGTTTGCACAGACACAGTGCCAAGCTGGCATCCCATGCCCTAGGAGTCGTTTCTGGTAAGGGAGTGCTTGTCAGCTCCTCTCGGGGGGGGGGGGGGGGGAACGTGACCCTGCAATGGGCTATGGATTCCCCTGCATGGGACAAAAACTCCAGCATACGTGGGTACACAATTCACAAGTGTCTGGTGTGTCATTAATTTGCACTGCAGCGAATAGTATCTTGCTGTCCTTCATCTGAGCATTTAACATGCGTGTTCTGCTACCTGCGTATCTGGCTTTCTAAATGGCCTTTCAGTGGTTTGCTTTGCTCTGTTCCTACTCCTCCCTCTTTTGCCTGGTTCACGGTGGTAGCAACGAGACTGGTCACTCTGCCCCTGTACTAAAAGCCTGCTACTAGAATGATCGATCCTTCTGGCAAGGCAAATCCCATCATATTGCTCCTCTACTCCAAACCCTTCCACAGCTCCATCTTGGCCTTGGGATAAAATGTACACTCCTTAGCATGAATGCTGAATCCCTCTGTCCTGAGCTGGCCCATGCTTATCTCAGTCTCTCTCTACACCTCTCTGCTGCTTCCCCCTCTTCCAACTGGCCTTGTTGAACCACTTCCAGTTCCAGAAAGGGCCACTCTGCCTTCCCAGCTTTGTCTTACTACTCCCTCTGCCTGGATGCTCCGTCCCCATTCTCCCTTTGGCATGGCTGAATGATCCGTGAGCACCTGGCTCTGGTGTTCTTTTGTCTGCAAAGTCCTCTGTGGGCTCTGAGCCAGGCCGTGCCCCCCCCCCCCCCCCCCCCGACCATGGGACCCAGGATGCCGCACACCAAGTACCCAGATACCAGAGGGTGAGCTTACGGGCAGGGGCGATGTCTTGTTCAGTCATCTCCCTTGTGCCCTGTATGGCAGCCGGCATAAACTGTGTTTATGGTAAAATGAAAATGGAAAAGCAGCACACAGGATTGGCAGAAAATGTTTGACCAGTGGGCACTGTGCTTGGTGGCTGAAGGGAACCTCTTGGCCTCTGACCATACGGAGCCGTGAGAGACCAACAGGGATGACAAAGGTTTAGTGCAAGGTTCACTTTCACTGGGATTGGGTTTCTGAATCCCAGCCACACGGGATCTCCTTGTGGGTTAAGGGGGCCCAGCACATTGTTTCAGCCGTCATATCAAAGTGCTTCAGTTGTGGACATCACATTCCCCTCAGGAGAAAGCTCCTTGGGCCTGCCTATGCTCCCTTTTGACAGAGGTAATTGGCAATTTCTTTGCCAACCCTTTTGTGATTGAGAGTTCTGTTAAGGAATAAATATCATGGAAAAGTCCATATATAGCTCAATTGAGCTAAACAGGGATCTTCCTTTGGAAATCTCTTGTGAATATAATTTTGGGCCTCTTTTTCTGTCCTTCCTGTGCTCATAAATCAGGAGGCTCAGGGTCAGTTGAGACAGAAGGTTTCCTCGTCCACCCACAGCCAGCCTCTAGGCAACTGAGATGGGGAGATATCCCAGTTCACGGTTCCTACCCTTGCTTCCATCCCTGAAGTGACTCCACGCACAGAGGGAGCCTAGATGCCGAATGGAACCCACTGGTGAAGTTGAGAATGACACCTCAGGTGTGAAACGGCCTTTTTTCTGCTCAGTAACCCCAGCCTGAAAGCCACCCAATTCTCTGAAATTTTAAGTGCCAGCCTGCGATTGTTTTTGCAACCCCAGAAAACACACTCCTGGGCAACCATAAGCAACCCGCAGATTACCCTTCTCTGTGCAGCATGCACACCCTTCACCTTTATCCATCCGGACACGAAGATCATTCCGCACTTACTATGTGCTGCCCAGTGCTCTCGTGTTCACGAATCAGGTTATATTCCCTTAGCAGCTAATTCCAAGGAAAGAACTGGCATCCTTCTAGCAGATAAGGATGATGTGATCCACGACATTCCCCTTTTTGTCCTGCTCGCCAGGACGTTCAGAGCCAAACTGCAGGCTGATCAGAGTAAATACAGTGGCCTTTTCATGGCTTTGATTTTCGATTTCGATACTAGGTTACTTTCTCTTCTTTTCCTATGTCATTATATTTTCTTTAAAAAAAATTTTTTTTTCAACGTTTATTTATTTTGGGGACAGAGAGAGACAGAGCATGAACGGGGGAGGGGCAGAGAGACAGAGGGAGACACAGAATCGGAAACAGGCTCCAGGCTCTGAGCCATCAGCCCAGAGCCCGACGCGGGGCTTGAACTCACAGACCACGAGATCGTGACCTGGCTGAAGTCGGACGCTTAACCGACTGCGCCACCCAGGCGCCCCACATTTTCAAAAATGAAAAGACCCTCTCAAATCCTGACTGAGATTTTCTTGTCCAGTAGCCCTCATGTCTTCACCACAGTCACCACACATTTCCTCAGGTGTCCCCAACTGCTCGACTTACAGGCTTAAGTGCGTGCCTTTTTTGGTGTGTGCGCGTAGTCTCTGCTTGCCTGGGGTTTAGGGTCACTTCAGGGACAGTAAATGGAACGGCTTCACAAAGATTCCCTCCCCTCAGGCTGTTAACAGGGGACTTCAAGAGGTCTCTTAAACCCTCTTCCTTCTGACTGAAGACGAGACACAAGTTTGTCAGTATTTACAGGCAAATATTTCTTTCTGAATCCCGGAGAGGTGGGGGAGTCTAGAAAGGTCACTGAAAATATGCTGGATTTAAACAGCCAAAGCAACATTAGGTTTAACATTTAAAGTTAAGTCTTTAGTTCTCTTCTGTGGAGACATGAATTGATTTTATGGCTCATATATGGCCAACAGTTGATCCCAGGTTACCACCCATAAGGAGTGAAAACGTATTTGATCAAGTCCCTAAGACGCAGATAGCTTTAAGACGTATCTGCTTTGCAAACTTAGAAAGTGTATAGGGGCAAGTGTCTGAGTCATTCTACACAAAAATATAAGGGTTTAAAGAAAAGCACTATGACCCCAGAGATAATCTTTCACAAAACGGCCCCTAGTTCAGAACCTGGCTCTTGTTTTTAAGTACAGATTCCTAACAAGACCGCGGCTACCCCTTGTTGACAACCTTTCCCTCTACGGGCAAAAGCCAAACCACAAGTATTCTGCTACCATTAACTTGTTAAGGCAGCAAATGCATAAACCGGAGTAAAATTAAAATATAAAATCTAAAACCATCTCAGTAGGTTTTGATGACACGCTGGTGCTATCACAGTTGTAGCTTTAGGGACATAGGTTATTTTCTGGGCCATAGCTTCATTTAAAAACATTTTTTAAAAAATGTTTATTTTGGAGAGAATGTGTGTATGAGTAGGGGAGGGGCAGAGAGAGAGGGAAACACAGAATCTGGAACAGGCTCCAGGCTCCGAGCTGTTAGCACAGAGCCTGATGTGGTGCTCAAACTCATGAACCGTGAGGTCATGACCTGAGCCGAAGTTGGACGCTTAACCGACCGAGGCACCGAGGTGCCCCTCCATAGCTTCATGTCCGTGAGAAAGAAGTTCTATGGTTTTTCCTCAGGTTTGACTGCCTTATTGATTTTTCTAAACATTAAAAAAAAAAAAAAGATTTAAATCCTAGGACTATATATAAGATAGACCAGCTTCAGGATTCCCAGGGTCACCTCTTCCAGGATGGAACAGTGGAAGGAGGCGGGGGCTGGCTGTAAGAAAACCGAAGCCCCAACCAACACTGTCCAAAGCTGAAACCTCACTCTCACTCGAGCTACACCTTGGTTCTTCATCTGCAAAGGAGGACACGGATACCTCTGTCTCGGGGTTCCAAGGATTAAGGAAAGAGTACTCGTGCTTGCAAAATACACAGCACTGTAGGAACACACCTTTTCTTCTCATTTTAAAAGAAGCAGGTTGCTAGTTTGCTTCTAGGGTAATCTTAACTGTGGCCCTCTAGGTTTGAAGCTGGACTACAACGTCTTCACATATTAGACATGTGTTCAATTGGGCCTAAGCTGTCTAAAATAATTTAAGAGAGAGGCGCCTGGGTGGTTGAGCTGGTTAAGTGTCCGACTTTGGCTCAGGTCACGATCTTGAGGTTCATGTCTGGCTCCATGCTGACAGCTCAGAGCCTGGAGCCTGCTTTGGATTCTGTGTCTCCCTCTCTCTACCTCCCGTGTTCATGCTCTGTCTCTCAAAAATAAACCTTAAAAAATTTTTGAAAAAATAAATAAGCTAAGAGAGCATGAAATAATAGACCCAAATGCAATAAGCCGAACACCAGTGTTAGGTGGTCTATGGTCCACAAGTCAGCAGTGGCAGGTGTGAGCCACATGGCATTTCTGCTGTTGGGGAATTTTTGATGTAGACCGAGGCACTCATTTCATCCTCACCAGCTTCTTATTTGTATTCTTAGCTCCCAAGATGATGCTTGGAAGACAAGAAGTGCTTCATACAAACTGGAAGCATCCAGCTGTCCGTGAGATCTAATAGTGGGGGATCACACAGGCTGGGCGGGAAAGGGTGAGGAGAAAGGCATTCTAAGGTCAGAGCCTCCTGGAGCCGGTTGTCCTGAAGGCAGGGTGCCAGCGTTGCCCATCCCGGGGAGAGAGTGGGCCAAAGGCAGGGAAGCCCAAGGGAGGAGCCCTGGGGGTGCAGAGCCCGTGGGCCTCTGTGGCTATGCCACTGAGTGCAAAGTCCGCGTGGGAGCAGGACCGGGCTCCAGTCCAGGTCAGCCCCGGGTGGTCCGAGGTAGGTGAGCCGGGACCAGCATGGTTGACCAGACCAACTGAGAGGAGCGGCGCCTGGCCGATCGATACCCATTCCCAGCCTTGGGGCTGGGTGGCCGAGAGACACAGGAATGCATGAGCTCATCCAGCAGTCAGGGGAGCAGGGAGAGAGCAGGGGTGTGGGGCGCTCTGGTGCCCATGCCGCTTGTACAAACGGCTGCTGCGGATGTCCTGATGAGGCCGTGAGGGCTCCCACTCAGCGTGTGACCTGGCGAGGGCACAGGGAGAGTTGGGTGCCAGGGGCAGAGTGGCATGGCAGCCGCTGAGGCAGAAAGCCCTCGAAAGTGGACTTAGGTCAGGGAGAGGGGTCTGAAGAGCCCTGCAGTCAGCATACTGCTAGAGACCTTACTACCAGCAGAAAATGACATTCAGGCGAAGACCAGTGTGGGACCCAAGGACGGGATGCCGAAGACCACGACCAGGATGGAGACTGCCTCTAGCCACCCCCCACCAGAAGACTTTGCCAAGCCCTGGTAAGGAGGGCTTTGTAGGTAAGGAGAGATCAAGCTGTGTTCCACATGACATGTTTAGTTCTCTACAGGTCCGAGCTCACTGTCAAGTGCACCATACAGTGTTCACCGTGCTGCCTTCCTCCCCAGCCCCTTAAGCAGATTCTGAGTTCAAGAACCCCATCAGCTTCTGTGAAATGGAAACTGGTGTAGCCACTGGCCACGATGTTATGGTCTTGGGTCATATAGACGCTGCTGCCAGCTACTGTCCTCCCTTTGGGCATGGCTAGGGGACCAAGTTTCATATGGTGGCCCTTGAACAGGGGCCATCCCTGCCTGGGATAGCCAGGTAAGCCTGGTGAAGTAGAGCCTGCCTGAGGGGAGCTGGTCTACCGTGTTGGCAGGTGGTATATGGATTGCTAAATATAAGTGATAGGGATTTGGCACACAGGTCAGCCTTAGAAAGGGAAGGCCCAGGACTCACACGGGGACCCACAGGCTTCTCCTGGAACTTGCCCCAATGTCTCCAACACCCTTCCTACTGGACTTGAAGTCCTGCTTCTGCTTGCTTTGTCCTCAGAGATGAAAAAATAGCTTGTCAGCGTGTGTGTGTGTGTGTGTGTGTGTGTGTGTGTGTGAGAGAGAGAGAGAGAGAGAGAGAGAGAGAGAAGCTTAGGGCTTCTCTACAGATTATCCAGTCATTCCTGTGTCTGGCTCCAAGTCCCTCCAAGCTCTCCATATCCCTCCTAGTTCTAGCCCGGGGTTGGGCATCATCTTCAGTAAAGAGACGGTGGAGGCTGAGAGCCACCATGGGTCTCCCTCCCTGCCCCATCTGGCACTCCCTGGGCTCACTCCTGCTTGCTTTCCTAAAGCCAGTGCTGTGTTTCAGACCCCGACCCAGGCCCCAGGATCAGAGTTCATTGATGGTGATGAACAGAAGACGCCGGGAGAGGCTCTGACAGTCCCGTGTGAGCTGTACCGAGAGAGAAAAGGGGGCTGTTGTGATCACAAAGTGCCCAAGTCTCATCCTGAGGTCAGATTATTGTAGGATTTCTGGCAGCACAGACCCAATCAGGTACTTTCATTGAGCTTCTGAGTATAATGAATCTCGTAAGAGTATACTGTTGCTCCTTAAATACACGGTGTGTGCACCGAGCTCAATGATCAGTTTGCATTCTAGACTGTCAACCCACGATGCCTGCATTACGATACTTTCCTGTAGTTATTATGTGACCCACGCTGTTCTGATGGCGCTTTTGATTTCAGAACCTGAGCTTAGCATGCAGGCAGGTGGATGGGGGCAGCATGTGGCTGGGTGTTACCTGAGGCTCCACGTCCAGTATTGCAATCAGGCCCTGCTCATGGATCTTCCGGATGGTCTCCAGTTTTGTCCCATACATCGCATCCTCATGGCTGCCATACTCCAAGTACTCGTTATTAGAGATGTCTTGCATCATTTGGTCATGAGATACAAAGTAATAATTCTTTCCATTTTCTTCATCTTTCTTTGGAGGTCTGGTTGTATCTGCAAAGAAAGTCACATATCAAGAGAGGCTCAAAAGGCTGAGCTCATGATCTGATGCTCCCAATGGACCTACCCAAGCCCAAAATCTTGAGAGCTGTGGATTTTTCCAGTATAGGTCTCATGCCACGTTCCCACCCCCAGTAGCTTTGTAGAACTAAATTCTCAGCACCATGTTTATCTGTGTGACATCGGACCACAAAAACTGGTTAGTTGTTTGGTCTGGTGAATCCTTCAGTGTTTAGATGAGATTTATTTTATCTCTTCATGGGTCTCTACAGGACAAAGACACTGACCCAAGATGAACATAACTTACTGTATGCCTTAATGCAGTTACTTCTTAAGCAGAAGGAAAAAAGAAGAGTTAAAAAAAAAATGGAAAACCACATATGGTTATTTAAATTTAAATAAATTAAAATTAAAATGTCAGTTCCTCAGTCTCGCTAGCCACATTTCAGGGGTTCAGTAGCCACATGTGGCTCATGGTTACTATAATGGACACTACAGATATTGAAAATTGTCACTATCAGAGAAAAGTTCCATTGGATAGTGCTGGTCTATGGCAGCTTGCAAAAGAGAATGTTAGAATACAGCAAAAGGTGTACTACATTTGAGAATCCAATGACCTTGGCCAGATGTGGCCATAATAGTAAAGACCTACACCATGAGTTGGCAAACTATGGCCTATGAGTCAAATATGGCCTGCTTTTATAAATAAAGTTTTATTGGAAAACATCCATGCCCATTTGTTTACATATTGTCTATGGCTACTTTCATGTGGTAATGGCAGAGATGAGTAGTTGTGACAGAGACCATGTGGCCATCCATGCCTCAAATATTTACTATCTAGTCCTTTATAGAAAAGGTTTGCTGACCCGTGGCCCAAGAGAACATGTACTAAAATATTGGCCGGTAAGTCCTAGTTCTGTGGGAGACTGACAGGACCAGTGTTCTGCAAAACACAATTTAGAAAATGTCTTTCTAGACACGCCAGGAACACTGGTTTAAATCTTCCTTCCTCCCACTTTTTTCCTTTCTTCTCTCCTTCTCTTTTTTTCTTTCCTTCCTCCCTCCCTCTCCCCTTCCCCTTCCCTTTCTTTCAGTTTCCATCATTGGACAAGGACAAACTTTATGCTCCCCTTTGCTGTGTGCATGGGTCCAAACCCATGGGGAACTGCCCCTCTCTCCTACCCCAACTGGATGGACTATTAGAACTTTCAAGTGCTCATGGATGTTCCAATGTAGATGTTTTAAAGAACTCTTTCTCCAGGCACATAAAAGCTGAAGAGATGGCATCATGTGTTGATGCTGTACGATGCTTAGTCATCTCGGTAGGCAAACATATGCTATATATGCATCTGGGGTCAAATATTTGAGAGAGGGACCTCATGACTCACATGACTGAGGTTATCAATGTATGCTTCAAAACCAAGCTAGTTAACTGGCCGTTTAATAACATGGACGTTCAATTGTTATGTGACCAAGAAGAAACTAAATGTTAGTTAAGCTTGCTATACTTCTGATCCAGACATAAGGAGAATTAAACGAATACTTCAAAGCGTTTTACTAGAAAATCCCAGAGGTACCAAGTGAAATGGTGTTTGATGAATTTCCTTTTTTGTGTAAATCAGACAGGGTTCTGGAAGGAGGGTGTGGTCTTATGAAGCCCCACAGCTCTCTGGGGCATAGAGAAAACCGTAAGTGGTGTTGACCTGGCTTCAGGAAGGCAACAGAAGACCCTACTGGGAAGAGCCAATCTTCCCATTTTCTCTTTTTGGTCTTATAACTCATTCCCCTTTAGTCCTTCCCACCTCGAACAAAACTGTATCTTCCAGAAAGCTTCTGGGATTCAAACTATAAACTCTGGTACAACAGTACTGAAAACAGTGATAGCAGTAACATGATTGCTCTTTATCCAGTATTTGCTAGTGCTTCCTAATCTCAAATATTCTTTACATTCCTGGAATTACTTCATCTTACAGTTGAGGACACAGGGCAAGAAGTTAAGGGTGAGATAGAGAAAATAAAGGGAATAAAAATATTACAGATTTAAAATTCTTTATAAGAACCACCCGATGGTATACTGGCTTTTCAAAGTGATGAAAGTCAATAACTTAGGTACGTTTCAGGAGAATATCGTTCTATCAAAGAACACTGTGCTATCAGATCTATTTTTCCGAAGAAGAATTCATCTGAGTCATGTCCCAGCCATACTGCTGGGAAAATCAGGTCACAAATAGAGTGGATGAGCCCAATTTTGTTAAAAACAACGACAAGCAAATCACACGCTGCCTACGTTTGTCCTGAGAGAAGCTTGTGGGAGTCTACAATAGAATGTTTACGGTGCCACTACTGGGCAAATGTGGTCAGGATTACTGTTAATTCATTTTCTTCTTTGTTCTGCTTTGGATCTTCCAGATTTCCCCTAACGAGTAGTTACAGCTTATATGATAGAAAAAAATACGTTAACTACAACGTTTAAAAAGTACTGGGACTAGTATACTTAAAAGAGAGTGAGACATAGCTTACGCGGAATAGGGTATGCAAACCGGTCTGGGTGCTTTGTGATGAGAGTGTTTTTTATGTGTCTTCTCCCAACACCGTGCGCACCTATGTCATTTTAAAAGAAAGAAGGTGAAATTGACAATTGTTAGTAACATTTGCAAAATGTGTTCAAGATGACATTAACAAAGTTACTTATACAATCAAACTTACCTAATAAGACTAGTGTTTTCCTTTTGAATGCTGGCAGTTTTACTACTTCTTCATATGTAACGAGATCTAATTGATCGAACACTACAATACAAAGATTTAGAAGAAAGGTAAATCTACAGGAGTATTTCATGTACATCAATTATGATTTTATTGGCAGAACTAAAGTTATAGTAAAACTGTCTTAAAAAAATAGAAGGCCAACTTATGGTCTGAGCTTTCGTGTAATTTTAGTCCTATAACCTTTTGGGAGAAAATTTCATTTTTAAGCCCATGAAAATGCACTTTAGAACCAGGGGCATCCAAAGATACGCTGAGCACATGCATAAAAGTCCAATTCTAAGAGATACTGCATATCTTGTCATGCAGTATCCAACAAGTCATACAAATTCATTCAAAACCACATGCTGTTCATATTTTTGCAATTCTAAGAAATTAGCATTACTAAAAAGAAAATGTCTGCAGACATTGACCAACATGAATATAGCATGAATGCAATTAAAGTTAACCAAGAAGGAGGCCACTAGATTATTTCTAGGGATGGATGAGAGATGCATGGACAGCTGGTCTTTTAACTTCATGGTTCTTTCTTTCAGCGGAGGTGCTGAAGGTAGCATGCTAGATTCTTTCAAAGTCAAGTTCTGAAACTATGATTTCACAAGCTTTTGAAATGAGCATCTCACAAGTTTTACTGTAACCCAGCTCTCCATTCGATGGAGAGTCTTGGGTATATAAGTAGGGAAACATGCTTCCCTGGGTCCCAAACTTTGTCAGCCCATGTGTGGTCAGTCAGGATGGACGAGATGCAAAGAAGCGTGAAGCAGAGTCTGAGCTGGGAAACCTTTGCAAAAGGGGAGTTCTCGAATCATTACAGACTGAGAATAAATACTTAAAAAAACTATTTTTTGGAAACCTGCCTCTTAACAGAACTGTTACCAAAACTTTCCCAAGAGGACTATTCCTGTTGAAGTTCAAGGTAGTCTGGTTCTCACACACATTTGAAAATTCTCACATGAAGGCTAAAATCATGAGTCTGTGTTTCCTATAATGGATTTCTGTATGGTGATATCGCAGTGTTGTCAGGCACACACTGAAATTTCTTTTTCAAATAATATTGAATAAGCTCTAGGTTTCAGAGGGTTTGAAATACAATCAATAAAATTGATGCCTTGGTTTAATAAAGGGATCTGGGATGCTTCAATCACTAAGAGAAGCTTCTGCTCCCTGAAACAATATGGCCAAATGCTTTTGGCTCTCAGCTCAGTCCTTAACATCTGTGATCTTCCCAGTAGCAAAGAACTTTAAAATGCAAAATAGGATACTCTGGAATGCAACAGATCAGAAACAAACGAACAAAAGTATCATTCCCAAACTACTAAAAAAAAAGAAAGAAAGAAAGAAAGAAAGAAAGAAAGAAAAGAAAAGAAATACAATGTGTTAAAATAAGGGTTAGTGCATGTTAATGGGTATCTGTGCATTTGTTTGCTTTTGATAGCTTGATTCCATAAAGGTTGACTCAAAAGTCTTTAATTCAGCTAAACACCAAGAAGTGCTTTCTGTGTCTAGAATGGCAGACTCCCCAAATGAAAACAAACACGAGGTTCTGTGCGTGCTGGAGCTGGCTAGTCATGCTTCAGTGGTGACGGAGTGTCAGAGTTGCAAAAATAAAAGCAGGAGTGCTTACGGCATTGCTTTTTATACCCACTGCCCTCGGAGTGATGTTTCCATCAAGAAAAAGGATGCTTATGAAAGAGGTACATCAACAAGCGGATATATATTTTAATACCGAAAAATAATCAAGCATCTCATGAAAGGGCAAGATGATGATGGCACAGGCTTTCTAAATGGTATCTGCATCCCTTTCCTTCCACAGAGCCCTAAATCCTACCCACTTAAGACTGGTCAATTTTTAAGAAACACGTAAGAATGAGTTAGATATGAACAATCGACAGCACAAACAAATGAACAGGTATGTTACACGTCAATATCTTAACCATACGTGAGTATCATGAAAAGGTTACTCTGGTCGAAATGAAATCACCACATGGTCATAGGATTGAGAAACAATAAAAGAGAATATTTAAAAATAAGACATACAAAGAATATAAGGAGAACAGTTAAAGACTGAACTTTTAAAAAGTTTTATGTTGTTTGCAGATTAAAAAAAAAAGGGACTTAATGAAAGGAAACCGTCAAAAACAAAGAGGCATAGTCACTCAACAGGTTACTTACATGCACAGAGGCCATTGGGAGTAAGACAGCATGAAAAATGTACAGGGGTCATTGAAATATGGCTTTTAATATATTAGTAAAATAAAAGTATAATATGCACAAAAGAAACTTTACCATGCAATATTCTAAACACGAGGCAAATAAATCACATTAAGAAACAAACTCATTTTAATAAAAATTCAACAATATCCTTATATAAAAGCCAGTGGGTTTTATATATGCATGGAAATCTTGTCTAGGAATAGGTACATGTTCTTTGGGGAGTGTACATGTGGAAGCCTTTTGCTCTTCATTTTGTACCTCCCTGTACTGTTTTTGCAATTTCTCATCACAGGTGCCTATTATTTTTATTAAAAAAAACCTCAACAGGGCAGTGAGATGATGGGCCACTTTTTGTTGTCTTAAGAGTTCTCCGTATCCAAGAGAAAATGTCATAGTTTTAAAAACTGTTCAACTACTAATTTGTGGTCTGAGGCAAAATTTAAACACACCTATGAATGGTATTGTAGGAACCCTCTGGGTTCATGTGTACATATGTAAATAGCGTATCTGAGGATATTGAAATACCATTGCTTAGGGCTCTAATAGTTAAAAAACAACAACAACAGTAGCAACGAATTAATAAGGACTTTTTTCCCCTCACGTTTACATTAGTAACTTGATCTTTAAACTGATTTTGGAAGTCCTAGGGCTGAGGAATCTCAGTGCCTCAAGAGTATACTTCTAGCAGGCTGACAATGCTTTTTGCATCAAATTTATGTGGCTAAAAATCTTTTATGCATTGCAGAAAATGTTATTTGCTGTAAATACTACACACACTATAATCAAATCTATTCCCAAGGCTTCAGAAATACTGTCTGAGGGGCGCCTGGGTGGCGCAGTCGGTTAAGCGTCCGACTTCAGCCAGGTCACGATCTCGCGGTCCGTGAGTTCGAGCCCCGCGTCAGGCTCTGGGCTGATGGCTCAGAGCCTGGAGCCTGTTTCCGATTCTGTGTCTCCCTCTCTCTCTGCCCCTCCCCCGTTCATGCTCTGTCTCTCTCTGTCCCAAAAATAAATAAACGTTGAAAAAAAAAAAATTTAAAAAAAAAAGAAATACTGTCTGGCATAGTTTGCTCCTATTATCCTGATTTCCTGGTAAGCTACTCAATATTCATGCCTCTTTTATGTGTTTAGGTAAGTATTTCCAGTTGAATCTTTTCCATAAATAAGCCTTTAGCATCGATTCCTGGCCTCATTTGGAAAAACTACAAGCATATTCATATATGGCAAAAACCTCCGATTAGAAAAGACCTTGCAGGCTGGTAGCACTGGGCCGGGCACCTAATTCATCTGGGTGCGTGGGCCTGGGCCAGGGCCAGGTACAAGAATGGAGCAAAGGGATGATGGGTCCTAGAGATTAATTCTAGTATCATCGTTCCATCGGTTCTAGATACTGACAAAGTTCCCATCTTTCTTTTGATCACACATATAAACAAATTCAGAATTTTATGAGAACGTCTGGCCTGCCATCAACATATGCAGAATTCTCAAAGATTTGAAGCTGGAAACAAGACATATGGCCCTTATTTGAATTCACTGAGGACTATGGGAAGACTCCCCACCCCAACCCAGCTGTATTTTACAATCAACTTCTGAAAAAGCCAGAAAAATCCTTCAGAAATATAGTTTGATTTGTGGCTCATGACCCCATTTGGCTAGCTCTTGGCATTAAAGAATATGTTTCAAAGTTGTCAAAGCATCTGCCATACTGGCTGAGTGCAATGGTATTTCTTTCTCTTTTTCACATCAATTCCTTATATAGGCGATGCTGCATATTAGGATGGGCTTTCATCATGGCTAAAAGCAGAATAGTTGATACAATACTTGACTTCCCTTTCCTGACAATTTCATCTCTTGCCAAGTAAAGGTAATCACTAAGTAAATGGTTCTTCTGGACTTTGTAATGGAGAAAATGGAAGGGTTGCTCGGTGAAGGGGAAGAAACCTGAAGAGGTGGTGGCAGAAAGGCCTTGCTAGACAGCACGCTTCAGAAAGTCCAAGAAAAAAGCTGCACATCTTCTCCACAGCAGAAAAACCCAGAGGGGAGCTCATGAGGGGTGATTTGGGGCAGGGGATGGGGATCCCAGCATTAACATTTTGACTAGACAATCACAAACACACCTAAACACAAGTTCTACCAGAAAACCTGAGCAGCTCTACAAGGACCTCATAAGAAATTCAGACTTTCCATCAAAGGGTATGAAAAGACAGTCCCAAACTCAGTGACAAATACTGACATGTAGAAGGGATCATGAACATGACAAGGAAGCTCTGAGGCTCAGAAGACCACTGCTTGGGAAAATGCTGAAGGGAACAAAGAGTGGGGGAAGTTCTCAATTTCCCTTAGTTCTAAATCTATAAGAACTTAGGTCTGTGGTTTTGCACAGGAGGTTGTAATGTCCAAAGATGACAGAGAAAAAGCCATTGTATTCCATCCCTATGAGGCTCTTGCCTTCTCTTGTCAGGCCCAATGAGGAAAGAAACGTAGAGCCCCTGAATTTCAGGTTTAGAAAGGATATCCTTCACTGACTAACCCAATTCCCTCATTTCGAGCCGCGCCCCCGCCCCCCCCCAGGAGCCAAGGGATTTGCCCACCACGCAGGTGTGCTAAGTCAGGTTGCCTGTTAGCTTACAAGTGCATTTGCGGGACCACCGAGGACCACCTGCAATGAAATCAGACAGAGCGGGGACAGTAGAAGATCAGTCATACCTGTGGCTGAAGAATGGAAAAAGTGAACTGCAGAAGGGGCACCTGGGTGGCTTAGTCAGTTACATGTCCGACTCTTTTGACTTCGACTCTGGTCATGATCTCATGGATTGTGGGTTTGAGCCCTGTGTTAGGCTCTGCACTGACAGCGCGGAGCCTGCTTGGGATTCTTTCTCTCCGCCCCTCCCCTGCTCGTGCTCTCTCACAGAATAAATAAACTTAAAAACAAACAAAAAAACCACTGGCCACCAGACTGGGTGCCGATTTCTCTGACAAAATTCTTAAGTGAACGATTCAACAGATTCTTCGTCAGAATTTAGACATTCTAGTTTTTCAATCCAGGGGCTTATTATCTTCCCTCAGCTGAATTAAAGAATGTTGGCATATTGAATACTCATGTCTATATGCCCTCCATTAGTACAGTATAAAGCTTGTGATGAATTAACAGCCTTAATCAGCCATTTCTTTGCTTTTCTAGGTTCAAATTATAATGCCATCTAGATCTATACATCATTTAAAATTATTATAAAAACGACAAGGTTTTGTATATATGTGTATGTATACACACACACACACACACACACACACAAAATGTCAACACATCTTGTGAGCCTGTTAGAAGCTGATGGAAATAGGGGCACCTGGGAGGCTCAGTTGGCTAGGCATCCAACTCTTGGTTTTGGCTGAGATCATGATCTCATGGTCGGTGACTTCAAGCCCCACGGTGGGCTCAGCACTGCTGGTGTAGAGCCTGCTTGGGATTTTCTCTCTCTCTCTCTCTCTCTCTCTCTCTCTCTCTCCCCCCCCCCCCCCCTGCTCTCTCTCTCAAAAGAAATAAATAAACTTAAAAAAAAACCTCAAAAAAAAGCTGATGGAAGTAAAGAGGACTTGGCAGTAACCACTGATATTTTAAATGACATTCTGGTGATACTACAGTGAACTTCAAATAGTACTACTGCAGTATTGACAATCAACAGTTGCTAAATTGTGTTAGTCTGCTTTAAATATTTCTTCCCTTCATAAAACAAAAAAGCCATTACTGGACTGGTGCTCCAGCATGGTAAATAATCAGAAATGATATATTTTATTGGACTTAAAAATGGAGGACGATTGTGGCCAACGTGAAAGGAATGAGTTCCCATTTAACGGAACCATTTGAAATGTACCCATGTGGCCACTCACATTCCTTACATGTTAGGCAGTGTTTCAAAATGCTTACTTTTACTTGCTGATTAAGAAATGAACAATTCAGCGTTTGCAAATAATTTTTCCTGGTGGATGCTAACAACACGTTATAACATTTTACAGACAGAAATGCATTTCCTATTTGGCTGAAACCTTATACTGTCCAACTGGGTATGCAAGATTGCGTTTGATTTTTTTTTTTTTTTGGCCACATGTATGATTTTTGGAGTTATTTCTGAAACCTTGGGAACTAATCTAATGCCAACATTGGGGCTTGCAATGCCTCAGAACAAGTTCCTTATAAAAGGAGTCCTATTAAGAAGGTACTGAAAGTAAGTAAATCTCACTCTTGTATATCATCATGCATTTTCTTTAGCTTAACTTACATTCTATGAAGCTTCTGGGAATTCTACGGCAATGACAGATCATGTTTTTTTGGTATTCATTTCAGTTTTTAGCAAACAAGGGAATGTTCTGACTTAGGCCGAACGCAAGTTTTCATAGAGACAAACAGGACGAAGGGAAGGCCAAGATAATGCTCTTGGCCTTTTACAAGCCAGGGAGTAACTGTGGGGGAAGAAGACTAGTCACAGAGACTGACCAAACCGAGTTAGTATCCAACAGCATTTGTGCTCTTTCCAACCAATCACCTGGCCATCCGTGGCACAGCTCTGGTAAGGGCACATTTTTGCCACAGGGCCACGTCCAAAGGCCAGAGAGGAGCCAGGAGGGAGGATATTTGCTCAAGATCTATCTCAGCAAGGAGGCAAGAATCCTGGTGACTTGGCAAACACTCGGGCTCTCATTTCTCAGGGGAGGACTTAATGTACTGGCTTCTTTTAGTTCCCGAGGATACTATTACCAAATAGCATTTTCTTCCTGTAAAGTAGAGCTCTGTAAAATATCTGGCAAATAACCAACAGACTAATTGCAGGTAGAGCCTTCTTAATGTTGTGCAAGCTGATGGAGATCTCATCTGGTGGAATTTTGGGGCAGAGAACTCTGAAGACTGAAGTGAGATCTAACCAGCCTCCGTAACAGTCGCACGTTTCCCTACCTGCATTGTGCTTTGCCAAGTATTTATCTTTGTACTGCTTCTTTTTCTTGCCGAACCAGGTACAGCTGGCCTGCTGCTCCTGTTTGGTTTTCTCCATGGCGATGCAAGCGACTCGCCTAGTGCACAGAGACGGAAAACAAACAAATAACTACTGTAAAGTTTCATGTTGATAAAAGAAAAATCATCCATTTGAAGACTTTATACAAACCTGCATGAACATACCGCTCACAAACTTAAAAAATTTTTCTTTAATGTCTATTTATTTTTGAGAGAAAAAGAAAACAGGATCTGAAGAAGGCTAGACACTGACAGCCTGATGTGGGGCTCGAACTCATGAACTGTGAGATCATGACCTGAGCCAAAGTTAGATGCTTAACCAACTAAGTCACTCAGGTGCCCCATTGCTCATAAACTTTTCAAGATAAAGGTTGCTTTTTGGCTTTCGCAATTTCATAGAGAGGTTTTAAAAACACAGGCTTGGGGTACCTGGGCGGCTCAGTTGGGTTGGGTGTCCAGCTCTTGGTTTTGGCTCAGGTCACGATCTCACCGATTGCGCGATCAAGCTCCGCATCAGGCTCCTCACTGAGTGTAGAGCCTGCCTGGGATTCTCTCCCTCCCTCTCTCTCTCTCCCCCTTCCCCGCTGATGTGCTCGCTCGCTCTCACTCTCTCTCTCTCAAAACAAATAAATAAAAACAGAGATTTCTAATAAAATGACATCACATTCCTTGAGCATATACTGATAACACAGATGAGCAACCTAAACACATGGCTGTGACATCCGGTGGAACGAGCATGGAATTTTGAGCTGAGGCAGGTCTGGTTGGAATCTTGGCTCTATCACTCATTACCTTTTATCAATTTAGGGTCAGGTGCTTTTCTGGAAAATTTGCATGTATCAACTCATTTAACCTTTCTAACAACGCACGAAATTGTGCCACCCCTTTACAGATGAGGGGATCAAAGGGCTGAGAGGTTAAGTAATTTGCCCCAGATCACACAGCTTAGTAAGTGGGAGAGTGAGTTCAGTCTGGTACCAGAGCCTAGGCTCTCGAGCAGTACATTTTATTGGCAAGTTTCTTAGCCTCTTAGGATAGCTGTTGTAAAGGCTAAGAACAAAAAATGTAAGTAATGCCCCAGCACAGTGGTACACACAGTAGATGCTTAATAAATGGTACTATTACTACACGGTGATTCTAGGCTAAGAAAAAAATACCAATGAAATCCACAGAATTACATTCAGAGGGCGCCTGGGTGGCCCAGTCGGTTAAGCACTCAACTCTTGATTTTGGCTCAGGTCATGATCTCACGGTTTATGGGATTGAGCCCTGTGTTGGGCTCCATGCTGACAGCAGGGAGCCTGATTGGAATTCTCTCTCTGCCCCTCCCCTGCTCATGCATGGTCTCTCTCAAAATAAAAGAAAAAAAGAATTACAATCAGAAAATTTTAATTTTGTTCTTTGTGATTATAGTGTTCAGCACAAATGTTGTTAAAAAGTTGCTCTCTTAGGTTTAGTCTAAGCAAAATTTGCCCTTCAGGATATTGCCACAGACGGTTTTGCTTAACAATTTTGCTTCTTTCACAGGGGTCCCCCGAGTGAGCCCACATAAGAAGAATCCAGGGGCGCCTGGTTGGCTCAGTCGGTGGAGTGTCTGACTCTTGATCTCAGGGTTGTGAATTCGAGCCCTGCGTTGGGTGTAGAGATTTACTTAAAATCTTAAAAAAAAAAAATCACTAAAAAAGAAAAGAATCCAAAATCACCATCAGGATAAGTGATTTTCCAATGAGGTTGTACTGATTTACACTCCTACCAGCAGTGTGTGAGCGCTCCTATTGTTCTACTTCCTTGTGAACACTTGGTATTATCAGTATTTAACTTTAGCCACCACAGTAGGCAAGTAATGCAATAATGCTGTGCTTTGAGTTTGCATTTCACTGATTATTGAGATTGAGCACTTTTTCATGTTTATTGGGTACTGGACTTCCTCTTCTGAAACGTGTATAAGTCTTTTGGCCATTTTTCTTTCCAGTTGTCTTTTTCTCATTGATTTGTAGGAATTTCTTATATGGTCTGGATATTATACCTCTGTTAGTTATATGTGTTGCAGACACCTTCGTCCATTTTGTGGCTTGCCTGTTCACTCTTCCTATGATATCTTATGAATATAACGTAGATTTACTTTAGTCAAATTTAGCCATCTTTTCCTTTATGGAAAGTATTTTAACCCCTCCTTATCCCTGAAGATATTCTTCAGTATTACTTTGTCAGAGGTTTATAGTTTTCTTTTTCATATTTTGGCCTTTAATACACTGGAGCTGATTTTTGTGTGTGGTATAAAATTAGGAGCCTGATTTCTTTCTTGTCTTTTTCCCTAATGGATACTCAATTGTTCCAGCATGACTTATGGAAAAAACTATCCATTCCTCACTAGTGACTATTTATGTGTGGGAGTGTTTTGGGGATTCTCTTCCATTGGGTCTATTTGAGCATCTCTATGCCCTTACCTTATTATCTCAATGTTTTATAATAAGTGTTGGAGGGGCGCCTGGGTGGTGCAGTCGGTTAAGCGTCCGACTTCAGCCAGGTCACGATCTTGCGGTCCGTGAGTTCGAGCCCCGCGTCTGGCTCTGGGCTGATGGCTCAGAGCCTGGAGCCTGTTTCCGATTCTGTGTCTCCCTCTCTCTCTGCCCTTCCCCCGTTCATGCTCTGTCTCTCTCTGTCCCAAAAATAAATAAACGTTGAAAAAAAAAATTAAAAAAAAAAATAAGTGTTGGTATCAGATGGAGCAAGGCCTCTCTCCTTATTCTTCTAGAAGAATATCTTGGCTATTCCTGATTCTGTGCATTTCCATGAAAAACTTAAGATTAGCTTGCCAATTTCAAAATGGTTGAGATTGCATGGAATCAGTGAATTGAACTGGGAGGAATAGACATCTTTACAACACTGAGTCTTCTAGTCCATGAACAAAGTATATCTCTCCATCTGTTTAAGAATTCTTTAATGTCTCAGGGCACCTGGGTGGTTCAGTCAGTTAAATGTCCGACTCTTGGTTTCAGCTCAGGTCATGATTTCATGGTTCGTGGGTTTGAGCCCTTACATCGGGATCTGTGCTGATGGCACAGAGCCTGCTTGGGATTCTGTCTCTCCTCTCTGCCCCTCACCCACTTGTGCTCTCTCTCTCTCTAAATAAACTTAAAAAAAAAGAATTCTTTAATGTCTGAATAAATGTTATAATTCATCCTGTGTCTTGAACATCTTTGTTATATTTGCTCCTAGGTTGTTGATAAAAAAAAAAAAAGATGGGGGTGCCTGGGTGGCTCAGTTGGTTAAGCATCCAACTTCAGCTAAGGTCATCATCTCATGGCTCATAGTTCGAGCCCCGTGTCAGGCTCTTGCTGACAGCTCACAGCCTGGAGCCTGCTTTGGATTCTGTGTCTCCCTCTCTCTCTGCCCTTCCCCTGTTCATGCTCTCTCTCTGAAAATAAACAAACATTAAAAAAATTTTGTAATTTAAAAACTTTTCAAATATACACAAGAGTAGAGAATAATGAACCCCAAATACCTACAACCCAGCTTTAACATTTATTAACTCCTGGCTTGTGTTATTTACAACCTACCCACCCTAAGATTATTTTGAAACAAATCCAAGTTTGTATCATTTCCTCTTTAAATATTCTTAAATTCCTTTTAAATCTACAGGTTTAAATCTACTTTTCTGTCTTTCTCTCCTTTTCTGTCTTGCTATTTATTTGTTCCAGAAACTTGTTTGTCCTGTAGTTTCAAAGTCTGGATTTTTTGGATTTTATCCCTGTGGTGTCTTCAGTAAGTCCCTCTCTCTTTCACATTTTCTTCAACTAGGTAATTAAATCTAGAGGTCTGATCAAATTTAACTTCTATTTTTTATCAAGAACACTTCATAATATTAAGGGTGATGCAGGTTATGTTATACATGGCATGTAAAAAAATTATTTTCTCTGTTACTGGTAAATAGAAATAAATTGATTTTGTATATTGATTTTATACCAAACATCTTGCTGACCTCACATATTAATTCTAATGGTTTATCTACAGATTCCTTTGAATTTCTACACACAGAATTGTATCACCTCCAATACTTTTTTCCTTTCTAATACTGTTTGCTGTAGGTTTATTGTAGATGCTCTCATCGGGTTAAGGAAGTTCCCTTCAATTCAGTTTGTGAGAGTTTTAATCTTAAGTGGATATAAAATTTTACCAAACGCTTTTTCTGCATCTACTGATATGACCATGTGGATTTTCTTTAGTCTGTTAATACACTGAATTGGCTTGATTGGTTTTCAAATGTTGAAACAGCTGTGCATCCCCAGTACAGATTCCACTGGGTCGAGATGTATTATCCTTATTATTGTGTTGCTGGATTCAGTTTGCTAATATTGTGCTGAGGACTTTTATATCTATGTTCATGAGGGAGTGTTGCCTGTAGTTTTCTTGAATCACCGTTTGTGAATTTTGGTATCAGGGTAATGCTGGCATCATGAAATGAGTTGGGAGCTGTGCTATCTTCTTGAAAAGACTGTCCTCCATGTCTTTTATTCTCTCTTGTTCCATGAGGGTTTTATTTTTATTTGTTTTTGGTTAGGAGAAGGACATTTGGTTAGGAGAAGGACATTTCTTTAAAAAAAAATTTATTTTTGAGAGACCGTATGCACCTGAGTGGGGGAGGGGCAGAGAGAGAGAGAGAGAGAGAGAGAGAGAGAGAGAATGAATCCCAAGCAGGCTCCGTACTATCAGCAAGGAGCCTGACAAACTCACAAACCTTGAGATCATGACCTGAACTGTCGTCGCATGCTCAACTGACTGAGCCACCCAGGCGCCCCGGGAGAAGGACATTTATTGGGAAATACTGTGAACTCTCAGCAACAGCATTGAAGTCAATCTCTACATATTACCTAAGTGGCATACAGAGGAGGCTGAGGAAGCCTTTGCTCTGGGGATTCTTCCAGTACAAGCCGATATGTGCCATGGCCATAACTATAGCTTCTGTGAGGCACAGGATCTTTGGAAGCATAAACAGAACTGAGGGAGTTGTGGCTGGTTATGTTACAGTGTATTGAGTCTCTTATAATCGGTGTTTTTAAGCTTAAAGAATAAAAGTAAAAAGTTCCCAGTAAAAATTTGTGGTGTGGCTCTGTGTGACTCAACGAGACAATGAAACTGCTCGTCACCAGCCACTCAGGAAATGAATGCTCCTTCCTTTAGCTCAGTAAGTGCAGGAAAACCATGTCAGGATTTAGATCAACCTGGAGGGAAGTTTCAAATACACACTTCACATTTTATTGCTGACTTGGATGAGGGTCTAGGAGGCAAGGGGAGCGATGACACATTAAGGGACTCAAAATATATCAAAGGGCTTGACTGATGTGCCCTGTCAAGCAAGATGAGATTTAACAAGGATAAATAAGGCAAGGCGTCTGGGTCCAAAAAAACCTGATCTCTCATCTACAGGCTGTGAAAAAGGTCACTTGGTAGGAACACATGGGAACAAAGATTCTGGGTCTGGCTGATGGTGTTGTTTCAAATCTTTCTCAGTGATACTGCATGTCCACCGACGTTCTCCGTATCAATTTGGTTTTCCAGGTCTCGAGGCACCTCTTGCCCAGTGGGCCTCGTCCTCCTCATCCCTGCTAGGATCCCTTTCTCCCTCGACAGTTTTTGCAACTTCATTGAGTTTGTGTTTTTCATAATAAACCAGACATACTTACAGTGTACAATTTCATCAGTGTTGACATATGCAGACATCCCATGAAACCTTCGTTACCATCCAGATCACAGACATTTTCTTCATCTCTGGAATCCTTCCCTCTCACCTCTGGATCCCCAAGCAACGACTGTCACTACAGATTAGTTTTGCCTTTTCTAGAATTTTATATGAATAGAATCATACAGTATGTTGTCTCTTTTTTTTTTTTTTTGCCTGGATTTGAGTTTCATCCATATTGTTGTATCAATAGTTCGTTCCTTTTTTATGGCTTAATAGCATCCTGTTGTATGGCTACGCTGTCCCTTGTTCGTCCATTTATCTGTTGATGAAAACTTGAAATTTTAGCCCTTCTGATAAGCGTGTGGCCACTGAGGTTTTGTTACTGCCTTGTTCTGGGAAGTTCCTTTTTGGTTCTTTTTCAAATCTGCCATGCCATTAAACAACTTTCCTGGTCTCTGAAGTTATTTTTCAAGCTTATTACTGATTTAAAAATATATGCACAGTTGTGCAGACTGTTGTTTAAAAACCTTGTCTCCTGGGGCACCTGGGGGGCTCAGTGGGTTAAGTGTCTGGCTCTTGGTTTCAGCTCAGGTCACGATCTCACAGTTTGTGAGTTCAAGCCCCATGTTGGGCTCTGCGCTGATAGCGTGGAGCCTACTTGGGATTCTTGCTCTCTCACTCTCTTTGCTCCTCCCTCTCTCTCTCTCAAAATAAAAAAAACTTAAAAAACCACCTTGTCTCCTAACTCCAATATATAGAGTGGGTCTGCGTTTGTTTCTGCCATTTCAGTAGGGTCTCTGTTCGGTCTGTGAGGCAGGTCCGGTTTCCTTGTGTACCCGTGGCTTTTTTGTTTTGACTTGTTGGTCACTGCCCTAGTAAAAGTCTATGTGGGGGGTGAGGAAGAGCTCTAGGATGAGGCCTAGGGTAAAGTCTTCTCCTTCAGAGACTTTATGTTTGTAACAGATATATGAAAGTAGTATTAGTACAGGAGAAGCCTCACATCACATGTAAGGCTGCAGTTCTCCCGGCTGACCCAGGCTGTGTGGACCTGGGTACAAAGCTATTCAAGGTGGACCAGTGGCCACAGTTTTTTCAGGGGAACTTTGTTTTCCTTTTATTTGTGTCTTTTGCTTTGCTCAGTGACAAGGTAGCCTTGTCTACAGTCCCCAGCTGTGGAAGGGCAGTAAGGGCACACTTATCTTAACCTTTTAACCTGAGGGTGTAGCCTCTGTAGTCCTAACAATGGCGGACAGGTCCCCTAACAGAGTCCCCTACTTGTACAGGCCTTAGGTCTTAACCTTGGTTCCCCGGCAGAGAAGTTTTCAGTAATAGATGTGTCCCGTTGGCAAAATGGGCCCATTGGGTGCTCTAATTTTTTTCACTCCAATTGCTTTCATACAAAAGCTGGTCACTGAGTTCCCCAATACCTTTTTGGCTACTTAATGCTTTTAAGGTAATTTTCAAAAGCACGTTTTCTGCAGCCCTTTTCATTTTTTTTCCAGCAGGAAGACTGATTCAGATAACCTAGTCCCCCATCCCAAGGAAACAGGGAGCAAATCTGCTTTTCCCTGTTTCTCAGGAGTCCTACAGAGGACTCGGAGCTCTAGGTATCAGGGAAACAGAATTTCTACAGATGATCTGACCAAGGAGAGGAGGTCTGGAGTCTACAGAATTCTTTTCGACAAATGCTCAAAATATATGGCAGCATTCAAGAAAACATCCTGTGGGGCACCCGGGTGGTTCAGTTGGTTAAGCGTCTGACTCTTGATTTTGGCTCAGGTCACGATCTCACAGTGAGTGAGTTTGAGCCCCACATCAGGCTCCCGCCCTTCCCCTGGTCGCAGGTGTGCGTTCTCTCTCCCTCGCTCTCAAAATAAACTCAAAAAAAAAAAAAAGAACATATTTTGTAAAATGTAAGTATCACTAATCCCATAATAACATCATCATCAAAGTGACTTAGAAATCATTTTTGTCCTGCTAATGCTTAAGCTGTTTCTTGAAGATCAGACAGAAAGGCAATGCCAGATGGAAGGCTGCTACTTCCTCTACCTGGGCCCATGAGTCCTTGTATAAAATGATGGCATCTGAAGCTCTTATCAGCTCTGACATTCTAAACGTAAGAATGTTTTTGGGGACACAGGATAGCCAGCAGAGGCAATCACGAAAAGGAAATTCACTGAGGGATCCCTCTAACTTGTGAGAAAAATGGGTGAAGAAACAATGATCAATGTCTGTGGACTCAATGCCCCTGGTTTCTTTTAGCTAGGTTCAAGTATTTTGGGATGAACTGCCCCCATGGCGAATGGGTGCTGTATTTCTGGTCACGTGAAATAAAAGTAAGATATGAAGTCATCTCGTCACTAGATTTCTCATATATTGTCAAAGTTCTGACAAAGGTAAAATCTCCAGCGTCTTTGAAAACATTGTTCAAGTAAGCAAATTGTAACAACAGCAGAAATAGATTTTACCAAAATATATAGTAATCTGTGACTCCTTGGCTGTCAGTTAAAGATGGTGTGGAAAAGGTGTCTGACTTTAACCTGTTTTCACAGCTTAAACTTCCTCATAAAATGTGTGTTTTTAAAGATGTGGCGAGGTAAAGAATGAAGTTTTCAAACAAAGCTGCCTTTTTCTCCTAACGGTATAACCCATATTACCTTCAAATATCCTGAGCAGCACTAAATCGTGGCCCTTGAGTTTTTTGCTGGTGGGAGGGTGGAATGAGCGAGCATGTGGAGGGGTGAGGAGAGGGTTGGTTTTAAAACAAAGCCCAAAACACAGATCTGAAAGGATGGAAGCAGCATGTGGGAGGTGGGGGGCTATGTTAAGGGACCACGGCCTGACCAGGACCCATGTGAACCAAGGCTAGCCGCTCAACCTCCCTCTAGACCCTCCTCCTCTCCTTTGTTTCACATAAAAGACCTGGCTCGGTAAGCAGGAACTTACTAGATGCTGAGGATTTAGAATCCTTGGATGACTGGGGCGCCTGGGTGGCTCAGTCGATTGGGCATCTGACTTCGGCTCAGAGCATGATCCCACAGCTCGTGAGTTCAAGCCCTGCATCAGGCTCTGTGCTGACAGCTCAGAGCCTGGAGCCTGCTTCGGATTCTGTGTCTCCCTGTCTCTCTGCCTCTTCCCCACTCGTACTCTGTCACTCTCTCTCTCTCTCAAAAATAAATAAACATTAAAAAATACATAGAATTCTTGGATGACTAACCTGAGTTTTGATTGGCTAGGAGAGCAAACAGGTTTGACCCAATAAAACAATATAAAGTTGAAAAGCGGATGGTCAGGGCTCCGTTTTTATTATAAAACCAAACCACATACCATTCCTGAAGTTCAGGAGAAGGAATGAGACCTGCGGTTCCATTTTTGGAGTTTTCCAGTTTACCCTGCCACCAGTTGTGATCATCCTTACTAATAATCTGGATAATGTCGCCAACTCTGAATCGAATGCCAGCTTCTTTGCAGGGGATGAGGTCATCCTTGGCTGGATCATATTCAAATTGTGCTCTTACATAGATCTATAAAACAGGAGTTTGTAAGAAAGGCTGCCATGGTGATGTGGGAGCAAACAGCTCTAACCTAATAACCACACACCAACACTTACAATACAAACAGGACATTAGATGGTGAAGCCAAATGATGCATGGAAAATAGGACACAAAACTGCTACCGCTAGAGACAATGTACTACCTTGGATGTGTGCAGGTTCAAGTCTTGGCGGTATTTGTTTGGAGGGAGCACCGTAACATACTTGTTTAATAAAAATGAAGACTTAGTTTCTGCTTTTACTGTAACAGAATGGGCCTATAATTATAGAGAAGTACTCTTACCATTTTTAAATCTGCATATATTCAGCTCATGTGGTGGGCAAGTTGTCATGATCACGTGGCAGCCTTTACGCCACATACACAAGCACTCAGGGTGGGTTCTAACCCGAAAGCAGCACGTGATACAAAGCTAGCAAGCGCTGTGTAAACCATGCCGAGTGGTTTGACAGCTGGTGGTGTGTCCACACACTGCTGACAGACTTCAGTGTGATCGAAACTATTTTAAAGCATTAAAAACACAGCGTTATTAACTTTTTCAGAAGGATTGGGGCTCTATAGTTGTATTTTACTTGTCTTAGAGAAGAAAAATGACTTTGAATCCTGACTTTGCCACTTGAAGTCAGCACAGAGCTGCACGATCTGCATAGTTCAAGGCTCTGGGTTTTAGGGAATGTAAATGTAACTAGTAAATATTATACAAGGGGACAGATTAGCACACGAGGGGTTATATGGCAGCGTTTTATGAAATGCTGTATTTCTAAAATGCTTTAGAAGAAGGTGCTATGTATATAATTCAGTCTTAGGAATAAACTGGGGCGGGGGGGGGGCGGATTCTATCAGGTGCTAATTTATGCAGACCTTAACTCCCAATCAGGTTATTTTTTAACACCAAATTCCAAGAAGATTCCCCGAAAAATTCTCTCTCTTGAAATTAAATTTGAATATTAATGTTTAAGTCACTGTAAAACCAACCTGAAGGCTTTGGAACTGTTGTGTGATTACTGTGCTCAAGTTTTCTTTTCAGAAAGCCAGCCTATAAAATTGGTCTCTGCATGGGCACCCGAGAGCCGTACTCCTGAAGTACGTACTCGCTTACGTAGCACTTCACTTTTCCCGCGTGGACCAACACAGGCACATTGGGGTGGAAAGCCAGGACGCTTACGTCCTCGTTTTTCATTGTAAGTGGCTTTTAGAAATAAACATGCAAATACAGATTTAGAAAAGGTTTCTTGGAATTTCAGAGAATTCCTGCTTAAACGTGTTTATCAGCACATACGTTTCAGTTACTCTCAGAATTCTACAAGTTTTGTGACCTTTGAATTTTTTTTTTCCCACTCCAGAGGCAGGCCCAGAAGACCCCCAAAGGCTGAATTCTTAGCCATCAACACAAATTTATCAGGTTGAAGTTACAATAACCGTCACAGCTACAAAGAGGTGAGGAAAAAATCTTTATAGAAAATTAGTCATATGTAATGTGTTAAAATGAAATGGTACAAGCTCTCAATGCTTAAATGTTATGGTCCAAAATGCAGACATTATGGGATGGAAAGGGTTAATAAAAGATTGGCTATTAGCAGCTCAGTTTAGAGAAATTTCTATAGAGGATATCTATTCACCTGTCGTCCTTTTGGTTGGGTAGTTGATGGCAAGTCCTGTAGAATAAAGCCAACCCAGGAGAAAAATTTTCATTTACTTTTCAAGAGTACAAGGTAATTTGTGTGTTCTGTTACAATATGGTTAAAAAAATGAGCTAGATTTCAGTTGTAAAGAGATCATATACATTATTCCATTTCTCAGAAATGTTGAGTTATCAAAAAAAATCAAACCCAGGCCATTTAGCAGCAAGCTGAAGAAAGCAGGTAAGTTTAAGCAAGAGAGAAAATGTGTTCTTAAGAAACAACTCAGCATCTTCAACACAAAAGCCACTGCGAGTGAAATAGCCCTATTAAAAACAAAAACAAAACCCCAAACTAAAAAAGAGCTGATGCCCTTTTCGACTTAGTCACTGCAATCAGATTTTGAAAAATTCAATGGCTATATGGATTTTCACCATCTTTAAAGTATTACATGTAAACTATTATAAATGAATTCCTTTGGTAGCCTATTTCGAAGTTAAAAATAAAGGTTGTAGGAAATTTTCACCCATAATTTCTCTTACTGACATCATTCCATTAAGAGGATCTCTAAATCGTTTAAAATTTTATCTGATTAAAAACAGTTGATGTGTTTTTAAAGGGCACGTTAAGAGGAAAGAAGCGATACTGCTGCATTTGTGAAACTCTCGACAAATTTCAACAGCAATATCAGCAACGTAAAGATTTTGTTACCCCGAAATACCACATACTTGCACCTTAAATGCTTCTGTTTAAGTAAGTGAAAAACAATTCATATTGCAAAATGAATTGTTCTGAAAAAATGGTAAAATTCTAAGTTCAAGTCAAAAGATCAAGTAGTTTGTGTTAAAGATGTGATAACAGCGTGGCTTAAGTGCAGTTTGAAGCCAGTTCCTTTTGCTTTTCATATCCAGGCAAGGCTTATAATTCACAAAAATATGTGCACGTACCACAATAACAGAGGGCACACCAATTCATAACGTAGATAGCGGAAACTAAAACATGTTGCTGATATCACTCAGAATAGACAACTACAAAGCCCGAGAATACCCACATGCCTACTCTGCAAAATCCTTACGTTTCTTCATCTTTCTCCAATTAAAAAAAAAAAACATTTAGAAATTTCAACAAATTGCCACTTATATCCTTTGCGTAAGTCCGAGCAAAGTCATAAATGCTAGTGGGGTGACACAGAAATATTTTGAGAATGACCAAGGCAGTCTTGAGCTCCAGTTCTTCAAATTTAACTAGTGAAAGGGTTTTTTTTTTTTTCACGAGAAGAAAATGTGGAAAAGGCTTTCCGGGGGTAAACTGCATTGTAGCTGTAGTAGCCTTGTATATCGGCAGAAGACAATATTTCCACTGAACACATGTAGCTAGAACACTCAAGGCAGGTGGCACCAACAAAATTGTCACACTTTGCTGTGTGGAGCTAGAGTTCTTACCGAAACAGAATTGTTAGTGCTGCTATGACCATTAGCTGGGGACTGTCTGGAAGTGGAGGGGGAATCTCTCTGAAATAAGACACAAGGTTCATTAACACAGAACACCAGCACAGAAACAGAGATATTCACATCAACAGTTACAACCACAGTCTGACAACCGTTTCCTCTGAGGTTTTAGCTGCAAAGGTGCTATGCTGACTTACGTGCATGGTTTCACGGAAGTCTGACAAAATTTTTGCAGTCTGAAGATTCACATATTGTAAGTGATGGCCACGTCCTTTATTAAGAATTTCTTTCCTGTCTCCAACATTCTATGCAACCTTGGCTTACTTTAAAGTGAGACCCGGAAGAGTGAATTGGTATTAAAATCCTATCAGGTACTGTGAAATGACAAATATCACTAGAAACTTATTGTGCTGAAGATCCCAACTGCCTAATTTTTGTTGAAAATTAGGCTTGAAAAGCATGTAATAGTTTTTAGGTACCTCGGTGTCAAAATTTACTGAATGACTCATTTGAAGTGAAACAAATCTAAAAAAAAAATAAACCAAAAGACTTCTCATGTCGTAATCACCTTGGAGTCCTTCTAGGACAGAAATTACTAATAAGGGTAAAAGATAGACATACACAAGAGAAGAAACCTTTATTCTTTAGATCATTTTAGCAGATTGATTAAAACAATAACCTTGAGCCTCTAAAAATATTATACTTCTGGCAAAGGTCTCTGGAGGCACAGCCACTCTCCCTAGATCGACAGTCCTCAGTCACACTCTCTATACTGTGTGGCACACTCACAATCCTTTCTGGGCTCCATTCCCTTATTTTCCAAATCAGCTTTAATGATAATGAGGAGAGGAGGGAAATATGTATTTTGACATTTTTGGTTTAGTAGAGTTCTTTGAAACCTTTGAGATGGACGTGTCTGCTCAAAAGACATTTGTTTTTTTCTAGAAGATCTAAAGAAAACTTCTGGAACTTGTTAGCTCTTTAAATAATGGGCTCCCTTAGAGGAGTATTCTCAAATCTTCATGAGCAGATTGATTTCTAGGTCCACTCCCAGAGACTTAAGTCACTGGGGCCAGGGTGAGGGCAGCGGTGTCCTCTTTTGCCAAGGAGGGTACAACGATGTGGGTGACCAGAGAGCCCTTCTTTGGGAAGTATTGCCCTAGCTGGGAAGAGTCCAACCATAGGTTTGAGTTCTGCCAGAGAACAGGAGGGTCAAACAGGCTGGGGTTAAGGCTAGGAGGGTAATATCATTTTTTCTACTATTCGGAGGTAAAGGAGATAAGGGGGGAGGACTCTTCTTACTCAAGTGTAGAATTTACACATGTAATAATACTAGTCCCATCCTAAAACCAGTTCTACCACTTAAAAACCGCAAGAGAAACTTATGTTATATTAATAACTAACAACATCCTCTGGTTAGTTAACTAAAAAGACAAGAAAAAAATCAATCATATTTACTAAATTTCTTCAATGATGAGAAATGGTATGAAGACCACCTGCGATTTTAGGATATTAAAACGCTGCACATAAAAAATGTGTGTGACATTCTCTCCTTCCCAGCAAGGTTTGTGTTCTAGGTAACCAGTTGCAAAACCATGAATCCTGGAGCAGAAGAAGTTCTGCATTTTCTTTTGAGGTATAGTATTAATTGAAGTTCCATAAAAAGCCACCAAGAGGAGCTCAAAACCTGATGTAACAGAAACCCCAATTGTCATGGTTCACTAAAAATATACTGGGCAAAACTACAAATTCTTAGACATATCTTCAATAGGTTTAGAGAAAAAACATGAAGCCTCTGAGTTTGCTTGTGAAATTTACAGCATTGCTAAGAGCCTGGAAGAAGCCTTATAATTCCTCCCTCAGCTTTTCCTGAGGTCAAATTCAATTTTCTAGAGGAGTTCCAGTAAGTTACTTGTGAGTCCTAAAAAATTCACTGTGGGAAATGTGTACGCACATGGATGCATACACGCTTGGAAGATGCACACGGAAGAACAAGCTTCAGAAAATAATGCTCTGTGTGTATAATGCCTGAAGGATGATCCCTTTCATGCCAGTTTGTGTTTCCAAATACGAAAAGGATCGCTTTTGGAATCTCATTTAATAAGCAACAGAAAACTGAATAACATAGCTTGGAAAAGCTACAGTTTCTATAGGGTACACCTACCGTAAGAAAGAAACTTGGGGGCTGTATTACTCTAAAAAACTTACTTCCTTATGAATCACACAATGTTCCATGTTTAAGCGATTGCACAGAAGGTTGCAAAAGCCTATACTCCCTCTAATAAAGCCAGTTACCAATTCGTCACGGACTTAACACCTATCTAGGGACTTGTCGCAATTATTTGAGCACCTTGATCTTAACAGAAATAGATCACTTCTTAGATTCTTGGAAAGAAGAACTATCTGTGTGATTTCTTAATAAGGGAAGTGAATGTACTTCCTGGAAATATTATCGCAATTATCTTTTTTGTTTTTTTTTTTTTCCTCAGAGACTCCATTTGTTCTTATTAAGCCTCACGTCATTATTTGTAGCTCCTCTCTATTTTGCTCCAGTTCCAGCCTGCAGAAAGTTCAAGTGCTGAGGAGTTCCCTGTGGAAGCAGGGCTGAGTAGGTGAATGGAACCTACTCTGTTCCGTTATCTTTGTTGTAAAATTGGTGTGCAGTGATCAACAGCACAGGCAGAAACAATTTCCCAGAAAGCCAAAACATTCAGCCATCAGCAGACAGTTAGTTAAGAACCCAGAGGAGACAGGGGTGTGTGTGTGGGGGGTGGGGTTGCGCCAGAGCCATTACCTCACAGGACGATGACTGAGTGCGGTAACTTGGCACGATCTTGAAGGTGATACTCCCCCGCATTTCCCGCTGGAGGAAGAATAAAGGAGAGCTCTCTTAACAAACAAATGTTGCACATAAAGACAAGTGAGAAACCACTCGACTTGTGTGTGTTGTGTGTGGGGTAATTAATGCAAGCCAGCTGAGCACGCATGGGCCTAACATGAAATCGAAATCGAGTTATAAGGTAGGGGCTGCTCACAGGAATAGAAATTGTTCTTGGGAGACATCCCTGCAAAGTCAAGGCTGGCTGCCTTGTTCATGCAGGAGTGGTGGAAACAGACCTCGGGTGGTTACCTTTTTATAGGCACAAAGATGAAAACCTTTAAGTGCCTTTCAAAAGTGAACATGAATGGAGCCAGCCAAGAGAACAAGTAATTACATAAAAATGATATTTGGTCTTCTACATTATGATGGTGCTCCATTAAGTTTGCCGCTTCTTTCATAATTTTGGCCTTATTGTTTTTACTGTGGTGAGTCAGGGTGCTTCTAATAGATATTCATAACATGGGAGGCTGCTACAATTGTGGTAGGAAGATGGTCCCAGAACATCTGCCTCCACTCAGCAGGACAATGAACATAGACCAGGGACTGTCATCCTGCTTTTTTAATGCAAAGCCAATGTGAACACAGATTTTGGATATGTACGGTAAAAAATAGCTTGGTCTACTATGTCTTTCCTTCCTTCTGTGCCGTGGAGAAATCTAATACAGCTGGCTATGACTCAGCTAAACAGGAACAAGGTTTCTGACATTGCTAATGTCAGCAGGATTGGGGTCAGTGAGAAACCAGTTCACAGATACGCACAAGTTGCTTGTCAGTCCTAAAAAATTCACTGTGGGAAATGTGTATGCACATTGATGCACACCTGCTTGGAAGATGCACATGGGAGAACACGCTTCAAAAAAAAAAATACTCTAGCTGTGTGTATAATGACCGAAGGATGATACCCTTCATGCCAGGGGACTGGAAAGGTTATCTTTACAGGTCTGCTCAGTAAGAAACAGGAGATCAAGGATGAAACGAGAGCATTGAAGCCCACACTGCTAGATGGGCAAGATGTCTCCAAACTCTGGGACATGCAAACATTTTCTCAGTTGTCTACCCCCCCACCCCCAATTTTTTTTAAAGTAGGCTCCACACCCAGCGTGGATCAAGACCTGAGCTGAGATCAAGAGTCAGACACTCAATCGACTGAGCCACCCAGGCACTCCCCGCCCTCGCTCCGTTGTCAATTCTTATAAATGTTGTAGAAATTCAAGTCCACACAAACGATAGTATCAAAAATACTCTGATTACAAAAGAATACCCCTTATCTGTGTGTTAAAAAACAAACTAACAAACTGAAAGTCAATCTTGGAAAAAGACAAAGAAACTTTCATTTACTCACAAGCATTTTTTGCAGCTGTTCCACTGTTTGGTTAGCCACACTGATGCCATTAATCTCTCGAATTTCATCACCAACATGAAGTGTACCTAAAGAAAGGACACGAAACGTGAAATTAATATATATACATATTTTAACAACAAAATCCAAAGGCAGCAATGTAAGTAATTAAAAAAAATTAAGCTAAACACTGAAGGTCAATATTTCAGAAACAGGTACAGCTTTGGCTCACTCAAATGTCAGTAGTGAACTCACCAAAACAGATACATTTACTTATAGAAGACACACTTTTGAAAGATGGCTGTGGAAATCTGCTGATTTCTGAGAGAGGCACTGGGTATAGTCGTTTAAAATGACAGTTTCTAGGGGCGCCTGGGTAGCGCAGTCGGTTAAGCGTCCGACTTCAGCCAGGTCACGATCTCGCGGTCCGTGAGTTCGAGCCCCGCCTCGGGCTCTGGGCTGATGGCTCAGAGCCTGGAGCCTGTTTCCGATTCTGTGTCTCCCTCTCTCTCTGCCCCTCCCCCTTTCATGCTCTGTCTCTCTCTGTCCCAAAAATAAATAAGCATTGAAAAAAAAAATTGCTTTAAAATGACAGTTTCTAGATCTAGCGTGTCTGGGTGCAAATCTCAGCCACATCACTTACTAGAGTTAAGACCTTAGGAGGGTTACCAAAACTTTCCATGTCTCGGTTTTCACATTTACAAAATGGAGATGAAAATAGTACCTATTTCATATGATTGTTTTGAGGATTAAATTAGCTTAATATGCACAGAAGGATTAGACATGTTCTTGGCACACAGTAAGTACCATTTAAGTGTCCGTTATTAATTTCTACCATTATTATCTACCAAATACCATACAAAGAATTGTGATAATACCTGTACAACGATAAGCTTATGGTAGACAAAACACAATCCTTTTATAATAATTTGGTAGGCATTTCAGGGTCCTGTAATACTTAAATTGGAAAAAGTGACCAAGAACCAATGCTTACAGAGTTATGTAAAATTTTACTTCCTTGTTTATAAATTGTGCACACGTTAACATGCTGACCTGACTTTATTACGAAAAGCTCACAGTGTCTTTTACAGGTACATACTAAAATGTCCATAAAGAAAATAAGATGCCTGTAATTTGCTTCAAAATAATCCAGGGGAGTGGACAGTAGGGCAAGTATGGATGAAACCAGCGTGGCCATGAATTACCAGTAATTCTAGTGGGTTATGGGTACATGGGTGATCACTGCACTATACTTTCTACTTTTCTCCACTTGAACTCACTGCACTGTTCTTTCTACTCATGTTTGAAAATTAACATAATAAAACAAAAATTTGGAGACTTTTGTTTCCAATATGGCTGGTTAGTCACTCGAAGAATTTCTCACAATGATCTCTCACCTAGGGTACACCTCTTCAAGTGTTACTGGTCTCACAACAGGAGTATAAATGCCTAAGAGCACTTCCTACTTCCATATCTACCATCAGCTCCACATAGAAACCTGTGAGCTGGATCCAGAGTGGTAGCAAACTAAGGGTGGAATGAAATAGCGGAAAGGGTGAATGACATAGTAGCAATGCCTGCTAGCTGGATTCTGAGCCTTGGGCCAACAGCAAGTTAGAGAAGCTGAGCCTAGGAATCTGTAGGGAGGCAAGACTCAGATCTGTGGTGCTCCATGGTAACTAGAAGAAGAGGGAACAAACTCTCTCTGGAGGAAAGTGTTCCCAGTTTAGGCCCACAGGACTTCCACTAATTGAAACAATGAGCTCACAATCAAAGACCACCAAACACACAATAAGGCAAACTAGTATGTGAGTCATCAGAAACAGAAAAAACAGATTTATTTACGTTTTTTAAAATTTATTTTTGAGAAGGATATAAACAGTAAGAGGGGGAGGGGCAGAGAGAGGAGACAGAATTCCAAGCAGCTCCACACTGTTAGCACAGAGCCTGATGTGGGGCTCAAACCCACGAACTGCAAGATCATGACCTGAGCTGAAATCAAGAGTTGGACATTTATCCGACTGAGCCACCCAGGTTCCCCCAGAAAAAACAGATTTAAATCACAAGGAGAACAGATACTGGAATGATCAGATACAGAATGTAAAATGGCTACACATTAATAAAACTAAGTACAAATGACTAGTACTTCTAGAAAAGAAAAATATAACTGGTGATATAAACCAATGAATCGATGAGTTGAACACGAATTCAGATATGGCTGAAGAGAGTTTCAGTGAACTGGAAGAAAAAACCAAATAAATTACCTAGAATGCAAGTCAGAGAAATAAGGAGATACAGAAAATAGGAAATAAGAAATAAAGAAAATAGGAAAAGAAAGAGATATGGAGGGAATGTCTAGCGCATGTCCAGTGGAGTTCAGAAGGAATATGGAGAATGGGGAAGAGGCAATATTTGAAGAAATAATGGTTGCAAACTTTCCTATCTGGCGAAAACATGATTATACAGATCCAGGAAGAAGAATGTATCCCAAACAGGATAAATAAAAGAAATCCATGCTGGATGGTAGTGAAACTATAGAACATCTAAAGACAAAGACCTTAAAATAACCAGAGAAAGCAAGGACAATTCTAGTGACATCAGACTTTCCGATGTCAAACAATGGATGCCAAAATACAACAGAATGGTAACCATCAACCTAAAATTGTGTTCTCAACAAAAGTAATTTTCATGATTGGGGCTGAAATAAAATATTTACAGATAAATACCACCTGAGAGAGTTTATCAACAGGAGACTGGCACTAAAGGAACTTTTAAGGATGTGCTTTAGGAAGAAGGAAAATGTTCCCCAAAGATGGTCTGAGATTTAAGAAGGAATGGTGAATTTACACCTGAAACTAATATAACACTGCATGTTAAGTATACTGGAAATAAAATTAAAAAAAAAAAAAGAAGGAATGGTGAGTAAATAAAATTATAAACATTTATGTAAATCCAAAAAAAATGGTCATATATTAATAGTAATTACAAATTTGTGAATTTAAAACAGGACAGAACTAAAATACTGGGCAAGAATAATATGTAAATCAGGAATACAATCAAATTTAGTGTTTGAATGTCTTTGTATTCTTTGGGAATGGGATTAAGATACTGTTTCACTTCAGTATATTTAATGTTAAATATGTATGATAAAATTTCAAGGTAACCACCTAAAAAATAGAAATAGAATGCTGAAATTCTAAACTACCAGGGGGAAAAAAGGGAACAAAAAATGAACAGAAAACCAATTACAAAATGGAATAAATATAAATAAAAAAGCAAGATGACAGAAGTCACAATAAATATCAATGGACTAATGCCCATTAAAAGATGGTGATCATCAAAGTACATTAAAAAATGAAAAACTTAGCTTAAAAAATGTTTGCAAGAGACACACTGATGCATACAAGCAGAGAATGGTTGGAAATAAAAGCATGGAAGAAGACGTGCTAGCAAATACTAAAATAAAACTGGAATAAGTGTATTACTATTAGATAAATAGGTTTTAGCAGTTTTAATGTTAACTTATTTGGAAAGAGAGAGTGAGAGTGGGGGTGGGCAGAGAGAGAGAGGGAAAGAGAGTATCCCAAGCAGGCTCCACACTCAGTGGGGAACCTGATGTGGGGCTGGATCTCATGACGGTGAGATCGTGACCTGAGCCAAAATCAAGAGTCAGACGTTCGACCAACTGAGCCACGTAGGTGCCCCTTAATAAATAGGTTTTAAATAGAAAGTATTAAGAATAGAAATGGTTACCAGATATTTCCATGCACCTAATAAGACAGCTTTAAATAAAGCCAAAATTGAGAGCTCTACGGGTAGGAATTGAAAAACACTACTATGATAGTGAGATATGTCAGCAATTACTGATAGATCAGGTAGACAAAAAAACTAGTCAAGAAATAGAAGATGTGAAGAAAACAATTAATAGCCCCAAGCCAATCATCATATAGAGAACTTTCCATGCAACAGTTAAAGAACAAACCTTCTTAAGTACACATGGACCTTTACAAAACTGATTAAAGTCCTATGCCATAAGGTAAGTCTCAAGAAACCTCAAAGAAATGGTGTCATACAGACCACACTCTCTGACCATGGTGCAATTAAGTTAGAAGTAAATTATAAAAAGATACATAGAAAATCTTAGATGTGGTATGTAAAAAAACACTCCTAAATAACTGTGGGTCAGTGAAAGATACCATAATAGGAATTTAAGAGGACTTAAAACTGAATTACAATAAAAATTCTTCATATCAAAACTGGTGGAATACAGATAAATGAGTACTTAAGGGTAGAGTTTACACTCAAATGCATATATTAGAAATAAAGACTGGGATAAATGAACTAAGCATCTAATTAGGAAAGTTAGATACAACCAATAAGAAGTAGAATGAAGGAGAGAAATAGAAATCAGGTCATAAAACAATGAAATAGGAAATAAACATACAACAGAGAGAATTAACAGAACTCCAGAGAGAATTAACAGAACTCACTGACTGGCAAAGTTAATTAAGGGAAAAAAGACAAGGCACAAATAAACAATTTTAGTACTAAACAAGGGGACATAATTACAGAGATGGCAGGGAATAAGAAGCTTAGTGAAATAATTTTTAAAACTTTTTTTTAAGGAAAATGTAATTTACCAAACTCACTCAAGATACAGAAAGCCCGAATGCCTGAATAACCGTTAAAGAAACTGAAGCAGTTGTTAAAAAAAAAAAAAAAAAAGAAAAGAAAAAAAGAAATCTTTCCTAAAGAAACCCAAATCCAAAACCAAACGCCAGGCCTTGATAGTTTTATAGGTAAGTTCTACCAAACTTTAAAGGTACAAATCATTCCAATATTATACAAAGTCTTTCAGAGAAGTCATCAAGGGAGAAGGCTCTCCAAGTCATTTTATGAAGTAATGTAACTTTGAAATTAAAACCATACAGAGAAAGACCAGAAAGGAAAACTAATTACAGCCCAGTCTCACTCATAATTGCAAATACAAAAATCATAAACAAAACATTACTTTACAGGATCCAGCAGCACATACAAAAAAAAAAAATAACATACAATGACTAAGTTGGGTTTATCTGAGAAGTGCAAAAGGGCTTTATCATAAGAAAATCTTTAAAAGTCATTTACTACATTAATAGATAAAAGAAAAAAAACCAAATGATCATCTCAGCAGATGAAGCGCATTTGATAAAATTCAAACCCAATCATAATGAAATGGTTCAGCAACTAAGAATATAAGAGAACTTCCTCAGCCCTAATAGAAGGCATCTACTAAAATCTACAGTAAATGTTATTCTTCATGGGAAACATTGGAAAGCTACGTTTCAAAAACAAGAATAGGACCAGGATGTCCACTACACCACTTTTTTTTGAATTAAAATATTTTTTTAACATTTATTTACTTTTGAGAGACAGATACAGAGCATGAACATGGGAGGGGCCGAGAGAGAGGGAGACACAGAATCTGAAGCAGGCTCCAGGCTCTGAGCTGTCAGCACTGAGCCCAACATGAGCTCGGACCCATGAACTGGGAAATCATGACCTGAGCCGAAGCTGGACACTTCACTGACTGAGCCACCAAGGGGCCCCCCCACTTCTTTTTTTTTTTTTAAAGTTTTATTTATTTGGTGGGGGGGATGAGGGGCAGAGAGAGAGGGAGAGCGAGAATCCCAAGCAAGCCCTATGCTGTCAGCACAGAGCCGGATATGGGGCTCGATCCCCTGAACTGTGAGATCATGACTTGAGCCGAAATCAAGAGTCGGACACTTAACCAACTGAGCCACCCAGGCACTCTGCTGTACATCACTTCTTTTTTAAACATTTCTTTAATGTTTATTTATTATTGAGAGAGAGAGAGAGACAGGGTGTGAGCAGGGGAGGGGCAGAGAGAGAGGGAGACACAGAATCCAAAGCAGGCTCTAGGCTGTCAGCGGTCAGCACAGAGCCCAACGTGGGGCTCGAACTCATGGACCGTGAGGTCATGACCTGAGCCGAAGTCAGACGCTCAACTGACCGAGCCACCCACGCGCCCCTGCTGCACACCACTTCTATCAGAGATGGTAGGTCCCAGTCACACAGTAATACAAGGAAAAGAGATTACAGAAACAGTAATGTTGTGACTTTACTGAATTTATAGCAAACTATTACAAATAATAAACAGAAAATTCATCCTGGAGTCTAAAACCAATTCTCCTGTGTGAGCAGTGTCTACTCACGTAGCCTATAATGATTCCCCTGAAGCCAGCAGTAGTGCCAGGCATCATCTGTATACACAGTGGTTTCTAAAGAGGATGGGAAGGCACTGAAATGCTTACAGTGTTACTTCTTGCTCTCGGGAGGTTAAGGAAAAAGCAAAGAGGTGCTAAGGACAAACAGAACCTGATCTCAAAGAAAGGAAGCCTAATTTTTTGCAAAGGAGAATAATTTTTGGATCAGCCTCTAAATACTAGCACATATAACTCAGCCCTTTCAGAAAGGAGGCTAAAGCTGCATGTCCAAATCTTGCCTTCCCTTTTCTCAAAAACACCTTTACTGCAGGCCTCAATGAATTCCTTTCTCAGAATGACTGCAATTACTGAAGCAAGTATTAAAAACTTAATCTAGATCTGATATCTCTTATTTTACCATTGAAGTTTTATATTATTATTTATCAAACTCTAATTTCCTAATTTAGAAATGGTGTATCTCATTCCCGAGTAAATTTAAGAGAGCAATTCTTGAATTGCCATTCTATATATACAAACAAATATGAATGAATGAATGAATGAATGTATGTATGTATGTCCCAGAATAGATGCCTTCCATGTATCCTGGGGCCAGGTATCATACTTTGCTTTATCCCCCAGGGTCTTTCCTAAGTCAGGATCCAAACAGTGATTCAGAGATATTCCGGCAACAGAACTATAATATGCCCTCCCTGCCTTATCCACAGGCTGGAGTATGCAGAGATGAATATGAACAAACGGAGGCCAATGGTGATAAAAACCAAAGACAGATAACTTAAATAGATCATTTATGGGGACCACAGATTAAACAGATCTTTTATATGGATCCCCCCAAAAAAATACTTTCTCCACTAGGCTGCAGGAAAAAAGGTTAGGGAGGGAAAGAATCACATACAGAACTTACCTTGCCTGTGAATCATGCCCCCGTGCATAATTCTTGCAACAATACAATGATTTAGCTCATTCATTTTTAAAGTGATTCCCTGTAAAAAGTTAAGTAAAATAGAATTACCATTCCTTTTTATGTGGTTTCACTGTAGATAATTTTATTTATAAAAGTTAGGAAAACATTCAAGAAAATTTGGAAAATGAAGGAAAAAACCACCAACAAAAATGTTGTTTTTGGTATTTTGATTGCTATAATAATAGTAATACATATATTTTATTTTGTGATTTTAGGTTTCTACTTATAATTATTTTCCATGTTGCTAGTCATTTTTAAAAGCTTTTCAATAAAAGCAATGTATAATTGACACACAAGGTGTACAATTTGAGAGGTTTGACATATGTATACATATGTGAAACCATTACTATACTGAGTATATATATATAGTAATGGTTATGGGATATATATATACACATATATATATACACACACACACACACTCATGCTGAGGAGTGTGTGTGTGTGTATATATATATATAATGGAGTATACATATATATATGATGGAGTGTGTATATATATATATATATATATATATACACCTCACCCCTAAAAGTTTCCTTGTGCCCACTGATAATCTACTCCCATCCTTGTACTCCTTATCCCTACTCTATGGTCCCTCATACTGTATGCACTCTTTTTTGTTGCTTTTCAAAAATTCACAATGTGAGATTCAGTCATATTGTTGTATGTATCAATAGTTCATTCTTTGTCTTTGCTGAATATTCCATTGTATGGATATATCATTTTCTTTATCCATTCATGGACAGAATTTTTTCCCTAGCTTTTGGCTATTAGAAGTGAGCTGTATCCCTAGGTTAGTCTCCAGTTGGTCATGATGTATTCTTCTTTTGTTAAGGTATGAATTTGTTTAGAATTTTTGCGTCTATATTCATGAGGGATACCAGTCTGTAGTTTTCTTTTCTTGTAATGTCTTTATCTGGTTTTGGTATCAGGATAAAAATGGTAGCCACCTAATTATAACGATGATGATGATGATGATGATGATGATGATGATGATTTGGGGAGAATCCCTTCCTTTTCAATATTTTGGGGAAAATTTGTGTAGAATTGGTATTACTTCTTTATCATATGTTTGGTAGATTTTACCAGTAATGCCATCTTGGAGTTTTCTTTGAGGAATGGTTTTTAACTACAAATTCAATTTTTAAATAAAGTAGGGCAATTCAGTGTATTCCTTCTTTTTTTAAATTTTTTTTTCAACGTTTATTTATTTTTGGGACAGAGAGAGACAGAGCATGGACCGGGGAGGGGCAGAGAGAGAGGGAGACACAGAATCGGAAACAGGCTCTAGGCTCTGAGCCATCAGCCCAGAGCCTGACGCGGGGCTCGAACTCACGGACCGCGAGATCGTGACCTGGCTGAAGCCGGACGGACGCTTAACCGACTGCGCCACCCAGGCGCCCCTGTGTATTCCTTCTTAAGTGAGCTTTGGGGTGTTTCTGTCTTCTACGGAATTGGTCCATTTCATCTAAGTTGTTGAATTTCTTGTCAAAAAGTTGTTTATAAGATTTCCGTAATTTTTTTTGTCTGTAGATTCTGTAATAATGTCACTTTTTTTATGCATGATATTGGTAATTAGTGTCTTCTTTTTCCTGATCAGTCTGATCTTCTCAAAGAAATAGCTTGTTTTATTGATTTTTCTCTATGCTGTTTTCTATTTAACATCCACTTCGATCTTTACTATTTCTTTTCTTTCACCCACTTTGGATTTAGTTTGTTCTTTTTCAAAAAAATTAATTTGAGAGAGAGAGAGAGAGAGAGAGAGAGAGAGAATATGAATGAATGAATCCCAAGCAGGCTCTGCACTGTCAGCATGGAGCCCGATGTAGGGCTCAAACTCACGAACTGTGAGATCATGACCTGAGCTGAAACCAAGAGCCTGTCACTTAACCAACTGAGACACCCAGGTGCCCCTAATTTGCTTTTTTGTTCTAGTTTCTTAAGGTAGAAGCTGAGGTCATTTAAGATACCTCTTTTCTAATATAGGTGTTTAGTGCTACACATTTCTCTGTAAGTACAGAGTTAGCAACATCCCAGAAATTCTGGTATGTTGTTTCATTTTCATTCACTTCAAAATACTTTTTAATTTCCCTTTTGATTTTTCCTTTGATCCATGGGTCATTTAGAATTGTGTTATTTAGTTTTCAAATGCTTGGGGAGTTTTCCAGAAGTCTTTCTGTTATTCATTTCAAATTTAATCACAGTGTGGTCTGAGAATTATACTTTGATATTAATATAGCTACTCCAGCTTCCTTTTGATTAATGACATCATAATAGAGCTTCTTACATTCTTTCACTTGGAAACTATTTGTCTTTATGTATAAAGCATTTCTTGCAGGCAATATATAATTGGGTCTGCCCCACCCCCCGCCCCATCTGAGAATCTTTGCTTCTTAATTTGGGCAATTTAGACTATTTGCATTTCACAGGATTATTGATTCAGTCAGGTATAAATATATCTTCTTGATATTTAATTTCTATTTGTTTCATCTGTTCCATGTTCCCTTTTTCCTCTTTTTCTGCCTTCTTTTGGATTAGCTTATTTTTATTCTATTTTCTCTCTCGTGTTGTCTGACTAGCTATAATTCGGTTTTGTTGTTTTAGTGGTTGCTTTAGGGTTTATGGTGTACATCTTTAACTTTTCACAGTCCATCTTCAGTGATATTATACAATATCACATATAGTATGAGAACTTTTTAACAGTATACTTCTACTTCCTTTCTCCTGACCTTTGTGTTGTTATACATTTTACTTTTACATATAATAACCCCCAAACATGGTGCCTTTATTTTTGCTTAAACTGCTAATTATCTTTTAAAGAGATTTAAACAATAAGGATGTCCTTTGACATTTCTTATCCTGTAGGTCTAATGAATTCTTTCAGTTGTGGTATGTCTGAAAATGGTTTTGGTTTGCCCTTAGTTTCTGAAACATACCTTTGCTGGGTTTAGAATCCTACGTTGAGCAATTTTGTTTTTTCTTTCAGTACTTTAAAGACACTGATCTTCTCAATTGTATTGTTTCTGGTAAGTCTGATGCCATCCTTATCTTTGTTCCTCTCTATGTAACATTTCTTTTTTATCTCTGTTTTCAAGATCTTCTATTTATTATGGTTTCTTAAACCGTTTAAGATGTACCTTGATGTGGTTTTCTTCAGGTTTCTTGGGTTTGGGGTTCATTGTGGTCTTGCGCCTGCAGATTTATAGTTTTCATCAAGCTTGGAATATTTTCATCCATTATTTCTTCAAATATCCTTTCTTCCTCACTCTCTCCTCCTTCATAGAGTCAAATTAGCCATATGTTAGGCTGCCTGAGGTTGTCCCAGAGCTCAGTGATGCCTTTTCCATTTAAAAAAAAAAGTTCTGTGTTTCATTTTGGATAGTTTCTTTTGCTATGTCTTTGAGTTCACTAATCTTTTCTTCTCAAATGTCTAATCTGCCATTAATCCTATAGCGTATTTTTCTGCTAATTCTAGTATCTTTGTCAGTTCTGTTTTGATTGATTATTCTCCACTTATAGGTCCCATTTCCCCCCTTCTCTACCTGCCTAGTAATCTTTGACTCAATGCCAGACATTGTGATTTTTATCTTGCTGCATGCTAGACGTTTTTTATTCCTATAAATATTCTTAGGCTTTGTTCTGGGATATAGTTCAGTTACTTGGGTCAGTCAATTAGTTTGATCTTTTGGGTCTTGCTTTCATGATTTGTTAGGCAGGTCTTGAGAAATTCTGAACCTAGGGCTAATTATTCCTCATTACTGAGACAAGATCTTCCTGAGCACTCTATACAATGTACCATGAATTCATATTTCCAGTCCAGCTGGTGGTTAACAGGCAGTGAGTGTTGGGTACTGTTCCCTCTAATCCTCTTGGATGGTTTTTCCTTGGTTCTGGGTAGTTTCCTTTCATAAATGCACTAATCATAACTTAAACAAATACTTCAGGGGGATCATCTACAGATCTCTGGAGTTCTCTCTCTGTGCAGCTCTCTCCTCTTCAGTCCTCTGTCCTATAAACTTTAGGTGCCTAGGTCTCCTCGGATTCTCAGCTCTGTCTCCTCAATTCAGGGTGTCTGCATGCTCTGCCTCAGTTCTCCCTTTCTGTGTTGTGGCCTGGAAACTCCCTCAAGTCAGTAAGGTCGGGAAATCATAAAGCTCACCCCATTTGCTTCCTGTTTCTTAGGGATCATTATCCTTTGTTGCCTGATGTCCAATGTCTTGAAAACAGTTCTTTCATGTAATTTTTGTCTGTTTTTAAATTTTTTTTTGGTTATTTCAGGTGAGAGGGTAAATCTGGTCCTTGTTACTCCACCTTGGCCAGAAGCAGAAGCTCCACATATTTAATGACAGACTACTAGTCTATGGAGATTACTTTTTGTTTTCCCATTATTCTCTATTATAAGATAAACTTGCATAAGCATATTTTTTTGGTACTAGACCTGGCTGATCCTAAAAGTCACATGGGGACCTTTTAAATAATACTGCCTTTTAAATTCACTCTTTGGATTTAGATTAAGGAAGTCTGGAATGGAGCCCAGAAATCTATATTTTTAACAAGCTCCCTTGGTGAAAACTGGTCTTGAATTTAAAATGATTAAGGGTAGGAGGACTATCTTATCTTCTTCATTGGAGAATAACACTCTGTTGGAAAACATATTTGAGGCTTTATAATTTAGATTCTGAATTTGTACAATTCCACAGAATATAACTTTGCTTGGTTCCTACTTTGCAGTTCTTAGAAGTGGTGGGCAAGCAATGTGAAGAACTGGTATATCAAATGTTTCTAGTCCCAACATTCAACTGTAATGTTCAAGTTTCATTTCCAACTTGGATATTCATTAAGCATGTATGGTTACCAAGAGAGGTGCTCCTGGAAGAATGTTATAAGTTAATATGTAACTCAAATCTAATTTCATAAGGGAAATGATAGTATGATGGGGGTTCCATCCTTGAAATGAATAAATTAATGTATTCTTTCAACCAACATTACCATGATCCTGTTATGTGGCAGGCACTCTGTTAGGCACATAATGAATGAGACTATTCATCAGTGAATATACAATAGTGGTGAGACAGACAGGGTCTCTCATGATTAGGGGACCAAGTAGAGTTAACAACATTTATTATTTTGCCTGCCCCGAACCTTTCTTTGCAGAGAGGAACTGACTCATCTCTCTGTTCGCAAGTTCCCAAATTCCAGGGAAGGGATTGGTCCACCTGGGCTGGGTGCCTACTCGTGAACCTACACCAGCTTGGGGTAGACTCCTGGCCTTTCCTTGTTTACATAAGCCTTTCCCCTGTTGTCTAAGCTAGTTCAAGTTTGGTCTTTATCACCTGCAACTAAGGGAGTCTCAATCGACTGAAAAGTAATTTCAAGGAGAGTTTCAAATGGGAAAACAAGAGCGTAATGGGAGTGTATCACCCTTGCAGGGTGAATCTAGCATAGTTGGACACATTATAGAAGGTCCAAAAAGCAAAAAAGATCACAAAGGTATATGCTGCACAGTAATATAATGCTTTTGATAAGAAAATTAAGCCAGTAAATGAAGCTGTATTAAGTGTAACAGATTTGTACTCCACTGTTGAGAATATCTATTTTACATAAAATAATTCCCATTTTTTATGGCAACCAGTCAAAAGGAGAATACACACCTTCACTAGGATCAAAGAACAGAGAAGGGCTTCTTTAAGGAGACTCTTGGTGAGACTCAAGGCCATTTTATGCTTCCTGAAAAAACTAACTCAGGGATACTCTTACTCAGCCTATGTTTTTAGGTAGTCAGCCACCATACAAAAGATCAAACAGACGTCATTGGGCTGCTTTGGAACATGACGATCACAAGACACCTGGACCTCCTTCTTCTGGTCCTTTCCTTCTTCCTGTCTGCTTTGCGTGGCTGAACATCACCCCTTCTTCCTGCCTCTCTGTCACAGCCTTCGCTCTTCTATAGCTCTCTCGTAACTGTTGTTCAACAAACTGTGCTAAACTGCATATTTACCCGTTTAACGTCAGTAGCCCCGTGGAAAGTAAGTTCTGGGAAGGGGCTGTGTCTTATCTGCCACTACATCACTGGCATCCAATACAGTGATCTTCACATAGTAGGCACTTAATAAACATTTGCTAAATGGGTGAATGACTATATATAATGAATAAATGGATATTAGACTTCTGGAGCTGGGTGGGATCTTGGGGGTCATTTGGCCAAGTATGCTTTTGGCAATAATTGCTAAGCAAACTATGAACAAACTTGAAGTGATTTGCCCAAGGCACCCAAAAGCTGTTATTGCCTGGGCCTTAAGCCAAAGGGTTGTTTGGATGGCACCAAAAAGGGGTGAAGTGACTGGCATGTCCCTGGCCTGCTGCAAGCACTGGGATAATACAGGAAAAGCGGCAAAGATCACTAAGTGAGAATTACAACTGGAGACATCTAGAGTTAAGGGCTCTCTGGAAATTGCAGTCACAGAATCACTGTTTGGTAGCTCTTCCTTTAACCTGCAAAGCAACTGGGCAACTTTCTTAAGTAGGGAATTTGTTTTTCTATATCCCAATATCCCTTTTCTATGCTCTGAGGAAAAGATGAACATGTAAGTTTGAATGCCTTTTCTCCGCCCCCTCCCCCCCAAAGATAGGATTCTTCTCCAAAACATGGAACTTTTCCAATAGTCCTTATCACAGTGGGTGGCATCATTGTCCATCTGGATGCAAAAACCTAAAGCTTAAGGGACATCCTTGGTGACTGCTTCTCCTTCAGTCCCCATTGGCAATCTGTCATCCAGGTCTATTGATTTTACTCTTTTTGTTAAATCTGTTCACTTCCTTCCATTTGGTATCTGTGCCTCTAGCCCCCAGTTCCATCCACTCTCCCCAGTCCTGAGGCAGTCACCTCTCCACTGGCCTCTCTACAACCTGTCTCGTCCTCCTCCTCTGCTAATCCATTCTCCACAGGGAGTCTTTCTAAACTGAAAATCTGGTCTTCTCTCCCTGCCTGAAACTCTCCAACAGCCTCCCACTATCTCTGATATAAAGAACAGAATTCTTAATGTGTCCTTCAACACTGGTGTGTCCTATTCTGGCCACGCACCGTTGTCTACACTCAAGCCGTGGTGCCTTCTTTCCATTCTCAAACTATGGTATGAGCCTTTCTGACTACTGGGCTTCCGCACATGCTCCATGGTTTGCCTGGATGGTCTCACTCTGCCCTCCCACCCCAGGCCGTTTTGTTCGGTTGACACCAAGGAGCCTTTCCTTGATCTTCCCCATCTATGAAGATTCTGTGAGAACGAGGCAGGTTCAGCATTAATCTTATCCTGATGCTGTTCCTGCATGCTGAGAACATAAATTTGTATTAAATATGTAGATGTGGATGGAAGGAATGTTATTTTAGCCACATCACTCAATCTTTGAATGCCTTCCAAAGTAGCCTTCCTCTGATTTTCTCGAAGGCAAAAGATCTTATAAAAGATCTTTTCACAATGTCATTAGACATTCACTTTTCCAACCCAAATATTTCAAATTGTGCCCCAGAGGTTTTTTGCTGGAGTAACAGACCAGGTATGTTATTCTTTGGCTAAGCACAAGAGTGTCTGTGGAAGGACAGGTGGGAAGAGGCCTTGGGCATGGGGTCAGGTGGAACAATTCTGGGTGTGGGTTTGGAGGTGGTAGTGTAGGAGCTAGAAATGGATGTCTTTAAAACTACCCCTGCCCTCCTTCCCTCCCTACCTCCTGGTAGTGTAGATTGAGGTGGGGTGCCCTAACTCGGGCTGGGATTTTAAAGTCTAGAAGACTTTCTTTTCCTACTTACCATGGGTTCATCTGTGTTCTTTTGGAACTGGACCAGGCGGACTCTGGTCACATTCTCCATATCCATATCTCCGTTTGCACTTTCTGGAGAATCACCATTTAAATAGGGAGAGGTGGGAGGAGGTGTGACCCTCAATGCCTCATCGCTGTAAACTTCATGTGCCACTACGTCGTGAGTCTGAAGTAAGGCCTGGTATTTGGTGAAGAAAGTAAAATATTAATAACAGTCCTAGTCCGTCAGAAATGTGTTATTTCAAATAAAGACTGACGTGACGCAATTCCAAACAACTGAGTAGAAAGAATCATCTGTAAACAGAGGTGGCAAATTTGGGCTGGGGCTTAAAATGGAAACAAATTTAAAAAGGCACAAAGCAATAATTGGTGTATTGAGCAAATGTCTTTCCGGATGGCATTATCCAATAACTCCTTTATATAACCCAAAGGATGAAGATGATTTATAACACATGACTTTGTCAAAAAAAAAAAATGAAAACACACACAAGTGTACCTGAAAAAAATGTAATTTTCCAAATAACACATATGATGTGGAGCTCAAGTCTAAATCTATGCAATGCTTTTATTATTTTGATTTTCTAGAGCACTTGCCCAAATGAAAAATAAGTTGATAGTTATTATTATGAATGTTTTTGCAAAGCCTTTAAACACAGAAAAAGTGATTTCCTTGTATTGATATCTGCATATGTCATCTCGGTGAAACTGGATAATAAAAATCCCTTTTTTCCCCCCCTTGAAAAGGATAATCTTCCACTTTCTGTACTTTTTGTGTCCTCATAAAAAAGTTTTTAATGACCATGAATATTTGAACATTTCTACTTCAAAGAGAATTTTACGGCTGAATGTCAGTATGTTTGGAGCTTTACACAGATTGTATTTTCTTGTGTGCTAACTATAAACTTGGTTCTATTTTAATCTGTGATCTGTGTGGTAATGAAATATCCGGAGATAATGAAATGCAATTATAATGGCTTTAAAAGTATAACCCTTAGCATCTCAAATTAAGTTATTTAATTAAAAAGCTTATGAAAGTCATGACTTGGCTATTTTAATTTGAAAGGCATGCAGACAAAGCAAAAATAAAAAGGTAACAATGCAGTAAAATCGTAAAGAAGGTGGTATTGATCTGTCATCAACAGAACGTATGCTTGGAGCAAGGTATGCATTTGGGTTTCTTTTTAAAAATTTTTTTTAAATGTTTATTTATTTTTGAGGGAGAGAGACAGAGAGTGAGCAGGGGAGGGGCGGAGAGAGAGGGAGGCACAGAATCCGAAGCAGTTTCCAGGCTCTGAGCTGTCAGCACAGAGCCCAATGTTGGGCTTGAACTCACGAACCGTGAGACCATGACCTGACCTGAAGTCAGACACTTAACTGACCGAGCCACCCAGGCACCCCTGCATGTGGGTTTCTAATGGAAATGGCAGATTGTTCCAAGATCTCAGAGGGCTGGTCTAAACTGGGGTCTGGGTGAGGGGCACTAAGCAGTGCATAGCTTGACCTTGGCTTCCTGACCACTGCCCTGACTACACCCTGCACTGGTACCCCAGGCCCAAGTGTGGTCGTTGTGCTATGTGGGCAAATCCCTCTTTTCCCAGGTTAATTGTGGCCACTTAAGAGACTAATAGTTAGGGAAGAAAGCAAAAATCACTAATAGACAAACTGAAAAACTTCATCTTCTAATATTAGGTTCATCATATCAACTATAGATGTATCTTCCATAATTAGTGAATTTTAAAAAAACAATGCTGTGTATGACTGACTCCAGGATATATAGCCTGGTAAATAGAGAACAAAGCTTTCATCAGGAGAATGTGCTACATGGTTGGAGAAAGTGTTTATGCTGCTCTTTGCAAATGATTTCTATTCATCCTTTTAAATCACACAAGCAAACACTTGTATTTAGTGTATTTGCAAATGATTTCTATTCATCTTTTTAAATCACACAAGCAAACACTTGTATTTAGCATATTTAGGGAAGGAAAAGTTTCACAATCACAAAATAATGTCCAAATAGAACTTTAATTGAAGAATACTCAAATTATGTCACCAAATAAGGTCATACTTGCTATGAACCACGATTTGCCACTGTAAAGACTGCCACCACAAAATAAAACTCACCCTAAAGTTCTAGTGTATATGTAAACAGAGAAAAAGGGGCCCCTTATAGATTGCCATTAAAAAAAGAATATGCAAAATAAAATAATAGGGTGGTCTAAGTTCGAATATTTTTCTTCAAATATGTTATGCGGTATAATCGAGGAACTGGCAGTTACTAAGCTGAAATAGCTGTTATTTTTAATTACCTAAGAATTGTGTAATAGGAAAGAAATCCCTTCACTTTTTGTACTGTAGGAAGGTCATGGAGAAGACAGCTAACAACTTCAGACTACGGTGGAAAAAAGTCTACTTTAAAATGAGTAGGAAAACTATGGATTTTATGTTTGAAGAGTGGTTCCTCTGGCTTCTTAATTACAAATTACACAATGGACCACTTAATAATAAAAATATGATCACCTAAAGTGATGTTTTTAAAAGTTTGCTTAACTGACTGAGCCACACAAACACCCCACCACCTAAGGTGATTTTAATCACCTTGGTTTTTGGGAAAGTAGGATACAAATTTGCTTTTAAAATCTTCTGTTCTAGATCCTATTTCTTTAAAAAAAAAAAGCATTAACTTCATTAACTTTCTAGTCTATTAGTATTTGTCTTTATCCTTAAATGTTTTGTATTTTTAACAACTGCAATAAGCAAATGATCCAGTCTGTTGTAAAAAAGTCTTTCAGATGCAATAACCGAAAAAGGGATTAGGTGTGATTTTTTATCATGACCTCTAAAGATAGAATACAGACTTTAAAAAATAATTTACATCTATTCCTTTTTATTCTTTAATTAGTGCAAATATTCACAAGTATCTGTATTTTTATTTAATTAATTTATTTTTAAGATTTATTTATTTTTGAGAGGGAACGCAGAGTGCAAGTGGGGAAAGGGCAGAGAGAAAGGGGGATAGTAGATCTGAAGTGGGCTTTGAGCTGTCAGCACAGAGCCTAACGCGGGGTCGAACTCATGAACCATGAGATCATGACCTGAGATGAAGTCAGATGCTCAACCGACCAAGTCACCCAGGCACCCCACAAGTATCTGTATTTTTAAGTGTCAGGTAATTCAATGTTAAACACTTATGTCTCAATGATCAGAAAGCAAAGAAAAAACCAGATAACTGAATAAATGTGAAATTATAACTATGCTAAGAATAACTCCAAAACCTTGGTATAATAAAAACACATTACAAGTATTAAAGTATTTCCCTTTAAGCTATTAATATTTCCTTAAAAATACAAAGATTTGGGGCTCCTGGGTGGCTCAGTTGGTTTAGCGTCTGACTTCGGCTCAGGTCATGATTTCGTGATTCATGGGTTGGAGCCCCGTGTCGGGCTCTGTCCTAACAGCTCAGAGCCTGGAGGCTGCTTCAGATTCTGTGTCTCCTTCTCTCTCTGCCCCTCCCCCACTCATGCTCTGTTTCTCTCAAAAATAAATGTAAAAAAAAAAAACACAAGATTTTGAAACAATGACTTAAAATTTTTTTTTTTAACGTTTATTTATTTTTGAGACAGAGAGAGACAGAGCATGAACAGGGGAGGGGCAGAGAGAGAGGGAGACACAGAATCCGAAACAGGCTCCAGGCTCTGAGCTGTCAGCACAGAGCCCGACGAGGGGCTCAAACTCACGGACCGTGGGATCATGACCTGAGCCGAAGTCGGACGCCTAACCGACCAAGCCACCCAGGCGCCCCGAAACCATGACTTTAAAATGCTTACAAGACAAAAAAAGCTCCAGCAGTACAAGTTTATTTAACATAGTATATATAGCTCAGAACTCTATTTCCCACATGGGATATTATCTAAACATATGCTTATTTGGGAATAACCAGGGAGCTCAAGTTATGTTTATAGGAAAATGGGTCCTCATTACAGGTCAAACAACTTTGACAGCATGAGCTCTGGAGCCAGCAAGATCTGGGTTTTGAACTTCAGCGAGGCTGCTTACTAGGTGAGCGACCTCAAGCAAGCCTCGTTACCTTTCTAGGGCACAATTTCCTGTCTGAACTGTAAAATGGGGTTAGCCATACTCCCTCACATCCCAACCATCAGCAAGTCCTGTCCTGTCTAACCATCTCCACTGATGAATCCCAGTCTGCCCATTTTCCACCAGCCCCTCCTTCTCCAAGCCCTTACCACCACTCACACAGGCTCCCAACTGGTCTCCCTCTTTTAACTCTCATCCCCACCAGAATCCATTTTCTGCACGTCAGCCGCAGGGATCTTTCAAGTGTGGATCTGATCACATTTTCCTGCTTGCAGTCACTCAGTACTGCCCTACTGCAATCAGGAGAAAATCCAGACTCCTTACCACGGCCTGAAAGACCCTAACTTGGCCTGGCCTCTGCCAACCTCTCCTAGCTCTTCTTACACCATTATTTCCCTCATTTGCTATATCCCAGCCACGATAGCCTTACTTCTATACTTTGATCTTGCAAAGCTCCTTCCTGCTCTGGGCCTTTGCATTTACTCTTCCCCACGCTTGGGTGTTCAGAAAGCTGGTTCTTTCAGATAACAATTCTTAGCCCATGTATTAACTCCTCAGAGGGGCTTTTCCCTGACTGCCTGAAGTACCTCCCACTTTACTATCACCTCTGCCCCACTATCCTTTCTTTTTCTTCATAATTATCATGATATGAAATTATCTTGTTAGTTTAAGTTAATTTTTTTAACGTTTATTTATTTTTGAGACAGAGAGAGACAGAGCATGAACGGGGGCGGGGGTCAGAGAGAGAGGGAGACACAGAATCTGAAACAGGCTCCAGGCTCTGCGCTGTCAGCACAGAGCCCGATGCGGGCCTCGAACTCACGGACCGTGAGATCATGACCTGAGCCGAAGTCGGACGCTTAACCGACTGAGCCACCCAGGTGCCCCCATCTTGTTAGTTTACTTGTTTACTGTATGTCTCCAGCCCACCTATCCATCCTGCACCCCATCCCCACTACAATAGACATTCCATGGGGGCAGGGACCTTGTTTGTCCTATTCACCACTGTCCTTAGTGCCGAGCTTGACGCCTGCACAGAGTAGGCATTTACATATTTGATGAATGAATGAAAATGTTTTTTCAGCATCTAGCTAGGTTTTCAGAAATTAAAAGATTTATTATTTTGAAAATGTTTGCTAATAGCAATGCATATATTAACTTCTCTCTGACTTCAGAAAAGCAAAATAAATCAAGGCCTCAAAGGTGAGTAAGTTGTGAGACATGGGGTTAATCTGACCTTTAATGATTTTGAAAAAACAAAACAAAACAACTTAACCTTAAAAAAAAGCTTATTTGGGCATATGTTAATTTCTTTATTTGGCTTATGTCAAATCTGAAAGATCTACTGGTATCAAATGGTTCTAACTTCATTCTATTAATTTTTAAAAATTTTTAAAATTTTATGTATGGAGAGAGAGAGAGAGGGCATGGGAGGGGCAGAGAGAGAGAGAAAGAGAGAGAGAATCCCAAGCAGGCTCTGCACTGTCAGCATGGAGTCTGATGTGGGGCTCACAAACTGAGATCATGACCTGAGCTGAAGTCAAGAGTCAGACGCTTAACCCACTGAGCCACCCAGGTGCCCCTTGTTCTATGACTTGAACAGGTTACTTAGCAACTTATAGACAGACATGTCTGTTCAAAACCTACAGGTTTCTACCTATGAGAAGCACTTGCACAGCACAGGACAGTCCGTTGGGGCAAGGCTAACCAGTCTGCAAATGGGCAAGTTCGTAATCTATTCAATATTTTGCTGAGGACTTACTATGTACCCTACACATGATAAGACACCAGGGAGTAAACAACTAATATTCATTAGTGAGCATTTATTAGACATGAAGCATACATCAGGCACTGAGCTAAGCATGGTAATGTACACCTACGTAATTATTCCAACTCCGTGAGTTTGGCTCAGGGAGTCAGAATTCACAGGGCTACGGCATCAAGGCTGAACCCAGAGCTCTCACCACTTTTACACGACATAAGACATGATGTCACAAAAGGAGAATTAATCACGATCTGGGGAAACATGGCCTACATTTGTGAAACCATCAGGAACAATATTAAGGGTAATTAAGTCCTAATATTTGTGATCTCTCAAGCTTGAGGATACTACTAAGGTATGTATTCTCTTCATTTTCCTGGTCTATAAAACAGTTAATAACAACCATTAAATGAGATCACAAATTCAGTGAGGACAACAAAGCTGAGCTGAGCTGTGCTCATTCATTGAAGGGACCTGCTCTGGGAGACCGGCACGTATTAGAATGTTCCCCAGGCGAACACAATCAAGTGCAGAAGGAATTACAGAAGAGAAAGGTCGATGTGGCCTGCAGAGGTGTTAGGAGAGATTTTGATGCCAGAGGCAGGATTTGAGCCGCGTCCTATGTTCACACACCGAAGTTGTAAGAATTCATTCACCTGCAGGTGCAGAACCTGATTTCCTGTCACTCACTGGAGAGAGCTGATGTCATAGGGGAATCAGGTGAAATATTCTCAAGGATTATACTTGACTTCAGCCTACAATGCGTGGGTGGGAGAGTTAGGGTGGATATGGTAATTACTTCTAAGTGGTCACTTTGAGGAGAAATTTCTATTTCAATGGCTGTGCTAAAGTTTTAAAAACACTGTATCATAAAGTACCATGTACAGCAAAACTCACCTTAACTGATATACCTGTTATAGTGCTAATGTTACTTTAAAAGTATCACCTCAGGGGGACCTGGGTGGCTCAGTTGGTTAAGTGTCTAACTCTTGATTTTGGCTCAGGTCATGATCTCAGAGTTCATGAGATCGAGCCCTGCGTTGGGTTCCAAGCTGAGTGTGGAGCCTGCTTGGGATTTTCTCTCCTTCTCTCTGTCCCTCACCCACTTGCAATCTCTCTCCTCCAGTCTAAATAAATAAATAAATAAATAAATAAATAAATAAATAGCATCACCTCAATAGTAGTAATAAGAACATAGTCTGTTTTTTTTAAATTTTTTTTTTAACGTTTATTCATTTTTGAGAGAGAGAAGACACAGCATGAATGGGGGAAGGTCAGAGAGGGAGGCACAGAATCCGAAACAGGCTCCAGGCTCTGAGCTGTCAGCACAGAGCCCGACGCGGGGCTTGAACTCACGGACCGCGAGATCGTGACCTGAGCCGAAGTCGGCCGCTTAACCGACTGAGCCACCCAGACGCTTTTTTTTTTTTCAATGTTTATTTTTTGGGACAGAGAGAGACAGAGCATGAACGGGGGAGGGGCAGAGAGAGAGGGAGACACAGAATCGGAAACAGGCTCCAGGCTCTGAGCCATCAGCCCAGAGCCCGACGCGGGGCTCGAACTCCCGGACCGCGAGATCGTGACCTGGCTGAAGTCGGACGCTTAACCGACTGCGCCACCCAGGCGCCCCCTTTTTTTTTTTTTTTTTTTAAAAGAACATAGTTATTAAGTCACATTTTCTCCCAAGGGGTAATCACCTGGATTTTCCTCTCTTTGCATATATCCCACATATACTGATGTGGCTAATGTTTTTTTCTTTTTAATTTCTTTAAGTTTTATTTATTTAAACAATCCCTACCCCTAGCGTAGGGCTCAAACTCAAAACCCCAAGATCAAGAGTCACATGCTCTACTGACTGAGCCACCCAGGTGCCCCTGATATGAATAATGTTTTTTTTTTTAATGTTTATTTTTAAGAGAGAGAGAGCGAGAGCGAGAGCGAGAGCGAGAGCGCGTGAGCAGGGGAGGGGCAGAGAGAGGGAGACACAGAATCCAAAGCAGGCTCCAGGCTCTGAGCTGTCAGCACAGAGCCCGATGTGGGACTCAAACCCACAGACTGTGGGATTATGACCTGAGCCGAAGTCGGACACTTAACTGACTGAGCCACCCAGGTGTCCCGATAATGTTTTAAAAATGTTATATTCAACATGAATTTCTATTTGTGATCATGCTTTTGAACTGAAGTTAAGTAGACAACTCTGGACCTACTTCCAAAGAAAGGTATCTCCATCTATTTTGAGTTCTGTTTAACTGTTTAGTGTTATCATGACTGGCTAACTGCACGTGCTGTCTCCACTTCCCATATGGTAGAAATGCCTGAAGAAAGTGCAAGAGTTCTGCATTGTCCAGAGATGGTATTCTTCCAATAAACCACCTAGGTTCAGAGAATTTTTTATTAGTGAAAACTGTCTCCAATTTGAGTTCTCTGTGGTTTAAGTAACAGAAATAGTTCCAGTGACTTAAGAACCGTCCAGGCAGGAAGCAAACCCCTTGTGTGATGACCACACAGTCCTTGAGGAGCTACCTCAGGAATGGCATCTTTAGGACTGGGACACAAAGTAAACAAAAAGGATCTTAACGTGTAACGACATATCTGATGGAGACGGTTACATTTTAGGAGATTAAAAACTTCTTCTGAAAGTGAGGTTTTAGTTGTACGGAAGTTTGTCACTCACCATGAAATGAGGTTGTGTTAAAATACGCTTTAGCTCCTTTGCGTCATTATTCTCAGGGTAACATGAAATTTCTTCCAATACCTAAAAAATAAGCAAGATGGCAATAGTATAAATAGGATGCCAGCATTAGAAAATCGAGGATTCTTTTCAATGAAAAATTATGAATAGATTTTTATGGCAGGCAAAACAGTTAGTATGGAAAAAACTCATCGCTATATTAATAAAGATTATTAATATAAAAGGACTCTGTTGATGGTAATAAAAAATAAAACAAATCGCTATAATTTCTCTGACTACATTACCTAACTGTAACTGAAAAGGTTATTGAAAAATACAAAACAAAATGACATGTCCACTATACAGATTTACTACAGGTGTAAGTAACTTAATTAACTTAATGGGAAAATATGTCTACAAATCTTTTTCCAAACTCACTACCAAAATGAATCTGTAATAAAAATTAATAGCAGCTTTTAAAAAATATTAACAAAACAGTCTTTCCTTTTAGAAAGCTTTTTCCAAACTCACTACCAAAATGAATCTGTAATAAAAGTTAATAGCAGCTTTTAAAAAATATTAACAAAACAATCTTTCCTTTTAGAAAGATTAAAATGACACAGGCTCAAATAAAAACCTTTTAAAAAAGAGAAACACTCAAGTTATCTTCCTTGCAGCCTGGCAGAATCAATGATATTCTCCACACTTATCAGAGAAAACCATGCCTCTGCCAATAGTTCCCAGGATTCACTGCCAGGGAATCCAAGAGTGCAGTTAAAAACAACAACAAGAACACAAAACTTGTCCTTCCATTCAAAAAGTTATCTTACCACCAGGATGCAGTCTATCCATGTACAGTTTGACTATGTGATGTGAGACCAGGGGCCTCTTTTTTTCCCACCCACCCACCCCCCCCCCCCCGCCCCCAGAGTAAACCTGTTGTGGTTCTAACTGTAGATGGTTGGGCTCACAGAGTAGTTAATTTTTTTTTAATGTTTATTTCTTTATTTTGAGAGAGAGAGAGAGAGAGAGAGACAGAGAATCCCAAGCAGGCTCTACGCTGCCAGTGCGGAGCCCAATGTAGGGCTCGAACCCACAAACCATGAGATCAGGACCTGAGCTGAAACCAAGAGTCAGACGCTAACTGACTGAGCCACCCAGGCGCCCCTCATAGAGTAGTTACACACACTGTAGTAAATTCCCAAAGTTGAGCCAATCAAAGACTGCTTCAACGGGACTGGGTGTCAGGGGGCACACAAGTCATCTGCCCAGAGGAATGTCTCACCTCACCTTGGAGAATCTAATACTGGGGCAGGAACGAACATTCAGAGGTCACTTAACCTAAGGCTTAGGTTTCACTGGCATAGCTAAATGCCACTCCATTACCTCCTCAGGGAAGAACAAAAAAGACCAAATACTACAGGATTCCTTTCTTATCTAAAGGAACCCTTGACAAGTGCTGGTTATGCTGTTCCTTTGTACTGTTTAATGCAGAAAAGCAGCTTCTCCTTGGTGCATTTTAAGCTGAGGATGAAACTGTGTGTTCTCTCTGGTCCCCTGCTATTCTCACAGTCTATCATTTTCCACAGCAAGGTGTGGTCTCCTAAGTCAGAGAGAAGCTCTCCTGGGCTGGTGCGCTTGACCACATGTGCAGGCCCAGCAGCGCCCCCTTGGTCTTGTTGTGTTTAATCCCTTATGGATAGGGAATGGATTAGGTCTTTTGTGCCTTTCACTTAGTAGTCTCACTTTATAAAAATAGTTTATTAAAGGGGAAATGCTAATTTGCATAAAGATTTTTATAACATCAAAAAGTGGAAGAAAAAACCCAGATGTCTAACAATGGAAGAATTGCTAATTCATTATAATTTAGTGATTGCAAAGAAGATTTATGCCATCATTAGAATTTGTATTTGTGAAGAACAATTATAAACACTGGAAAAATGATAATATGTCCGGTAAAAAAAGATACGCTTTGATTACAGCTATATAAAATGTATATGCAAACGGTAGTGATTGGAAGTATATACACAAAAGTGAAAATTACCGTGTTAGGGTGAAGGGATTATGGATGGATTTTTATTTATCCAAACTTTCTGCATTATCATGTTTCTATAATAAAAAAGTTGGGGCATCTGGCTGGCTTAGGCAGTAGGGGGTGCAACTCTTGATCTCGGGGTTGTGAGATCGAGCCGCATGCTGGGTATGGAGTAAATAAAAATGAATTTTACAAAAAGTTAAAAAAAAAAGTTTGTGACGGATACAGCCATGTACACTGACAATTTACGGAAATGACTTCTCTCTGAACTGAGTATACTTAATTGCTATAGATGTTTAATTAACCTCCAAATGTTACCACCTTAAAAAAGCAACTCTAATTTTCATAACCTATTTCTACCAAGTGCAGTAAAATAACTTACTTATAAAAAAAAAAAGAGAAGTACAATTGATATATTAACATGCTCAAGTTTACATAGCAGAACCAGAACTAGAAATCGAGGCAACGTTGCCGCTGAGGCTTTTCTTTCTTTCCTGTATGTAAAATGTTCAGTGATAAACTTAGAAACACTAAATCTGAGTATAATGGTCCAGCTGTGACTCCAAGAAAACCACCTCTTACTGTGCAGCAGAAATGTTTTCAATAAAGGTAGCAAATAGGACACCCAGATAACATTTACAAGATAGATCACTTACCTCTTTGGCTCTCTGTACTGCATCGCTCGGAGGATTCCTGATTTGTGGCGAAGACTTTGTGTTGATTTTGTCATATAGCTAAACGCAAAGAAGAAAATCCAATCAACACTCATAATTCTTGGCAAAAATTCAGAGCTTCATATTTATCATTTCATTACACCATATCTTCCTCTTACGAAAGCTGGCTGATGATTTTCGGTGGTGTCTTCTCAATAATCTCTTACTCATTCAATGAAACTTGGTGCAATAGGAGTCTTATGTGTCACTTTTTAGAAAATCATCTTTAAATAGATGGTTCAAATTCTGCCAATGGGGAAATTTCTCTTCTTATTTAAAATTGGTCATTATTTCAGAATTGCAGTATTTTTCGCCTCTGACAGAAGCAACATTCAGTAACATGGATACAGAACAAAATGAAAGAATGCTTTCTAGCCAAGACACATCTAAAAGAATTTTCACAGAAATCTAAATCTTGGGAAAGGGCAAACCCAACTCCTTATAGGAAGGAATGTTCTCACAAAAGGTTTATGCTTGTTTTACTAGGGCTGTTTATTAACAGTATCAGTGCTGGCATCCTTTAGCAGGAAATCAAGGACGTGGACTTTTTCCTTTTGAATTTGCAAATTCACACAGCAAGAGAAGACACTGAAAAGAATCTAAATATATTTTGAAACCCCCACAAGTCTGACTGATCCAAAATTTGCCTTTCTGAAGACAAGCGATTTCATTCTTTAAAGAATAATCTCGGTAGGGTAGAAGTAAGATTAAAATATTAATTTCTACCTTAAACGAAATGGCTCATTCGACAGTCTGCTTTGAAAGGTGAAAAGTTAAAAATGATCTTGGCTAGGCTGCCATGTCTATTTCCTAACCTCTCTAAAATAGGTGGGGATTTTTTGGGGTTGTTTTGGTGTAGTTCTTTTTTCCCTCCTTCCTACTGTGCATCACAATGCTAGTGTGCAGGTCAAATACTGCCTGTACACATCTTTCATGTTACGGTTAGGTTTGTTTATACTGATAGAAGACAAAGCCTTAGGATTTCTACGTGTTTGGGGCACACCATACATAAAAATGCCTTACGATAAATACGTACATTAATTAATTACAAAGATGCCTAATGAGAACAATGTGAAGATAAAGCAGTGACCAGTTTTATTTTTTATTTTTAAAAAAAATTTTTTTTTTCAACGTTTATTTATTTTTGGGACAGAAAGAGACAGAGCATGAACGGGGGAGGGGCAGAGAGAGAGGGAGACACAGAATCGGAAACAGGCTCCAGGCTCTGAGCCATCAGCCCAGAGCCCGACGCGGGGCTCGAACTCACGGACCGCGAGATCGTGACCTGGCTGAAGTCGGACGCTTAACCGACTGCGCCACCCAGGCGCCCCGAGCAGTGACCAGTTTTAAATGATGGCATCATGTGATACTCAGAGGTTAAATGCATAGTGTAAGTAGTCTAGTAAAATGCTCTCTTTAAAATATTATACAGCTGACCCTTGAACAACACAGGTTTGAACTGTAAGGGTTTCCTTTTGTTTTTTTTTTTTCCAATAAATACAATACAGTGCTCTAAATGTACTTCTCTTATTTGTTTAAACGTTGCTGCAATTACAATCCCATTAGCACTGAGTACCTATCTCCCTGTACCCTCATCAGATCTGGAGCTTATATTACAATTTTATATAAATCTATGTATGTATTTGCCAGTGTGTTAGGTACAGGGAGTTTCTTGACAAGTTTTCTATTCTCCCTCACTCGCTCTCTAGAAATGAGAAGGGATCTTTTAATTAATTAATCTCTACACTTAACGTGGGGCTAGAACTCATGACCTCAAGATCAAAAGTGGCAGGCTCTACTAACTTACATAGCCAGACACCTCCCCTGTTATGATTTTCTTTTTTTAAAGACTATTATTTTTTTTAGAGTGAGAGAGTGAGAGTGAGAGAGAGAGAGAGGGCAAGAGAGAGGGTGAGAGACAGTGCCTAAGTGGGAGAGGGGCAGAGGGACAGAGAATCTCAAGCAGTCTCCATGCTCAGTGGAGAGCCTGATGCAGGGCTCAATCCCAGGGCCCTGGGATCATGATGTGGGCTGAAATCAAGAGTTGACTGAGCCACCCAGGTGCTCCCCCTCTTATGATTTTCTTAACATTTTCTATGCTCTAGCTTAGTTAATGGGAAGAATACAATATATAATACATATAACATACAAAATATTTGTTAATCAACAGTGTGTTATTGGTAAGGCTTTTGGTCAACACTAATATATTAGTAGTTAGGTGTTTGGGGAGCCAAAGTTATACGTGGACTTTTGATTTTGCAGGGATTGGGTCCTCTAACCCCTGTGCTGTTTAGAGGTCAACTGTACTAACATTTAGGAAACTAGTAATATACAGCTGGTTCACAAAAGTTCACCCAAATCTCTGTAGAATACACATGTGGAGTCTTCATCCTCTGAATGGTTTCTATATCTAAAGACTGTAAATTTTGAAATTTGAAACTTGGGAATGTATTTTCCCATAGCAGTAATGTTATGCATAGTGTTAGGTTCCCAGACTAGCCTATAGAGAGATACACACACACACACACACACACACACACACACACACACACACCCGCGCAATGTAAAATAGAAAAAAAAAAAACCAACCCCTCTAAAGTAAGGAACCAGAAGTTACAAAAATTTCCTAGGTCTTACGTCGTGTGGTTTCTTGAACACTTGCAGCAACATCAGCTGGAGTGGTTAAACACAGAGATTCCCGGGCCCCACTCCAGACCTCCCACATCAGAATTTGAAAAGGGGGTTCAGAAATCTATCTACCTATCTCTATATTTTAAGTTTATTTATTTTGATAGAGATAGAGACAGTACGAGCAGACGAGGGGCAGGGAGAGACGAGACAGAGAATCCCAAGCAGGCTCTGCGTTTAGTGCAGAGCCTGATGTGGGGCTTGAACCTGTGAAACCATGAGATCATGCCTTGAGCCAAAGCCGAGAGTCAGATGCTCAACTGACTGAGCCACCCAGGTACCCCAGAAATCTATATTTTAATAAACTCCTTGGTATTTGTAAATCTTATGCCCAAGTGCTAACTTTTGAGAGTAACAGTAGTAGTACCAACAATAAGAATTGCTATTTTTCTTCTCTCTCTCTCTCTGCCCCTCCCCTGCTGTCTTTCAAACTATATAAATTAAAACAAAACAAAACCGAATTGCTACTTTTATTGAGCACTTACTAGACACTAGTTATTTGTCAAAACTCTTTATATTCCCTTGTTTAATCTCAAACAACCCTGTAAGGTTGATACCCTTATTATTCCCACTTTACAGATGAGGAACTGAGGCACAGAGTAATAAAGTGAGAACCACCGTTCTAGCCTTACAGCAACTTCACAGGTGGCATACAGATGCTTGGAATTTCAACATTTTCAAAAGAGTGCTCAGACCAAATTTTCCCTTGGACTGGTCTGATCCAGTTCATCACATATTCACCCAAAGTTCGGTGGAACTAGTGGTGGGATGAGGCAGAGGTTGAGTGCTTCCCATCAAGGCAGAAATAGTAGAAAGGAATGAAAAGAAGGAGTCTTCTGTCTGAGGTGTGCACATGGGCCTTTGCCCCTCCAGTCCCTAGGAGAGCCCAGGACTGGAGGAGTCCAGGCACGCAGTGGATGCAATGGACAGCTAAGAATAGATGGTGAATATTTGGGGCATCTGGGTGGCTCAGTCAGTTAAGTGTCTGACATTGGCTTGGGTCATGATCTCACGGTTTGTGGGTTCGAGCCCCGTGTTGGGCTCTGTGCTGACAGCTAGAGCCTGGAGCCTGCTTCAGATCCAGATCCTCTCTCTCTGCTCCTCCCCTGTTCTCTCTCTCTCTCTCTCAAAAATGACTAAATGTTAAAAAAAAAAAGAAAAAAAAGAAAGAATAGATCATGAATCTCAACTGCCTGGTCGTTGACCAAAAGGGCAAGTAAGAACTGAGGCAGGAAGGGGCAGGCAAGGGACTCACTATGTCACCATCAGTGGGAAGAAGTGATTCCTTGTTGACTAATCCATCCATGCATCCATCCACAAATTGAGGTCCTACTGTGTCTTAGGCAGTGCACTTTTATTTACTGGGGTTATGAAAATGAAAAAGATGACAGTTCTTGTCTTCAAAGAACTCACAAATTTTAAAGACTTATATAACCAAAGGCCCAGAAACCTATGCCAGCTTGGTCCTGTTGAGTACCTGAGAGTAGTCTGGTCCTCAGTGGTATCAACTGGAAGGCAGTATCAACTCACTAAGTGAGCCAGCCCCAGGGTGGGGACTATATGAATGTGCAAGCATGAGTGTGTTTTTGCCTTAGAGACTCAAAATTTTGGGGGTACCCATAACAAACACAAACCATTTGAGAAATGTAGCAAGGCAAGCAAATAAAAAGTCATGAATGGAGGAAAGCTTTAATGCAATGTCACATTAGTATTTTATTGTGTGTGTGGGGGAGATTATGAGAGCAGGGCAGAGGGGGAGGGGGAGGGAGGGAGGGAGAGAGAGAGAATCCCAAGCAGGCTCCACACTCAGTGTACCTCAGCCTGATGCAAGGCTTGATCCCATGAACTTGGGATCATGACCTGAGCTGAAACCAAGAGTCAGATGCTCAACTGACTGAACCACCCAGGCGCTCCTAACATTAGTGTTTTAAAACAGTAGTCTGAAATATGCAGCTTTTCAACTTCTCATTCTTATGGATTCAAAGTTCAAGTCTAGGTGGAATTTTATGAAGGCGTGGGGGCAAGTGAGAGGTGGCTGGGTTTTGAGAACAAAGGAAGGCTGCAGCTACTATAAAGAATATCTAGGATTATGTAATCTGGGACTTCAACTGTTGTCTTGGACTTTGAGCTGGAGCCCAGAGCTAAGGCCAATAGGAAGTAAGTGGTACCAAGTCTACTAGAAAGCCACCAGACCATCCCTCTAGGGCTTGCTGAAAGACAGCCAAAATGGCCCTTCCCCAACTTACCCTAATGCCCTGTTCTGTCTATTCAGAAGCCTGGAGTCTGTAGGAATCACAGGATGAGGAGACCAAGTGTTTGATCCCCCTTTCCTTCTTGTTGGGTAGGAAGACAGAGGGAGTTGCCTCCTTCTTCATGCCAAGTGGAAGATGGTGGATGCTCCAAAGGAACCATGTGCAGAAACGGGAGGTTCCAGTAACGAGAGCTCACTATCTCACTCTCTGGAGGGATGCTTGCGGAGTCACAGCAAGTTAGGGGGCTCGTCTTGGTGCACCGGGTAGGAGCCCTTTGTGAGAGAGAGTCCTTGGGGCAGCTTGATGGGTGGTGTTTGTGGTCGCAAGTGAAAAGATACTGACGCCTGCCTCTTTCTTAGCTGGAGGCCACCCGGGGCTGTCCCTGCCAGCAGGGTGAGGCCAGTGGCAGGGCAGCCCACACATGTAGAGTGTGTGTTTCCCAGGAGTCAAGGAACTGCCTCACAGTGTGATCTTGCTGCGGCCATCTTGATGGAGCCCTGTCCAAGAGGGCTGTCTGCATGGAGCGAAGGGACCTGGAAGTAAGTAGCTGTCAGGTAGCATGTGGGGACAGGAGCTGAGAAGGTGCTGCTGAGGCAAGCTGCAGAGTATACTGGGGATGCAGAGTCCGGGACAGAGCCAACCTCTGGACACCTGCCACACCAAGGGCATCGATGGTCAAGAGGGCGCTGGCTGCCTGAGGGACAGGATTCTGGAACATGCTGTTTAAGGGCTGCTTTCTCTTTTCCATGACCAGACTCGAGTTGACATTTAGTAACAGCACCCCAAAAGGGGCTGAGTACACAGGAGATGTTTAATACATGTTTCTTTAAAAAATAAAGGCATATTTGAGCTGGTGCCTAGGAACCGTAAATAGATATTTAAAAAAAATTCAGAGTAACAAAAAAATAAACAGACTGGGAATACTTATTTCTTAGCTTGTTTCTTTAGGAACCAGATGACTTATGTTTGGTCCTTCTTGCATAGTTAAGAACTTTCCCTCAAAATTAAATATATTTTGACTGTGTGTGTGTGTGTTTCAACCTGACTTTCAGATTTTCAAGGTGGAAGAGGACTGACATGATTTGGCTCCTCCACTTTTTTTTTTTTTTTTTTAAAGGTAATCTGTCTCTTCAGCTCCTCCATTTTAAGGAGCAAGCTGAGGTCCAGTGAGGTGAAGTGTCATGCTCAGGATTCTGCAGCCAGAGCAGCAGGGACTGGACCATGAACTCCTGAGGCACTGTCCTTTCTCTCCTATCAGATTCCCATGGCTTGTATCAGAATTCAGTAACACACAAAGTCTTATGCCAGGGAGACACCATCAGCAAATATTTGGGGAACTGTAGAAAACTCTATTTGCAGGTTGTTGGAAAAAATATACAAAATAATAGGATTTGAAAGATATTAGCCAATCAACTGCAAGCCTTGCCCAGTTAAAGAATGCTAGAATTCTACACATTTCCTGGCCAGATGGTAAATATTTCAGGCTTTGTGGCGGTAAGGGCTCTGTCAACCACTCAACCTCAGCTGTGTATGCAAAGGCAGCCATTAACAATCCATAGGTGAATGGGCATGGCCGTGTTCCAATAAAACTTTATTTACAGAATTAGGTGGCTGGCTGGATTTGGCCTGGATTTGGGTTGTCGTTTGCCAACCCCTGCTCAAGAAGCTTAAGTTCACGGTGGATTGGAATGACAAAATATTATTTCTTTTTGCTATTTGCCTTCCTGAAATTTAAAGATACCAAGAATCCTACTTTTTGAACCCTTTTTCCTCCCCCCGCCCTCTTTAAAAATTCCAGTTAACCTACAGTGTTGTATTAGTTTCAGGTGTACCAATACAGTGATCAAACATTGCCAAGCACTCATCACAAGTGCACTCCTTGATCCTCGTCACTATTTCACCCATTCCACACCCACCCCTACCCTCCAGCAACCATGAGTTTGAAGATATTGCGTGTATTTGTAAAGCTGAGGTGTAGAGGACGAGGCAGAGGGAGGGAAGAATGTTCATAAATTATCCCTAGAGAGAAAACAAGAGCAAATCTGTTGCTGTTTTCTCTTTCCAATGAAGTTAAGGTTACCAACTTCAGCACTTTTTATTAAAACACACACACACACACACACACACACACACACACACACACACAGCAAAACGAGGAAATGTGAACAGCTGGAAGGGGAACAGATTGTTTCACACTGTCTCAGACAGGCTGCTCTCTGGCACTGGGTCAGATATGACCACACACAACTATGTGGACGCGCTTCATCTTTCTGTCTTAAGAAAGTAGAAGCACAGTTCTGTTAGGAGGCCACAATTCTCTATTTGAGATTGGCCATTTTAAACAGAGCAGTCTAAAGTTGGTGGTAATAATCAATTCAACTCTCCTGAGACTGTACTTCCAAACTTAAAGACGAGATCAGTTAAGACGCCACTTTGTATTTATGTTCAACACAATGAACCAAGTTTCCTTTTTTTTTTTTAAAGACAATATTCCATCAGGTCTCGCTCTCTTCCGATTTCTAGTCCTCAAATAGAAGTGTTTGTTTTGCTCCTACTTTATGTGCAGCATTTAGCAAGATCAACGTGTAAAAAAATGGAATGGTTGGCAGAGAACTGCATAAAACCACTATCGCTGGGTTATATGTCCCACGAACTTTTGGGCACAGAGAAAACCCAATCTCAGGACCAGAATGTGTATTGGCTGAGAGAAGATTTAACATTTGCAGATGGACTGCAGATGTGGGCCAAATAATGAATGGGTTTGTAGAGCTGCAGGGAACTCTGTTGAGGTTCATTAGCAAGCCCCCTCTGACCACTTACTTCAGATGGACCAAAGAAGTCCCCTGCTGGAAAGGAATTCAAGTTTTCAAGTGTCAAATATTTATTTAGCCGCAAGGTATGTAATGAAATGTGCCTGTGATCCTAGTAAAACAGATAACGAGAGTGCCCACAAGTTCACACTGTGCAATGATAATGGGAAGTGAAACGACTTGCTCTGGAAACAGGCTATCTTATTAAGAACTTTCGTTACCGTTTCTGTGAATTGTCTGTGAAGAAGATGGGGGATTCGAAACAAGTTGCAACGTCACATCTTTTCGGTGAACCCAGCAGGTCAGCTATCAATAGCCAACAGTATTCTTAAAAAATACATATGAAATCTGGCCAATTGCTAGGGAAAGGTGGTTTACTACTAAACTATAAGGAACTGCTATTCAGCTACAGCACTGGAGCCGGTTTTATGAAATTAGAGATTGAAGAACAATCTTCTGAGACCTAAATATCTATTTTTCCTGCTCAAGTTCATACACAAACTTGCTGTCTTCAGGTCAATGTTCCTGGAAGCCTTTGAGTTAGATGCCCCAGGAAAGCTTTAGCCTAATGGTAGAGCAGTGAAATGTTAGCTTAAATCAAGCTTCAGAGAATCACGATGAGGTCTTAAGAAGGGACCCAGCTGGATTGGGAATATGCTACTGCAACTCAATCAATTATGCAAGTTTTCTTCTGACAGAAAATAGCAAACTAAGCAATCACTTCATCTGGGCCAATTCAAGAGTTCTTGAGAGGGATGTGAGATACTCTGGATTTTGATAGTGAAAGTTCCCCCAAAGGAGGCCCTCGTTTGGTTTAGGTTACAGTTGTCTGTGTTCAGAGCTGCTTTTGTTTCAAGCCCATTCATTAGAACATCGCACTTACAGGGATTTTTTTGAGACCAGGAAATTAAGACTTGCTTGATCTCCTAGTTCGGTCTAAAAAGACTCTCCTTTTTGGTAGCTTAACAATATAAGCCACTGTGGCAGATTCTGGGCAGTTGACAGCTCTTTCTGAGAAACTCCAGCAGTGGCCTCAGATGACCTGACATGACTGCTCTGTCGGCCTTTTTCAGCTGGCAAAGAACTCTAAAATTAAGCCCTGTAAGAAACAAATCATGCCTATTCTTGAGTAAGCAAAAGAAAGCATAAGGAAAAACCAGTTACTTTATTTCACTTTTCATCAAGCCTTCTGAAATAGGGTACTTTTTTAATACCAGATCCAAGCATCTGCCCACCTGTGAGGAATGTCACTAGGATGTGAATTTCTTTTCTATTAAAAAAAACAACAAACTACTAACAACATTAAAAGAGTGTTGAAACCTCATTTCCTAATGTGCTTCTCTGAAGCATCTACGATAATAAATATTTAAACTAAATGAATGTCTTATTAACTTGTGGTTTTACAAGAAAGCATTTACATCAAGTGTGTCACATAGTATTAAATTACTGAGGCAAGACAATAATTTTTAACTTATGATGTGACTTTTACTTTGCATAGGTAAGCACTAAGCATTTGTGTGGTTTTTTAAGTTTTTATTATTTATTTACTTTTGAGAGAGCAAGCATGACTGGGGGAGGGACAGAGAGAGTGGGAAAGACAGAATTCCAAGCAGGTTCCACACTGTCAGCGCAGAGCCTGATGTGGGGCTCGAACCCACTAACTGTGAGATCATGACCTGAGCTGAAGTCAGATGGTTAGCCAACTGAGCCATCCAGGTGCCCCAAGCATTTGTACAAGAAACTGTAGCAAAAGTGAATTTCCGTTGTGGCAAGTTAAAAGAGAACAAATGGGGCGCCTGGGTGTTTCAGCTGGTTAAGTGTCTGACTTCGGCTCAAGTCATGATCTCATGGTTTGTGAGTTTGAGCCCTGCGTCAGGCTCAGTGCTGATAGATCAGAGCCTGGATCCTGCTTCAGATTCTGTGTCTCCCTCTTTTTCTCTGCCCCTCTCCCACTTGCTCTGTCTCTGTCTCTCAAAAATAAACAAACACTTAAAAAATTAAAAAAAAAAGAACAAAATGATCTGGCAGAAGAGGTTTTAATGAGATAACGTGTGAAGGGTCACAAAGAGAAGAAAGCAACTATGATGAATGCTTCAAGCCAACCCCAACAAATATTCTTCAAGGGAGCATACCACATTCCTTTCTGGGGGAAAACTCCTCCTTTCCTTGAGAACAGCATGAAGAAGAATCAGTGCTTGTTGCATTTTGATGGCTTTTGGAACATTCCTTTGCCTTGTGGTAAAGTTGACTGTGGTGCCATAAAAAGAGAATGGGAAACACTGGGACCAGGGACAAGCTGATTCATTATTCTTGGAATTTCAGAGTAAATTCCAATCCCTGGTTTAAGAAAGTAATTCATTTGAACAAATAAGGGAACTAGAGAGACTCCTGTAGTTAATCATGCTTTCAGTGAAAATCACGGTCCTCTTCACAAAGATGTAGAACATAGGAGCTAACTTGGAGCCTGCATAGAGCAACTGCTTAGGGATGAAACTGAGGCTGAATTCCTTACTACTGGATAGCTTTATTTTGAAAATTTGGTTTTTCCTGTTATAGAATTGTCTATCATAAAACACTGATACTGGATGAATGGATAAACAAAATGTGGTGTATACATAAAATGGAGCAGTTCTCAAATGCCTGATTTTTTTTTTTAGTGTATTTATTTTGAGAGAGAGAGAGGAAGAGAAAGAGTGTGCTCTAGTGGGGGAGGAGCAGAGAGAAGGAGAGAGAGAATCCTAAGCAGGCTCCACAACCTCAGTGTAGAGCCCAACACAGGACTTGATCTCACCAACTGTGAGATCATGACCTGAGCCAAAAATCAAAAGTTGGAGCTTAACCAATTGAGCCACCCAGGTTCGCCTCAAATACCTGATTCTTGATCAACATCACAGTACTCCTCAAAACCACTGTCCTATTTCTCTTCCTTCTCTCTCTCTCTCTTTTCTCTTGCTCAAATACTCTCAAAACATCTTCATCAAAAGGAAATGATTATCCTTGCAACAAAGTAAATGAATATCAAGGCACAATGTTAAGTGCAAAAAGACTGACTCAAAAGGCTACAGTGTTTGATTCCATTTATACGACATTTTGGAAAAGTTAAAACTATTGGAACAGAAATCTGATTAGTGGTTGCCAGGGGCCAGAGTTGGGGGGAAGAGGGTTGACTATTTCAGCTTTTAAAAGGAAGGAGATTGTGATACATGCTACAGCATGGATGAACCTTGAGGATACTACATTACGTGAAATGAGCCAGTCACAAGACAATAGATATGGTATGATTCCACTTACATGAAGCATCTACACTAGTCATATTCATCGAGACAGAAACTAGAATGGCAGCTACCAGCGGCTAGGGGGAGGACGAAATGGTGAGTTGCTGTTTAACAGGTACAGGGTTTCAGTTGCAGAAGCTGAAAAGAGTTGTGGAGATGGACGGTGGGGATGGCTGCACAACAGTGTGAATCTACCTAATGTCACTGAGCTGAACCTTAAAAAATGGTTAAAATGGGGGTGCCTGCGTGGCTCTGTCAGTTAAGTGTTCAACTCCTGATTTCAGTTCAGGTCATGATCTCACGGTTTGTGGGTTCAAGCCCCGCTATCAGTGAGGAGCCTGCTTGGAAGTCTCTCACCCTCTCTCTCTCTGCCCCTCCCATGCTCACACTCTCTCAAAATAAAGAAACATTTTAAAAAATGGTTAAAATGGTAAATTTCATGTTATATTTTACCACAGTAAAAGGACAAAAAATTGCTATTATGTCAAATCTGTTAAAAGGCTGTGAACCCTGGGAAATGACGAATATGTATTTGCATGTAGAAGAAATGAATAACTAAAACATGTTGCTCTGAGAAGGTACCCCCTCTTATTGAAAAGTATATAAAATCATGTGATTCATAATGTTTTTAAATAAAAAACATAATCTGGACTTCTTTCATAAGGCACAACTACACATTGGTTAAGAAGACAGTTCTTGGGACAGAAAAACAAATTTAGCATTTTTAAGTCAATAAGTGGTAAATTCTTAGCCATAAAGTGAAATATTGAAAGGAGAAAATCAGTGTGATGACCCTGTGAAACCTACAAGGATGACCCCCCCCCCTCCCCTTAGTGGGCTTTGGGCACTGCTGAGGGCAGTCTGGCTTTGCTGGACTGGTGCCAGGACACAGGGACAAATCCAGGAGACACTGGAAAGTGGTGTCATAGTGGGAACAATGGATTACAAATGACATAGTGGGATCCACGGTACACTGTAACCCACAGCACATGGAAGGAACTTCCAACAGTGCCTAACCTTAAAATAATATATGAAAGCAGTAAAATAGATTTTTTTTTAAATAAAAGGGAATTCTTTCTCATTTATTATTTTTAAAAGCTTTATTGGCTGGGGGCTGGGGGTGCCTAGGTGGCTCAGTTGATTAAATGTCCGACTCTTGATCTTGGCTCAGGTCATGATCGTGAGAGTTCACGGGGTAGAGCACAGGCTCTGTGCTGACAGTGTGGAGCCTGCTTGGGATTCTCTCTCTCTCTCCATCTCTCTCTCTCTCTCTCTCTCTCTCTACCCCTCCCCTGCTCATGTGCACACGCTCTCTTTTTCTCAAAATAAGTAAACTTAAAAGAAAAGCTTTTTCATTTACAAACTGCACAGTTTGCCCACTGTACATGTATAGTTTGAGGATTCTTAGTAAATCTATACGGTTGTACAACCATCATCTCAACCCAGTTGTAGAACATTTCCTTCATCCCCAACAGTTCCCTTGTGTTATATCTAAGAACTCTTTGACTAACCCAAGCTAATGAAGATGTACTCCTACATTTTCTTTAAAGTAATTTTATTTTAAGCTTAAAATGAATCTATGATCCATCTTGTAGTAATTTTTTGTGTGGGATGTGAGGTTAAGGGTCTAAGTTAATTTCTTTGCATATGGATATCCCACTGCTTTAGCACCATGTTAAAACAAAACAAAACAAAACAAAACAAAACAAAACACAAAACAAAACATAACAGGGGCACCTGGGTGGCTCAGTCAGTTAAGTGTCTGACTTTGGCTCAGGTCATGATCTCATGGCTTGTGAGTTCGAGCCCTGTGTTGGGCTCTGTGCTCACAGCTCAGAGCCTGGAGCCTGCTTCGGATTCTGTGTCTCCCTCCACCCCGCCCCCTCTGTCTCAAAGAAAAATAAACATTTAAAAAAAAAACCCAAAAAACCCACAAACAACAAATCATTTATTCATTACTCACTAAACTGCCCGGGAACTTTTGCTGAAAAATCAACTGACCATGAATGGGAAGGTTCATTTATGAACTCTGTTCTGTTCAACTGATCTGTAAGTCTATCCTTACACCAATACTGTACTATTTGCATTACAGTAGCTTTGTAGTAAGTGTTGAAATCAGTCTCCTAACTTTGAGCTTCTTTTTTGTTTCAAAACTGTTTTGGCATTTCCATATAAATTTTAGGATCAGTATGTCAACTTCTACCAAAAACAAAAAATTCTGCTGAGATGTTGACAAGGATTGTCTTGAATCTATAGATTGATATGGGGAAAATTGCCACCTTAACAATACTGTTTTCCAATCCAACAATCTCTTTATCTCCATTTATTGAGACCTTCTTTACTTTCTTTCAGCAACATTTGTAGTTTTCAGTGTATGAGTCCTCTTATACTTTTGTTCAATTCGCTATTTTATTCTTTTTGATGGTATTGTATTTCTTTACTTTTACTTTCACATGATTTGCTGCTTGTATGTAGAAATGCAGTTAATTTTGGTATATTGATCTTATACCCCGCATTCTTGCTAAACTTGCTTATTGGTTCTAGCGGATTTTTTGTGTGGATTCCTTAGGATTTTCTACATACAAGAATATATCTCTGTGAGAAGATGGCTTTACTTCTTCCTTTCTTATCTGCATGCCTTGAATTTTTTTTTTTCTTGCTTTTTTACTGCACTGGCCAGGACCTCCAGTACAATGTTGAATAGAAATGGTTAAGAGCAGACAAACCTTGCTTTGTTTCTGCTTGTATTCGTTTTCTACTGCTGCTTAATGAATGACCATATACTTAGTAGCCTTTTTTTTTTTTTGCTAAGTTTGTGGGTAACTTCATTAAGAATGAAGAAAAATTACTTTGAAAATATTCAGGATATATGCTATTTCTAGCTCTCTTTACCCCAGGGACTTTGTTGCATGGGGCAATTTTCTTTTTTTTTTATTAATTTTTTTAAAAATGTCTATTTATTTTTGAGAGAGAGACAGAGCGTGAGCGAGGGAGGGACAGGGAGAGAGGGAGACACAGAATCTGAAGCAGGCTCCAGGCTCCAAGCTGTCAACACAGAGCCCGAAGTGGGGCTCGAACTCACAGACAGCGAGATCATGACCTGAGCCGAAGTCGGACGCTCAACTGACTGAGCCACCCAGGCACCCCTCATGGGGTAATTTTCTACTGACGCTAATATGTGGGTACGCTGATAGAAACAGGCACAGGAGTTTTGCCCATCCAGTCAGAAACAGTGGAATGAGACCCCTTTTCCCCAAGTGAGCAGCAGTGTGCTTCAGTCTCCAGGCCCCAGGAGGCAAAGTAGCACAAATGTGACACCACTGGCCCGCCACCTGGCTGCTCTCATATTTGCTGAAGCTCATGCTTAAGACTAGAAGGGACCCTGAGAAGGTCCCCGCAGTTCAACTGCTGAAGGTGCTCAGAATATTCTAGACATTTAAGTCTAACTTGACTGGACTACAAATTCATGGGAAATTTAGCTTTGGCATTTCCTGACTGGTAATCTGTTTAAACATCCAAACTTAACAGTGTATCAACTTACTTCTCAAACCGCAAATTGCTGGAAAACATCAAATCACTGCAGAAGTTCCATTTTTTTCCCCCTTTAGGAAACTTTGGAGTTCTAAAAATATGCTGTTCCCAAATAGGACTACTAATTTAATATCATCTCAAAAAACCAAAATAGTAAATCAACAGTTGTAGTTTTCCAATGCTGGATAAAAAACCCTAACTCTCCCTAAACAGTAAAAAACTATAATAAAGATGTCAGTTATACAAAATATGCAGGATTCTAGACACGGATTTATTTCTAATGTAGTATCTTAAAATACCAGTTAATCTATAATAAAAATCTACATATAAATCAACACAAAAAGTGCTAAATTAAGCTGCCACTGCAATGAGTTTTATTAATCTAATCAGAAATTGAACATAATTTTAGGACTTCCCACAAAAATAATCTTAATTAGGTGGGGCATCACATTTACTATGGAAACAGCAGTCTATAACGAATGTTAACAGCTGTTCAGAGGTATGACAGATGGTGGGTGAATGTTTAAAACTAGTTGTCAAAGTTTGGCAGAGAGAGATAAATGTGTCATTTAACAATGTTTTATGACATTGTTGACTTACAAAGTAAACATTTATTCTGTAATAGCAAAATTTCTACAAAAAATTGAGAAGACTGCGAATCACCAGCAAATAACACTTGCAAAAGGCTTTTTAACTGAAAAAAAAAACTCTTGATTTTTCGGTCCAAAAACGCATCTGTCATCTGACAATCCAACGTATCACATACAAGTGGCAAGCCAAAACTAACTCAAAATATCATTAAGAGGCAGAAGTACACCCTAACACCAATTCCTAAGCAAGCTCACTGAAAGAATGAAGGGGTAACATTTCATTATTTTATATTAAATCTGTGTAACTTACATTCACACCTGAAGAATCAATTCAGGGCAAAATCAGGTTTCCAGGTGGTACTGGGCGGACTACTCTCCCCTCAAAATTCATGTCTATGTGGAGCCTCACAATGTGACCTTATTTTGGAAATAAGGGTCTTTGAAGATTTAATTAAGATGGGGTCATACTGGATTAGGACAGGCCCTAAATTCAATGACCGGTGTCTTTATAAAAAGGTCGTCACAGAGTCACAGGCACATAGAGAAAAATGCCATGGGCAGTCGGAGGCTGGGACTGGAGGGGTGCATCTACAAGCCAAGGAACCCCAGGGATTGTAGGCAACTACCAGAAGCTTCCAAAGAGGTATGGAAGGAGTCTTCTTTGAAGCTTTTGGAGGGAGCATGGCCCTGCTGATGGCTTGATTTAGGACTTCTGGCCTCCCAGACTGTTATTTGAAGCCACCCAGGTCGTGACACTTCGTTGTGGCAGCCTCAGCAAGCTCATACATGTGCCAAAATACATTTTACTGAAATTGATCTGCATATTTTATACACAGAGCATCTCTGCACCGGTGCTTTTAATTTGTGAGAACAGACATATGGACCAAGCTAGACCAAACACCATTCCTCGTCAAGCCTCTTTAGTTCTCCCCACAAAGTAAGGAGTAGTATATATGTGCCAGGTAGAACTGGTTGGGGAGCAAACATTTAGAAATTTCTGGATTGGTTTTTCTTTTTTTTAATTTCTCACTACAGATTAAACTAGAGGCGTTTTACTAGAGTTCAAATCATAAAGCATTTCTCCTTTTAGTGCAACCACAGTATTTCTCCTTTTGTTTTAATATAAATTCTTTCAACACAACAGATGTTTTGTTTCCTCCAAATTGTAATAATATTTCTTTTGCATTTTCAGCTTACTATTTAAAAATTTTTTTTTTCAACGTTTATTTATTTTTGGGACAGAGAGAGACAGAGCATGAACGGGGGAGGGGCAGAGAGAGAGGGAGACACAGAATTGGAAACAGGCTCCAGGCTCTGAGCCATCAGCCCAGAGCCCGACGCGGGGCTCGAACTCACGGACCGCGAGATCGTGACCTGGCTGAAGTCGGACGCTTAACCGACTGCGCCACCCAGGCGCCCCTCAGCTTACTATTTTAAAGGCATGACTAGGGGGTGCCTGGGTGGCTCAGCCGGTCAAGCGTCAGACTCTTGACTTCAGCTCATGATCTTGTGGTTCTTGAGTTCGAGCCCTACATCTGGCTCTGTGCTGGCAGCGCAGAGCCTGCTTGGGATTCTGTCTCCCTCTCCCTGTCCTTCCCCTGCTTACTGTCTATCTCTCAAATAAAAATAAACTTAAAAAAAAAAACAAAAGGCATGACTAGAAAAAATGAGGTCCTAGACGATCTTGTAGGAACGTAATCCTCTTTTTGTCAGCTTAAAAATTATGACCTCAAACTTAGCTGCTTAGAGTGTTGTTGAGTTAACAGGAATTATTTAAATAAAATAAAGATATTTTATAAAATGGCTCAGTGGGGTTAAGTGACAATCAATCCATGGGCCACAAAAGTATGCCACTAGGTGTCACTACTTGGAATCCTTAAAAATGGAATCAGTGTTGACTCTGTAAAACAACAATTCCCATCCAAGCACAGGCTATGGAACATTATTAGAAGGAAGAGCAATGAATGGTCAAAATTTGAAAAGCTTTTTCTCAAGGGTTGGTCATGCCACGTTCCTTTTTGCGTAAGCACTTAAGTGTTAAAAACGGTTTCAATGGTTAGACTTCTCTATATGGCAGCTACTTGAAAACTTCATTGATTATATTACCGAAACACAGTCTGAGACAAGGGCTTAATGAGCCATATTTATGGGCTGGAGATCATGAGGGCACATTCTAATGATGGCTCAGGTCATTCATGACAATTAAGCTTCTCATTGAAGGAGGAGCCAGTCTGGATCTTCAGAACCCAGCACTGCCCAGGGAATGGCCTTACAGTGAAGTCATTTCAGGGGGTTTTGAGATTCGTGTGTAGTGCTTGTCTGCAAAATCCTGCAGACATGGTGTCTTTTTACTGGTCAGTCCACTCGCTCCTTTTCAAATTGACATGCATTGACAGGGCAGGTGCTGATACTATACACACTTTCTTAACTTTATAATTCATAAGAATCCAAAGGAACTTTAAGTGTGTTTTTCCTCACGAAAATCGAGGAGTCTCTTCTGAAGCTGCTATAATGTCTACCCAAGAACGCAGCAGTTATTAAAAACACACGTTTTCAGTGAGGTCTGAAAAGCTTAGCACTGAGCAGTAAGTGGTGGCCTGGCTCAGTTCCAAAGTCCCGTTTGTGTCCGAGTATCTGCCCCTCCTTGTAGAAACTAGTGATGTCCTTGCATTTCCCCTGCAGTCTCCAGCTGGCTGTGCTCAGATGCCTTGTTACACTAGTCAGAAAAATAACACCCTGAAAAACAGTTTGGGCCTCTCTGAGCCTTAAATGACAAAAAGGCCTTGATCTTTTTTAGATCCGTAGATCTTAGCAATGACCTAACCACTGACTACATTGAAATAAACCAAATCTCCATGCGTTGCTGCAGCTTCTTTCAAATATCCCACTTGTGGGGCACCTGGGTGGCTTAGTCAGTTAAAGCATCTGACCTCAGCTCAGGTCATGATCTCGTGGTTCATGGGTCCAAGCCCCACATCGGGCTCTGTGGTGACAGCTTAGAACCTGGAGCCTGCTTTGGGTTCTCTGTCTCTCTCTCTGCCCCTTCCCTGCTTGTGCTTTGTATCTCTGTCTCTCTCAAAAATAAATAAACATGAAAAAAAATCCCACTTGCTAGATCTACTAAAGGGCAGAACTTCTGCAGGGAATTCACTATTGTGAAAACCTTCTGCATTGCAGGAACCAATGATAGGCGACAGGAGATATTTAGCCAATGAACAGAGGTCAAACTCTAATTGACATGACACAAAACAATAATGACAACTATGATGATGGTGACGATGAAGAAGAAAATGGAATGCTAAGCAGCGGTGGCAGCAGTGTCAAGAGCACTCCACAAAACAGAATGCACTTCAAAGGCTTTCTGGTGCCCGAGGAAAGTGACAGTTACTTGTAATTAAACTTAATCTGACATGTCCTCAAATTACCTAAGATAAATTACGCTAAAGAGAAGACCCATTTCCTTATCCTCCTGAGTGCATTTCTTAGCTTTATTGGAGTACAATTGAGTAATATATTTAAAGTGTACAACGTGATATGATTCCCACAATCAAGTTAATCAACACATTCTTCACCTCACATATTTAACTTAAAAAAATATTTACTTATTTACTTTGAGATAGAGAGAGAGAGAGAGAGAGAGAGAGAGAGAGAATGAATATCCCCATAAGGCTCTGCACTATCAGCATAGAGCCCAACACGGGACTTGATCTCACGAACTGTGACATCATGACCTGAGCCGAAACCAAGAGTCACTTAACCAACTGAGCCACCCAGGAGCCCCTACCTTTTTTTTTCTCTTGTGACAACACTTAAGTTCTACTCTCTTAGCAAATTTCATTATATAATACAGTCTATCAACTACAGTCACCATGTTATGCATCAGACTTTATTCATCATATAAGCGAAAGTCGGTACCCTTTTACCAACCTCTCTCCCATTTCCCACCCTCTGCCCCAACATGGGGCAACCATCATTCTACTGTGTTTCTAGGAGTTTCACTTTTTTGTTTTAAAGATTCCACGTATAAGTGATACCATGCAGTATCTGTATTTCCCTGTCTGGCTTATTTTACTTAGTGCATGTTAAAACTATATTCCCCGGCTCTCTTGTAGCTAGGTAGGCATGTAACAAGTACTTGCCATTGAAATGTGGGCAAAAGTGATACAGCCCATTTCCAACCATGACTCTGCAAAATTCTCCATTTTTGTTCATCTGCTGCTGGGTGCAAATGATTCAGTGGAAGATTCCAAAACCCTGGGAGATAGCAGAACCACACAATGGAAGAGGCCCGGATCCCTGGATGACTGTGTGGCAGATATTCCCCACCCCCATCCCCAATCTACCTGCACTGGACTCTGATATGAGCAAGAAATAAACTTTTATCCTGTTAAGGCACTCAAATTTTAGGATTGCGTGCTATGGCACTCAGTCAGGCCTGATTAAGACAGACACTATGTAAAAAAGCCAAACTAATTTTTAAAATTTGGTAATTAATTTGATTTGACTGCATTTATGCAAAGAAGTAACTGTAGGTTACCTATGACTGCACTCAGTGTGAACTTGGAACGTATGCAACACTCATAGGCTTAGCTTTCCCAAACTGGTCCTCGTCAACTTGACAGGGCTGTGAATACAAGTTCTATGCCCAAATTAGTTTCAGAAATGCTATTAGAGTCCCTCCGGTTTCTTTGCTACAGGGCATCTCAGAGCTGTTAATATACTAATATCCAGTGTGCCTGGGTGGCTCAGTCGTAAGTGTCTGACTTCAGCTCAGGTCATGACCTCACAGTTCGTGAGTTGCAGCCCTGCCTCGGGCCCTCTGCTGTCAGTGCGGAGCCCGCTTTGGATCCTCTGTCCCCCCCCCCCCCCTTCTCTGCCCCTCCCTTGCTCTCTCTCTCAAAAAAAAAAAAAAACCAGTAAAAAAGTACTAATATCCACTGTGAACCTATATAAGCATAAAGAATGTAGCATTTCCCTAACTTACTTAATCGATAAATAATTTAACCAGTACATTTAAGATCTACCCCCTTCCCCCTCCATGGCAAGGCCAATCACTCTCTCCCAGAGCAATGTGCTGTAGAATACATCCTGGGGAATGTTGCTTTAGAATAATTTGTGTCCCATGGTGGATTAATCAGCACCAAGAAGCGCTAGGCACCGCAAAGCAAGTAACATTCTTTTAATACGGAAGGTTTTTTGTGTAAAAAAAGACTAACACGTACTAGCAGACTAATATGTACTAAGAAAAGTTTGCACTGCTGAAGGCAACCAAGTTATCTAAGAAAGGCACGTTACTTAAAATGTGACTGAAATAAAGGCAGATGTGAACTCCCAGCTTCTGATTTTTCTTTGTATCTCAATCTACTGTCAGTGGAGCCTGTCGTATTTAATGATAGCATATATTCTTATGTTTTTAAGGAGAAGACTGAGTCCATAAAAACCAGCAATGTTAAATATGAAATGTGTGTGTGTGTGAATTAGTCCATTACACAGTATCTGGTTTACTTTTCTCTCTCTTATACTCATGCTTCAGGTATGATGTTTTAAAACATCTTTAGAGCAACAAAAAGTAAGCACAGCTAAGATCAGCAGATTCCCCTAAGAGAAACACACACACACACACAACATACATAAATAGACTTACATAAGTCTTTTCATGGTGACTTACCTTTGTACTATATATACTTTATTTCAGTTATGAATCTATAATGGATGATTTCCCACATTTCTCACAGACTGAAGGCAACTGAAAATGGACTGTTAGGATGGATGCCTGGAAATTCATGTAAAGTAAAAAAGGTATGCTAAAAATAAATTAGAAAAAGAGATAGACTTACATCTAGTAGTGTGTGAAGATGCTGATCCTGGAAAACACTGTGTAGAAAATCTAAGTCCTTTTCACTGCAGTCTGTAAGTGCGTGAATTTCTTCCAAGCTGTCCAGCACCTGTGAGACTGCTCCTACGGGAAACAAACGGGAAACAGCCAGTACAGAAAGTCAATGTCAAACCAACCTTTGTAACCCAGATCTTGCACTTCAGAACAATGGACCAACAAACAGAACTTCAAAGGTTCATGTCTGTACTCAATAGTCTTCAATGAGTTTCATATTGCTTAAGGATGGAGTATTTTCAGTGAGTTTCTGTTTGCGACAACGTATTTGTGTGCTTCTCATTTTTCAAAGTACGTACATTGAAGCTGGTCTTACTTGCATTAAGGAAATGCATTAACTATAACTGAGTTACTGGAAGATCTAGGTGCAGCAAGTTATACATTAGGAAGAGGGCGTCCTTTCCTTGACCATATGATGTTTTAAAATATTACAGAAATAACACAGGCGAGCCTTTCTTACAGGTATATTCCATCAAGAACTGAAGGCAAAGCCAGCTGTAAATCTGAGGGACAAACCTTCGACTAGGTGCTCCTGCTGAGTAAAACAAGCTTATTAGGATTTTTAAGGCTGAAACTTAAGTTAGTAAAAATCCCAATGCATTCTCCTTCCTTTCCATACAAAGTCAAGAGAATCAAGTTGTTCTCAATCTGTTAGGCCCTTTTTATTCAAAAGACAAAGACAAAGGCTGAGCATATTGACTGACACTTCCAAATACCTTATTAAATATTAGGGCAAATCATTTCTGCAGGGCAAAGGAAATGGTAGTGTGATTACTTTCTTTAAAATTCCTTCTTATAACCTGGAATCCAGAGAGCCTTCAGTAGGGAAAGATATATACTGGAGAGTAACAAAGTCACTTACACAGCCTCAAAGAAATGATTATTTTCCTCTGCAGACAGTATGCAGATACCTACTCCAGAGAAAGAACCCTAAGAGGCTAGCTTCACAACATTCGTGTACACAGTGTTTGAGAAATTCTAACAGTTAAGTGCCTCATTGCATATATAAGTCTTGGATCAGTTTTCAAGCAGTGGTGATTTTGCCCCCCATGGGGACATCTGGTAGTCTGGAGACATTTCTGTTGTCACAACTATGGTGGTGGTAGGGGGACAGTTTGTGCTATTATCATCTACTGGGTAGAGGCCTGGGATGCTATTAAACATCCTACGATACTCAGGACAGCCCTTCATGAGAAAGAAGTATGCAGCCCAAAATGTCAATAGTGCTGAGGGTGAGAAATTCTGCTTTAGATCATGATAAAAAGTCTTGAATCTTTCTGTTCTGGAATTCTATGCTGTTTCTAATTACTTTTGGCCTTGGACCTCATCCAATTGCACGCACTTATTGGTGAGAATGTAAATTAGTATCACTTTCCCAGGAAGCAATCTGGTAACATATTTCAAAGAGCCTTAAAAATGCTTTTGTACTTGGACTTAGTAATTCCATTTCCAAAAAAACTACCTTAAGGAAAAAAATAGGAAAATGCAAAAAAGATTTATGTATGAGGATATTTATCATAGAAAATATCAAATAATTCAGAATGATCAAATAAAGTATAGAACATCCACAGAATGCAATATATAGCCACATGGAAATTGCTTTGAAGAATTTAAAGACATAGAGAAATCCTCAATGATCTGAAATTCAAGAAAGCAGAATGCAAAACCACAAAAACTTGCATATTCCCGACTATGACTGAAAAAAATACATATACAAGCTCAGGAAAAAACAGAATGAAATACACCAAAAGTGTAACAGCAGTGATCTTTACTTTCCTATTTATACTTCATTCTGTTCTTGTCCATATGTTCCAAGTTTTCTACAATGGAAAAAAGTTGCTATCTAAGCAACTGCTTTTTGCAGTATGATTTAATTATGGTAAAGATTTGGGGTGTAAGCCACAAATCAAGTGGTTATCCACGTGGAAATTACTGTGGGTATTTTTTTTTTTTTTTTACAAATTTGACTTTTTGAGATAATTGTCGATTCATGTGCAATTGTAAGAAATAATAAAGAGAGATCTCATGTACCCTTTACCCGGTTCCCCCAAATGAGAACATCTTGCAAAACTGCCACACAACATCACAACTGCGACAATGACACTGACAGTCAAGCTACAGTGTATTTTCATCACCAAAGGGACCCTTCATTTTGCCCTTCTACAGCCACTCTCATTTCCTCCTATCCTATCCCTTCTCAACCCCTGGTGACTAACTAACCTGTTCTCCATTTCTGTAATTTTCTCATTTTGAGGATGCTATATAAATGGAACCATATGGTATGCAATCTTTTGAGATTGGCTTTTCTTGACCCAGCAGAGATCTCTGGAGATTCATGCAGGTTGCTGTGTGTATCAATAGTTTAATTCTTTTTATTGTTGGGCAGTCACAGTTTGACCATTTGCCTATTGAAGGGACTGTGTGTGGATACTTTTAAATTTTGAATGATTATGCCTACGAGTCTCTTGGTATTCTTCAACTAAAAGCATTGAAGGGGTATCAAGGAGGATAAAAAAAAAAGGTACAAGGCACAAATCAGTCCTCATTTCCCTTGCTGTTTCTGAAAAGGCATTAACCAAATCCATTTCCTTCTACCTGTTCTTCTCGTGACTTTTACTTTGTTCTGAGTAGGGGGGAAAACAAACAACTCTGGAAATTAGTTCAAAGGCAGCTCTCTCATCATCCCTTACTGAAAGCCTTGTAAAACAAGAGATAATATGAAGGAATTAGTTCCAAATGTCCCACTGAGCCCCTGACCCCTGCACATCATCAGTAGCAGAGTTCAAGGACACCAGGTTTATGAAGTTACTAAAGCCAGTTCTAAACTTCTGGACTCACCAAACTGCAACAACAAAAATACCAACGAAATGTTTGTATACTAAAAAAATTCAACAGATACCACAGAAACCTAATTATCACTTTCATTCAGTTATCTTAGTGGAATCTTACCTAGTTTCTACTGTTTCTGCCAGTATCATTTATGCAGATACATCATCTAGGTGGCAGTTTATTAATACTCTAAGATTAAAATAAAAGAACCTTGAGGTGCCTGTGTGGCTCAGCTGGATAGGCATCTGACTTCAGCTCAGGTCATGATCTCACAGTTTGTGAGCTCGAGCCCCACGTCACGCTCTGTGCTGACAGCTCAGATCCTGGAGCCTGCTTCGGATTGTGTGTCTCCCTCTCTCTCTGCACCTCCCTCTACTTGTGCTCTGTCTCTTTCTGTCTCTCAAAAATGAATAAACGTTATAAAAAATATTCGAAATACATGGGACACTTGGGAGGCTCAGTTGGTTAAGTGTTCGACTTTGGCTCATGGCATGATTTCGCGGTTCACGAGTTTGAGCCCCATATCGGTTTCTGTGCTGACAGCTCGGACCCTGGAACCTGCTTTGGATTGTGTGTCTCCCTCTCTCTCTGCCCCTCCCCTGCTCACGCTGTCAAAAACAAATAAAGAAACTTAAAAAAAATAAAATAAAACAACCTTGTATTTAGTGAATACCAAGAGGGCAAGTCTAACCACTGGGAAGCAATTCTGGCTGTACCAGACCAGGGCTGTATCACTTGTTGGTCTGTGAACTCCCAGGCTTCCATGTAATATCTGTTTGGGTTACCTTATGTGTGCACTCGTTCACTCTTTTGTGCTGTCAGGTCCTTAAAGCAGGTCTACATTTGATTCATTTTAGAACACCCACAAAGTATGCACTGAATTAAGTTCTAAAGAAACAAAATAATAACAGTGGCTCCCAATTCTTGAGTGTCTATTCTGTGCCAGGCACATCTTCGGGACAAGGCAGTAAGGTAGATATATATTACCTGACCTTTCTAGATGGGGAACGGAGGTTCAGAGAAGTCGAGGAAGTGGGAGAACCACGATTCAACCTCAGTATGTCTGGCTCTGAAGTCTATGTTCTGCCTGACTTACTACATGAATTGGCTGTATGTGGAGACATAGGAGAAATGTCAACAAGAAGCTACGTGTGGTTTATGCATGGATATGGAGGCTAGAAAAGAACCTGAACCCTATCAGGTTGGAAAATAACCAAACCCTTTAGTGAACATTCCTACTTCTTGCCAGGTGCCAGGTGGGAACTTCTGAGAAAACAGGTATGATTCCTGGCCTTGAGGAGGGGGCTCTCAGGCTAGTGTGTTAAGCAGGCATACTATACCCTGAAGTAAATGATCTACAAGAGGAAAAAACAAAGTGTCACAGAAATAGGCTGCCTAGCGAGATCCTGGGACAAACTTAGAGAGGAGGTGGATGAACAGGAATTCAACACCTCCACCTGGGGTCTAATGTGCTCTGATGGACGAAGAGGATGCTTTGCTGGAAAGCACAAAAGCACAAAAGTATTGTTAGCCTGTGTTTCCAGTAGGCAACACCGACTGGGTCAACAGGTCTATTTAACCTCCTTGGATCTTGTCACCTTTTCTGAACTGATTTATATAGTCTTATCCTGTACCCAAATATGGTTCACTTTGGGGCTTTTCAATCACAAAAAGAAGCATTTCCATAGCTGTACTCAAGCTGCCTAATGCAGTTTCTGTAAAATGTCCCAAATTTTAAGTTCCTGAAATTAGGCAGGAAAATTACACTTTTTATTTCATTTCTCCTTTATCTTTTCACATTGAATAAATGCATAGTTTTGGTCTAACCTCAAAATCTTTCTTTACCCTTGATCATTGTAACACTTTCCACTGACATCTCTCTCTCTTTCCACTGATATCTCTCTTTCTTTCTTTGGGTATAACCACCAGAACCACAGAAACACATTCTTCATCTAATATATACGTACAACTGATATCTGCAGTTCAACACCAAGCCCATCTAAATGTCCCATAATTTTTCAATTCATTATAAGATATATAGGTATACGAAGATACTTCTGGGCTTTTCCACTGCTATTTGTTTTGAACATTGAGGCAGTAGTAATAATTAACACAACACAACATAACAGCGCCCCCCCCCCCCCCCCCACACACACAGGTTCTTAACTGCTACTGGTATTTATTTTGTGGATTAATCCTGTCATATCTGAAAGAACTATTCACTTTCCTCAAACACTGAAAAATATGTTTTTTCCCCCTATAAAACCTTTGAATAAACTTGTAACTGCCTTGAAAAAATTCAGTCGCTAAATAGCACGAGTTCACCTCAGGGGGCAATATATTTAATGGCAGGACTGTAGGTATTCTATTCACTTTTGTATTCCAGGCTGAGCTTTGTTAGAGGGCTTTGCACAAAAAGACACAATGAAATGCGTTTGATTAAAATTATTTTTTTCTGAGTAAATTCTGAAGAATTAAAAATCAAGCATTATAATGCAATACCTAAGCACAACGCAGTTTCTTTGAAGTCATAATAAAATTATTTTGCTACTTATGTTTGTGTAAGTTTATAACTTCCAAAGTGCTTTTATTTATTTTTATCAAAAATTTTTTTCAATATTTATTTTTGAGAGACAGAGAGAGACAGAGCATGAGTCGGGGAGGAGCAAAGAGAGCGAGGGAGACACAGAGTCCATAGCAGGCTCCAGGCTTTGAGCTGTCAGCACAGAGCCTGACGCATAGCTTGAACCCATGAACCGTGAGATCATGACCTGAGCCAAAGTTGGATGCTTAACCGACTGAGACACCCAGACGCCCCTCCAAAGTGCTTTTATAGTCATTACCTTATGTGATTCCACAGTAGCCCTGTCCTGTGGGCAAGTGTTTTTTTTTTATTTAATTTTTTTTTAATGTTTATTTACTCTTGAGAGAGAGACAGAGCGTGAGTGGGGGAGGGGCAGAGAGAGAGGGAAACAGAATCGGAAGCAGGCTCCAGGCTGTCAGCACAGAGCCCAACATGGGGCCTAAACTCACAGCTGTGAGTGAGATCATGACCCGAAATGAAGTTGGACACTTTACTGACTGAGCCATTCAGGTGCTGCAAGGTAAGTGTTTTTATACTTGGAAAATTGGAGGCTCACCAGGGTCAAATGGCCACAGCAGTGAGCAGAAGAGCAAGTCCCAAAAGTCAGGTCTGTGACACTTAGTCATTCTACTACAGATGGACTCCACCTAAAATCATGTTTCACTCTCAGCAACACGTCTGAATAATTTGCACTTGGTCATGAGAGGATGTCCAATTTCTATCCTTTCTTTAATCTCAATTTATTTCCCATATAAGGCTTATTTTTGTAGGCCTTAGTCCAAAACTTTCACAATGATAAATTAGAAGGAAACAAAGCTCTGCCTTCAGGCGAATATTTTATTTTCTGCCCAATTCATATGGTGATCAAGTATGTATCTAAAAATTAGGTTGATATGAGCACCTGTTGGCTCCGTTGGTTGAGTGTCTGACTCCCGATTTTGGCTCAGATCATGATTTCACGGTTCACGGGATTGAGCCCTGTGTCAGTCTGTGCTTGGGATTCTCTTTCTCCCTCTCTCTCTGTCCCTCTCCTGATCGCGGGTGCGTGTGCTCGCTCTCTCTCAAAATAAACATTAAAAAAATTTAGGTTGATAATTATACACTTTAACTTTGAACATTTCCGCTTTTTCTAAGAACCATACTATGCAAACAAGTTTTGCAAAGGTTTTCTGCTACTATTAAGAAATAATAACCAAAAAGCATAAACTTGTCAACTGTTTTAAAAATGTTTTCAGTCTATTTCTTTAAAGAGGAATATGCTTTTAAGGTCAATAAAAACTTTGAGTCCAGAACAACTGCATCACAAGATTAGAAAAGTCTCATGAAAAAGTTGAGTAGAAATAATTTGAAAGGAAGAGAGAAAAATAAACAGAATGTTTAAGCTAAAAATTCTCAGTCTCAAAGTGGGCTGAGTCTGTCTTCAAACAAATACCAAGTGGGAAGAGTTGTCCTCACTACCTACATTATACAATTGTTAGCAATTTGCAATATTTGCTTTATCACACATCTATCTATCCATCAATTCATGTCGTTTCATTCATTTCTTTTTTTAAAGTTTTATTTACTTTAATGAAGGGGTGCCACCCAGGTGCCCCTTCATTCATTTCAAAACGAGTGCCAGAGTGCACATCATCACTACACTGCACCCCTAAACACTTCAGCATAGATTTTAACACTTCTCTCTCACAGGTAAAATTTACAAAGTGAAATATACAAATCTTAAGTGTACTGTTCAATGAGTTTTGATAAATGTATATACTGCATACATCTGATAACTGCATACACACATGCATGCAAGTTAGTTCGGTAACAAAATATTTGTATGTGTATATTTAAAACATTTTTTTTTTCAACGTTTATTTATTTTTCGGACAGAGAGAGACAGAGCATGAACGGGGGAGGGGCAGAGAGAGGGAGACACAGAATCGGAAACAGGCTCCAGGATCTGAGCCATCAGCCCAGAGCCTGACGCGGGGCTCGAACTCCCGGACCGCGAGATCGTGACCTGGCTGCAGTCGGACGCTTAACCGACTGCGCCACCCAGGCGCCCCTGTATGTGTATATTTAAAAAATTATATGTATAGCTATAAAATCCAGTGTCACTGAGCAAATTAACCATCTGAACCTAGTCTAGCTTTTTCTGGAGTTACCAATTACCTCTCTCCTATTGTATTAGCAATCCCATTTATACAACACTGAATTCACCACACACACGCATTCATATCACCTACTCAATCAAAGCCCTTACCTGTAAGCACAAGAGCATTTTTTAAAAATCTGCTTACTAAAGTATAATTTATTAAGTTCAAATTCACTAATATAAGTGTCTATTTCATCTTTCCAAAACAGTTCCCTCTTGTCCCTTTGCAGTCAAAAGCTAGCTTCCCCTTATCCCCTGGACAACAGCTTTTATTCCCACTGTACAAAGCACATTCTGGTTATCAATCAAGTTATAAGCAATAGTGAATCCTGTAATAGAAATTGTATTTTGGACTTAAGCATTTGAACTATATGCAATTCAAGCTATGAAAACTTACACATGGTGATAAATCCTTTAGATTCTTTATGTGTATAGGGCAGATGCCTCAAAATTTAGTATTAGTTAAAAAGAAGTACACCCTGTAAATGGATTCTGTCGGAGCACAAATGCTATAATTCTAATGCCATTATGCTTGTTAAAATAGTCTGTTTTCAAATAGCACCATTGTTAGGCACAGATTTGTCAAAGCACTTAAAATAGCATTCTGCTAAGTGCTCATTCATATAAAACTTTACAACTATGGAAAAGCACTACTTGATACCTCTAAGACGCTTTCATTTCCAAATGACATGATAGGTCTACTGATTGAAAAAAAAAAAAAAAAGGAGAGACGTGCTAAATCTGGAGAAACAAAAGCAGTTACAAATGGGAAGTGTCTCACATTGTAATAGTCATTAAAATGTGGACAGCCTCTAAAATGGCCTCCAAGATCCTGCCTCCTGCTATTCACACCCTTGTATAATCAAATCCCTTCCCTGGAGTGTGGGCTGGACTTATTAACTCATTGTGATGAAGAGAATAGTGCAGAAATGATAAGACATCACTTCTGAGATGGCTTTTGTCTGGGGCACTCTTACTTTTGCCCTCCCTTTTTGATCATTCATGCTGGGAGAAACAAACTTCTATGTTGTGAGCAGCCCTAGGAAGGGACCCATTAGCCAGTAAGGAACTGCAGCCTGTCAACAATAGTACAGTGAGTCTGGAAGAGAATTCCATTCCCACCCCTGCAGTCAGGTCTTCAGATGAGATTGCAGCCCCGGACGACAGCTTGACTATAGTCTCATGGGAGATCTTGAGCCAGAGGCGCACAGCTAAACCATATCCAGATTCCTGACCCACAGAAAGCGTGAAAGGATAAATCCTGCTTTGAGGGGATTCATTACACAGCAACGGATAACTAACATACTGTGAGATTTTTGTATTAAATCAGGTACAATTGGAGCTATGAGTAACAAATGCAAGACAATGTGACAATGTATCCAATTATTAGCATCCATATTTTCTGATTTATTTTTGTCTCTTATATACTTCCCCCCAGTAAGTACAACCTAGAGGTAAAGGTTTATTCTATTGTTTTAATGGAAATTACTGAAATAATTATAGATTATCATATACAATTGTAAGAAATACAGAGATCCCTTGTATACTTTGCTCAGTGTCCCCAATGGCAACGTTTTAGAAAGCTATAGTGTCATCACAGCCAGAATATGGACACTGATACAATCCACCCATCTTATTCAGATAGCCTTACTCTTATTTGTACTCATTTGTGTGTGTGTGTAATTTCTTACCTACTTTTTACTTTAATATTGTCACATAATCAAATTACATTCATTTGTAATTAAAATCTAGCCATTATATTAGTCTTTATAAATGGACTTCCCAATGGTAAAAGTTGTTGAGACACATGAATTTGGGAGTTTATTCCACAGCTCCATATTAATTAACTAAAAATTCAATCAATAACAGAGTAGTATAAACTGCTTACAGATGGTGCGATTGTCAAAGGAAAATTCACTTACCCTGAAAGCTTTCTTGAAAGCAAAACTATAAAAAAAAAATTACCCTTTCCCCCAAATTACCGTATTCGTGCTTGAAATTCAGATGTGAGGTAACAGTAAGTGCAGTTAAATTTTAACACTGCCTGTCTTCCTCTTATGAAAGTGAGAAGTTAGTACTATTTGTATGGTAATGCCTCGAGGAATCAATACAGCCACGTACGTTTTGATTTTGTGGTCAGGCAGTGTTAAAATTCACAATCAAACATCTAAACACAAACAGCCAAGGAAAAAGTCAAGCCGCTTATGAACCATGCAAAGCCAAACACTTTTGCATAAAAGATAAAGCTTAGAGGAAAACAAAGGGATACCTACTTTCTGCTGCTAGAAGTCCTAGGAGGAAGGCAGCATATGGACAAACAACAAACAGTATGATTTTAGAGCAAGCAGGTTATCGAGCTACAGTTGGGCCCTGTAGATGAGCCACAAGAAACACGGTCCCCCAGCAGAGCCCAAAGCAAATCCTTGTGTTCCATGAGCACATTCCTTAGGACTGATAAGTATTTCAGTCATTAAAACACTGGGATCGAGGGGTGCCTAGGTGGCTCAGTTGGTTGAGCATACGACTTGGGCCCAGATCATGATCCCACAGTTCGTGGGTTCGAGTTCCTTGTTGGGCTCTGTGCTAACAGTTCTGAGCCTGGAGCCTGCTTTGGATTCTGTGTCTCCCTCTCTCTCTGTCTGCCCCTCCCCCGCTCACACACACACACACACACACACACACACACACACACACACACTCTCTCTCTCTCTCTCTCTCTCTCAAAAATAAATAAACGTTAACAAATAAAAAACAAACAAACAAACAACAAAGCCACACTGGGCTCAGATTCTCACTTTGATTCGAAATAGGAGAAAAGATTTCGACTTTGGATTAGTAAGTAACAAAGGAACAATACACTCTTCATCATGTGATTAAACTCATCAAATTCTAGTAAAAGTACAATGGGCTGATTTTGATAATCCGGATAGAAAAAATAATCTCTTACATAAAAATTGTTTTACAATGTAAATAGCATACCTAAACATGATGGACTCTTCTTTAGATGACAAATCGGGAAACGGATGAATTTTAAATTTGTTTTTAAATTGTGATCTTAAATAGAATTTGGGGGGGACTAAAATAGGATAGTCAGCTTTTAATTTTGTCAAGCAAGGTCATTAAAGAAAACCTATTTATTATTATTTCATAGAAAGAACAGGCATTATCTAAAGATGAAAAACAGACTGTTCTTCTCAAGAAAGGGCAGTTGTCCTTCTCAAGAACCTTACACTGTTCTCCAATGCCTCCTTCCCTGGAGCCCCCCACTCCCACCCTACAAACACATGCGTTCTTTCCTTTTTTTAAAAAAAAAAATTTTTTTTAATGTTTATTTTGAGAGAGAGGGAGAGACAGACCACGAGCAGGGGAGGGACAGAGAGGGAGACACAGAACATGAAGCAGGCTCCAGGCTCTGAGCTGTCAGCACAGAGCCCGACGTGGAACTCGAACTCAACAAACCGTGGGATCATGACCTGAGTTGAAGTCGGCCACCCAACTGACTGAGCCACCCAGGTGCCCCAAAACACATGCTTTCTGATCATTTTTCTCTTTTTGCCACAGGCTTGCAAGAACTTTCAGGTAATGCTGAAAGGTGCTTTGTGTTTTGTACTGTAAAACAAGCCCATGCAAATTTAAACAGAAAGATGGTGGACAGATTAATGTTGCAACTTAAAATAAATGATGCACAATTTAAAGATTAAACAGACAAAAATTTAGGCTGGAAAATGGAAATATTAAAAAACAAAAATGAAATAAAAACTGAAAATACAGATGTGTTAATTTATGAAAGTGTAAGGCTCTTCTGTGAGTCCAGATAAGGTATACAATAGGCTTTCTGCCGCCAAGCATATAGCCTTCGCTGTTGGTTGCAGAAAGGGAAGTTTGCTGGTAGAGAGCTATTTCATAAACAATGCTGATACAGTAGTATAATGCCTCCCTTTAAATGGTTTAGTATTAAAAATTAATTTTAGGAACAGATGAATATTTCCTGACAGCTGTGTGGAAGTTAGGGCAATATTAGAATTTTCTTCAAAATGTCCCATTGTCTTTGGGACGGACATTTGCATGTCAAATGAAGATACAGACTGCTTACAAGATCATTAAGATCCAGAAATTAAAAAAAAAAAAAAAAAAGGTGTGACTGCAGGAAAGGGAAGCAAGAGGGAACGTGAAATTGTGAACAACTAATTCAAGAGCTTGCAGGCTACCCGCAAGACAGTGGGGGAAATTTCGTTTTTGTTTAAAAAGCAAATTTTGTAATCAGAAGCTGTTTTGACCATATCACTTACAGATTGTACTGAAAAACAAAAAACTGGGTAATAAAAATGTATTTGACAGAAAATTAAGTGTGTCTATAACTATGGGCAATTCCTTCCCTAAAAGAAAAATTCGACTCTTTAACAGAATGGAACACTTAAGAGCTCATTAAACTCTTGCCAGGCAGAGGTACATATTAAGGGGCAACAGTAAAGCTTAGGTCTGTGAAGCTACTGCGAGGACCATACTGCTCCCCAGGCCCGATTTTAAGATGAAAATGGTGTTAGATCTTGACCGAAAATCTCTTGATATAGTCCAAGTTTGTGACTGCATCATGTAGTCACAATACAACATAAAACCATGACTGGATCTGCTCGTGCCAGACAAGTCTACTGGAAACAGTGTGGAGGGAAGAGAGAGGTTTGAGCTAGCAAACACCAACCGCAGTGCTACGGGTGGAAGGAATAAATTGGACTGGAAGAAAAAAGACAGATATGAGACTCCCATTTCCTCAGCAAGAAGAAGCCAGCAAGACCTTCTCTTCAGAGAGTCTCTTTTCTGAGATTCCCATTTCTGAATGTTTTTGGAAATCACCTTCACTCAAAAGAGGAAGATTCACATCCCAGTTGGTAAAGGTCAAAATGAGGAACTACACAGCTGTTGGAATGGGGAAACTCAATTTCGTTCTTTTCCACCAGGTGTAAGAAGCACATACCAATTGATAAGAACATGTGTGTATGGGAACGTGTCTGTGTACGTATGTGTATAAACACAGCCAAGGAAGAAGCAGAAATACTGACGAATGCTCACAGTGGTGAAGGACCACCCTAGCAATACAGGAAGAATGAATGTGCGAATGCTTCTTGAGTCCAATGGAAATAACCTGAATATCGAATGAGCCAGTCCAAAAATCAAACCAATAGCGCAAAGGCAACCACATGGCAGATACTGAGTGACTCTAATGTGAGAAGGGAGAAAACCTAAGGGCGGAGGGCATAGGACTCAGACGTAAACACATAAATAAATGAAATTTATAAAGTGTAACACACACATACGTGCATTTACATAAATGTATAAATGGATACTATGGGTTTTTACTTTTTATTTTTTTATTATTGCTTAAAATTTTTTTTTAATATTTAATTTATTTTTGAGAGACAGAGCACGAGTGGGAGAGGGGCAGAGAGAGAAAGGGAAACACAGACTCCAAAGCAGGCTCCAGGCTCTGAGCTGTCAGCACAGAGCCCGACATGGGGCTTGAATCCACAAACTGTGAGATCATGACCTGAGCTGAAGTCGGACCCTTAATGGACTGAGCCATCCAGGTGCCCCAGGATACTATGGATTTTTAATAAACGATCCTTGAGAATTCCTCACTAATAAAATGGAAATCTGAGCACTTTATAAAATAATTTTGTGAACACTAGTGGATTTTGTTCCCCCCAGGGGTCCCTATATACATTTGATCCAAATAGGTAACCCTTTTGTGTTCTCCTCTGAATGCTTGTATGTATGTGTTATAGATTTTATAAAAAAGAGAGGAACTTGTAAGTTGTTTCGAGAGATAACTTACGAGACAGCTTTACATTGAAAGATAAAATTAAAAGCAGTGTTGCCCCAAAGTCTGATATAGTTGACAGGGGAAAATCTTGTATCAGAAGTTTTTTTGTGGGGGTGCCTGGGTGGCTCAGTTAGTTAAGCATCCAACTCTTGATTTCAGTTCAGGTCATGATCTCACAGTTCGTGAGTTTGAGCCCCCATGGTGGGCTCTGTGCTGACAGAGCTTGGGATTCTTTCTCCTTCTCTCTCTGCCCCTCCCCTGCTCGTGCATGCTCTCTCTCAAAATTAATAAATAAACATCAAAAAAATAAAAAAGAAGTTTTTTGTTGGGGTATAAGGCAATCAGAAAGATCCAAAAAGACTGACTACAATGTTGGATTGGATGAAATGCAATGTTGGGTCTGGAGTGGGGAAAAGGGAAGAAGTACTTCTGAGGTAAAAGGAAAACATTAAAATGCTGGCTTTGGAGTACCAGGGGAAAGTGACTTCGGTAGTAAAATTAGAAGGAAGCAGACACATGTGGATGGAATTTGGCTGCTGACAAACTTCCTCAGAATTCCTTGGGAGATCTGACTGGATTCACAGGAAAGGTTTATTTACGGTGGAAAAGAGAAGATGTAGACACCAAATGATTCACACTGGTGAACGGACGAATGGTCCAATTACCTGAGGAGGTAGGGTCTTCGGAGAAATCTGGCAACTCTTCGGGGGGGTCACCATAGAATGAGTTGAATTTGTGACTTGACACAGCTGCTAGTACTGCACCCTAAAAGAAAAAGATGGAAAAAGATATTAAAGCACATACGTGTAAAAAAGTTCAATAACAAATGCAAGGATTATTCAGAAAGTCAAACCTGTAGGAGGTGACAGCTAGAAGAGGGGTAGCTTGTAAATGAGTTTGGATTCCTTGAGATTAATCACATGGGCATATATGAGAAGAACACCGCTGGGGATTGGGAAAGTACATGAAACCATTCACATCTTGAACTCAATCATGTACACAAAACGGAATATTCTGCAGACACTATGAAATGATGCTGAAGGATGTTTAATAAAACAGAAAGATGCTTGTGAGTTACATAAAAAAGGTTTTAAAACAATCTATAGTATGACCTCATGTTTGAAAAAAAAAAGATTAATATGGATATAAAGACCAAACATATACCAAAATGTTAGTCGCATTATCTCTGGGAAGTAGGAATGAGTCACTTTTCCTTTTTTAATATCTTTGCCCCCCTCTCTTTTTGTGAATGACTATGTGTTACTCTCAGGCCACACAGCAGAACCAACTACAGGTAACTCCTTTTATTTTTTTTTTTAAAGATCTTATTTTGTTTTTATTTATTTATTTTAATTTTTTTTTAAAGTTTCTTTATTTTTGACAGAGACAGAGTGCGAGCATGAGCTGGGAAGGGGCAGAGAGAGAGAGGGAGACACAGAATCCGAAGCAGGCTCTAGGCTCCAAGCTGTCGGCACAGAGCCTGATGCGGGGATCAAACTCACGAACTGTGAGATCATGACCTAGGCCGAAATCAGACACTTAACCGACTGAGCCACCCAGCTGCCCCTTATTTTATTTCTTAAGTAATCTCTCTACCCAACATGGGGCTCAAACCCACAACCTCAAGATCAAGAGTTGCACGCTCCACTGAATGAGCCGGCCAGGCGCCTCTACAGGTGACTCTTTAAACAACATGCACAGGTTTCCCTGATTCCTAGTTGAGAATTACTGTCATATGGAATGCATGACATAGGACTGCTGGGTGGAGAAATCTTGGGAATTGTTTCAGTAGCAAGAAGAACAATACCAGTTATTTTGTGAAAGTGTTCAATTCCGCGACTGTTAGGCATGGGTCGGAATACCTGGGTGTGTTCCTTGGCTGGGCCACTTTCTAGCTGCCTGATACTACTTGAGTCAATATTAAAACTGACATAACTTACCTTACAGAATTGTCAAAAGTCATAATGTATATGAAAGTGCTTTGTGAACTGTAAAGCATTTTGTAAGTGCAAACTGTCACTAATCTTAGTAATATAGAGCTAGAATGTGAGCACAGCCTTTTGCTGGTCTAGGTAGAATTACTCATTTAGGTAGTTTAAGGATTAAATCACTTACATAGTCTATATTTTAAATGTTGAACTTGAGGATTTTTCTGAAAAGATAAATCTTTCTTTTAAAGTTTATTTATTTATTTAGAGAACGAGCGAGTGAGAGAAAAGCACGTATGGGGGAGGGACAGAAAGAGAAGGAAAGAATCCAGAGCAGGCTCCGTGCTCTCAGTGCAGAGCCCAACATGGGGCTCGATCTCATGAACTGTGCCATCATGACCTGAGCTGAAATCAAGAGCCGGATGCATTTAACTGACTGAACCACCCCGGCGCCCCAGAAAGATAAATCTTTTTAGGCATTTATTAAATATATGAAAACATTAATAGAAACACATTTCCACAAGTTTCATTTTGGCGGGGGGTCGCGTTAGGGTTTCTTTCTACAAATATAAATGGAATTGAATTGAACTGAATGTAGAAAGGGAAGGCAAAAAAAAAAACAGAGAAGTGATCTTGATGACACCATTCCAGGCAACTTATTAGATTTCTTTTTCTCTTTTTTTAAGATTTTATTTTTAAGTCATCTCTACACCTAATGTGGGACTTGAACTCACAACCTGAGATCAAGGATCACAAGTTCTAACTGAGACAGGCAGGAGCCCCAACTTTTCAGATTTCTGAAAGTCTAGGGTTAATGTATGAGAAGTCTTTATGCGGAATTTTATAGTCAGCTACTGCGATGAAAAAAACAGCATTGAATGTTGAGTTCTTCTTTCTATAGTAGAAGCTTATTTCACTTTACATATATACCATGTTCCCTAAAAAGCTGGGTGGGAATGGAATTTTTATGTATCAAAAGTTTCCCACACACTGAAACTAAATTTTAGAGATGCTTTATTTTTATTTCCAAATGAAGTTCAACTGAGTTTCTTAATATGGTGGGTTTATATCTCAAGGCATGGTCTAGCTACTACTATGATCAAAGATCTACAAATAACTTCTGCCAGGAAAGCACTGTTTCAAAGAGCCTTGAGAGGTAAATTCTTTTATAACAATAGTAGCAAGTTCCTAATTTATCTTATGGTTAGCAGTTTTCTTTATTTAGTCCTCTCAACTCAGTGACTGCATGCGGTTTGGATATTCAATGCAAAGCTATTATGTAAAACAGCAAAACCGGTTCCAAAGCAGTTTATGGATTTATAGAATTATAACCTTAGGAGATGATTCATTCTAAGAGACTCATTTTGCATATGAGGAAACTGAGGTCCAGAGAGGCTTAGCAACCTATTAAGGTCGCTGCCAACTTAGAGATAAAATCAAGAGTAAACAGAATGTCTACTCACAAGTTCAAGGGTTTTTTACTGTACCAGGGGTCAAAAATTTTTTTCTGTAAAGGGCCAGATGGCAAACATTTTAGGCTTGCAGGGCATATGGTCTCTGTTGACACTATTGAACTCTGCCATTGTAGCATGAAAGTAGCCACAGATAATATGTACGCGAATGTTCACTGCTATGTTCCAATAAAACTTTACATGTAAACATAGGCAATGGGCCAGATTTGGCATGCAGGCCATAGTGTGCCAACTCCTGTACTACATTATTGCTATGAAAGAGACCGTGGGTACAGCAACATCAATCTACATCTTATACAGGTAGTTCTTCAAGCTTCCCAGTTTATCACATCTTTGACAAAGAAGTTTTCTGCCTACTTTAATTTAGAAGGGAAAGTTTAGTATGTTCTGAGAGTGAAACATAACAATTGTGAGTTAAGACTATTCAGAGTCTGCTAAGATAACTAGCATTAAAGATGCAATTTTGGACTAAGCAAGTTAGGCAGATTCTAAATTCAAACAAAAAAAGAACTACAAGTAATTAATTCTCAACTCAATCTCAACTATTGTTAGTATGTCAAACATCAAAATGGAATACTACCAGTTAGATGATTCTGTGTCTCATTTAAGGAAGTGGAAAACAAGAAAATGGTTGGCTCAGACTTCTGCTAAGTTAAACTACTGAATGCACCTAAGGAGGCAATGGAGTTATTAAAAAAATTTTTTTAATGTTTATTTTTGAAAGAGAGAGACAGACAGACAGAGAATGAGCAGGGGAGGGGCAGAGAGAGAGGGAGACACAGGATCCAAAGCAGGCTCCAGGCTCTGAGTCGTCAGCACAGAGCCCAACACAGGGCTTGAACTCATGAACCGTGAGATCATGACCTGAGCCAAAGTCAGATGCTTAACTGACTGAGCCACCCAGGCACCCCTAAGGAGGCAACAGAGTTATTAAGAAAGGTACAGGACAGTGAATACAGAGGACTTGCTGACTTGAAGACCACCACGAAGGGCCAGTACTCCCTTTTTGGTGCTCCCTGAGCTCAGAAACAAGCACCAGGGGATTTGATAGCACAACAGGGAGGTATGTTTTAAAAAGTCTAGATACAAGACACACAAGTTTTCAGATGACATGGAGAGTAGACTGGTTTGCACCCAAGTGGCAAAATAACACACAGTCACGTTGTAATATGCTAAGGGGGCAAAACCCATCACAGGGCGATACAAATCCACATGTGACATAAGGATTTGAGAAAAGATCATCTTACTAGGGTTAAGAGCACTGAACTTCAAGCCCTACAAAGGGTGAAGGACTTGGAGAGGTTGAGGCTGAACAGAGATGATCCAGAAGGCGGGAAAATCATTTCAAGGCAGAAATGTTAAAGGATTTGGGTTGATTACATGTAAGAAGTAGGCCCTAGATAATGAGGGGAGAGGCTTGATTACATCAGAGCTCCCAATCTCTGTACATACAGTCACAAGCAATGCTATCATTCAGTAGAGTCGGCACAGTCTATGTGTGTAGGATACTCAAACAAAACTCAGATGCAGGTCTAAAACCAGGAATTTTTTATCACATTAAGTTGGGCCATCTGACTAAAGTTGGCTGTGCTATTTCCTGTGAAGAAGGTTAACAATGAGACTTGCAAGTATAGTAGATAGGACTATATTTAAGAGCAACTGCACAGAACAGTATCTTAGGAATCCTTTTGGACTCTGTGAAAGTATTTTATAAAGATGGTCGATTAACGTATACAATAGCTTTCAAAAGCTAGACAGCCGAACTTAGGAAGTAATACGTCCTATATTTCACAATCAGAAACTAATAGAATCGCTTTGTAAAAGTCAATAGAAAGATCAAAATCACTTCCAATTTTTATCTATGTAAACTGCTTATACTGGAGGAAGTTTTCAGAATCAGCTGTGCCTTTTGGACACCAGGCTTACTGCTCTTGAGTAGCTGGAGCCCACAGCTGCTGTGCTGTCTTACTGCCTCTGCACCACCCCTTACTACAGGAGAGGACTATATGTAAATGCTGGCTTTCATCAGGGCACAAAGGTCCTTGATAAATCCTTAAGTTAGCTCTTGTTGAGTTTACAGAAAGGCGCAGCGTGCCAAAAGGCAGCTGTTACAGCTTCCTGGTTGACCTCTCAGAAGGTGATGTTTACAGGTAAGCATTACTTTTGGAGGTGCCAAGACTCCTGATGGTGCTGTACAATAGAACTTTCTGGGATGATGGAAATGTTCTATACCGGTACTGTTGAGTACAGTAGCCATCAGCTGCATGTGGTACTGAACGTGGCTAATGCAACTGAGAAATCAAATTTAAAATTTCATTTGACATGCATGAATTAAAATTAAAATTTAAGTAAGCACATATGGCCAGTGGCTATTGCGTGAGAGAGTACAGCATCGTAAAGTGCTGGAAAATGGTATCACTAAACAAACTTTTTCTAGTTCTGCAAAGTTCAGGAATTTGAGGGACCAATTGGTAATTCAGAGAAGCACACAGACCAGATACTTCTGCGGTTTGCAAAATCAATACAGGAAAACTGTAGTTATCGGAAATCTCCCTCATTTTTTATATATACAGTGTCAGGAATAAATGTTTTTATCCTTTAAACGGAATCACATGGATTCAACTTAACCATTTCCTAAACTGAATGCAATACATTTACCCAAATACAGAATACTGCTTCTATTTTTTTTCTTTCTTTCTTTCTTTTCTTCTTCTTTTTTTTTTTTTTTTTTTACAAAATTTATTTGACATGCTTCACTGTGGGGAAATTTGCTTTCTAGAGGTAGAAATAATTCATGAACCAAAGGAGATGATTTCTAGAACAGATTCCTCTCCTCAGCTTCTTCCCTAGTTAGACAAGCTCAGATGCTAACAGATGGTCCCCTAGTACCCCTCCTGCAACCTGACCCCTTGTTCAGTAACTCCAAGTAGATGGCACCTGGGGTTAGCGTACAGGGGTGTCTCCTTAAGACATACCCACAGAGCACAGATTTTTCCAGACAGCCTAGATCAGTCTGTCCCACGCATCCTAATATTCGATTTGAGAAAATAGGATTCTTATATGTAGTCTTGTACTGAGGCCTATGGAGTCTATTAAAGGAAGCATTGTTTCTAGAGGATTTTTTTAAACTGAAGTATTAAAATTCTAGAGCTTAGTGTAAAACAAAAAGAGGGGAAAACCCAACATCTGAAACATCTGGTAACCAAAATGAGAAAAAAAATTTTTTCCCATCATCATTCACAGATGTAAAAACAAAATAACGCAAGGGATGAGAATAAAAAGAAGTGTGTGATAATTCAAATCACATGCAGGGTTCCATTAACTTTTTAAAAATCTACATGTGAAAGGTAGTCTGAAAATGATGTTAATGCTAATTGCCCAAATAATTTTCTCATAGGGATTTGTTGTCTCCTAAAGCCTGCTGAGAGGTTAAATTCCAAAATGAATGTATAAATATGGAAAGAAAACACTTTCCGATTGTTTAGTATCGATATTATTGTAATGAATGAGTAATAGTCTTGAAATTTCAGCAAAGTATAATGAGTATTGTTTTATATTCTGGCATTAAAAAGTTTCACAAAACTTTCAGAATGAGAAAAAGGTTCAACCTCAAAAGTAAAACTCACCACCAAAAATACATAGAAATTTATTCAAACAGCTTTTTGGTGGGGAAGTTATTGAAAGAAATCACAAGTCTTAAATACACATACATACTTTGATGCCAATAATTCCAGTAGCACAGAACTTGTCCTAAGAATATAATCACATACCAAGGTGGGCAATGCGAAAATATTTATGGCTGTGGAAAACTGGAAGCAATCTGTGTCCAACAGCTGGTTAATTATGATATGTACAATATGACAGAATTTTGTAAAACCATTACAGTTTGTGCTTAATGAGAGTAATGACTCTCAATAAGGTGGACATATCAGAATCAACCATGAGGCTGTTTTAATAAACACACGTCCCTCCAACCTCTGGCATAACTGGGGCTGAGGGAGGGGTGGTCCCTTGGGTGAGCTGAGTGGTATGGTGAGCCACTGTTACTATGGGAATGTGTCATATCCCTTAAGTGTACTGAAGAGGAAACCAGTATGTAAGAAGAATTTGTCACGTGGTATAAAAACAAGTGGGGTATGTGAAATTCACATAAAATTAACCACTTTAAAGTGTACAATGCAGCAGTATTCAGTACATTCACAATGCTGTGTAGCCAACATTTCTGTCTAGTTCCAAAACACCATCACCTCCCTCCCTCCAAATCTGCATACCTATTAAGTAGTCACTACCCAAGACCTGGCTGTCACCAATTTACTTTCAGTCTCTATGGATTTACAGATATAAATACTTATTCTAGATATTGAAAAAAAAAAGGAATCATCCAAAATGTGGCCTTTTAAAACTTTTTTTTAATGTTTTATTCATTTTTTTGAGAGAGAGAGAGAGAGAGAGAGAGAGAGAGAGAGAAACAGAGTATGAGTGGGAGAGGGGCAGAGAGAGAGACATAGAGACACAGAATCTGAAGCAGGCTCCAGGCTCTGAGCTGTCAGCACAGAGCTTGACATGGGGTTTGAACTCATGAACTGCAAGACCATGACCTGAGCCGAAGTCAGACGCTTAACTGACTAAGCCACCCAGGCACCCCAAAAGTGGCATTTTAAAGGTCTCTTTCTGCACATGGATATCCAATTGTCCCTGTGCCATTTGTTGAAAAGACTTCTTTCCCCCATTGAACTGCCTTGGCACTTTTGTTGAAAATCAACTGACTTCAAATATAAGGGTTTATTCTTGAACTCTCAATTCTGTTCCACTGATATACGTGTCTACTCCTATCCCATACTAGTACCGGAGTCCTGATAACTGTAGCTTTATAGTTAAGTGTCAAAATTGCAAAGCATAAGTCCTCCAACTTTGTCCTTTGTTCAAGATTGTTTTGGCAATTCTAAGTCCTTTGCATCTCCATATGAATTTTTAGGATCAATTTGTCAATTTCTGCTCAGGAGACTGTGTTGAATCTATGGATCAACTTGGGAAACACTGCCATCTTAACAATACTGGGTCTTCCGATCCATGAACATTAAATGTCTCTCCATTAGTTTAGATTTTCTTAAATGAATTTTTTAAAGTGTTTATTTATTTTGAGAAAGAGAGTGCAAGTGGAGGAGGGGCAGAGAGAGAATCCCAAGCAGGCTCCACAGTGGCAGTGAGAAGCCTGACATGGGGCTCGAACTCATGAACCATGAGATCATAACCTGAGCTGAAATCAAGAGTTGGATGCTTAATCAACTGAGCCACCGAGGCACCCCCATCTATACATTTTAAAAAGCTTTTAAAAACTTCAAAGTGTTAATGTCAATGACTAGAAAAAAAGCTAAAATGGTATGGAGTTATTGGAATTACAGTTATTCATATACAGAATGAGTACCAAGTCAAAGGTATAAACATTAAAATCACAGTAAAACAGTAACAACAATAATAATGTTAATAACAAATAATATGTATGGAACACTCATGACTGCCAGGTACTTTTGTAACTACTGTAATATATTAATTCATTAAATTCTTACATCCCTATGAGTTAGCTATTACCATTATCCCCATTTTGTAGATAAGGAAACCGAGGCACAGAGAATTTAAATAACTCGTTCAAGGTTACACATTAGTAAGTGTCAGAGCCACGATTCACGATTCACCGAAGGCAATGTAGCTCCAGAGCCCACTCTTTCCCATAATGCTGTTCTTCTCTTTCTTCTCGCCATGGACGATAAAAATTTCCTTCCTCTAAGTAAGAAAAGCAATATTCTACTGCTTTCTGTGAACTTCCCTTTTAATCATTTCAAAGGGAGTAAGAAACAAACAAACAAACCACAATGGGTTGTTGCCTAACATTTGAGGAGCTTAAAAACAGTGTCTGGATACAAGGATGGGTACCTAGCTGTTCATTTGTGAAACAGAGTTGTGTGGTGGTCTCTGAAAGCTAGTAAAGTTGAAATCTGTGTTCTGGAAGCTCAAAGAAGAGGCAATATGAGGAGAATGAGTTCTTGCAGATGGTAAGCATAACATACTTTAACCAGGATGGCTGAATGACATAAAGGAATACAGCCTTACCAGAAGCTGAAAAAAATCTCAATGACAACCCTGCTGACGGTCCTAATTCTAGGTTGTCTGGTGGGTCTTGAAACTTTAAATAGTCCTGCAAAGGGATGTGGTAAGTTCATATGACCCCTCTCTGCTGTAACAGCTTTGCCCTGTCCAAATGAATCTTAGTCACCACTCTGGCTATTTTAGGCCCAAGTCTGGTTTTGTGGCACTGGGAGAACTACAGCATGGGTTTCTCGTGATGGGCAAACCTGAGCACTATGGCGAAAGGCCTGGACTTGGCCAATGAAAGGTTCAGCCCCAGACAGGGCAATGTCACAAAGGCCAAAGCAGGGCCAGAGTTAAAAAGACTAGGGAAGAACTGAGAAAAAAAGTATAATTAATGGTTCCTTTGGGGAAGAAATGAACTTTAAGAACAGCTGACAAAATTTCACTTTGGATAGTAAGATTTTTTTTTCTCTTGTTCAGATGTATGTCTTGTTTCTCTTGGTTCAGATGTATGTCAAAGTCTTGGGAAACTTCTTTAGGTGCCATCTTGATAATGGCATGTCGTTAATAATTATTTTTGCCAAGGACTTTTAAAGCAAATAGAGAAGAGCCAGTTTGGAGTGCTGACTGTAAAAACAATTAGGACAGAGGCTTAATGGAGAATCATCATCACCAATAATGACATGTTACAATTTCCTTTGTTGTATAGTAGCACAGTTGACTTTTCACAATGATGGAAATGTCCTATGTCTGGGTGATCTGATTCGTTAGTCACTAGCCACATTTAGTTACTGAGCTCTTGAAATGTGCTAGTGTGACTGAGGAACACTTTTGATTTAATTGTCATTAATTTAAATTTAAAAAGCTATGTGTGACTAGCAGCTACTAGACTGAACAGTTCAGCTCTATAGCATAATATCGTGGCCTACATAGTTTTCTCCCCCATCCACATAATGTTCCTCAAAATCTAGAGCTGTATATATGAAATTATTCAGATATTTCAGGGGTTGAATAATAATGAATATTACTGCAATTTAGGACATATACAAAAATACTTATAAAGTTTTATAGTTGGTGGGAGTCACATGGCTAAGGAGGACTACTAACCAATCAACCACTTAGAGGACAGACTTAAAGATGATTTTTTTTACAGTAATCAAAAATAAATCAAATAATAATTTTAAGACCACAATATAAGAGTTTCCTCTGTTGGGAAGAGGGGGGGAAATGTCCCATACAGTTTTTTTACTAGTGTTGGGACACCTGGGTGGCTCAGTCAGTTGAGTGTCCGACTCTTGATTTTGGCTCAGGTCATAAACTCATGGTTTGTGGGTTTGAGCCCCATGTTTGGGCTCCGTGCTAATGGTGCAGAGCCTGCTTGGGATTCTCTCCCTTTCTCTGCCCCTCCCCTGCTCTCTCTCTCTCAAAATAAATAAAAGTTAATTTTTATATTAATAAAATAGTTTACTATTTTATATTTGGTCTTTTTCAAAACCTTTTAAAATCAAACGGGCTCCCCATATGGGATAATTACCATTTTTTTTTTTTTTTGGTGAGATAGAGGATAGAGAGAATGGTAAAAGGAGAAAGGTACCTAGTAAGAATAAAGAAAAGCTAAGAAAAGTAATTTGAAAATATTTTCTAGTAGATCAAGGTACTGGGGATTCTTACTGCTTTGTGATCGTTGTCTAATTAATTCTAATCCAGTATTGTTTCCACTGAACTAAACTCACATTTTTCTTGTCAAAATATTTAAGTTTGAGGAAATGTGGCCTACATTCATATTCAACAATAATGGATAATAATAGTGAATTCCTGGGATGCTTGGGTGGCATCTGACTTTAGCTCAGCTCATGATCGTGGGTTTGAGCCCCACATCAAGCATTGTGCTGACAGCCCAGAGCCTGGAGCCTGCTTTGGATTCTGTGTCTCCCACTTTCTCTGCCCTCCCCAGCTCATACTCTCTCAAAAAAAAAATAAACGTTGAAATAAAAATGTAAAAAAAGATAGTAAATTCCTATTTCAAAAGTAATTACATCTCTGCTATAAATTTTTAGGATGATACAAATCTAAAATGTGATTAATCTTTCATTTATTTTAACATTTTGTTTAGATTCATACTTAGATATTACCTTAAATGATTTAAAAAACAAAACCTTATTGAAATAATTTTTAGAAGTGAGAATTTAGCTGTCGGAAAGCTTTTTGCTGATTTCTTTAATTACCTTTAGTTTCCTCCTTGCATTGAATTTCCTCAGTTGCTCTACTGTTTCTGGAAGATGAATCTTGTAGGCATAACGATCCCGCTCCTATAAAAGAAGAAAGATAATGAACATATGTAGCCATTTAAAAAAGTGAAGAAACTTCATCTAAAACAAACAGTGAAGCCCACATTTCTTAAACATGAAACTTAAATTCTAAAATACTGGAGATTTTGTTCCATGATACTGGTAAACATTCTCAAATGAGGGATACGAAGGTCAAAACTGATAGTAAAATAATATTTTATTTTCAGCAATAATAAAGGGTTAAAATAATGGATCAAGTAATTTTTAGATATATGGCTATATGGCAAAGATAATTAAATCATACTTATGAAGGTATGAAGTTACCTTTGACATGTTCTTGTCAGGTAAAATGAGCATTTGAAAAATTAACTTCACAAATGATTGAGCATTCGGAATTGTCAGGAGTAACTGGATTTTTTTTTTAGGTGAGTGATCACTTTATGTATGTATGTATGTATGTATGTATGTATGTATGTATGTATTCATTCATGTGAATGGGCCCAGCGTGGAGCCCAGTGTGGGGCGTGAACTCACAACCCTGAGATTAAGACCTGAGCTGAGATTTTAACCAACTGAGCCACCCAGGTGCCCCAGGAATGACTGGATGTTAAAAGATCATACTTTCTTCACACTAGAACAAACTTTTCAAGGCCATCTAATTCAAGCATTTCCTCACGTGGGATCCTTTTCAATCCCCGAAGGACGATTATTCTGTTTGATTTTGTCCAGTGAGTGATCATTCTTTTATGGCAGCTTACCACAATTCTAAGAAAGTAAAAAAGTGTTTACTTAGCCTGGGCCCACATCTGGCTTGTTTGGGCTAGCGTTGTCCTATGCAATATCGCAAAGCAAACATTCTTCCTCTTCTATATAGTAACTCCTCGGTAGCTAAGAGGGGGATCATGTTTCCACTAAATCTATTCTTCTCTATGATGTCTCCAGTTGCCTCAACTATTCCTCATGTATATATATATTTTTAAAGTTCATTTTTGTGAGAGAGAGAGCAAGTGGGGGAGGGGCGGGGGGGGCAGGGAGGGAGAGAGAGACTATCCCAAGCAGGACCTGCGCTGTCAGCACAGAGCCTGACGCAGGGCTCGAACCCACAAACCATGCGATCGTGACTTGAGCTGAAATCAAGAGTTGGGCACTTAACTGACTGAGCCACCCAGGCGCCCATTCTTCATGTATATCTTCAACCTCTTGTCATTCTTCTTATTACCCAATTTGGTTCTACTCTAATTTGTCAATGTATCTTAAAGATTTAAATAAGTATTCATTTCAGAAATAGTTCTTGAGAGCCTGCTATGTTCCAGGCGTTGATCTATGCACTTGGGATACACAAGTAAACAAAACCAACAAAGATTCAGGCCCGCGTGTAGCTCATATTCTAGTAGAAGAAAATACAGAAAGGTAAACTATGGAGTATCATAAAAGTGCTATGGGATAAAGCAAAAAGTAAAGCAGAGTAAGAAGGAATGGGTACACTGCAATTTAAAATAGGGTGGTCAAAGTCGGCCCAATTGCCGTGAGGACATCCAAAACTGGTGAGGGAGTGGTCTAGGCAGAGAGAACAACACAAAGGCCCAAAGGAAGAAGTGCACCTGGAGTTTTCAAAAACTGGCAAAAAGACCCATGTGCCATGGAGTAAATAGATCAGATCAGAGAGGCAACAAGGCTGGGGTAGGCCATTTAAGAGCCTTTTTTTTTTTTTTTTAAATTTTTTAACGTTTATTTATTTTTGAGACAGAGAGAGACAGAGCATGAACGGGGGAGGGGCAGAGAGAGAGGGAGACACAGAATCGGAAACAGGCTCCAGGCTCTGAGCCATCAAGCCCAGAACCCGACGCGGGGCTCGAACTCACGGACCGTGAGATCGTGACCTGAGCTGAAGTCGGACGCTTAACCGACTGAGCCACCCAGGTGCCCCTAAGAGCCTTTTTAAAAAAAATATTTATTTTTGAGAGAGAGAGAACACAAGTGGGGGAGGGACAGAGAGAGAGAGAGAGAGAGAGAGAGAGAGAGAGACACACACACACACACACACACACACACACAGAATCTGAAACAGGCTCCTGGCTCCGAGCTGTCAGCACAGAACCCAACGTGGGGGCTCGGACCCACGAAGAGCGAGATCATGACATGAGTCGAAGTTGGATGCTCAATTGACTGAACCATGCAGGCGCCCCCATATAACAGCCTTTTATTCTGAGTGGGAGAGGGAGCCACAGGAAGGTTTTGAACTGAAGTGACATGATCTGACAAGTTTAAAGGAACACTCTGGTTGTTGTGTTGAGAACAGATTAAAAGGGAACAAGGGTTTAAGGGGGGGGGGGGGAAAAAGGCAGGGAGACCAGTTAGGCTATTGCAGTAATCTAGGGGGAAAATGGTAGATGAAGTCAGATGGAGAAAATAAAGATGATGAAGAGGAGATAGATTCTGAATATATTTTCTGAAAAAAGTTTTACTGAGGGGTAATTAGCATATAACAAACTGCATTTTTAAAATGTATAATTTTCTAGGTTTTGACATATACAACCATAAAAGCATCACTGCGTTCAACCTGAATATACCGATCACTCTCTAAAGTTTCCTCATGTCCCTTAGTCATCTCCCTCCCAATCCCCGGGCAGCCACTGTTTCTGTCACTGCCAATTGGTTTGCATTTTCTAGAATTTTATATAAATGGAACCAGACAGTACAGACTCATTTTCTAACTTGTTTCTCTCAGCACAGAGGTTTTGAACTTCATCCATGTAGTTGTGTGTATCAATAGCTGATTCCTTTTTATTGCTGAGTGACATTCCTTTGTAAGGATAGGCCATAATCTGTTTACCCATTATCTGCTGATGGACCCTGGGTTGTTTCCAAGTTCTGGCTATTACAAATAAAGCTGTAATGAACATTAATGTACAAGTCTTTGTATGGATACACATTTTACTTCTCTTAGGTACTCAGCAGAATGGCTGGATTGTATTATAGGGGTATGTTAAACTTTTTAAGTGGTTGTACCATTTTACATTTCCATAGCAGTGTATTAGTTGCAATTGTTCTACATCCTCACCAATACTTGGTATGGTTAGCCTTTCTGATTTTAGCCATTCTGATACATGTGCGTATAGACATCTCGTTGTGTTAATTTGTATTTCCCTAATGAAAAATGATGTGGAGCAACTTTGCGTGTGCTTATATAGCATCCACATATCTTTGTTGAAGTGTCTGTTCCAAATATTTTCCCGTTTTGAACTGGGCTGTGCTTTGTCTTATTATTGAGTTTTAAGAATTCTTCCCAACGTAGTAGAAGGGGATTTAGATGTCCAAACTCCCAGTTATAAAATAAAGACACAGGGATATAACGTACAGCAAAAGGAACACAGTTAATGATACTGTAACAACTTTGTATGGTGAGAGATGGTAGCTAGATTTTATCATGGTAATCACTTCATAATGTATATAAATGCTGGCTATGTTGTACACCTGAAACTAATATTGTATGTCAACTATAGTTCAAAAGAAGGAATTCTTTACATAATCTAAATATGTAAGTCCTTTATCAGATACATAATTTGCAAATATTTACTCTTAGTTCATGGCTTGTCTTTTCGTTTTCCTACAGTGTTTTTCCAAGAACAGAAGTTCTTTTTTTTCTTTTTAAAGTTTATTTATTTTGAGGTGGGGAGAGAGAGACAGACAGACAGACAGCACACATGAGCGGGGGAGAAACAGACAGAGAGGGAGAGAGAGAATCACAAGCGGGCTTTGTGCTGTCAGCACAGAACCTGATGCAGGGCTCGATCCCACCAACTGTGTGATCATGACCTGAACTGGAATCAAGAGTTGGACGCTTAACCAACTGAGTCACCAGGTGTCCTCCAAGAATAGAAGTTCTTAATTCTGAATATATTTTGGAAGTGGAGAGAAAAGATTTTCTGAGGGAATGGATGTGGGGTGTGAGAGAAAGAGAGGAGTCAAAGACCACACCAAGGTTTTCAGTGTGAGCAACTGGAAGTCTGACACCAAGAGAGATGGGGAAGAGATCAGGACTATAGTTTTGGATATGTTATGCTTGAAATATCTAAAGTTCAAGTGGAGATTCAAGTAGGTACTTGGACATACAAGCCCGGAATGCAAGAGAGAAGTCTGGTCTGGAAATAAATTTTTGGAGGGTCACAAACATTTAGAAGATATTAAGGATAATACTCAACTCTGTCCCAGGCACTGAATTTGGGACTTTCACTGGCAGTATCCCATTTATAGTTGTTCTTTAAAACAACTATATAAGTTGGGGCGCCTGGGTGGCGCAGTCGGTTAAGCGTCCGACTTCAGCCAGGTCACGATCTCGCGGTCCGTGAGTTCGAGCCCCGCGTCAGGCTCTGGGCTGATGGCTCAGAGCCTGGAGCCTGTTTCCGAGTCTGTGTCTCCCTCTCTCTCTGCCCCTCCCCCGTTCATGCTCTGTCTCTCTCTGTCCCAAAAATAAATAAAAAAAAGTTGAGAAAAAAAATAAAATAAAACAACTATATAAGATAGTAGAGACAATGCTACATGCTAATTATCTCAAAAGCAATGGCTCAAATGGACATAATTGTTATCATCATGATTAGCATGTACTGAGGGCTTATTATGTGCCAGGCAGTGTTCTAGTTCTTTACAAGTTTGGTGGGTTTTTTTTTGTTTTTTTTTTTTTTTTAGTGCTTTACATGTTTATGTTACATACTCCTCACAACAAAGTAGGAGGAATATATCATTACTATCCTATTATAGAGTTGGGGAAAAGGTGATGCATTATACCAGATGAAGATTAATTAGTATGAATTGGGCCTCTTAGTTTTCTTAATCTGCATACTATACAACATTTGTAAATTAAGTTCAAGATCACAGTTGTTATTATAATGAAAATTCATGTTTGCATGTGAGGCACTTCTAAAATCAATGTGTTGGTATCCTGTACTTACAAAATTTATTTTTGAATTTAAATGTAGAATTTTAGTCAGTCCTGTCAAAATTTCACCTTATTATCTGTGAAGTTCCTAAGGAATGAACACAAACACTTTAAAATTTATTTTCTATATTAATGACTAAAACTAGCAAGAGTTCCACTGGAGAGCAAAATTATATTTTTCTCGAGTACACATACAACACCTGATGTCAAAATATCTACAATTTGTATATCTGCTAGATTCTGTATGCTAAAACATCTTGGGAATGATTTTATTATCTTTAGGGACTTAATCTCCTTTTCCTACACTTAGCCAGAGCAGGTTCACCAATACAGAAGACATAAGAATTTATTGAATAATTAACTAGCAGAGAGAAGCATAAAACTGCCATTTTATAACAAGCAATGGAATCTTGTAATGGATTGCTGTTACTGTTTGTGGAAGATGTGGTGTATATGTATATGTGTACCCATATTACAGAATATTACTTGGCCATAAAAAAGAATGAAATCTTGCCATTCACAACATGGATGGACCTACTGGGTATTACCCTAAGTTAATGAAGTCAGACAGAGAAAGGCAAATACCACATGATTTCACGTATATGTAGGATCTAAAAGGCAAAAACAGGTGCACCTGGCTGGCTCAGTCAGTAGAGCATGTGATTTTCAACCTCAAGGTCATGAGTTCAGGCCCCACGCTGGGCATGGAGCATACTTAAAAAAATAAAAATAAAATAAAAGACAAAACAAATGAACAAACAACACTAGTAACAGACTCATAAATACAGAGGACAAACTGGTAGCTGTCACAGGAGAGGGTTGTGGGAGGACAGGTAAAATAGGTAAAGGGGATTAAGAAGTACAGACCTTCAGTTATAAAATAAATAAGTTATGGGGATGAAAAGTACAGCACAGGGAATATAGTCAGTAATATTATAATTACTTTGTACGGTGACAGATGGTAACTACACTTATTGTAATGAGCACTGCACGATGGATAGAACTGTCGAATCACTACATTGTATACCTAAAACTAATACAACATGTGTCTGCTAAACTTCAATTTAAAAAATTATAAAAAAAAAAATGAAAAAAACCCTGTGTTCTGCCTGGTGATGTTTAATCAACATATACTGAAAAGCAAACATCAAAATGGGCTTTGCATTATTTTTTGAGTAAAAGCTGTTTCTGCATTTCGATAGAGTAGAGGGGAGAGGAGAAAGCAAACCCAAGGTCTTTAACACAAGAGAAAGAACCCACACAAAAAGGAGCTACATAATATTATAGAGAGACAATGAGTTTGGAGTCAGAGTTTTATTTTTATTTATCTGTTTTGAGACAGAGAAAGAGAACATGAGCAGGGGAGGGGCAGAGGGAGAGAGAATCCTAAGCAGGCTCCATGTGGTCAGCGCAGAGCCCAACACAGGGCTCGATCTCACAAATCGTGAGATCATGACCTGAGTCAAAATCAAGAGTTGGATTCTTAACCAACTGAGCCACCCAGGTGCCCCTGGAGTCAGAAAGGCTTCTGTTCAAATTCTGGGTCATTTATATATTGGCTGTGTGACTTTACATTCTCTCAGTTGTTTCTTTTTGAAAACTAATCTTACAGGATTCTTACAAAGATTAAACAAGATGCTGTATAGGCACATGATTGGTTTTAATAATCCTTTTTATTAGTCAACATGTACAAACCTCTGATGTAAAGTAATTTGGGAGTGCTGTAAGTGTGTATGTGTGTGTGTGTGTCAACAGCTTACTAAATAAGCTGGGTTGTTTTCTAACTGAAAATATGTTCCTATTGCAGAAGAAAAAGGTAAAAATAAAACATAGTAAAAATTTCAGGGTATGAAACCTGTGACCCATTTGTAATGGTCTTTATTCACAGCTTCCAAAAAGGGTGAACCAAGTGACAACATTTTTTTTTTTCTATTGGGCTATTTTTTTTAAATGTTTATTTATTTTTGAGAGCAAGACAGAGCACAAGCGGGAGAGGGGCAGAGAGAGGGAGACACAGAATCTGAAATAGGTTCCAGGCTCTGAGCTGTCAGCACAGAGCCCGGTGCAGGGCTTGAACCCATGAACCGTGAGATCATGACCCGAGCTGAAGTCGGATGCTTAACTGACTGAACCACCCAGGTGCTCCCCAACTGCATTTTGCTTAAAATAATATTGCTTAACATTTTAGCAATGTTTAGCAACATTTATATGTAACAGAACATATTTCCACTGTTATTTAAAAAAAAAAAAAGGTCTTCACACCCTTTGTAGTCTCTGCAGATGGTAGAACAGAAATTGGTCCTTTGGCTAACGCCGAATGTGAGAGAAAGCCCAGGGAAAGTGGCTTAAAAGACACATGGCATCCCTGGATTCTAGAGCAAGAAATGGGCATTGGTGTTGATTTTTAAAGAATTCCCTATTCAACAGAATAAACACTTCTTCTTCCAAGGTTTAATTCTTTAGAGTTCTTGGTAACAAGGCTTTCCCTTTTGAATCACTGAGAAGACTCTGAAAGCTGGAGAAAAGGCCGACTGGGGAGGGATCCCAGGACCTGAGGGGTGACCTTTGGTGAGATCACTGGCTTTTTTTTTTTTTTTTTTTTTTGGTCTCTTAACATATCCTCACCTGGGTATGTGCGCAGCCGCAACCTGGAAACTCCAAGGACAAGGAACACACAAAAAAATGAACCCTAAGAAAATCTGACTCTCTTTAGCCAAGGGCTGAGAAGAGGTTTTTTGCTCTGGAGGACAGAATCCTTTTGACTGCACCCACCCTACCCCCAGGGAACAGCATGTAAGCTGACCTGTTCCCCCCCCCCCCCCCCCCCCCCCCCCCCCCCCCGCTTCCACCAGCCCTTCCGGACCCAAGCAATAGCAAAGAGTTGGCGCCCCACTCCCTAGAGAGTAGGGGCAGTATCACAAAGAGAAGAGAGCTGGGGAAGGGGCTCTTTAAATCTACGTATGAAGTCTTTGGCACATCACCAATAAACCCAGGTATAAAACCGACCAGGATCAACACAGCAAAGAGCTTTGAGACTAAACTGTGGTTTAGTCTCCCAGGTTTCGAATGAGCCTCTGAGCAGCGCACAAGTGGGGCAGACCAGATGAGTAGTGCAAAGGCTTTGAAAATGAAATTGGTGTTTCAGCTACAGCCCTAAAAGTGGGCCAGGATGTGTGTTCTGAATTTAATCAGGTTAGCTGCCTACTAAAATAGAAGATTTAAATAAGAGTCTCATAATACTAAAAATGTCTAGCATACTATCTAAAATTACTCTTCATACCAAGAATCATAAAAAAATCTCAACCAAAGTGAGAAAAGACAACCAACAGATACCAACACAGATATGGCACAGATATTAGAATCATCCAACTGGGATTTTTAAGCAGGTGGTATAAAAATGTTTCTAAGGGCACCTGGGTGGCTCAGTCGGTTAAGCATCCAACTCTTAATCTCAGCTCAGGTCATGATCAGGGTTTGTAAGATGGAGCCCTACATCCGGCTTTGCACTGACGGTGCAGAGCCTGCTTGAGATTCTCTCTGCACCTCCCCTGCTCACACATGCACAGGCACGTGCTCATGCTCTTGCTCTCAAAATAAATAAAAATTTCAAAAGAATTTTAAGAAAGATAAAAATGTTCCTAAAAGCAATTGCAAATGGTTAAAAAATGCTGACATTACCAAGTGCTGACAAGGATATAGAGCAACTGGTTCTCTCATACTCTGCTGGTGGGAGAGTAAAATCATACAGGTATTCTGGAAAATGATTTGGCAGTTTTTAGAATGTTGAACATATACTTGCCATAGGACTTAGCAATCCCACTCATAGGTTTTTACTTTGGAGATGTTCATAGCAGCTTTACTTGTATTAGCCCCAAACTGGAAACAACCCAAATGCCCTTCAAAAGGTGGGGGGCGCCTGGGTGGCGCAGTCGGTTAAGCCTCTGACTTCAGCCAGGTCACGATCTCGCGGTCCGGGAGTTCGAGCCCCGCGTCGGGCTCTGGGCTGATGGCTCAGAGCCTGGAGCCTGTTTCCGATTCTGTGTCTCCCTCTCTCTCTGCCCCTCCCCCGTTCATGCTCTGTCTCTCTCTGTCCCAAAAATAAATAAATAAACGTTGAAAAAAAAAGGTGAATGGACAGGGGCGCCTGGGTGGCTCAGTCAGTTAAGCATCAGACTTTGGCTCAGATGGTGATCCTGTGGTTCACGGGTTCAAGCTGTGCTTTGGGCTCTGCACTGACAGCTGGGAGCCTGGAGTCTGCTTTGGATTCTGTGTCTCCCTCTCTCTCTGTCCCTCCCCCTACTCGCATCTACTCTCTCTCTCTCCCTCTAAAATAAAATAAACATTAAAAAATTTTTTGAAAAGGTGAATGGATAAAGAAGTGTTGTACATTCATACAGTGGAGTATTATTCAGTAACAAAAAGGAATGAACTATTGACACGCACAACTTGGATGGATCCCAAGGACATTATGCTAAAAACACCTAATCTGTGAAGTAATAATAAATACATACATTGGTCTCTGACCCTGGTTCCTAACACAGAGCCCTAAAACCCTTCTAAGTAGGGGTGCTAAGAGAATCTTTTGTTCTAACATTTTGTCTTTGACCCCAGCTTCTGAGGCAGAGCTCCTAAAACACTTGTGATTTCCTAAGTGATAAGAGCACTGGGAGCATTTTTTGTCCTCATATTTGGTCTTTGACTCTGGTTCCGGACAGAGTTCCTAAATCCCATGGCATTTCCTGGGTGACAGAAGTGTCTTTGTTTTAATGAGGTGACTCTTAGTGGGCTCCTGGATGGGGGCTGGTCACCAGAAAGACCAAGTTATGAATAAAAGCTTGGGATTTTCAGTCCCATCTCCCATTTTGTTGAGAATGGAGAGGGGCTGGAAACAGAGTTAATGATCAATGCATGCCTACATGATAAAACCTTTCATAAAATTTCCAAAAGTATGGGGTTTGGAGAGCTTCTGGGTTGATGAACATACGTACATGCCAGGAGCATGGTCTACCCCACCTTCTGTGGGAACAGAAACTTCTGCACTTGGGATCCTTCCAGATCTTGCTCTATCTATCTTTTCATCTGTATCCTTTACCATATTCTTTAGCATATAATAAACAGGTAAATGTAAGTGTTTCCCTCAGTTCTGTGAGCTGTTCCAGCAAATAATCAAATCCAAAGTTGGGAGTGGGTGGGTTATAGGAACGTCCAATTTGTAGTCAAGTCAGACAGAGGTTGTGGGTAACCTGGGGACCCACTCCTTGTGATTGGCAACGGAAGTGGGGGAGAGTCTCATGGGACCGAGCCTTTAACCTGTGGGATCTGCATGGACTTCAGTTAGTGTCAGAACTGAATTAAAATGTAGGACACCCAGGTAGTGTCAGAGAACTGCCTGGTGTGGGGTAAACACCCAGGCACACCTGGCATCAGAAGCGCTGTTGAGTGTGGTAGTTGCTTGAGAAGAAGAGAGAAACACAGGAGATGTGAGTTTCTCTTAAATGGTTTACATATTGTATAATCCATTTAATAATCTCAAAAGGACAAAAATGATAGTGATGGACAATGGATCGATATTTACCAGGGGTTCCGGGTAGGGAGAGGATGTGATCATTAAGGGGTGACAGACCACTTCTATATCCCGATTATGGTCATGCTTATATACTTCCATATGATAAAATTTCACAGAAACACACACACAAATGCATATAAAAACTGGTGGAAATCGAGTAAGGCCTTCAGTTTAAGTGTTCCAATGCCATTTTCCTAGTTCTGGTTATATAAGGTGTTATCACCAGGAGGAAGAATGGCAAAGTGCACGTGGGAATTCTGTACTGTTTTTAACCACTTCTTTTTAAAAAAAAAAAAAATTTTTTTTTAAAGATTTTAAGATTTTATTTTTAAGTAATCTGTACACCCAGTATGGGGCTTGAACTCACAACCCTGAGGTCAAGCGCTGCACGTCTACCGACTGAGCCAGCCAGGCGTCCCTGTTTTTGCCACTTCTTTGTGAGTCTGAAATTATTTCAACATGAAAGGTTTATAAGGAATAATTTCCACTCTACATGGTTAACCTTCCTGTGGGCTTCCTAATTCTAAATACCTCGAATCACTCACTGAGCTTCATCAGTTTTCCTTCCTTAAAATCTCTCAGTCTGAGTATTTCTTTCCCACTCCCACCTTTACTCCCTGGGTCCAGTCCCCTGTCACTCCTGTCACAGCACAGCTTCTACAGGCTCTCTTTGCCTCTAGCTCTTGTATTCTGACAGACAACGCTTGTACATCCAGTGTCCAAAGGAATTCTACGAGCATGCTGCTTGCACTGTGTCATCACTCAAAAGCTTGCAGGAGCTTTTTACCATCTACACCCTAATATCCAAAGTACTTAAGGGGCACCTGGGTGGCTCAGTCGGTTGAGCATCCAACTTCGGCTTAGGTCATGATCTCTCAGTTTGTGGGTTTGAGCCCCATGTCCGGCTCTCTGCTGTCAGTGCAGAGCCTGCTTTGGATCCTCTGTCCTCCTCTCTCTCTGCCCCTCCCCCGCTTTCTCTCTCTCTCAAAAATAAACATTAAAAAAATAAAAAACTGGGGCGCCTGGGTAGGTCACTTGGTTAAGCATCTGACTTCGGCTCAGGTTATGATCTCACGGTTTGTAGGTTCGAGCCCCATGTTGGGCTCTGTGCTGACAGCCCAGAGTCTGGAGCCCGCTTCAGATTCTGTGTCTCCCTCTCTCTCTGCCCCTCCCCCACTCACACCCTGTCTTTCTCTCTCTCTCAAAAATAAATAAATTTTTAATAAATCTAAAAAATTTTTAATAAAAATTTTGTTAATTAAAAAAAAGTCAAAAAACAAAATAAAAACCAAAACAAAGTACTTAATTTGGCAATTCTAGATCATACGTATTCTCCCCTCAAACCAGAATTTCTGGTCTACCACTGTGCAATCCTTCAAATGGCTGATGTTTGTATTATACTAGTTTGCTTCCTGCCCCCACTCCCACAGGGCCTGAACACTTTGTGATGCTTCGCCTGTGCTCTCCTGGACTTCCCACATGGAGGCCAGGGCCCCCTTCAGGCACACTAACACGTGCGGTCCTCCCTGGAGTTTCAGACAGTGATCTCTCTTGTACCTCACTGGTCTCCCTGAGCCCACACTTCTGTACTCCTGTGAGGCTTCTCCATTGTGGCTTCTTTGAGCTTATCTTTCCAGGTGTTTATGTTATATCAGTATAATCTGAAAATCTATTTTGCAGCCTGACCCTGCCGCCTTTCTCTCTCTGGTGTTTTTCCAAAATTCAAATGGACTAGCCTTCTAGAAATACCCTTTTCATGTTTTATTACAGTCAATATACTTTAGGGTCTACATATTAAGGTTACAAAGGGTGTGAAAAGAGCTCAGCCATCTACAAGGAAAGTACAATTTTAGTTGGTCTTACTTTTGCTGGAATGAATATTCATAGCAAACATCACTAATTTAGATAAAGGCATTAAACATACTATATTTTAACAATCATTAAGATATTTGCATATTACTTAGACTATTTCCTCAAAGTCTTTTTTTATATGAAATGATTGAATAGGACATTTTCTTCTTGTGGTTTTACCAAAGAAATCTTTTTTTTTTTTTTTTTTTTGACACAAAGTCATGGTATTATGACTTTGGGCACTCTTCATTATAATTATTTTCATCATCTTATTTCTTCAATTTGTAGTTACACAGGAGTTTTTCATAACATGAACTATAGTTTAAATTTAGTGTTTTACTAAATCAACACAAATTACATCCACAGTAATGATTTACAAGTATACATGGACATATATTTAAATATAAGAAGCCTGTACACATCAGCCAGATAACATTCTCATGGAATTATTCCATCTTCAGATAAAACATAAGGCGTCAAGGTAAACTAGTTCAGACATGGCACATGATTCTGAGCTCAAACAGCCTTTTGGAACTTTTTCCTTTAAGTTACTGACATTTTTGTGTCTATTGTCTCTCTGGTGCCGGAAATCTACTACGTATTCAGATTATTTAGAACAAGAAGTATATTCACTGCAGGGATGAGGGTTTCCAAAAATAAATGTTAGTAGTCAAGGTAAGTATGATAATGAAAGCTAACTTTTCTAAAGGATCTTAAAAATGACTCATATGGCTACCATTTTCATTGTTCTTTGGCATTTAAACTAGCTTCTAGTGAACCAATGATCCCCATTATGGAGAAACTGAGAAAGGTAAAGGAGAAACAGGAGTCCTCCTCCCCCCCACCACACTGGTCATTTCTGGGGGGAAAAATACTAAGAATGTATCTAAAAACTGTTTACCTACTCTCTTCTGGGGGAAATCAGGAATAACCAGAACTGAATGTTTCAAGTCAAGAATAACTAGAACTGCATATCAGAGGGTTGAATGTGGATTTGATAATATTCTTAAGGAGACTCAAGATCCACTGGAATCTCAAAATTGTTTTCTAATATCATCATTCCGTGTTATTGCCACTAAGATCCATCATTAATCTACACTTTAATATCTTATTGCTTCTCTCTGGAGAAGTAGCATGGTATCATATAATGAACATTCCTTCGTTCATTCATTAAATCATAACTAATATTTATTGAGCACTTAGTCCATGCCAGACACTTAGTAGAATGCTGGACAGAAGTGAACTAACAACTCCAAATTCCCACTCTGCTGCAGCTTGTAGTTTATAGGGGGTAAATAGACTAAAAACAAAATATAGGTGTGTTTTATGGTGACGAATGCTATGGGGAACACTAAGGCAGGGAAGGAGGGGCAGGGAATACTGGCGGCAGGGGGCATTCTTCTCTGTAATTTTAGATTGAGTGAACGGGAAAGATTTTACTAAGAAGCTGATAGCTAAGCCAAGACTTGAAGGTGGTAAAGGAAGAAACCATGACTATGTCTGGGGAAGAGCGTTCCACGGAAAGAACACAACTAACATAGAGGCACTGAAGCCAGGATGTGCCTGCTGCCTGAGGAACCACAGTGAGGCCAATATGCAGGGAACAGAGTAAGAGGAGAGCAGTAGGGGGTGAAGTAAGAGGTGTCAGGAAGCGAGAGTGTACCCTGGATTAAGAAAGAATCCCTCCGGCGAGAGGCCTGGTTTCAAGGTATGAATTCTGGACTCACCAGGGTACAAAGGGCATTTAAAGGCCATTAAACCAGATGAGGTCTCCAAGGGCCTGAGTGGAGACAGAGAAAAAGAGGAGCAAGGATGGAGGCCTGCGGCACCCTAATGTGAAGAGGTGCGTGGGGGGAGATGAGGAGGAATCAGCATGATCTGAGAAGGCACAGCCAGAAAGGGAGAAGGGAAACCAGGAGAGCTAGGAGGCCTGAGGCCAAGGGAAGACAGCATTTCAGGACGGGTGTCAAATGGTACTGAGACGCCAAAATGGAGAAGGCCTGAGATTTGACTTTAGCAATGTGAAGGTCATTACTGACTTGACAAGTGTGGTAGTGGAAGCTGGAGGTGGTTGTAGGGTCGGGAGGTGTGCGTGTGTGTATGTGTGTAATAAAAATAGACTGTAGCATATTAGGTTCAACAGAGACAGAAAAGCGATGATGCAGGAAAGGGGATATTGCTGGAGTGATGTCCTTGAGTAGGTGAAAAAGAGAGGACCTTGCATGCAAAGTAAAGCATGGTTTGGTAGGCTCAGTTAAAATCCTGGTTCAACCACTGACAACTTCTGTGACTTGGGGCAAGATTCTCAACCTCTCTGAGCCTTTGTTTTCTCACCTGTACGGTGAGAACTTCCTGGAATTACCGAACCATATAATGTCTTAATTAAATAGTGCTTTGCGTCAAAGTCCCAAGTTACAAGTTTCCTTAATATGCATCTGTGAGATAGGATAGAGAAAGAATTGAAAAAAATCGAGCTTTTTCCGGGGCACCTGAGTGGCTTGGTTGGCAAAGCGTCTGACTCAGGTCATGATCTCACGGTTCCTGAGATCGAACCCCGCATCAGGCTCTGCGTTGACAGCGGGGAGTCTGCTTAGGATTCTCTCTCTCAAAATAAATAAATAAATAAAATTTTAAAAGCTAGTATTTTCCGAAAACAGTCAATCCATATCTAGTATCTCTTGAAGTAAAAGTAATGTTATGAACCACATGGTTATGCCCAAGATTGTAACTTTTGGTCATAAACACAGTACTACTTCACTTGTTCGTGCTGCACATCTTTGGAACCTGTGTTGGTGGACAACCAACAGGCCTTCCTCCCTGGTACATTCTGCCTAAATCTGCTTCTAATCCCGCTGATAGCGGAATGTCACTAGAATGGTATATTCCTCTAGTCAGATATTTACAGAGGTTGTGCAGGAACAGCAAACAAGATGAATAAAAGTCAAAGAATAAAAAAAAAAAAGGACTCAGAAAAAAGATGCGAAGAGTTGCCTTGAGGAGCAATATACTCCTCTTGCTGGAAGGGTTCAGACAAAGTGTATATGGCCACCTATGGGCTCAGGTACCTTAAGCCATGGGTGATTCAGTGCTTCATAAACGGTGATCCTTTCAGCTGGATCCAGCATCAGCATGCGACGGACTAGGTCTTTGGCACTTTCAGAGATATGGCTCCACTGCCTTGGATTCATCTGAAGAGAAGGAAAGGAAAATTGCATAGTTACTGCCCAGGGAGAAGTTAACATTCACCATTGATGTAACATTCCTACACTGTTTCAATGTGAATACAATTCTCAAAGAACAGAAATCTGATTCTATAGGTTTGCTTTCTAAGGAAGAGGACAAAGGCAAGTCTTTGGTGGCTGTTGCTACGTATATGAGGTTTCGTATCAATAAGCATCCCTTACGTATGTTCTTGATGTCACAGAAGTTATAATATTTTTAATACTTGAAGAATAGAATGCTCACAACTTCAGTTTCTACCTTAGCTGAAGAGACTAGATACTTTGATCTAGAAAGGATTAAAATTTTTAGGTTAAAAACTTCAAAAAAATTTTTAAAACCTTCTCTCTTGAAAAACTGGAATCCACAGTAATTGTGAAGTTATGCAAAGTTCCTACTAGGATATTTTGGTCACTGTATATCAATTTCAGTATTTTAGAAAACATATACTGTTACCATCGGCCCTAGAGAATAACCCATTCACTTGCATATTGTCTTCCGTGAAGTTACTTTTGCCCCTCTTGTAGAAAGATGAGACAACTCAGCCACAAGGTCAATTGACTAAAGTCAAACAAATGGATAAAAACTATGAGTTGATCAAAGGATACAAGGCTTGTGAGAAAGTGGATCTGTGAGGAAAAGAGCAAGGTGGCTCCAGGGGAAAAAGAGTATTTCCGAGACCAGGAAGAAGAAAAAGGGAAGGGACGTTTAGGGCTTGCCGCTGGGAAGGTAAGTGGGGACAGGTGGGGAGAGGCCAGTGGGGCCTCATTCCTTATTTAGTATCAAGAAGCCAACTGGCCAGGTGAGTTTGTATAAGATGCCTGGTGCCAGGAGCTAGCAATACCATGGGTTGAATGAGAGGAGACCTAGGTCACCTTCTAAGGGAGAAAGATGGAGAATAAAGTCCCTAACAATTTAAAGCCAAATGAAATCACGACTTGCATCACAGTTCACAGGAATCACTAAGTGTGGCCAAGGGTTAGCATTTGACACTGAAATTCGCTCTGGCTACTAGGAGGTTCCGTACTGGTGGACGGGGAGTGAAAGATGTTCCTTGTTCTTTTTCTAACAGGCAGAATTCCAAACAAGAGTCACTTCTGCTTGTCAGATCTCTTAACTAAAGTGACTGCCTTACTGTTGCCATCCTACTGAAATTGTCATCAATTGGTCAGTTTGAAATAATGTAGGTGATTGCATGAGGCTTAGCCTTGTTCCCTCTTCCCCATCCTGGAGCAGATGTGCTCTTTAAGGTTGGAATGATTTATCCTCAGGGAAAGGGGTTGAGAAGTTATCTGCAACTGGCAGTAAGATTTCTCAAGTGAGTAGAGGTTGAGAAGTAGATGCTCCCCCATCCTGTTTCTGAGGGAGTCCAATCCAGGGTTTCCCTCTTTCTGTGGCTGAGAAGAGTAGCTGAAATTAATCTAGGAGGCTGAGTTTATAAGGGGAACAAAACAGGGCTACAGAACAGTCTCGCTTATTTGAAAACTAAAGCCATGGACGCCTCGACCAGCTGTGGACGTACCGACTGGCTACCCATGATGATAGACAGTGACACACTGCATCTTTTCATACTTTGAGAAACATATTTTTGTCTTTTAGAAAAAAGTTAATTGAAATTAAATGTTAGCATATATCCCAGTTAAGTGGTATTCTCAGATATCTACCTTAAAGGATCAAGTAAGCTAGCAAATGAGAAAAGTTCAACTAAAATCGCTTAAGGCCAGTAGCAGTTTATAAACTATAACAGTTTTTAAAAGAGGCCATCAAAATTTTCTTGAAAAACACCCCTATAGATCAAGGATTTTGTTCATAGTTCTTCTGTTAAGAACCACCAGGGTGATGAAACTCTTTTTGAGGTTTGCTTCAAAATAATCGGCTAGTATGTGGAATACAGATCAAACCAGATTGGCTATATGTTGCTAAGTGGTGAAGCTGGGAGTTCACTGTACTCTTACCGCTACTACTTTTGTTTGAAATTTTCAATAAAAAAATGTAAAAATAAATGCTGACAGAATCACAGCACAGTATGTATGTGCGTGTGTGTATACATACATATACATATATACATATGAAAGGCCCACCAGCTTTATCATTGATGGTAGAGATGGATCTCTAACTTCAAACAAAGCTGCTGAAAATGTGGGGCTTTTGTATTTAAAAAAAAAAAAAAGGCATGAATATAAGTGAGAGGTGAGGTTAGCCAAGTAAAAGAGTAAATAAGTTATTAACATCAAAGCTTCAAACCTCCAGGTACAGAAACTATGATATAGCTGTCACGCCCATCTGACTTACTATAGTACTAAGAATGGAGGTTTTAAAATAATTTAATTTTTGGCCTGTGTGAAGAGCCCACATTTCTTACAAAGAAACAAAAAAACTATTCAGTGCTTTAAAAATAGAGGAAATCAAATACCAGAGGCTGCTGGAATGAAGCACATTGCCTTGGAAACCAGGAAGTTAGCAACTAAACTAGCACAAAGGAAGAATTCTATTATTAGCAAATGCTTATAACTCCAAAAGGCAGGTGGGAGATTTTATTATACGGTATCTACGTCATAAGTCACTGTGAGGATAAAATGAGTTAAATATGAGTGCTTAGCAACAGTTCCAGGCACATACTAAGTGCTATGTGTGAGTTAGCTATCATTACTTCTAGTATTAGTATTATGATGCTGATGCATTGCTAATTGTGTTTATTTTCATATGTTAAGTACCTGTGGTTTCACTTGGCAAAATTCAATGAGAAAGCCAGGGCCATGCATTCCTGACAGCCACTCACAATTTCCAGGGATTGGAGGAGGATGATTACTTACAAGCAGTTTCCTGAGACATTTAGTTACCTTGGAAGGATTGATTTTATTCCCCAGTGGCCAACTGACTCTAAGAGAAGCAGAACAAAACCTATACTTAAAACATCTTTCTCTGTTAACGGAGTTTTGGCATAGACCTTAATCCAAATAAAACAAGAGGCAAACCTGCATGCCCTTATAGGCTGATGATACACAAGGCTAAAAATTAAAAGCATAACTCATTTGCACCTCTACAGGCTTCAATTACGGTTTAAAAGGACAAGGCTGTGGGCTCGCTGCTGTCAGCACAGAGCCCGCTTCGAATCCTCTGCCCCGACCCCCACTTGCGCGCATGCTCTCTCAAAAGTAAAATATTAAAAAAAGAAAAAAAGGACAAGGCTGCCACTCTGAAGCTACTTTGCCTTTCATTTCTTTTGTCCCCCGTTTCCTGGAAGTCCTTTATAAAACTCTAACATTACTGAGGCAATGAAAAGAAAACAGGTCTCACAGTTTTGGAGTCTGGCACTACACAAACCCGTGTGTTTGGTCTTATGTTACCAGGCATGGCTGAAAATGAAACAGTGCTTCTGTTGAATAGAAAGTACAGGTTTCAGTAGTATGGGGCGGAAAAAGAACCCCAACATAAGCCGCCCTGATCTGGTATCCAGACACACACTCCCCCATGTTTCCCATACACAGCATCTGACTCTGTCAGCCACACATGATGGTAGAGGGCAAATGGATGGAAGAGCTGGGACAGCGAGACCAACCTTTAGCTTATGAATTTTCAAGTGTTCCTTAGCTCTTTTTGCTATAGCCACTCACAATGTCAGTGATGAATTTTTTTAATTTTTTAATAATGCAAGTAATAACACGCTATTCACAAGACTGGGAACAATGTATGTGGTTTCTAATCCACAGGAGTCTAAGAAGAATATGAATGTTTAAGTCCCACCAAAATGGCTCTAAGTTATGTTGTGAGATGCAGCTGTGATAGTGGCATTTTGGTTTATCCTGGGATGTAAATGACAAGGGTTTCAGCAGTGCTACTTCACTACATAACGTGGAACAAGATGTGTGGTAAAGCAAAACAAATAAAGGCTCATATGAAATATAAAATATAGAATGGCTAACTCACTGGGATGAAATTTCCACTTTCACTAAAAATTGAGCAAAAAGCTTTAAAAATGAAGCCCTTTCCCCAAATTATGGAAAGAAGGGCCAAATGAGTTTATTTTCTAAGATTAGCCTGAATAGGCGGTCTGGTCACCCCAGGAAGAATGGGTACTTTTGAAATCTGGGCTCACGTGTGTCACAAACATCTCACCTGAGGTAAAATAAAAAGGTCAGATTCTATCACAGTAAATTCCAAGGGTCATTCCAAATTCTTTCCCCGAACTAGAATTTTATTTGAAATAAGTAGGGCACTAACCAAACAATTTCTCTGACCTAGCTAAATGGGCAGTTTTGCTAGAATGGATTTGTGAGAAAAGCATTGGTTTTCTGAATCTGAGGGCCCAAGACTCCTAAACTGTTGATTTGCACATACAGGATTCTGTATCAAAGAGGACTAAGGTCCCTGTTTTCTAGCCTAAACATGGGGTTGGGTTCCAAACATGTGGGATAGACTTCAGGTGCAGCACCAAGGAGAGGGGAATGGAAGGGCAAGGCCGTGGTTGTTTTGAAGCCAGTCTCCTCCTCCCTTCTGCCTAGATGACAGTGCAGCTGATAGTGATTCAGAAATTTACTTGAGGCCTATATTATGTGACAAGGCAAGTGGATCAATGATGTCAGCAAAGAACTTTTCTCTGACTGGGTAACTACGTGACAATCAGGAAGTCCAAAGGCAGATAGCAACTTCACATTTTTCGGAATAATTTAATTTCAATACAAAAATAAAACATTCATAATATATTACCTTATATTTTCCTTTAATAATGCCTTCAAACAATCTTTCCTTGGTTCCATAAAAAGGCAAGCAACCACTTAGCAGGATAAAAAGGATCACGCCACAACCCCAGACATCTACAGGTTTTCCATAAGGCTCTCTTTTGACAACTTCTGGGGCCATAAAATGAGGTGTTCCAACGCGTCCTACGTTTCAAACAACAAGGAAGAATGTTTACATAAAACGGGCTTTAACTGAAAATAGAACAGTAACAGTTTCAAGGAAAAGTTTTAACAATATAAATATTCTCTTACCACCTCCACCTCCATAAAATCAAGGGGCAAAAAAGGCAGAAGGAAAATCATTATTTAATCACCTCTTGAAAATACGAGCCCAGGACAGGTATTTTGTCTTTTTTGTTGTTGTTTATTTTTTTACTTTTATTAAATTTTTTGATGCTTTTTTATTTTTGAGAGGGAGGGAGAGAGAGAGAGAGAGAGAGAGAGAGAGAGAGAGAGAGAGTCAGACAGACACAGACTCCAAAGCAGGCTCCAGGCTCCGAGCTGTCAGCACAGAGCCCGGCACGGGGCTCGAACCCACGAACTGTGGGTCAGATCATGACCTGAGCCGAAGTCGGACGCTTAACTGACTGAGCCACCCAGGTGCCCTTTTTTTTTGTTTTTTAAAAAAAGATTTTAAGTAATCTCTACACCTAGCGTGGGACTTGAAATCACAACCCCAAGATCAAGAGCCACATGCTCAGGGGCACCTGGATGGCTCAGTTGGTTAAGTGACCTATTCTTGATTTTGGCTCAGGTCATGATCTCACGGTTCGTGGAATGGAGCCCTACATGGCCTCCATCTTCTTTAAAGAGTTTTCTCTCCAACCCCCATCAAAACTAGCTTTTAGGAAGGAATCTGATAGCAGTTACTTGTACACTAGTAATCATCTTTTAACTCAGTATTCCTACATGAGTCTTTTCTTCTACTGCAGAATGAAAAGCTGTGCCCTGTAGGGAAATTACTGTGGGAGGGGAAGTGCCCACCAGCCTTGGCAACTCTTCTTGCATGCAGGCCTGGCCTTCGCCTTCTTTCCTTCCTCCTTTCCCTGCCTCTTCTCTCTTATCATATCGAGTCCAAGATAATTTTTTAGTTTCAACACCGCGTGACACTTTATCTAGAGCTGAGAACTGTGGTTTAAAGAAATAATAATAAAAAAAGGACCTTTGCTGTGGGTCATTATGGTTCCCCTTCTTCCCACATAATGGAAGAGGTTAACTTCGGGGTTCAGAGAATGAAAATATTCTCACTTAAAATGTGCAGTAGACCAGTGGAAATTATACTAGTTGGAAGGGAAGATTTTTATTCCATATTGCCTCATTTTGCTTCCTCTGGTAACACTGAGAAGCTGAAAGAACGAGAGCTAAGCCTCCTACTTCATGAACATGCTGGACAGTTTGCCTTGTTCTGATGGCAGGAGCTGGGCAAAGCAGGGCAAGAGATCAAGGTACCAGTCAGGGTACTGGCACCATGGCCTCAGTCAAGCACCTTCTTACAGCTGGGATGAGGTTTTGAAACTCGACTTGACTCCTACACCACTTCCTACATGAGAAAGGCCTGAGCAACTCAAAAAGGAGATTCTGTTTACCTGGATGAAAGACTACCCCAGTCTGGAAAATTAGCATTTATTCTTCTTAATATGTTTTTTAATGTTTACTTATTTTTGAGACACAGAAAGGGAGACAGAGCACAAGCAAGGGGGGGCAGAGAGAGAGAGAGAGAGAGAGAGAGAGAGACACAGAATCTGAAGCAGGCTCCAGGCTCTGAGCTATCAGCACAGAGCCCAATGCAGGCTTGAACCCACAAACCGTGAGATCATGACCTGAGCCCAAGTCAGATGGTTAACCGACTGAGCCACCCAGGTGCCCCTGTTTTAATGTTTTTAAATTTATTTTGAGAGAGAGAGAGAGAGAGAGAGAAAGAAAAAGAGAGACAGCGGCAGACACAGAGACAGAGGGAGAGAGGATCCCAAGCAGGCTACACTCTTTCAGCACAGAGCCTGATGTGGGACTCGATCCTACGAACCATGAGATCATGACCTGAAATCAAGAGTCAGACGCTTAAGCGACTGAGCCACCCAGGCACCCTTAATGTTCATTCATTTTTTAAAAAAAAGTTTATTTATTTAATTTTGATGGGGCGGGGGCAGAGAGAGAGAGAGAATCCCAAGCAGGCTCCCCACTGACCCATGACTGATACAGGGCTCAAACTTGTGAACCGTGAGAGCATGACCTGGTCTGAAGTTGGATGTTTAACTGATTGAGCCATGCCAGGTGCCCCCGCTCATTCTTGAGGAACATACATGTCTTTTGGTTCCAGAATTTGCTCACAGATGATGGGGGAAAGAATATATAGGAATGAGTTTTTTACAGTATCTTATGCCGATCGGTAGGTGAAAGGACTAGAGTTCACCCTTAACACACACCAACCTTCCCGGACTCCTTGCTTGTGATCACTTGACTTTTCCTTCTTTGTGGTCACTTGATTTTTATGATTTTGACTTCCTGTTCTTAGAATTTTGTGGTCAATTACCAAACCAAATTACACGTCACTGTATCTGACAAAGTTCAGATATACATTTAAATATTTAAAGGTCAGATTTGGGGATAATATAATAAAACCTCATTACCTGGAAGCTCAGGATAAGGAGTTGTTCTGAATAGCTACCTATTCAATACTTTAGGACTTGAATCTTTACACACTCAAACCGTTTTTACTTTAATAATTTTGGATGGTTGTCTTTCTACAATTTTTGGACTTCTTTTACACAAGATGATGCACATAATTTAACCATTTCTTGATGACTCAGAATTATCCTGCAGGTATCAATGAAAGAAGTATGCTGTAGAACAGAAAATGCCCTCAGGAACTTCATGGGTATGCAGGGGCCAAGTTCTTCAGTATTAAATGGGGGCTGTGCTTTCTACCCTTTGGTATCTGCTCAATATACTTTTTCTGTCAGGCTTTCATTTCTTTTCTCTTACTGTGCTTACTCCAGCCTTGTCTTCTCCTAATCTGTTGCATAAAATCTGCTATTAACCAGAAACTGATTAGCAACCAGATTTTCATTTATTTCCTAACAATTTCCCAAGTGCCTGCTAGGTCCTAGACACAGTGGGAGGTGCTGTGGACATCCAGAGGGATAAACTATGATCCCCCTTGTCCTCACAAAGCTCAGTCTTTGATGTGATTACGAATCCCTGCATCAAATATGACCTGGAGGTATGTAGCCCAGATAGTTATGGTGGAATGGAAGAGAAGGAATAGGGTTGCCTAACTTGGGATGGTGAACATTAGCCTGCTTTTTAAGAGGAGATGATTGTCAGCTCAGCCTCTCAGCCTTCAGGAGCAGTAAGAGTTAAGTAGATACTGAAAATGACAAAAGGTCTTCCAATCACAGGGAGTAGCAGGTGCAAAGCATGAAGGAACATGAATCCATAAAACTATGAAAAATGACAGCATGCCAGCTTCAGACAGTGTGTCCTCAGAAGCCCATTTGAGAAGACCATGAATAGGTATTAAGGTCAAGAAACGTCTTGCTGCAAAAATAATTGCTCTGTAGGTTCCTAGTTATCTTCTGGATAAGTAAGTTTTCCAAATAGCAGGATTTCAGACAGGTTAAATGTGAATACATGTAAGTGGTTTCTACTCTATGGAATATATAAAGGAGAGAATTCTTTTCTATTTGGAGGACTGAGTAATCAAAGATTCCAACTGACAGGGGAATAGCTGTTAAGTATTAGCAAACAAGCTAACAGTAGCATAGTTTCAAAAACACCTTAAACAGTAAGAAAGCTTTCTACAAGAGGGTATCTTTTGTCTACATATGTTATATTTAAAGACACTATAATGCGTGAAGTAGTTATTTCAAGACTGGAAGGATAAGGTATGCTAAGAAATGACATTTTGACCATCAGAAAGATTTTAATTCTAGAATCACCGAGAAAAATAAATTTTGCAAACTGACACACCATAGGTTCAAAATCAGCTTTAAAAATGTACAATTTAGGGGCGCCTGGGTGGCTCAGTAGGTTAAGCATCCAACTTCGGCACAGGTCATGATCTTGAAGTTCGTGGGTTCGAGCCCTGCATCGGGCTCTGTGCTGACAGCTGAGAGCCTGGAGCCTGCTTCAGATTCTGTGTCTCCCTCGCTCTCTGCCCCTCCTCCACGAACACTCAGTCTTTCTGTCTCTCTCAAATATAAATAAGCATTAAGAAAAAAATATATACAATTTAGGGGAAAAGTTCATGGACTTTAAGAAAGTAGATTAACATGTAGAAAATGTCTAGGTAAGTGTAATGAGTCTGTTTTTCCCCTTCAATAAAGATGCACAGTAAAATACGAAGCTGATGCTTTGAATACTAATAGGACACCCCAGATAAAGAAAAACAAAGTCATTATACGTGGCCCATACAGAACATATAAAAAGGACTTTGTGTCATTTCATTTCATCTCATCAACTGTGGGTATGTAATCATCAGAATTTATTTGTTATAATTGTGTAGTCTTTCCACAGGGATGATCTGTACAAATACCAGATTTAAGAGAGGTAGTTTAATAGCAACATTTGTTTAAAACCAACTTGGGAGTTGCAGTTGATTGCAAAATCAATATGAGCCAGTGGTGTTACGTGGCTGTCCAAGAAGCTAATGCAATTTGGTAAGCCTGATAGAAATGTAAGACCCGCAGCAAAAGCAACAGCCCCAAGTGCTGCTGGACTGCACCTGTCATTGTGCTCAGTCTTGGCTCCAGCGAGGAGATTCTCATATAAGGAATGGCTAAATTAACCTAGGCAAGTTAATCTGGATCAGACTTTGGGGCACACGATCACTGTCTTTAACCATCTGAATGGCTGTGATGTGGAAGGATTAAAATTGGTGTGCATGGCCCCGCAAGTCAGAAGTAGCACCACTGGGTGGAAATGATGGAAAGATGGATTTCTGTTCTATGCAAAGATTAATGTTTCAGTATGTAAGCTTTCCAAAAACGGAAATATGGGCCCAGATCATAGTGAATTCTTTGCCAGCTGAGGAATTAAACTAGAGCTCAGCCTTTTGCTGGGAATTTTATGAGAGAAGGCAATCATTGGTTACAAGACTGGAGAAGTTAAGGCCCTTGGCATTCTGAGATTCAATGATTCTACAATTAAATGATGTGTTCCTATCTGATCCTAAGGTCAGTCCTTCTAATCACAGAAGCAAGTTCTGAATTAGGAGAAAAAAATCAGTTTTTAAAACTATACTTGTTGCAATTTTTCACATTGTTGGAAATGATTAGCTGGAAGAGAATGTAAAACTAGAAGAAAATGTAAACATAATTTAATTTTATTTTTAAATTTATTTTTAGTTGTTTTTTTAAGTATGATCCATGCTTAGTGTGGAGCCCAACATGAGGCTTGAACTCACGACCCTGAGATCAAGACCCGAGCTGAGATCAAGAGTCGGATGCTTAACTGACTGAGACACTCAGGTGCCCCATAAACATAATTTTATTTTGAATGTTTAATTTTTTTTGAGAGAGAGAGAGGGACAGAGTGTGAGTGGGGAAGGGTCAGAGAGAGGGGGAGGCAGAGAATCTGAAGCAGGCTCCAGGCTCTGAGCTGGTAGCACAGAGCCAAACGGGGGGCTCGAACTCCCAAGCCGTGAGATCATGACTTGAGCCAAAGTCAGATGCTTAACTGACTGAGCCACCTAGGTGCCCCTAAACATAATTTTTATTAAGTTTATTTATTTGTTTTGAAAGAGAGAGAGCAAGCAGGGGGCAGACAGAGAGAGGGGGAGAGGGAGAGAGAGGGAAAGAGAATCCCAAGCAGGCTCTGCACTGTCAGTGACCAGGCAGATGCAGGGACCTGAACTCACGAACTGTGACTGAGATCAAGAGTTCGACACTTAACTGACCGAGTCACCTGGGCGCTGTCCTCCCTTAAACACAATTTAATTTTAGAGGGCTATGTGATGAAATAACAATTTAAAGAATACAACTATGACTCCTGGCTCATTTTTCAAAAGATGGTCTGTTAACACTGCTTTGATGTGTTAGTAATGGTGTCTTAAATTAAATGAAATATCCTATGTAACAAATTAAAGTTTTGATATTTATTATTTGTTAGGTATTTGAATTTAATATAAGCGTTCATGAAAGATGATAGGTTCAAAAAATTTCCTTTGATATTTTTTTTTCATATTTTTCGTCTTTGTGAAGGCTGGCAGTATCAGGAGACAGCAAATCGAAGGCACGGACTACATAATTGATAATTTACAGAATGGAGAACTACGTCATTTGCAAAACCAAGGGACAGAACTAAAACCAAGGCAGCATTCTGAGCTAAAGTCTATTGAAAGGAATAAATAAAAATCCAAATTCTTGAATCTGGAATTAGCATCCACCTCTGTACACTAGTGGAGAAAATGTCTATTTTTAACCTTTCTGCTATTTTTTTCTGGCATGGGAATTTTCTAATTATGTTTTGCTTTGGCTAATAATAAAATCAGTCTGCATTCACATCTGCTTGCTCTTCCCAAATATGCAGATTGATAGCTTGAGCAGGACACTTTCACAAATAAAAAGAGGAAAACAGTATGAAATTAAACATTAGCCTTTGATGTAAACCTGAAAGTGGTTAATCCACATGTTTTAGAATGGACTTCACTTGGCCAGTTCAACTTTATTTTTTAAGTACGCTCTATGTCCAATGTGGGACTTGCACTCACAACCCCAAGATCAGGAGTCACATGTTCTACTAACTGAGCCAGCCAGGTGCCCCTGGCCAGTTCAACTTTAGAAGTCACTTTGCCCCATATATCACCTTATTCCAACAATGTTTTAATCTCTGTATGTATAGGCTCACTTCTCTGCCAAGCGGTGGGAATACAAAGAGTAAAAGCACAGTCTATTCTAAAGGTTCAAAATCATATGATGGCACTTTTGGGGGGGGGCATAATGGGTATGAAACACTGATGGGCTAATATTTAGTTTGAAAGTTTTACACCAGCCTGAAAGTGACCAGATTTTGAAGGAAGTTTTTAAAAACGTGTTCTTACCTCCAGCTACAAGTCCAGACTCCCCTAATTGAATAGCTACCCCAAAGCCCCCAAGTTTAACAGGTGCCGAGTTTTCCTTTGAGGCGAGGAGAACACAGTGGGGCTGGAAAGAAAAATAGACAAACAACAAACCAAAGATAAGGATTAGCTGAAGATTAACAATTCAATTTACACAACACCAAATAACATGACCATATAATAATACATTAAAAACTCCTGGACATATTTTGGATGCTTAAATTATTTTTTCTATCCTCACTTCTGGCTGGTTTCTCCAAACACTTACCTGTTGTATCCAATGTTTTTCAGGGATTATTTGCTTCTAAGATTAGGGTACGATGCTAAGAATTACTGAGGAAGCAAGTGTGTTCAAGTAAGGAAGACATATTTTCTACCTTTTCATGCGATATTCTCTTCCTTTGAGTGATGGTCTACATTTGTTTAAGGGAAAATGTTTTTGTCTTTTTTTTTTTAAGTTTATTTATTTATTTTGAGAGAGACAGAGACAGTGTGAGTGGGAAAGGGACAGAGAGAGAATCCCAAGCAGGCTGTGTGTCCTCCCAATGTGGGGCTTGAACTCACAAACCATGAGATTCATGACCAGAGCTGAAACCAAGAGTCTGATGCACCCAGGCACCCCTAAGGAAAAATGTTTTTTATACCTCTTGATGAGATGTTTTTTAAATGTTTATTTATTTATTCAGGGAGAGAGAGAGAAAGAGAGAGCGAGGGAGTGAGCATGTGTACATGTGTGCAGGGGAGGGGCAGAAAGAGAGGGAGAGAGATTCCCAAAGCAGGCTCTGCGCTGTCAGTGCAAAGCCTGATAGAGGGCCTGATCCCATGAACCATGAGATCATGACCTGAGCCGAAATCACGAGTCGGACGCTTAACCAATTGAGCCACCCAGGCACCCCAAAATGTTTCTTGAAACTTCTGACTTTACCTACAGAGCCACTCTTTTTGGTCCTTAGGGGATGCTGATGGCTCTTCCTTTGTCCACCCTCCCACTATCCTCTTGCTTTTCTTTATTCATTTCATCTCTAAGTAAGTAGAGCCAGATTTCATGCCTTTATTTCAAAAATTTTTTAATCTTAATTTATTTTTGAGAGAGAGAGGCAGAGAGAGAGGGAGACACAGAATCAGAAGCATGCTCCAGGCTCTGAGTTGTCAGCACAGAGCTCAAGGCACGGCTCGAACCCACAAACCGTGAGATCATGACTTGAGCTGAAGTCAGACACTCAACTGAGTCAGGCACCTGGGCGTCCCTGGTTTTTAAGGTCCATACGTTGCATTTGATGGCTATAGGTCTTAAGTCCCTCTGACTCTACACCATATCCCCCTTCTAACCTTTTTAAAAAATGTTCATGCCATTGGTTCGTTAAGATACTGGGTAAATACCCTCATGGAATCTCCTAGAATCTGGACTTGGCTAATTAACACCTACATAGTGTCCTTTAATATGTTCCCGTGTTCTCTGTAAACTGGTAGTTAGACCTAGGAGCTTGATTAGACTCACATTCAATTTTAGTTTTTTTGCACTAATACTTCAGTTTTTTGTAACACATCAGGAAGAACATAATGTCTGGTGGTCCTACTTTTAGCAACAGGATTGATCTCTGGATTCGGGTGTTGTCTGCCTCAATCCATCATTACGAAGTTCACCATTGACTTTTATTTCAATGATTTTAGCAGCCAATAATGCCTAGCTCCATAATTAGGGGTTCCAAAATGGAAGTTTTCCCCTATGTTTTGTTATGAAGACTATCAAGCACAGAGAAAATTGAAAGACCTGTATAGTAAATAGCATATTTACTGTAGATATTTACACATAGATTCTACAATGAACATTTGCTTTATCAAGTATCTACTCATTCCTCTAACCATCAACCCATGTTTTCACTAAAATTCAGCACACATGCCATTCAAGTTTAATATTTAAAATGATGTTTAAGGTAAAATTTACATGCTGGGAAATGCACAACTCTTAGAGTACCTTCGACACCTTGCACAGAACTGTGTAACCCATATCTCTATCATGATGTTATCATCATCCCAGAAACCTCCTTCATCACCTTTCCATTTAATCTCTGCTGCTATGTCCCCAGTGCAAACCACTGTTCTAATAATTTTCACAACTTTGTTTTGCTTGTACTAGAACTGCGTATTATACACAAAGCCATATACTATGGACTCTTTCGTGTAAGGCTTCTCTCACTAAGCATGTTTGTGAGACTTATCCATTTTGCTGTGATCAGTGGTTCCTCTCTTTTACGGCAGAGTGAATACCCTTGTATGAATATACAACAGTCTGTCCATTCTCCTGTTGATGGACATTTGGGCTGTTTCTAGTTTGGGGATATTATGAATAAAGCTGCTACGAATGATTTCCAGAATAACAAGTTGGTTGCCAGGCAACTTCCAAAGGTGACCAATGAAGGTTTTTTTTGTCGTTGTTGTATTGTTATGAATTTATAGGTTTTTATATATTGATGCATTTTAATCAATTATAATCATTAATGTACAAATTGTCCCATTTTTAGCCAGCAGGAGTCAGCTCTTATGCCCTTTTTTAAGACTCTAGAAGTCTGAGAACTTTCTTGCTTTCAGGCACAAGATGTTTGAGGTTTGCCTTATTCATTTCTTGCCCCAGATTTGGAACCAGTCATTTCTCCAAGTAGCCCCATTTCTGTGTAGTGGGAAATGGTATTTAAATTCACAATATGGGGGCGCCTGGGTGGCGCAGTCGGTTAAGCGTCCGACTTCAGCCAGGTCACGATCTCGCGGTCCGTGAGTTCGAGCCCCGCGTCGGGCTCTGGGCTGATGGCTCGGAGCCTGGAGCCTGTTTCCGGTTCTGTGTCTCCCTCTCTCTTTGCCCCTTCCCCGTTCATGCTCTGTCTCTCTCTGTCCCAAAAATAAATAAATGTTGAAAAAAAAAATAAATAAATTCACAATATGGGTATTAGGTATATTATTACTTCTGGGTTATCCCTGCTTTGCCTTTTCAGTGGACAGAGCTAAAAAATCTGTATTTTTTAGAAGAAAAATAAATTCATACTGCTACATAGGGTTTCTTTCAATAGTGTTGTTACTTGATTTCTTTGATTTTGTCAAGTAACATTGGTACCTAATGACATTAACATAATTACTCATCTGCGTTATCCCCTAGGGTGTGTGTATAAAAGTACCTACATTGCCAGTAACAACAAAACCACCATATGCTGTTCACGATTTCTTTGTGGTTCTTTTTGTCCTTATGCCATATCCTACCTGGGATGTGCAATCAAAATACTGTTTTGCTATTGAATAAAGTAAGAATTCATGAGTCTCTGATGTAAGTAATAAGTAAATGAAGAGAGAGAAGGAAAAACTGTCATGTGAGTAGAAAACCAATTAATAAATGTAGAAGAAATTCTAGCATGAGAAATCACCATTTGGCAGTTATCATCACGATTACTGATTGAAGCAAGAACCATCAAAAGGTAGTTACTAGTGGGTAAAAGTTTGAAGAGTGACAGGGTATTTGTAGAATCTCAGAGTAGCTCCCCACAGGATACTTTATTAATTACAAAATGTAAAAGAGTAATTTTACAGGGGAGCAACCTGAAAGATACTATTATCAAAGTTACTATTGGGGTGCCTCGGTGGCTCAGTCAGTTGAGTGTCTGACTCTTGACTCTGGCCCAGGTCATGATCTCATGGTTCGTGGGTTCAAGCCCCACGTAGGGTTCTGTGCTGAAAGTTCAGAGCCTGCTTGGCATTCTGTCTCTCGCTCCTTCTCTGTTCCTCCCCTGCGTGTGCTCTCTCTCTCTAAATAAATAAACTTAAAAAAAAAGTTTCAAAGTTACTATTGCTAGTAGTGGGACTAATTAAGAGCATTGTGCTTCCTTCACTGACAAGCACTCAGCAACATGGCTGTATGGTATTTGTGCCAAAGATCCTAACTGTGTCAAATCATGAGGAAATACCAGACTGACCCAAACTGAGGGGCATTCTAGAACGTACCGGGCCTATATTCTTCAAATATTGTTTCAGATCAAAGGGATCAAAGTGATCAAAGGAGAGTGAAGAGATTTAACAGCCAAAATGCGATATATAATCTTGTTTGTATTTTTGCCATAAAGGACATTAGAACGGCTTGATGAAATTGGGGCCAAGTCTGTAGATTACAGAATAATATCCTTTCAACATAAATTCCCTGATTTTGATCATTTTACTGTGGCTATTCAGAGAGTTTCTTATTTTTAGGAACTATATAGATGGACAAAGAAGAGTGAAATATTAAGAAAGACAAAATAAATATAGAAAAATGTTAACATGGGGAATGTGAGTGAAAGGTGATGGGAATTCTTTGTATTACTGTTGGAACTTTTCTCTAAGTCTAAAATTTTGTAAAGAAAAACCCCATCCTATTTTATTTAAAAATTATTTATTTACTTTGAGGTAGAGAGCACAAGAGAGCTAGCAGGGGAGGGGTGGGGGGGGGAGGGGGGAAGAGAGAGAGAGAGAGAGAGAGAGAGAGAGAGGGAGAGAGAGAGAGAGAGAGAGACAGAATCGCAAGCAGGCTCCATGCTGTCAGCACAGAGCCTCATGGAGGGATCAATTTCACAAACTGTGAGATCATGACCTGAGCCAAAATCAAGAGTTGGATGCTCAACCTACTGAGCCACCCAGGCCCTCCCCACCCCCCATCCCTATTTTAAAGTCACTTAAAAGAATTCTCCTTGTGGTTATGTTTTCAGTGTGTTATACAATGAGGTCAAGTTGTTTGACTACATTTGACTTGATTTGGTGTTGTAATTATATAAAACATGTACATCATTCCAAAATCAAAACTGTAAACAAGTTCCATTCAGAGAGGTCTAGCTTTTGTACCTTGTCCTTCCCCTTAATCTCTCCTTCCTCTTTTGCTAAGTATCTGCACTAGTTTTTTGTTTATCCTTCCATTGTTATCTTTTTTGAAAATAAGAAAATACATAAAAGTATCAAAACTTTCACATAATAATATATCCGATAGCTGGCTCCATAGCAGTAGCAGATTTTCAGGGAGGTTTGTTTTTGTTTGGTCTTTGAGAGAGAGACATTTGTATGCTGATGGGAAAGGTACTGTGGAGGGGAAAAAAATGACCCCAGAAGAAAGAAGGGACTTGTAGTGTGCAAGTAGGGAGAGGGGTTGGCCCCTGCACCAGTGAAGAAGCCAGGGTCCGGGAGCACCTGTAGATGCAAGCAGATGGGCATGTAGGAAGATGAGGAAGTTCTCTGAGTACTGTACTTCTGTTTTCTATTTACTTTGAAATAAAAGTGATCATTGGGCAGGACTGGGGCAGGAGAGGGGGTTGTTGGCACTTTGAGAAGAGGGAAGGTATGAAAAAGTACTTTCAAAGAACAGGAGAATGAACTGACTGAGGCAACGGTTGTCAAACGTCAGCATCAGAATCACACAGCTTTGCTGGCTTCCATGCCCAGAGTTATGGATTCATAAGGTCTGGGGTGAGGTCAAGAACATGCATTTCTAATGAGTTCTTGAGTGATGTTGATGCTACTGGTCTGGAAGCCATGTTCCGAGAACCACCACACTAAGGAAATACAGCAGGACTGGTGGCAACACAGGAGCCCACTTGAGGTTTGTGGTCATGAACGTGAAGAGAGACCCATCAACACGACTGTGTGTTTGTACCTAGTAGTCTTCATGTTAACCAGCAAGGTTCAGGTCTGGAGTAGGTGGTGGGCTGAACTTAACCAGGGTTGGGACTTAGATAAAGAGAAGATGGTGGTAATCAGTGATAGATGGTACCAGACAAATGTATCCATTTACTTATGCTTTCTATATATAAATAACAGGCTAAGATACCAACAAAGGAGGAAGAAGAAACAGAGACAGAAAGTAGAAAGCTCAGAATGAATAGGAAAAAGCTCATGTAAAGGAAGAACTAGAAAAAGATTACAGATCTTCCTCAATATACAATGGGGTTATGTCCTTATAAACCCATCATAAGTTGAAAATATCATTAAGTTGAGAGGTGCCTGGGTTGACTTGGTCGGATGGGCATTCAACTTCAGCTCAGGTCATGATCTCACGGTTCGTGGGTTCGCGCCGGGCTCTGTGATGACAGCTTGGAGCCCAGATCCTGCTTCAGATTTTGTGCCTCCCTCTCTCTCTGCCCCTCCCCCACTCACACTTTGTCTGTCTCTGTCTCTCTCTCTCAAAAATAAACATTAAAAGAAAAGAATATATCATAAGTTGAAAATGGCATTTAATACACCTAATCTCCCAAATCCCATAGTTTAGCCTAGCCTACTTTAAACATGCTCAGAACGCTTACGTTAGCCTCTAGTTGGGCAAACTCATCTATCACAAAGCATATTTTATAACAGTGTGCTAAATATCTCATGTAATTTATTGAATACTATATCCAAAGCGAAAAAGAGAATGCTTGCATGGGTATACAATGGTTGTAAGCGTATCGGTTGTTGAGTCTCGAGACAGTATGGCCAACCAGGAGCTGCAGCTCACCGCCACTGCCGGCAACACTGCTGGCGCCACATATCGCTTGCCTGGGAAAAGATCAAAATTTGAAGTGCGGTTTCTGCTGAGCACACATGGTTTTTGCACCACTGCAAAGCCGAAAAATCTGAAGTTGAACCACTGTAAGTTGGGGACCGTATGTGCACTGAAATCTGGTCATAGTAGGGCCACCAGGGCACTGAAGATGAAAACAGGGTTAGTATTTTGAAATGGGAGGCTTAGGTGTGGAAAGGTTGCTAGTATAATATAAAAAGATTTATGCTAGATTTAGTGAAATAGAATGCTAATAGATAAACACCTATTTAAGTCATAAAAAAAATTCTGCCAAAATATATTTGCATAGCCACGCTTACTGAAGCTTTATTCACAATAGCCAAGAGGTGGAAGCAACTCAAATGTCCACTGACAGATGCATGGATAAAGAAAATGCGAGAGATACACACATGCAATGGAACATTACTCAGCTTGAGAAAGAAGGCGGTCCTGTCACATGCTATGACATGGGGGAACCTCGAGAATATTATGCTAAACGAAAAAAGCCAGTCATAAAAGAATGAAATACAATCATTTCACTCAAATGAATGATCTATATTAGTGAAAATCATATAAAATAGAAAAGTAATTGCCAAGGGCAGGGAAAGGGAATTAGTATTTAGTGATGACAGAGTTTCAGTTTTGCATGATGAAAAGTTCCAGAGATCTGCTGTACAACAATATAAATATACTTAACAGTATTGGATTGTATGTTTAAAAATTGTTAAGATAGCAAGTGTAATATTACTTTTTTTTTTTTTAACTGCACACACATGAAATTCTTGCCCGACCAACACAGTAATCTTCTTCCTTCTCAGGAGTTCTAAGGGGGAAGTAAAAGCTACAAAATATTTTCATTCTAGAATTTAAAAATATTCTGTCCCATGTGTCATAACAAAGCAAAAGCTCTGGAGAATACGGGTTCAGAAGCGTGTAAGTACCCAGATATAATTAGAATGTTAGATAAAGCCCAGTGAGTTAAATGTTATTTAGCATAAGTAAAGCTGCACGGTGACAATTATGGGGAGGATAAAAACTAATCTTTCGTTTCAGATGACTACAAAAAAAGGGAAATGCCATGAAACTGCAAGGCCAGCAGTTACAGAGATAGACAGATAGTCATTAAATATTGGATTGGGACCAAAACAAAAACTGCAGAATTCCTTCATTATTTTCTGTAGAAGATAGGAGATATGTCAATTTACTTGGGAGAGTCTGTCACAGTGATAAAAAGGGGAGAATACGATCCCAAATCTCATCTCGTCCAAAATTGTAAGACTGTTTTAGAAAATAAATCCAAGATCTTCAGGGTATGCATGAAAATACACTAAAATAATGTACAGGTCAAAAAAAAGTTGAAAAAAACCCTCAAAACTTAAAAAAAAGAATAAAATAATTCGTTACTGATGTTGGGAGAATTCAATACGGGAACACTATTTTCTGTGAATACCTTAATTTCTACAGTGAATCCCGAAAGAAACAGCAAATGCAATGCATATTATGCATCACTTCTTAGGAAAAACAGAAAATGTGTATTTCTGCTTAGAATTCATAAAACTTCTTTATCTGGGGAGGATAAGGGAAAACTTCCTACAACTGCCAAGGTGAAAGGTATGCATAGAAAAAATCTAAAGGAATGTTGACTGACCTTAAACATGAAGTTGCTGCATGCTGGTGGGCTGGGTTTTTTTTTTTTTTTCCTTTGTTAACATTTCTACAAGGACTCAGAGGGGTATCATATCGAAAAAAGAAAGAAAAGGGGTGGTGGTGGGGGGAAACAGCCTGATTACCACATGCAAATATATAAAAAGACAACCTCAACCAAGTGAACCACCACCGGATGGAGAACCCAGCTGACACATAAAGAAGAGTCTCTGTGTTTAGGGAAGCTTGGGGCTCTGCTCCTTTACTGCAAGAGAGCCTGAACTGTGAGTACTCCTTGATTTCAGTTATAGAAATGATCCATTATTTCAGTTAAAATTTGATTCTCTGAATATTAAAAGTGAAAGCGGCTTCATGGTGACTAGGACCACTTTGCTTTCTGGAGCCCTGGGTAAGGTGCTCGAATGAGACCTCTGCCTTGGTTTGACTTAAAATGAGGCTGTCTTCTTAGTTACTTGAAGTACTTGAGGACACTGCAGGGACTGAAGCTCATCTATCGATGCGGTCACACTGCTTTACACTGTCTTTTGCATTCTGCCATAAAGACCTGCAGAGCCACTTGAGTTGACTGAAAGTTATTTTCATAAGCAACCAATTTTATTTCCAATGTGGAAGAAGTGATCTATCACTTATTAATGTTATGGTTATGCTGACTCCCTAGTTTCAATGGTTGTAATTTACTGTTAAATTTATAGCAAAATCGAACGTACTACTAATTGTATTATTTCCTAAGCAACATGCTTTTGATTTTTATTCTGTATGCAGCAATTAGTGCAATTTTTTGAAGCATGGCCTGAGGGATCCGGTCACTATCAAGTCAAACTACAAACAGTAAAAGGTTGCTACTATTGCCAAATAGGTATGTATTTTAACAGAGCGATGTGATGTTTTCACAAACGTACCCAGAATGCATTTAAAAAGCTTTTGCTCAGATTGCCTGGCTGGCTCAGTCACAAGAGCATGCAACTCTTCAGCTCAGGTTTGTGAGTTCGAGATCCATGTTGGGTGTAGAGATTAGTTAAATAAATGCAAACTTAAAAAGAAAAGAAAAAGCTTTTGCTTATTCGAGGCCACCGCAGAATCCGTAGGGTGCTGCCCTCCAGTACAGAAGCTCCTACGTGAGCCAGATGAAGACTATCGGAAGGGGGTGGTGGTACCGGCTACAAATGCAGCACTAACACAGCATGGCAAGCTTCAGGATTTGCCAAGTAACAACACTTAAAAAACCTTTACCATCTACTATCAGGAAACCACTGTGACTTCAATATAGCACAGGAGTCTCAATGCCCACTGGGAAATTAGTCCACTATGTGAACACAGTGGTCTGTTTCTTGTCCTCACTGGCCATTCTTATCAAATAAGTAGTTTTTAATACATCAACAGATGGCCTTAAGAATAGTGAGTGACGGACACATTGAAAGGAGGCAAACATCAGCCATTAAGTGTAAAACAGAATCTAATCTGTTAATTTGTTAATAGATGACTAGACACTAGCCATCTAATACATGGTTCTAAATGATGGCTACTATTACTATTTAAACAAATGCATTGCTTTTGCTTTATTTTCTCTCTTTTTTTTTTAATGTTTATTTATTTTTGAAAGACAGAGAGCGCCAGCGGGGGAGGGGCAGAGAGAGAGACAGACAGACAGACACAGAATCTGAAGCAGGCTCCAGGCTCCAAGCTGTCAGCACAGAGCCCAACATGGGGCTCGAACTCACAAGCCATGAGATGATAACCTGAGCCGAAGTCAAACGCTCAACCATCTGAGCCACCTAGGTGCCCCATTTATTTTCTCTTTTTTTAAAAAATGTTTATTTATTTTGAGAGACAGCAAGAGCATGCATGCATGCATGGAAGGGGCAAAGAGAGAAAGAGAGAAAATCCCAAGCAGGCCCCCCCACTGTCATCACAGAGCCCAGATGTGGAGCTCAATTCCATGAACTGTGAGATCATGACCTGAATTGAAATCAAGAGCTGGACTCTCAATCAACTGAGCCATCCAGGCTCCCCTTACTTTATTTTCTTTAGGCTTGAAAATAAAGCAAAACCAGAAAGGTTTTTGTGCTAACAGCTTTCTAGAAACATCCTGATTATGGCTTTCAGGCCTAGAAGTAAGTTTGAAACTAAACATTCTGATGAATGATTTGTGATTCTGTAAACTCTGGACTTCTTTACTTACTCTAATGTACAGGGCAAATGAAAAGATTAATACCTTTTTCCAAAAAAGTAAAGCTAGAAGGCATAGCCTCTTCTTTTTTTTTTTTTTTAAATTTTTTTTTTTTTTCAACATTTATTTATTTTTGGGACAGAGAGAGACAGAGCATGAACGGGGGAGGGGCAGAGAGAGAGGGAGACGCAGAATCGGAAGCAGGCTCCAGGCTCTGAGCCATCAGCCCAGAGCCTGACGCGGGGCTCGAACTCTCAGACCGCGAGATCGTGACCTGGCTGAAGTCAGACGCTTAACCGACTGTGCCACCCAGGCGCCCCACAATCAATTTTTTAAAAATTTTTCTAATGTTTATTTATTTTTGAGAGAGAAAAAGAAACAGAGTGCGAGCATGGGAGGGGCAGAGAGAGAGGGAGACTCAGAATCGGAAACAGGCTCCAGGCTCTGAGCCATCAGCCCAGAGCCCGACGCGGGGCTCGAACTCACGGACCGCGAGATCGTGACCTGGCTGAAGTCGGACACTCAACCGACTGCGCCACCCAGGCGCCCCATAGCCTCTTCTTAAAATTGCTAATGTGAGGGGCACCTGGCTGGCTCAGTCAGTAGAACATGTGACTTTTGATCTTGGGGTTGTGAGTTCAAGCCCCACCCTGGGTATAAAGATTACTTAAAAAAATAAAATCTTTAAGGGGTGTCTGGCTGCTCAGTCGGTGGAACATATGACTCTTGATCTTGGGGTTGTGACTTTGAGCCCCACAATGGGTGTAGTGATTACTTAAAAAAAAAAAATCTTAAAAAAATTGCCAACGTGGATAATGTTGAAGGAATCATGTCTAAATACTGCTGACAGAACTCAGAATTAAAAAAGAAAATGCTGTTCATATGTGATCAGGAGAAGTGAGGTTTAGGGATCATGGACCCTAAAAGGTAGGCAGATCTGAGTCCCAGCTTGGGTACTGCCATTTAAAGAATTGTGTGGTCATGGGTAAAGTTCACAACCTCTTGATTTCTCATTGTCTCTTTTGTAATACCTACCTCACAAGTTTAATATAAGGATTATGTACATGAATATAAATGTGCTTAACACACTGCCTGGTACACAGCAACTGCTAAATAAATATTAGTTAATGGGTCAGCCATCTAGCTCAAGGGTTCAATTCTCGATGCACATTAGAATCCCCTGAGGAGCTTTTAAAGGAAACCATTGCCTGGAGCCCATTCCAGATCAATTAAATCAGAAGATCTGGGGCTGGAGCCAGGCAGTGGTATCTTTAAAAAGCCCTCAAAGGGGTTCTAATATGCAGCTCAGGATTGAGAGCCACTGACAGTCTCTTCTATATCTCCAGGGTAAGGTGCCTACTTCCTTCAGCTCGCTCCTATGACATAATTTGGGCTTTTCTCCCCATGTGGTCTGTGGCAGTTTCTAAGTGTGATGTTAGGATGAAATGGCTGTATTCCAGTTCAGGACTAGTAGTGACAACCTTCAGGTTAGTGGTGACAATCTCCACTTAAGACATTCCATATCTGTGAATTCAACCAAAGAAGGGGGTTAGTTTTTGCTGTAGGCGCATCATACTACCAACCCAGCAACCTCGGTCAAATGCAATTTTCTTTTTTTTTTTTTTTTTAATTGTTTTTTTCAACGTTTATTCATTTTTGGGACAGAGAGAGACAGAGCATGAACGGGGGAGGGGCAGAGAGAGAGAGGGAGACACAGAATCGGAAACAGGCTCCAGGCTCTGAGCCATCAGCCCAGAGCCCGACGCGGGGCTGGAACCCACAGACCGCGAGATCGTGACCTGGCTGAAGTCGGACGCTCAACCGACTGCGCCACCCAGGCGCCCCTAAATGCAATTTTCTTAATGCAGTCAAAGCTCTTCCTGTACTTGAACAGCTGATTTTGCTGTCCACATGTAGAACTCTACCTGCTTTTCTACTAAATTCCCTCTTTCATTCAGCAATATTTATTGTGCTAAGCACTTGCTACACAGAGGCAAACAAACAAAAAAAAAAAGACTTGGTTCCCAATCCTAATGGAGTTTAAGATCTGGCATGGAAGAAGGAAAAAAAAAAAAAAAGAACTACTTACAGATGAGTTTTTACAGGCATTTTGGCTATCTGAGCTCTTAAAGTCATGTCACTTGCCATCAAATTCCCTTTCATCAGTGGCCATGGGAGGTTTCTACCCAAGCTGCAGCAAGCTTCCCACCTAACCATACAATGCAAATTCCTCCTTTAGGCACCTTTTTCCTCTTCCTGGTAATCTAGATTGCATTATCGGCTTCCACTCTTCCTAGATTGCCCTTTCCTTTTAGAATTTCTGATCACCAGATACATGCATGTAAGTTTCTATAAATTCTGCTGAAATTGGTTCCTGCAGTTGAGACACAGGACAGACTAGACTGGGTCCGCCTGCCTCCCTCCCTCCACTGACCTGAACTGTAGAGACAGGCTCTTACCAGAGATAGATTACATAACTTCCTCTTCACCAGCCAGTTCTTCTTCCCTGGAATCAATTTTCCCTCTTTAGCAAAATTTTAAACTGGAATTTTACCCTCGACTATATGGTTTCTTCTTGATCAAATTATAGGTGGAATATTAAGAAAGGCTAAGTTCTTCCAAATGTATTTCTCTGCGTACCATGTCACATCCAGAAGTTATTTTCATTCAATTCCACTTTACAATATAGCATTCAGAATTTGAATGTGCATGCCTACAAAAATGTTTCCTGAGAGCAGGATCTTGGACTTGTTCACTTTTGGTTTCCATGCAGTACTTAGCCATGTATGAAATATTTACTAAAATGAGATTAGTCCAAAGGTGTTTTTATATATATAAATTTTAGAGAGAGAGAGAGTGTGTGAATGGGGGAGAGTGGTGGGGGTGGGGGAGAGAGAATGCATGTGCATGAGCAGGGGAGAGGGGCACAGGGAGAGAGAATCTTAAGCAGGCTCCATGCTCAGCTCAGAGCCTGATACAGGGCTTGATCCCATGACCCTAGGACCATGACCTGAGCTGAGATCAAGAGTTGGAGGTTCAAACAACTGAGCCACTCAGGCATCCCCCAAAGGTGGTTTTTAAATTTTTTTTTATTTTTTAAATGTTTATTTATTTTTGAGAGAGAGAGAGAGAGAGAGAGAGAGAGAGAGAGAAGGAAGACACAGAATCCGAAGCAGGCTCCAGGCTCCCAGCTGTCAGCACAGAGCCTGACACAGGGCTTGAACTCACAAACTCAGTTCGTGACCTGAGCCGAAGTTGGATATTCAACTGACTGAACGAGACACTCAGGCACCCAGGTGTTTTGTTTTTTTTAAAAACTAATTTTCATTGAGTACTTTTATGTGCCCGGGGTTAAGTTCTTCATACACATTGTGCATTTCTACAGATGAGAAACCTGAAGCTTAGAAAAGATGAATTGGTGTGACCAAGGTCACAGAGTTAGGTCTGATTTTGGTAACCTTGCTCGGAATGTCTTTGTGTTACACCTGCTAAGATGCTGCTGTAGAGAAATGGGGCAGTCACTCTGAGACCTCCTGGGACCCTCTCTTCATGTCTTCTAGCTCCTTATGATGGCCTCTCAGACTGAGGGCTTCACTGCACTCAATGCCCAGGAAGGAGCCAAGAATAGGTGGCGCTGCTAACATTCTCTGCTGCGGCAAACAAGTGGAATTCACACACACTCTTATAAGGTTCCAGCGACAGTTGCAAATGACCTAACCTGGAGCATAGTAAGCTGCAGTTAGTTGTTTCAGAATCTTGGAATGCACATCGTGCTTCCCATCTGTACTATCACTCTATGCTTCCGGGTCAGGAGACTGTCTGTCTCAACTAACTGGCAGCCTTTGCCACCCAGCTTGGTTTTGTTTGGCTACCTTGTTACAAGAGTCTGTCTGAGGGGGCAGGTGTTCTGCTCTCTTGGGTCTGCATAGCTCGCAGGCAAATGATTTTAATACGCCCAACTTGGTCTTAGCTTGAAAAGGAAGAAATTTAGGACTCTTTCTTCTATTCCCCCGCGGGATGGAAGACTGCCACAGTTTATGTCATATGCTGTGTGGCAATCCTTGCCCAAATGAACGGATACCAGACACAAGGGAAGGAGTCAAGGCAGGGAGCTGGGCAGGGGTCAGCAGTGGGCCCAGCTCACTCATGGCTGTAACTACCTTTCGGGAAATGGACCCTTATCTTTGAACAATATGAGCTGTCATTTGTCCATACGTCTGTCTCTATTCCCATAACAAACTCCATACGGCAAGTTAAATAAAACAAACCTTGAACATATACCACAGCCATAGGAAAGGTTAGAGCAGGACATTCCCTAAGACTCTAGTATACTTACTGCTTGAGTTGTGGTACCATGCTGCTGCTACATACATAGTGCAGATACTCAAAGTTTCTCCCATCTGAAAATATATCGCTTATTATTTGTGCTTAAAGAAACTTATTAAAATGGCAAATAACTCAATGCTGCTTTCCCTTGTAGGAAAATTCTGAAGATACCAAAGCTACACACAAGGAACACATCATTTAGCACCTTCACTTTTTGATCCCTACACCAGACAATGAGAAGTCACGCCGTAACAATGCCAACCACTTCGGCCTACAGCTGGCCTTGGTCCTCTCAGGGAGTGAACTTTACAGCTAATCACAGCATCTCAACGCCACACACCATGTCAGGAACAGCAGATACTGACTGTGTCATGGATGAGAAACTGCTCTCTAGCGTGTTAACAGTATCCTTCTCTGTTATTTTCATCGTGGGACTGGTTGGAAACATAATCGCCCTCTATGTATTTCTGGGTATCCACCGCAAGAGAAACTCCATTCAGATTTACCTACTGAATGTAGCCATTGCAGATCTCTTACTGATCTTCTGCCTGCCTTTCCGCATAATGTATCACATTAACCAGAACAAGTGGACACTCAATATGATCCTTTGCAGGGCTGTGGGAACACTATTTTATATGAACATGTACATTAGCATTATTTTGCTTGGATTCATCAGTTTGGATCGCTATATAAAAATCAATCGGTCTATACAACAACGGAAGGCAGTAACAACCAAACAAAGTATTTATGTTTGCTGTATAGTATGGACAGTTGCTCTTGCTGGATTTCTAGCTATGATTATATTAGCCCCTAAGAAAGAAGGCCATGATTCCAATAATTCCACAATGTGCTTCCATTATAGAGAGAGGACGAATGCCAAGGGAGAAGCAATTTTTAACCTCATTCTTGTGGTAATGTTCTGGCTAATTTTCTTACTAATAATCCTTTCATATATTAAGATCGGCAAGAATCTACTGAGGATTTCTAAAAGGAGGTCCAAATTTCCCAACTCTGGTAAATATGCCACCACAGCTCGGAATTCCTTTATTGTACTCATCATTTTTACTATATGTTTTGTTCCGTATCATGCCTTCCGATTTGTCTATATTTTTTCACAGCTAAACAAGCCACCTTGCTATTGGAAGGAAATCGTTCACAAAACCAACGAGATCATGCTGGTCTTCTCGTCTTTCAATAGTTGCTTAGACCCAGTCATGTATTTCCTCATGTCCAGTAACATCCGCAAAATAATGTGCCAGCTTCTTTCTAGACACTTTCAAGGGGAAGCGAGCAGAAGTGAAAGCACGTCAGAATTTAAACCAGGGTACTCCCTGCATGATACATCTGCTGCAGCTAAAATTCAGTCTCCTTCTTAAATCACTTGAAGTAAACACATTAAAAAGAATGAGAAAATACAACATCTTAATACTTTGAAGAACTAAAACCTATGAAACAAAGCTCTAGCATTTGTAAAGCTCAGATCTGCTCAAAGCTTGTTGCATATTTGTGATATTTCATTTGCTTAGTTGTAAAATATTTTAAGGGCAAGAGAAGCTTATACTCATCACTAGATTTTAAATCTGTATGTAAAATCTTTTCAAAACATGTTGTTAACACTCTTAACATAGATTATAGAGTTAAGTGAAATTTATAGTTTTAACAACAGAATAATTAAAATATCATACTTTCTCAAGTCACTAAAGTAGTTACTCAAAATTAAGCACTTAATATTAGAGTGTGTTTCAAAGGTAAATGATTTGGAGACACGTGGAAGGCTCAGTCGGTTAAACGTCTGGTCACGATTTATTTTGAGAGAGAGACAGAGTGCACAAGTGGGGAAGGGGGGAGGAAGAGAATTCCCCCTTCCCCACTTGTGCACTCTGTCTCTCTCTCTCAAAATAAATAAAGTTTTTTTTTAAAAGATAAATGATTTGAGGACCAACAACATGTCAGAAAATATGTTCTTTGTCATTTAAAAAGCCTGTATAATTTGCTAGTGTATTCATTTATGCCTGAACCTCCATAATAGATGACATAATAAAATTCTACTTAAAAATTAAAAACATTTATTATCTATCACTGCTTAGATAAAATAGAATTTAAATACTGTACAATAAAATCAAAGAACAGATAAGCTAAGAATTTGATAGCCTAGCAATAGGACTTAAACCCCCACCTTCCTTAAAGCAGATTTATGAATGACTCTGCCATCTTGGAACACACTTTACTGGAGTAAAATTGAAGATATGCACACCTTATGATCCATCAAGTCTGCTACTAGGTATACATTGGACAGAACGACTCAAGCATGTTCACAAAAAAACGTACATAATCATGCTCAGTGAACTACTAGTTCATAACATCAAAAGCTTGGAAACGGCCTAAGTTGAGTGTGCATCAGCAAAGGAATGGAGAAATACACTGTGGCTTATTCACAAAAGGGAGTATTACCCAGTGCTTCAAGGAACTACACCTGCATGCATCAACATGGAGAATCATCAAAAAACAATGTTGAATAAAAAACACCCTCCCCAGACCCCAACTGCAAAAAGGGTATATACCATGTGAAATCATTTATGTAAAACACAAAAACACATAAAATACTACATTATTTATGGATCTATAGATACGTAACAACAAAATGTGCATAATATACACAACATAACACACCAACTTAAGGTTAATGGTTGCAGCTGGAGAGATTTGAAGCCAACATGGCAAAATGTTAATGTCTGTTAAGCCTCTGTGATAGTACTTGGGTATCTGTCATATTACTTTTGGCATATTGCTGAGTGTTTGAAATATTTTATAAGAAAACAAAATTATAGATTAGAATTAAAGGAAGCAAGTTCTGAAATTTTCGTGTATGCTCAAAACTAACTGGAGACTAAGCTCCAAGAGAAAGGGGTCTTATTTATCAAAAGGGCTCCTGGGAGATTAGTGTGTTGCAAGGCACACTGAGAGGTATCTGCTGAATAAATGAATGAGTGGAGGAATGAGACAAGGAGGGAGGGAAGGGGTGCTTAACAGAATTGAAAATGTGGGTGTATTTCGTTTTTTTCTTGTTTGGTGTATCTGGATATAACTGCACAGAGCATCATACAATTGGAATCAGGAGATGTCATTAAAGGAAGCATTCTTAAAAGTTTGTCCAGCATGTGTTCAGTTTTTTTGGTCACACATAGAATCAGAATGCTATTGAGTAAATATGTAAAAGCCTGTTATGACAAACTCCAAAGATCCATTCATAAGTTTGTCACAGAGTATGAGAATTTCTTATAGTTAGAATAATTCTTCAAACTTCAGGTGGGCCGCTCATTGAGAAATCAGTATTAAAGAGTATGAAGAATTTTGTTAGGGTTGAATTTAAATTAAAAAAAAAAAAACACTTTTTTTGATTTTTATTCATTTTTTGAGAGAAAGAGACACAACGTGTGAGTGGGGAAGAGGCAGAGACAGAGGGAGACAAAGAATCCAAAGCAGGCTCCCGGCTCTGAGCTGTCAGCAGAGCCCGACACAGGGCTCGAACTCACAAACCGTGAGATCATGACCTGAGCCGAAGTTGGATGCTCAACCAACTGAGCCACCCAGGTGCCCGAATATAATTTTTTTTTTAATGTTATTTGAGAGAGAGAGAGAGAGAGAGAGAGAGAGAGAGAGAGAGAGAGAGAGAGGAAGGGGGAGGGAGAGGGAGGGAGGGACAGAGAGAGGGGAGATACAGAAACAGAAGCAGGCTCTAGGCTCCAAGCTGTCAGCACAGAGGCTGATGTGGGGCTTGAACTCACAAACCATGAGATCATGACCTGAGCTGAAGCTGGAGGCTTAACTTACTGAGCCACCCAGGTGCCCGCCTCATGGGTTGAATAAGTTTTAATGGGATTTGCCTTGTATACAATTAGTGCACAGCCATATTTCGGTAAGTACACACAACTGATTGAATAAAGAACAGGTCAAAGTGGAATTATATTTAAGAAACAAGAAACATTTGAGAAAATTGAAATTTGCAGAAAAATTAGCTCAGAAAAAACTTGTATTACTTGGCTCTGACATTATTAGCAAATACCACCAAACTGAAATTCAACATTTCTGTTTGTATGGTTTTAAAATATGACAGTATGAATTTCCCCTCATGTTCTCAAAGTTAAAAAAATTTTCTTTTACATTACTAGTAAGCATTTTATACCCCTTCATGCTTCTATTGTAAACATACAGTTTGGATGCTTAAATCACATTACTATTAGTTTTATGAACATTAAAAAAAATATAAATACACTCATAGTTCTAGAAGCTGTCTCATTATTTATATTAAATGAGATGATCCCTATACAAAGTCCTGTACAATGGCATTCTTAAAAAAAAAATGAAAAATTACAACACTGAATTAATTTGTGGTATATTTTCAGTAAAATAAATTTTGATAAAAGTCAATCTGTGCATAAGCTTGTAACAGATTTTGTTTATTGATAGAAGTTTCACTAATAATATGCCTTATAGTAAACTGAATCCTGAGAATGTTTGTAAATTTTTAGAAAAACATGCTACTGGCTTACCAAATTTAAGGCTATTTATTATATATAATCTTTTATTTCTTACTGAGCATTAGTGTTTGCAAGCAGGAAGCATTTGTCCCTACCTCCCCCAACCCAAGGTTTAGCTCTAGAAGCATACAGAAAAAGGAAATTCTGAGGTATATACATATCCTCACCTTGCAAAAGATATTCAGAACAAGTTTCTAAATAGCATCTCACATATGCAAAACTAAACAAGGGCAAACTTAACTGCCTGGCTGCCACACTGAAGCCTAAATGCTGAGTGTTGCTATTCATTTTGGAAAAGTATTCCGTGCAGAGCTGGGTTTGATGATGGTTGAATTTCTAAGATCAGGTCAACAGAAAAAGGAAATTTTGTTCAAGTACAGAAGGCTTTATTTTCAACTTCTTTTAAAATGGATTCTTCAGTCCTGCTGATATAAAAGTAGAACTAAGATAATTACAACTCTGTGAAGCAAAGCCTTACTGAAAGTTACCCGCAAGAGCAAAACAACATGAAATAGAGTTCTTTCCAAAGGCAACCTGGATTTTGCAGAAACATGTTAACAGGCTATTTTTTAGGTTTTTGAAATATGAATGGAAACTTATTTGGCCAGATATTAAAATGCATTCATGTCGTTCAATAAGAAGAGCACTGTGCAGCAGGTCCAAGGGTACGCTTATCAGTGGAACAGAATCCACATCTCTAAGCAGACCCTTGATGATACAGGAGTAGATTATATGACATAATTAATGGCTCTCACAAGAGAAGGGGCAGGGATAATCAGAGGGCGGCCAAAGATTCTGGTATTCAAGATGCGCTAGAATCGTCCAAAGTGGGGTTAAGAGGATTTCTGAAAAGCTTCCTGAGTGACTGTGATACACTTTCCTCCCTCAGGGAGAACCACTGCAAATAAAGGAAACATCACGAAGGGCACAGGGGAAGGAAGGAATGGGTTAATAAATAGTGCTGTGCTTATTTAAAATCAAAAGTCAGTTTACAGCCTCGCCTCATTCCACACCAAAAACTGTAAGTGGATTAGACTGTCAGATGTAAATAATGAAATCAATAAAAGATTTAAAAATATGTAAGTGACTAACTCATCTGTGGATGGGAAAGAACCTTCTATTAACAAAATGAGAAATAACTATAGAGAAAATGCACACTTACTATTTTTTTGATCAAACCCCACAAACTAATATAAAAGCAAAAGCACAAAGTGGGAGAAATACTCACAACAGATGATGACATCTACTTAGGAGAGCCTCTTATGTCAGGCACCAACAGACAACATAACTTGCAAAGAAACTTCTATTTTTGATCAGAAGAAAGCATTCAAAACTCAGAATGTACCCTGAACTATCAACTGAGATAGAAACGAAGGCACACTCTCATGTTGGATGATGCAATGTCTTTTTTCATGGCTACATGGCCCAGTTGAGAACACACACCAGTAAATGGCTGTTGCAGTGCCTCAATGCAGTCTGGTTTGCAGATGAAGATATGAGGGGGCTGGCTGGCTGGTGGTAACAACAGATTCAGAGCTGGAAAGGAAGTGCTAGGTTTGTCCTAAACTTCTGCGATGCCTCTTATTTCCCCCCTCTCAAGTTCACATGCAAGAAAATGAGAAGCAAAGTATGACATGTTTATGTGCCCTCTACTATGCTAAGTGCTGGACACACATTATCATCTTATCTCTACCGCAGTCATGTAAGTAAAACGGTCTTTGACATATGACGGGATGTTAGTTAGTAGACTTCTACTCCATAGACATGGTCTCTGCTAAGACAATGCTTTTTGTTTTCATTTCATTCTGCCCAAGCACAATGGCTAACTACTGAGATGTCTTAAAAAAACAAACCAACCATAAACTGGCAACATGTATTTGGGGCAAATAATTCTGTTTATCACTCATCAGAACTGCGTGATGTCAAAAGTCAAAATCTTAAAGACTGGTTTTCTAGCTATGGCACATTTGCACACTCTGTGAAAGCTCTGCCTGAAACATGGACAATAATCTAGTAAAAAAGCATAAAGTTTGGGGAAAATAATCAAATTTTAGACCATCTCACCCTTACTAATTTTGCTTCTGCTTAAGAGTGCATGAAGAACTATCATGACATGAGATTTGAAAAATGTTTTTTGTTTTGTTTTTTAAGTAGGCTTCATGCCCAGCACGGAACCCAAAACAGGGTTTGAACTCATGACCTTGAGATCAAGACCTGAGCTGAGATCAAGAGTCGGCCACTTACCCGACTGAACCACCCAAACATCCTGGATAAAGGTTTCTAATTGTGTTTTGAATACAGGTGTGGCTGATGCATAGAATCTCTTTTTGCTTTAGTAAGTCATCCAATTATTTCAGGATTAACAGTTAAGTGCTATGGTTATATTCTGGCTTGATCATTCCATGTATCATTTTTTTTTTTTTTTTTTAGTTCTAAAACATTTCAAACATACAAAAAAACATAACAAGCAGCAAGCAGCCATCACCCAAATTTAACAGATGTTGACACTTGTCCTATTTCTTAACTGTTCTCTTGTACCCATACATAACCCCAAAAGCTAGCTTCACTAAAGCTCATCTTGAGGTAGCCTCTTTCCTGAAGTTACAACGTATCATTCTGATGTGTATCTGTATACTTTTGTCACATAGGCATGTATAACAATAAGCATTAGATTTGTTATTAAACTTTATACAAATAGTATGTTATCACTACATCTCTTTGTAACTTTTTCACTCAATGTTTATGTTGATACATGTAGGCCTCATTTATTCATTTCACTGATACACAGTCTTTTACTGTGGGAACAAACAATAGTTCAGTTCAATTCTCCATTTTACCTAACAATGGGCCCTTAGGTGGTTTCCACTTTTTCGCTATGAGAAACCAGGGTTAAGTGAAGTCTTTTATATGCTCTGTGCACAAGTGTGGAATTTCTCTATGGTTCACACCTAGAAGTAGAAATGCTTGGTTGTAAGGGTATGCACATCCTCAATTTATCTCTGTTGTGACAAACTGCTCTCCAAAGGTATTTTACCAATTTGTATACCTCTCCCACCACTAGCAAGATAGGAGTTTCCCAATACTTAGTTTTGTCAGATTTACTAACTTTTGTCCGTCTGGTAGGTGTGAATGGTATCTCCCTGTGGTTTTAACTCGTGCTTGCCTGATTACAAATGAAGTGGAACATCATCTCATGCTTCCCCCTTACCCCCATTCAGGTTTCTTCTTGGGTAAATGGCCTGGTTCATGTCTATGCCTCTCCCCTTTTACCCCTTAGTTAGTTGCTTATCTTTTACTCTTTTCTTTCAAATTGTTGAAATACCTCTTTACATATTCTGGATACTAATCTTTTGTTGTTTACGTGGGTTGTAAATCACTTGTATCTGCATGGGCCTTACCTTGTCCTTTGTTTATGGTTTCTTTTGCCAGACATCAAAGTTAAGATGTTTTTCTCTTTTGCTTTAAAGAAACCTGCTAATAAAAAATCTAGATGAACCCTGGCCCTTTGATATACATCTCTCAAAAACCATGCTAAGGAATTTGCAGAGGAAATTATAATTAGCCTGGCATTACAGTCATAAACAGAGTCCAAATGAGGCACCCTGAGAACACAGAAATCTTTTCTGAGAGTTAAACTACAAAATGCAAACATCTGAGCATAGATATGCAAATGATTTGAAAGCCTAGAAAGTCTTCTAGGCCAGGGAGTGACCTTTAAATGTATTAACATAGAAGATGTTGGTTCTGACCATCCAAACAGAGTCCCAGAGAAGTCTTGAACAATGGAGCAGTATCATCATCCCATCAGTAAGGCCCTGGCAGGGATGATGGTGGGGCTGGATCCAATAGGTCTTCTTGGCCCAGTGACACTAAACAGTAATATATAATAGAACCGAGAGTCACTGTAACAGCCAGGTTAGAAAGTTGGCTGTTGCAGCCAGACTGCCCTAGTTCAATTTCTGGCTCCACCACTTACTATGCAACCTTGGGCAAACTCTCTTTCTTCTACTGAGAAAACAAGGAGTACCTAACTCATAGTGTTGTTATGAGGACTGAGTGAGTTAATAAATCTACCTGGTCAGGAGGAAACATTCAATATGTCATCCAAATACTCAAATGGCCAGAAGCTGAAGGTGAACATCATAACTCGGAAGGTATACAGTGGAAGCTGATCTGGATCAAATGAGGTGGGGGGAAGAAACTCACAAAGGGTAATCATTTAACTTCAGATTTCATTAATAACAGCAATGTCCAGGACAAGAGTGGCGACAGGCTGGTATTGCGCTAGTCAGAACCATACTCTGAATGTTGAACAAATAGAAGAGGACAGTGAGGGCACCTTGCAGGATCCCAGAAAACCAGGTGAACGAATGAGATTATGTTGCCTTAAAGCAGAAGACTAAAGGAAAGATATTAGAGCAACAACATATGCGTGTAGCTTCAGGGAGCAAGCTGAAATAGGATTAGCGAAGGATGGGATTTGTAAGCAGCGTGTTTCTCCAGATTTTAAGACAGGGTTTTCTAATAATTACAGATCTCACAAAGAATAGAAAGCCAGTGAGTTATTTGTTAGAAGTGTTTCAATATAGTTTGGATCCCCAGCAGGCTGGGAAGGTAGCAGAGAATTTTAAGTATTTAATGAAGTTTGGATTAGATGTTTTTCAGATCCCCTTATTTAAAACAAAATTTTTAATGTTTATTATTTATTTTAAGAGCGAGAGAGAGAGAGAGAGAGAGAGAGCGAGCAGGGGAGGAACACAGAGAGAGGGAGACGCAGAATCGGAAGCAGGCTCCAGGCTCAGAGCTGTCAGCACCGAGCCCAACGTGGGGCTTGAACTCACAAACCGCGAGATCATGACCTGAGCCGAAGTCGGCGCTTAACCAACTAAGCCACCCAGGCATCCCTAGATCCCTTTAATAGAAGTTTTGGGTCTTACAGAACATTAACTGCCTGCGTGGCAAGCAGGGGCCACCTGCGATCTAGCTGTGCCACATGTGCCACTACAGTAACGTCGTTGGGGCTACTCAGATGTGTGCATGTTGTCGGGCGGGGGGGCAGGGGAGGGTCGGGAGGCTGCTTGATGTATGGTCAATGCTCCCCAAGCAGTTTCCCTCAATCTTCTTTTGTCGTGAATTTGACCTAGGTTTCTTGCTCAGCACGTAGTAGGCATTTCTATTGCTAGATAAACTGTTTAAAGTGAGTTGGTGTATTCTAGGAACTTTGAGACCTTTTTTTTTCAATATATGAAATTTATTGTCAAATTGGTTTCCATACAACACCCAGTGCTCACCCCAAAAGATGCCCTCTTCAATGCCCATCACTCACCCTCCCCTCCCTCCCACCCCCCAACAAGCCTCAGTTTGTTCTCAGTTTTTAAGAGACCTTTATGTTACGTGCTTAGGTTTCTCTGCTTTCTTATTGACCCTTGGTTTTGTTTGGTAATCCGAGTGGCCCAACAGGTTACCACACTGCATTCTGAAGTGGGGACAAGGCATCTTTCCTATAAACCTACGTGCCTTCCTAGCATGAACTTGGGTGGGAATGATAATCACTCTAATCAGTTATATTTTCAAATTTTATCTAATGGCAAACTTCTGGACCAAAAGATTTTAATGACTTCTGTTAATACTGCTGGCAATGCTACTCGAGCCCCTTTCCTGTTATAGACATTTCCTTTCTACAGTTCCTGCCTCTTCTCGTGTTCTCTAAGACTTTCTAGTACCCCAATCCCCCACCTCTGCTTTGTTCCTTTCCTGCATACGGCAGCACCTCTTTCTCTTCCTCAATTCAGTTTTTGCTGTTTTCCTACTTTGTCTTTAAACTACCTTCCTCACAACTTAGTGCCGTCTTCTTTTTTGTGTGTTCCCTGATCTGTCACAGAAGCAGAAATGCTTCAGGTCTGCGTGGAAATTGTTTGGTACTCAAAAGAAAAACATTGTTTCCTCTATATCAAAAACAACTTTCAGCTGGTTGCAAAGGGAACTGATGAGGTTTGCATGCATGTTCATATTCAGTTCCCCTTTGTGGCCAGCGAGTCTTGAAAAACACTGGAACACACAGGGTCAGCTCCTATGGGGCCTGATTACACGGTTCCAAATATATGGGGCAATGAGTGAGAGGAATCAGCTAAGTAACTAAATGTGGGTCTCCTGGTCTGACAGTTTCCATAAGTAGCGACTACAACCCAGTATGGTAGGTGGGTGGGTCGGTGGGGCGGCAGGGTGGGAGGAAGCTACCATAGGGGAGAGTTACACTTATCCATCTTTCCACACCCTTTTGGGCTTAGGTATTGGAAAGGGTGATGAATTTATCCAGCTTTCAGGATCACACTAGTGAGAATGGGCTTTTATTTTAGTTTTACTGAAAAGCTGGATTAATATTCTGGAATCAGGAAAGGGATAAGAAGTACACAAGAAACAGCATGGATTCATGATACTTTTGATGTACTTTTCAATATAAGAAACAATCAAAACAAAATGACAGCTCCAAGACCAAAGTGGGACACAGCGGGCACCCTCTTTGCAAAGTAAACTCAACTTTTCTTTTTGAAATATTGCCCAAGAAACCATGGACTCTGAGGTAATAATGTATTAATCCCCAGAGAAAGAGCCAACGCAAACACACTTTTGGGGAAAAAATACAAAAATCAAGACAAAACGTTACCATAGCAAGCACATTTAAAAAAATGCAGTAGCTTAAAAACAGTAGATTAAAATTCCCTGCAGCTCCTCCCATTTAGAGGTGGAGTCTTTGCCCACCTCTTGAAGCTATTGTGACTTGCTTTGACCAATAAAATGTGGTGGATGTTGTAGGACATCTGAGCAAAACCTTAAGATGCCTTGCAGCGTCTAGTTTTGTCCTCTTGGAAGCCTGAGACCATCACATTATAAATAAACCCAGTGGAAAGATCACACAGAGAGAGATGCTCAGTGTGCACGGCCATCCCAGCTGAGGCTCTGGACACGTGAGTAACGTCATCGTGGACCATCCAGTCTCAAATGACTAAGAGGCTACAGAACTACAGGAATGACCCCAGGTGAGACTGACGGAAGAACTGCCCAGCTGAGCCCAGAACAAATTGCAGAACTGAAGAGGGAACTTATGGTTGTCATAAGCTGTCAAGTCTGGGGGTGGCTTGGTATGCAGCAATGAAGACATGGTGCATATAAAATAGAAATAGAAAAGTATCTGTCCTGTTTCTAATGAGGTGACAATAGATACAGTAAGTAATTTCGTTAACAAAAGAGGCAATGCCTTGAGTTATTTTACTTGAAAGCTGTGTCCGTGACGAAGACAGAGATAGCTATTTTCTAAACTACTGTAGGCTGGGGAGGTTACTGAAGATTTAGTAACAAACCATGTGTCCTCAGACATACAAACAAGCATATGTACCCCCTGATGTAGACAACTGAAAAGCAAGCCACCTGGTTAAGGGGTGTCTTAGATGAAAAGATCTGCAGAGTTTGTTAAGCCCACGGGAGGAAGGACTACAGGAGAGGAGGACAGTTACTTCACCTATGCCTTCTTCATTAGGTGACATATGCTTTAAGTTACATTTATTAATAGACATGTTTTCATTATAAGCCTTTCAGTAGTCCTTATTTTTATTTTCTTAAGTTTATTTATTTTGAGAGAGAGAGAGAGAGAGAGAGAGAGAGAGAGAGAGAGGCAGCAAGTGAGGGAGGGGCAGAGAGAAAGGGAGAGAGAGAATGCCAAGCAGGCTCTGCACTGTCAGTGGACAGTGGAACCACCCACGCACCTAGCATTTCAATATTTTTTAACTTTTAAAACTATGTCCATGAGTTGCTAGGATTAAGAAAAAAAAAAAAGCTAAATAAAACCAGATGATTACAACTTTCACATACTAAAATGTCAGACTCTTTTTACTACCAGAATAATTGTAGTTGTGAATGTTCTACAAAGGTGACTCTTGTGATAATCACTGCTACAAAACCAAAAAGTCCTCACAGGATGTACCCTATTAAAGGCAGATGAGTGGTAATGGGTTTTCATCTTAAGGACAGAAATCTCTGTCCATACAATTACTTATACTCTATCACATTTAAAGTGCTGTTCAGCTAGTCAAATAAAGTTTGAAGTTTATCATGTTGTTAGAACTTAAAAAAACTAAACTTTTAAATTGTTTTACATTTCTAGCTGGAAAATAGAGCAATATGGGCAGCTCATGTTTCAGCCTTTAATTACAAGAGAGGTTTAACTAGGGCTGGTAATACATTGCCCTCTGCTGGCCAAAGCACTGCCAAAGAAATGAGTTACACACTTGTGCATGAACATTTAACCTTGTGTTTTTTGTTTGTTTGTTTTTCCAATTTTCACTACTGGTATTTCTGGAGGTATGGCACTCAAGAGAACTTATGTTTCCCGGCTTCAACACTCTATTTGTTGGTTTACTAAAACAATACATTTTAGGCTGGTTTTTGATGGAGGACAGGGAAGAAGAGAAAACATGGTAATATCAGAAGCTATGCCAACACGTAGCAGTTGGAGAATTATCTCAACACCAAGACTTGTTTAGAGTGATGCCTTGAAATGACTACTTCAAGTCTAATATATCTGCGTCCATCAAAATATTATCAAGATGCATCCATCAATGTAAGAACTGATTTGGGCGAGGATCATCACTGAATGCTAAAATCAACTAAGTGAAAGGGAAACAATACATTCACAGAGGCTCAAAATATGACCTTCAGATTACTTACCTATTACAAAGGGGGAAAACGTATCTTTATAAGGGGGAGTTGGCAGGAGTTAATAAATTTCCAGATTGAAAACTGCAAACAGATATACAAGTGCAACACGTTTTTGGGTCACTGGGGATACCTGGTCACCTTATCGAAGACAATAAACCAGATTCTGGTGGCAGCTAAGAATATGGGCTCTGAAGTCACACTGCCTGCGTCCAAATCGAAGCCCTATGCTATAGCTGTTATATTAATATCAGGAAGTTATTTATTTTCTATGGGCCTAAATCTCCTCATCTAGAAAATGGTAGTAAGAATAGTATCTATCTCAGAGATATTTTAACAATTGAATGAATATATATAAAAAGCACTTTGGTGGCTGCCATTTATTACTGTAGGTTTTCTGGAAGTAAGACCTCAGGTGCCCAACTATACCTTGCCTTCCCCTCACATCTCTCTTCTTGCCCCTTGAATAAGGACAAGAAGTGATGGGGAGCAGGGGACTTCACTTCAAGACAACTGTATCTAGAAATTCAGAAGAAATGATTGGTAATAAAGTGGCCAGGAAACCCTGGTCTTGGGAAGAAAGGGACAGTGGTGAGAGTTCTGCCTTTTTAATTCCCCAAATCTCCCTGCAATACAAGTTACTGTTTCCCAGGGCGTAGGTGTGGGTATGTGTTTTGTACCTGCGGCAATCTGATGGCCTAAATTATTTTTAGAATTCTATCATCAAATGTTTCCTTTTCAGGAATTTTTCTATCTACTTTTGGCTTTTCAAAGAGCCTTAAAAAAAAAAAAAGTACGGCAGGCTCAGAAGCATGTGAATTAACCTTAAGTCACTCAAAGATGTTGAAATTCAAAATGTGACTGCCCTCAAAAATACTTTTTGCCTCATCTAATCTGATGCTGAAGTTTCTTCCCTTCCCTGAACCTGATTTGCCATCTACTTTCCGATTGCCACCTCTGAGGTCGTTCCTTTTTTTTTTTCTAATTTTTTAATGTTTTTATTTATTTTTGAGAGAGAGAGAAAGAGAGAGAGAAAGAACAGAGTGCAAGCAAGGGAGGGGCAGAGAGAGAGGGGGAGACACAGAATCTGAAACAGGCTTCAGACTGTCAGCACAGAGCCCGATGCGGCGCTTGAACTCACAAACTGTGAGATCATGACCTGAGCTGAAGTCAGATGCTTAACCGACTGCGCCACCCAGGCGCCCCTAGGTCTAATTCTTAGGACTGCCACCGAGACTGCTACAGTGTTTCCGTGGTGTGCCTTTCTAGACCATGTCTAGCCACTGCATGCAAACCTATGTGAAAAGGCAAAAGCCAAATATAATGAACCTTTGATTAGTAGGTCCATTTATGTTTTGTCATTGGACCCTTCTTACAAAGCTCATCACTTTTCTGTGCGGTTATCAACTTCCCAACTCCGGACCGTAATTTCTGCTGTTTTTAAAGTTGTTCTTGAGGGAAATACTCCCACAATTTGCTGAGAAATCAGCTCCTCAAAGTAGAGGCTCTTTACACCATGATTAAGGGTGGGCCGGCCGCAAGAACAGCTGCTCGCTGTAGCAGTGGGGGCCGGCGAACAGCACCCTGGAGATGCGGCTGTGGCAAGACACCACATCCTGAAGGGAGCAGGGGGCTCAGCAAGCCTTGAACAAACCACAGCTTTGAGTAACAGGTCTGTGCTGCACTCCTCCTAAAGGTAACCACTGGCTTGGGTGTGCACTGAACTGGATAAGAGGCTTCCACCGCCCCCCTTTGGGAGAACTACTTATCTTTTGAACATGATGTTCTAACACAGACTACGTAAGTTAGGCCTACCTTCTCTTCCTGCACACCAGCCTCCTGTTGCTTGAACTCCTGATGCCAGAAAGAGTACTCAAAAAAGGCTAACTAAAGCCAGTTTAGACCCTAACCTAAAATAAGTGTCTGGCTGAAACACAGAGGTTCAGGTATGAGTGAGCTGTCTGGTGTCCTCTGGGTTCTGGCTCTGAGGGGAATCGGTAAGGGACCCTAATCCTGATCCCTCTAATCCATGTGAGTCTGGAAAAGTCTCATGCACCGTTGCTTTATATAGCTCACCATGGGTTGTCAAAATCAATTACCACATGCTTGCCCTCTGAACCATTCTTGCCGAACGACTCTCCACACGAATTCTGGGGTGAAACATTCACTTGATACACAAATATGTGGAAAGCAGGAAACTTAGCACAAGGCAGGGCTTACATTCTGGGGGAACTACTCTAATACCTCAAGAAGTAAATCATAAGGGTCAGAGCACAACATCTAGGAGATCAGTGTTTGGCAAATGATGTAGGAAGTGATTAGAAGTGCTGGACAAGAGTATTTGCACTTGGAGTACAGAAGCACAACTTTGAAGAGGGATGAATGGGAAAAATGAATGAGAACCAAAGAAAACTCCTGGTGGCCTGAATGAGAAAAGTCCAAGGGGCCACTTTTACAGAGCACTTGTAATCCCTGAAATTTCTGCCTGACAAGTCATGTTTTTATGAATTTAGTATTCTCTAATATTTACGTTTTCCTACCAATTGCAGTATTTCTCAGAAGAGCAGAAATTTTAAAAGTCCTTATGTATCCATTAAGGAATTCAAAATCACATCAAAAAGAATTTATACTGTTATTAATGGCTAAAAATTAGCTTGAAGTCCAAAGTTTGCAAAGACTAAAAAATAGGACTTGATTTCTTCCATAGTCAATTCTGCTACCTTAGAGCCTAGAATAGGAAACCCTGTCTGAACAAAGTTAAAAGTGTTCAAAACTGTGGGGTGGCTGGGTGGCTCAGGTGGTTAAGTGTCCAACTCTTTTTTTTTTTTTTTAATGTTATTTATTTATTTTTGAGAGAGCACAACTGGGGGAGGGGCGGAGACACACACACACACACACACACACACACACACACACACACACAATCTAAAGCAGGCTCCAGGCTCCAACCTGTCAGCACAGAACCTGAAGTGGGGCTCAAACCCACGAACCGTGAGATCATGACCTGGGCTGAAGTCAGACGCTTAACCGACTGAGCCACCCAGGCGCCCCAAGGGTCTGACTCTTGATTTCGGCTCAGGTCATGACCTCATGCTTCGTGAGTTCCAACCTGGCGTTGGGCTCCATGCTGACAGTGTGGAGCCTGTTTGGGATTCTCTCTCTGCCCCTGTCCTCCCAACCTTCAAAATAAACAAACAAACATAAAAAAATATCTTTAGAAAGTATTCAAAACTTGACCTCAGTTTACTTACCCATAAGTAACACCAGGTACAACTGACCCCCAAGACAGACCAGTAATTCCTGCTTTCTAAGGCAAAGGATGAGATTGGAGAAAAAAAAAAAAAGTCATGTGCTTTCAAGTTAATTTACTAGTTGTGTCACCTTGGGCATGCTATTTAACATATTATTTACCTCTTTGAGACCCAGTTTCCTCACATATAAAATGGGACCTCTGCCACTCATTGCTAGAGCTCTCCTATGTAAACTACTCTGCCCAGTACCTAACACAGAAATGTTGCTTAGTACATGTTCTCTTTCCTTCTAGTTCCTCTGGCCTTTCAGAACCATTATGATTCATTGTTTTCTCCTTTTGCTAATTTGTAGAGCATTTAAAGTCTGTATCACACATCACATATTAATCTGAATTCTTGGCTTGCTTGTTCACAATCACTCTTGAATTTCCACACACCACTAGAAACGAAGTAGGAACTCCAATAAATATTCATTAAATGAAATGCGCTGTTTAATACAGAGCACTAAAAATCAAGACAGGAAGAAATGGCAAAACGTACATCCATCCAGGCATTCTTGCTCAATAAATGATCAGTTGCCTGACAATTATTTTAATAAGTTGACTCTTCCCTGGTCCAATGGTTGACTGACATCCTGTGGTAGCCAGCTTCCAAGATGGCTCCCAATGATCATCACCTCCTGCTAATTACCTCTTCACACTGAATCACTGCTGGCTCTGTGGGACCAACATAATACTGCAGAAGTGACAATGTTGATTTCAGAGATAGATTAAAAAAAAAAAAACACATTGCATCTATGGTCTTCTTTTCTCCAATCACTTGGCTGGGTGTGTGTGTATATGTGTGTGTGTGTGTGTGTGTGTGTGTGTGTGTGTGTGTGTAAAAGCCAGCCACCAAGTAGTGAGGACAGATGGCTACGTGATGTCATGCAACTTATGTGACCTTTTCTGAGGTTGTTTTCCTCACCTTTAAATTAAATATATTTCATACTACTTATTTCACAGGGTATTGTGAAGATTGAATACAATATGTAAAACACAGACCAGAATGCCTGGCACATAATAAGCTTTCATGCGATGTGGCTAATACTGGTGGTGGTAGTGGAAGCTATAGGAATTGACTGGATGTGAGATGTGAAGGAAAGAGGGGAATCGAGGATGATTCCTAGGTTTTTCGCTTGAATAACTGAGGAGGTGATGGTACCATTTACTGAGTTTGGGGACAATGAAGGAAAGGCTGTGGAGAGCAAGGACATTTTCTTTTTCTTGGACTAAAGGTGCTTAAGCCTCAAAGTGGTAATATTAAAATTCTCTCTCAATTGCTTATAAACACAGCATTCCACTTCCATTCTTTCTTCTCTAAATTACTTCAAACTTTTTTTTGTTGTTCTAAGTAATTCCTTCCTGGAACATGAAAAGTTGTTGAAGTAAAAATGATAGGAATTCCAGAGTCCAAATTACTGTGCAATCAATGGCCATATAATTCTGGATGAGTCACTGTTCGTAATGAAGTGAGGGCAAGCATTACAAAGAACAGCAGCAGGACAAAATCCACTCAGGTAGTTCTCACTTTTGTTTTAGAGAGCACAATTTGCAAACATTAGGGAGGATTTGTGCAATCAACATGAAATAAGATATGCATTGGGGGTTATGAGAAATGGCAAGGTACTTCTATTAATTCTGAGTGAAGATTTACCGATAACTGAAGTGCTCAGGCTTGACGAAATTACATTTCTGTTCCCATTCTCAGACTCCCAGTGGTTTCACTGACACAAGGAAGGGTAAATGTGACACAAGGAAGGGTAAATGCAAGTCTGGTGCGCACTTAGCTTGCATTTAGATACTAGTCCACAGACTCATTAATAACCATCTTCTTTATAAAACTGGTTTCACCATTCTTTACATCATAATAGAACTACTCATTTTATCCAAGGAATATTTGGTCTTCGGATTCTGGCACTTTCCAGGATTCTCCAAATCCATTAAGAAATGCTCCAAACAATGTATACTACTTTGAATCTGAATGGAGGACCACACGGGGCAATTCAAAGTACAATGGAGAGGTTCACTTGGTAACCAAGCTGGGATCCAAACCCCTGGGTGCAGTCTGTACTCACAGTGCACTGCTCCCACCCTCAACTCTTTATCCTTAAAACAAAGGATTTTTCCCAAAGATGATCATGAAGTTCTGTTCTGGTTATATGATAATTTGATTCTAGTAAGCTGCTACAGGTAAGAAAAGTCTGGGTTTTCTTTCCCTTTATTCTTGGTAAAGATGAATTGCAAATGAACCATCCGCAGGAGATTTTACAGACAGGTTTGTACCAGTATTTTCTTGGGTTATTATGAAGCGGTTCCTTCTACCACTGTGATGTATAAAACTAGCTATGGGGGACTAAACCTTTGAACTTAATTAACATCAGCCAAGCATGCTAATAAAGCTACTTGAGGTAAAACTGGTTCACGAAATAATCATAAGGAAGTACAATATATATATTGTCCACCAAACTTCCTCCCACTACAGAAATAGAGAAATGAGGTTTTTTTCAGAGGTAGTTGCTACATTTACCATAACTATTGAATTTCTTCAATACTGTTTAATTTCCTTTTTTCCCCCCTACTATAGTATGTGTCATGCAAGAATCTATTCACACTGACTAGACTTGAAAGATACCGGGTGGTCAGAGAATTTTCAGTCTGGAATTTAGCATCCCTGTCCTGAACAGCAGAGCCTGGGCTGGTGTAAACGACTCATACAGGTAAGACTGATCACTTAACTTCTAGCTTAAAAGTTTACTCTACAAAAACTCTAATAGGACTAAAATGTTTACATTTTGAAAACTGATCATTACGGTCTTTTTACCTCCTTTCTGTTTGGAAGTGTTTGCTAAGTGTGAAATAGAAAAGCAAAGGCAACAGTAATAGATAGCAGCAGACGCCGTATGAGGCGGTTTAGTTTGCAAAAAGGGAATACAGAAGAACTATTACCTTTTTGGATTTTAATATATAGTGTATTATCTGCACATGGCTGGGGGGTAGGGTTCTTTTTTAATATCATTACAAAAGGAAGCTTCATTTCTCACATAAAAATCTACTTGGATCAAATAAGTTTTTCTTAGGAAATAAACTGGCTTATTTCACTTTCTATTTGACTAATTTTTAAATCAGTCAAGTTACAGGTTAGGCTTTACATATTTACAACTGGTAATACACTAACTGCAACCAGATTCTTTTTTTCTGTTTTAATGTTTATTTATTTTTGAGAGAGAGACAGACAGACACACAGAATAAGAAGCCGGCTCCAGGCTCTGAGCTGTTAACACAGAGCCCAATGTGGGGCTTGAACCCACGAACCGTGAGATCATGACCTGAGCTGAACTCAGAAGCTTAATCAACTGAGCCACCCAGACACCCCTGCAACCCAATTCTAATTTGCTAGGCTGTCCTGGACTCAGATATAAACTCACACTGAACCATATGGACTGTTTTCTCAATAAAAATTGCAAAGAAATAAAATGATAGACAGTGGTAGACATTAATTAAGGGTCTCAGTATTGAACCTAGAGACACTGTACAGCCCTCAAGCTTTCAAGCCCTTGCGTGGGGATTGCTTAGCTGAAAAAATTATTTAAAAATTATAATAACGTATTTGGAAGAAAACTCTATTTTTTTAAAAAGATTTTATTTGTAAGTAATCTCTATACCCAATGTGGAGCTCGAACTCACAGTCCCAAGCATCAAAAGTTGCGAGCTCCACCAACCGGGCGCCCAGGTGCCCTCCCTTCCCTATTTCTGTAATCCAAGATGGAAATATTAAAAAGTGTGCCTCTGAAGAGGGGTAGAGAGTGAAATAGCTCTAAGGGGCTGTGGGCATATAAGGTGGTGGTGCATGGCATCTCAGAAGGCAGATGCATGGGAACATTTTTGTGTTTATCAAGACAGGATGTAATTTAAAAAAAGATTGAGAATCCCCACTCTAGATTTTTATAAAAGAGAATGTGGTACCTAGAAAGCTATGATGATAAAAACAGAAATGTGGTACATTCTGAATATAGCTCATGATTCTTATCTGACCAGAATCCAATAACTTGTTATTCCCACCTGAAAGGAATAAAGGATGAAAATAATAATGAAAAAGAGTGTGTGTGTGACTCTTCAACACTTCGTGTGTACCATTTGATGCAAGAAAGATTTAAAAGTAAGACATAGGGGCCCCTGTCTGGCTCAGTTAGAAGAGCGTGTGACTCTTGATCTCAGGGTCATGAGTTTGAGCCCCATGTTGGGTGTAGAGCTTACTAAAAATAAACAAACTTAAAAAAAATTAAAATGAGACATAAAAAAACAAAATCCATGCCTGCATTTATGCTATGATTAAATTATCTTCTAAAAAATCATATTCTTTGAAAAACCAAGATACTAAATTATACACAAAGACACATGAGGGCACTCTAACCAACAAGCGTAGCAACTACAGTTTTGACATAGAATTTTAAAGATTTTTTAAAAAATTGAAGTATGGCAGTTTAGCATTAAACATTTAAAATAAGAAATTACTGATGCCTTTTGGTAAAGACCCTGAAATTTTGGTGTCCATCCTTGGTCAACCGTACCTGCCTTCTGTTCAATCCAGGACCTTGTCGGAGTATTTGTGTAGAATTAAGTTTACTTCTTTTTTTTTTTTTTTTAACTTCAAAAATTTTATTTAAATTCTAGTTAGTTAACATTAGTGTAATATTGGTTTCAGGAGTAGAATTCAGTGATTCATCACTTACATACAACACCCAGTGCTCATCATAACAAGTGCCCTCCTTAAAGCCCATCACCCTGGGGTGCCTGGGTGGCTCAGACAATTAAGCATCCTATTCTTGATTTTCGGCTCAGGTCATGATCTCACAGTTCGTGAATTCAAGCCCCACCCACATCAGGCTCCATACTGATGGTGTGGAGCCTGCTTGGGATCCTCTCTCTCTGCCCCCCCACCCCCACCTCACTCATGCTTGTGCTCTCTCTCTCTCAAAAATAATGAACTTAAATACCATCACCCATTTAGCCCATCCCCCACACAAGTTTACTTGTGAAATACAAGCAGAGAGGATTCCAATAGTATTAGATTATAGATAGGTGCTTTAATCTAGCCATGAAAAGACACCATTTTGAAAAGCATGTACAATTTATGTACAATTAAGGTGATAATTAAAAATCATTCTTCTATTAATGTGGCCACAAAATATTTTTTGCAACTTTCCTTTGGCCAGTATGTAGTGCTTGCATGTGCCTTAAAATATTTTAATTACCTTTCCAGGCAGAAGCCAAAGAATGATAAATCTCACGAATTTAACTATTTGTATCAAATTTTGGTTTTTAGACCAAGGCACTATCCAGAATCACCTCTTTTATTTCCAGTGGACAACTGTGATTAGAAAAGGTGAGAAAGCCTCTGTACTTTCCCTTTCCATCCAGTACATTTACATTACTATTTTATTTCATCCAATGCTTTGGAAAAACTATTCAAATACCATCTATAATTTTAATATTAAATGTCTGCAATTCTGTTCTAGCACCTGTGACAAAATTCAAGAAAATTTGCTATAAATGAATAACAACTCAACATGTATTCAACCATCCAGGATCTCTTCCATGGCTCTACCAATCATTTATACCTTCCTCTGCATCATTGGTCTCTTTGGAAATTCTCTCTCTCAATGGGTATTCTTAACAAAAATAGGCAAGAAGACCTCGACGCACATCTACCTAGCACATCTTGTGACTGCGAACTTGCTTGTGTGTAGTGCCATGCCTTTCATGGGTATCTATTTCCTGAAAGGTTTTCAATGGGAATATCGATCTGCACGATGCACGGTGGTCAATTTTTTGGGTACTCTATCCATGCACGTGAGTATGTTTGTCAGTGTCTTAATTTTAAGTTGGATTGCCATAAGCCGCTATGCCACCTTAATGAAAAAGGATTCAGTCCAAGAGACCACTTCGTGCTATGAGAGAGTATTTTATGGCCACTTACTGAAAAAATTTCGCCAGCCCAACTTTGCTAGAAAACTGTGTGTTTACATATGGGGAGTTGTACTCGGCATAATTATTCCAGTTATCATATACTACTCAGTTGTGGAGGCTACAAAAGGAGAAGAGAACGTGTGCTATAATCGGCAGACAGAACTAGGCGCCGTGATCTCTCAGACCGCAGGTCTCATTGGAACCACATTTATTGGATTTTCATTTTTAGTCGTACTAACATCATACTACTCTTTTGTCAGCCATCTGAGAAAAATAAGGACCTGCACTTCCATTACGGAGAAAGATTTGACTTACAATTCTGTGAAAAGGCATCTTTTGGTCATCCAGGTTCTGCTAATAGTTTGCTTCCTTCCATATAGCATTTTTAAGCCCATTTTTTATGTTCTGCACCAGAGAGGGAACTGTCAGCAACTGAATTATTTAATCGAAATAAAAAACATCCTCACCTGTCTTGCATCAGCCAGAAGCAGCACAGACCCCATTATATTTCTTTTTTTAGATAAAACGTTCAAAAAGACACTATATAATCTCTTTACAAAATCTGATTCACCACATATACAACCCTATAGTTGACTTCTGACTAGAAAACACCAGCAAATAGAAAAGTGTTCGTGTGGCGATTTAGGGATACTGGACTACATGATTAACAGGTCACAGCTTGATTGAGATAGCAGGCCCTAAGAAACCCTCTTTGGTTTTAGAAATAACCATAAAATTCACTTTCCAGCTCTACTAATACTGCAAGTTGAGATGTCAGAGACTTTCAGAGGCAAAAGTCAAGCATATTAAAAGGATCTCACTGCATATGAAAGCAAGAGACCATTTTCTCTTTCAACTCAACTGTGTATGCTTTTATTCAGAACAAAACATTTCATGACTGTAGGATAAAGCAGCAAATGGTTTATGACTTTTCTCCTTTCTGGTAGTGGCAATATAAGGGCCCATCTGGGCCTAGGGTTTTGTTGGTAACTTTAAAAATGAGTAAAAGAAAAAAAGTCAGTCAGAAATTTCCTCACCAAAGTCCTGTCTAGATGTATGAATAGTAGAGTGTAAAAAGCCAAGGCTTTATAAATGCCCTATTTTGTATTGTCTGCTCATGTTACTGCGAGACCAATAATCATTGATTCCAGTATTTATTACGCCAGTGTTTTTATATATTTGGGTTAGGCTTGGTCGAAATAAAAGGCTAATACAATGTCATTATATGCCGATTTTCATCACATCTTGTAAATTTTCCTCTGTATTCAATATAAATAATGTGATTAATGACAAATAGTACCTGGCAAGTAGATATGCTCAATCAATTTTTGTGAAAATAAATGAATGAGTGATAAGGGCAGTATAACAGTATTGTTGTTGAGAGACTGGTCTCTGGAGTTAGAGTCCCTGGGTTTGATCCTAGCTGAACCTCTTCTCTTACTTAGCCAGACAATCCTCAACAACTTACTTACCCTCTTAAAGTGTTAAGTTCTTCATTTGTAGAATGGAGAAATACTACGTAATTCATAGGTACTATTATTAAATCAGTTGATGTTACTATTACGAGTAGCTGTCATTTACTAAGCATTTGCTATGGGCCAGGCACTCTGCCTCTATGCTTTGCATGTATTTTAGTCATCACCACCATAAAGGATGCCAATTTGCTGATGAAAAAACTGAAATACATAGATAAGTCACCCCAATTTTCTCCAATGTCTAAATAAATACTTAAACTGTAAGCATTTCTTGGTCATTTCTTTCTTCCGTGTAATCTTGTCAGGAAGATAAGTGATGGTGACTATATCCTGTGCTTTGTAATGAAAAAACAATGTTTTTAATGTGTTTTATTTTCCCCAAAAGATTGTACGTGCCTTTCGAGCTGTAGTCTGCTTTCTCTTTCTACTCCCACGGTACTTGCATTGTGTGTTCACATAAAAACCAGACAAAAAGTTAAATGAAACTGAAGTTGAATAAATGTTCATGGTAACCTGTTACTTTGTTAGAGACTGCTTAAAGACCCATTTATTCTCTACCCAGTGATTTCTTCAGTGCTCAAAAAGAAGTTTAAAGTAAATTCACGTAGCACTTCCAAGCCTTTAATCTCATAGCATGTTTTTTGTTCCTGAATTACAAATGTGAAACAGTACGCTGTACAGATTCCCCAAGAGCCATGTGTTCAAAGTCACTAGAGGTTTTTCTAACACATCTGCAAAATTTTCATTAAAAAAGAATCAAAAACAAACAGTAAATATTTCCCCTCTTTTTTAGTTCAATGCTTAACTGAGAGAAGAACATGTCCAGAAAAAAGTCTGAAGTAAATGCATGCTGGCTTCAAACATTTATAGTGTACATCTATTCTTTTACAGCAGCAATCTAATTTCCGGCTGATTAATTTGCAGAGACAAAGGCAGACCTGGAAACTCCAGGCGATTTCCCTAAGTGCGGGCTGTAAACAGAGGTGTCCGATCACCGCTATCATTTTTACATAAGTGATACAGCATTAAATCTCACTGCAGTTAGGAGTCTTAAATATATATACATCTCCTCTAAAAATCATTATTAAAAACATCACTTTGGGGCGCCTGGGTGGCTCAGTCGGTTAAGCATCCGGCTTCGGCTCAGGTCATGATCTCATGGTTCGTGAGTTCGAGCCCCGTGCCAGGCTTACAGCTTGGAGTGTTGACCCTGCTTCAGATTCTGTGTCTCCCTCTCTCTTGGCCCCTCCCCCGCTCACACTCTGTCTCACTGTCTCTCAAAAATAAATAAACATAAAAATTTTTTTTTAAAAAATCACTTTACCTTGCCACGACTTAAGTAAAATAAAAAACATATTACCAAGGTAGAGTTTCCTACATTTAAAAAAGGCAGGAAAAGAGGTGTGCAATTTCTCCTTAAGTTACTCATTCTGATAGCAAACTCCCATTTTAGGGGCACTTGGTGGCTCAGGCAGTTCAGTGTCCAGCTTCGGCTCAGGTCATGATCTCACAGTTCATGAGTTCGAGCCCCGTGTCAGGCTCTGTGCTGACAGCTCAGAGCCTGGAGCCTGCTTCGGACTCTGTGTCTCCCTCTGTCTCTGCACCTCCCCTGCTCACACTGTGTGTCTCTCTCTCCATCAAAAATAAATGTTTAAAAAAACCTCCCATTTCTCTGTACTGAGATTACCATGTTTATCTTCAACACCACAGATACTTTCTTGAACAGGTAATTGTACATCATGTTGGATTTTTGTGTGTAATTGGCAAGCTGGCTATTCAATGTCATGGTTAATATTTTATATGAAATACTACTTTCTAAATTACTCTACCTTTAAAGTGTGCATTTCAGAAAAACAGTGCTCTAAAAATTTGTATTATTATAGCTGATATAGGATATCATGTTATATGTTAGGTTTTATTAGTTTCAGGTGCACAGCATAGTTATTTGATGATTCTGTACATCACTCAATGCTCATCACGATAAGTGTAGCTACCATCTGTCCCCATACAATGTTATTACAATATCCCCTATGCTGTACTTTTCACCTCCATGACTAATTTATTTTATAACTGGAAGTTCGTACTTCTTAACCCCCTTCACCTATTTCGCCCATCCCCTCACTCCCCTGCTGTCTGGAAACCACTGGTTTGAGAAAAACAATGTTTTTAGCATGTGAGTTAGTCAAACACAATTTCAGAAGCCCCAAATTTTGACTTCTTGGCCAGTGAGATTATACCTTAACTATAGAAGACAGGATTGACAAATGTCTATTTTCCCTTTTATCCTTTCCATATACTCACTCTTGTTGAGGCAGCTTCCAAACCATTAATTGGGAACACAAACCATTAAGACTAGACAAAGCAACCTTAAGGACAAACTATTCAACCTGGAAGAATTTCTACGTCCTGGGTAGAAGAGGAAGATGTCAATCTCCCATATTTGCTAAGGACTCTTCACAGCCTACCCCTGGCCTTGCAGTCTGCAGGGTGGAGGTTGTTAGAGACAAACGTGGGAAGACCAACTGAAAGGAAATCTGGCTGTGGCAAACCACAAAGACACCATGGAGGGATACTGGTAATCTGGTAAGCATTTCAACCGTGGACCTTCCTCTGACTGTCCCCAAGTTCCAACTGAATTGATATTAGTGGGAAGAATTACTACAACTAGAAAGGTGTTGTACCTGACAGAAAAAAAATGCTTGGTCTTATCATACATGCTTGCTGGCCTGGCTCGGAAAGAGGGGAGCAGTGAAAGAATTCACATCTAATAAGCAAGAGAAACAGTCATTCTTTTCCTTTTTATCTTTTTTGTTTTTAAAGTAAGTTCTACTTCCAACATGCGGCTTGCACCCACAATCCCAAGATCAAGAGTTGCATGCTCTACCGACTAAGCCAGCTGGGCTCCCCTCATCCTTTTCTTTCTAAATCAAGGAGTTCATTTTTTTTTTTTTTTTGGAAGGGTGGGGTGGGAGAAGGGAAGCACAGCAATTAGAAACAGGACATAAATTTAAGATGATCTTATAATTCATGGGATTTTTCTAAGTACAATTATTAAAACCCTACATTCAAGCTGAACATGTCCATTATGTTCAACAACCTCACAAAAGACATGCAGAAGAGGAATCAGTGTGTTTCTTATAATAGAGATTAAAATAAACGTGTTCTCATTTTAATGAGAATTTCAATTTCTTTCTCCAACATGAGGTGGAGTAAGAGACGTGGAAGAAGTGTCAGCAACCCAAAGTCACAGAGGAAGAAATACTGTATGAACTCCATGATGCCATGGGAACTAGTGTGATGTGATGAACACCTGTTTATAAAGTCTGGTCCTACGCAGGTGAAAGGGGAACTGAGAACAGAAGGGGACCAGAGAGCAGCCAGGCGTGTTCACCAGTTAGGAGGAAAACCATTTCAAGGAAGCTCATGCAGAAGCGCTTGGGTGGAGGCTTCTGGCTGAGTGTCTAGGACTGTCTGCCCATGGGGTTTTGCACACTTCTGAGAACTAAACACTGAGCCCCCAAACCTCCTGGGCAGAGGCCCCATTCAGAATAGAAAGTGACTGTGTGTATGGCCATTTGCATTTCGAGAAGCAGTGTAACTTCAGTTATTAAAATTGTACGTCAGTAGGGCAGAGCCACAGAAAAGTCTAAGAATTGCTGTCTCTCCACGCCCAGGTGATGCAGTGTAAGGCTGCCTCCAGGAGTTAGGAGAGACAAGAAAGACCCGAGGACTCTTAATGCTTAAGAGAACTAATGAAGGCAGGCAAGGGGCCAGGACTTGCATTTACCTTGCCAACTGTACTGTTTCTTCTTAGAGTTCTTTTAATTTAGGGGTGAGAGGAAGAAAAGAGAAAGAAATGAAACATAATGAAAGTTTTCACATCCTCTCACAAGAAACAGAGGAATAAAAGGGAAGAGGACAGAAAAACAAAACCTCCCCCCCTCCCCCGCCAACCCCTGAAAAAAAAAAAAAAAAAAGAAATGAGCATGCATGCCTTAATTAATGCCTGTAGGGAGGTAAAGCAGGATAGTGTAGTATTATACAGTGGGTCTTAACCACAGGGATCTTTGTGCCCCAGGGGACCTTGAGCAATGTCTGGAGACATTTTTGATTGTCACAGCTTGGGGAAATGCTATTGGCATGCAATGAGTAGAGGCTAGGTAGAGGCAATAATACAAAGGACAGCCTCCCACAACAAAATACAGGGCTCAAAATGCCACTAGTGTGGCTGGTGGGAGAAACCTGTGCTATGATGACACACTTCGCTCAATTTCAAAGGATGACACAATTATTTCTTATGCAATTTCATATGAAACTGCTTCTCCAAAGCAAGTTCCCACTACAGGTCACGAGGTACCACATGGTCAAATCTAACTTTGATATAAACCAAACATTTTTAGACTCAATTACCATGAGTTCACAAAGAAATGCCTACCAAGTTAAGAAAAAAGTAATACTAATCGATATAGTGCTAGGATCTTTGGAAAAAACCTAATGCTTTGGGATCAATGCCAAGAATTACTATACTACTACTATATAGTTGACTTATTTGCACTCATTGGTTAGTGTCGGTCGCCCTGAACTAGAAAGTCAGCTTGCTCCATGGAGGCAGTGATTCTATTTTGTTCACTGGTGTAGCTCTGGTTCCTAGAATAGTGCCTGACACAATAAGCACTCAGTGCATATTTTGGGATGAATGTCTTAAGAAAAATCTATCCAAATTCAACATTACTAATTAGCTAAATGTGAGCATTCCATTTACCCGTACAAAATGTACAGATTTCAGGTCCTGAAATATAAAGAATATCAACATTAACATGCGCTCTATGTTGAGCCCACTTGCCAACTGAACAATGGTACTTTTTCTGGTGGTCTCTCCTCACTTGCTGTTTAAGAATTACTTCTGTCTTCCCTTCCTCAGCACCTTTCTGGGTGCTTCCTCAAAATTATTTGGCATGTGCCTTAGGAATACTAAACTAATAAAATCCAATGCAAAACTAATTTTGAGCCTTTTGCTTGAAATGCCCTCTTGTCTCCATGTAACTTCCTCATGACTCAAGACCAGACTCAAACATGACCTCCTCCATGAAGTTTCTCCAACTCTTCTAATGGTATTTCCCACCCACCACCTTGGACAGTAATTGTTTTGCCTGTCTGTAAACATGGCCACAAACAAGTTCTCCTATCCTTGTGCACATATGTCGCTCCTCCAACCAGAAGGTGCAATCTATTTTTCCTCCTCTTGAATCCAAGCTAGTCTTGTAACCTACTGACTACCATAATACAGAGGACATGACACAGCACCAATTTCAGGTCTAGGCTTCAGGAGGCCTGGCAGCTTCTGTCTTTGCTTGTTTGGAGCCCTGAGACACTGTCCTGCTAGAAAGGGGGACACAAGAAAAGACAGTGACAGAGGAGAAGATGGAGGGAGACTGAGAGGGAAAAATACCCTGAATGAGAGACTACGAAGAAGGCCCCACAAACCCCCAGCTGTTCTAGTTATAGTTCAGCTGCCACGCCACAGAGTGAGGCCTCCAGGGGTACCAGCCATGCTGCCTCAGCCAACAGTCTGTGAAACAGAATCGAGCAGTCCCCATCAAGCTCTGCCCAGACTGCAGAACCGCGAGCAAATAAATGGCAGTTGCTGTTTGAAGCTTTGTTGTGGTGCTCTGTGGCAGTTGGTTGCCTCGTCTACCTGAGGAGACTCCCATGATACCTTTAGGGCTCTGAGCACAGTATTCCGCATGAAGTAGGCGCATGAATATTTGTTGAATAAATCAATCAGAAGGTAAATGAGAAGCTGAAGTACAATATTCAGATATAACTACTTTGGGATTTTATTTGGTTTTGGGATCGTCATATCAAATACCATGACTAATCAAATGCTGACGATATTGTCGAAAGTGTTACAGTACAGTACGTTGCCAATCATTATTTACTATATGATGTTGCTGTAATTACCTTTCAAGAACAGAATTCAAAATAAAATTGCCTCTTGAGCAAAAGTATTTTTAACGCAATGCTATTACATGAACTAAGAATCTGCTTACACATTTTAAGTTTTCAAAGTGTCATTTTTATCATACATTTTGTTATACAAGGAGTTATTTTACTCTGTATATATGCATTTTCTTACCTTAATTAGATGTAGAAGAGTAACACAGCCCGCTACTATCATTGGCAGTTTCCCTCCTTTTACTTTTTAGATTTCTGATTTGTTTGCATAACTGAAAAATACTTTTATAAAAGTGCTATGTATCCATTGGGTTGTTCAGCATTGAGTACTGAGAATAACAATCCCATTCTCCTATCACCACATTTGAAAAGAGTAAGATTTTGCAAGTAATGTGTGTTTTGTCCATTTCTCCAATAACTGTTTTCATTTGCTATGGTGACATTCCACTAGACTGTCTTGGAATGGCTCATGCTTTACCTCAGCTCCTACCCATGAGAATTTTCAGTTAAAATTTCCCAAACATTATAGAAAATGTAACACTACTTAATTTTCTTAACCATTAAAATACATTGAAATAGCCAGGCCTTTGATAATATCTTTTGAGGGAAGGAGAACACCATGTCTGTGGATGCTGTGGGTTTGAGAGAGGCCAGTAAAAAAATACCAGGGCGAGAAAGTGGACAAACAGGGCCAGAGAGACCTCAGGGGCTCTTAGCGATCGAGGCCTGGGGATCAGGAGGGAGGTACTCTAGTTTCCTTTCTGGCATGCCCCCATGTTCTTCCTGACACCGTTATGAGCCAGGGACTGACAGGTGTCATGAATTTAATACTGGGATCAAACAGGCAGAAAGATTCAATAATGGTAATATGCACATTCCTAAGGGTGCAAAACCACATTACATTTATGATTATGATTTCAGACTATGTTAAAAAAACTGCAAAAAAAAAAGGTGACTATTCTATACTGCAAAACTACAAAAATGTAAGTATATGATGAACTTTTACTATAGAAACCCAATCCCAAATCCCCACCTCCGCACCCCACCCCCAATAAATTTTAGGATAGGATAGTGTTTGGTTCTTACTATTTGTTGGATTTTTCATTTCTCTCTTATGCACATAATGGCAGAAGAGGATTAACAAACGTTTGGAATATGTGTACATTTTAATAAGAAGAAACTGGAATGATAAACGTGTTCCTGTTAAGAATGAGTACGACTCTTCAAATATAAAGCAGTTAAATATATTTTTATTTGGAAGCAAAATTAACTTTAAGATGCTCTCCATAAGAATATTAAGGAAAAATTTCTGATCATTATCACTGTTACCAGTTTCTTTTTGTGCACATTATAGTGATAAAAAGGACTTACCTTCACATCCCTGTGAATTATGTTATTATCATGACAATAGCGTAGAGCTTCCAGTATCTGTCTCATGTAGTGACTGTAGAAAAACAAAAGAAATCTAAAACTGTAACAACGTTTTATTTTTAAAACTTAATATACAGTGTCCCTAGTTTGTAACTCCCACCTTCATATTCGCTGCCCACAGATACTGTTCCATGGAGTAGACAAGACTGTTGGGACGTGAGGCTTAATAATGTAGAAAGTTGGCAGACCCATACGTTTATAAGCTTTGTGAAGAAATTTAACTTGTTCTATAGTTTCTAAGATAACCAAGCCAAAAGAATTCCACACCGTTCATAGATGACATAGCTCTGCAAACTAAAAATTCAAGCTGAAAACATGGTGGGGAGAAAAAGCAAGTCTCCAACGCTCAGTTAATTGTACTTAGTTACGGTGGATTGCTATTAAGTGAACAGTGCTCAGAGGTACACCTCGGATTCTGACTGAAGGGGTGGGAGCCTTTTATCTGCCAGCAGAGGCTGGCTCTCTGCCTTATTTCCATTTAGCTCTAAGGACAAACAAGAGGAAAGAACCTCCTTATGCGTGCGATTTCTTTTTGCAACATAATCAAGTTTTAGCTGGGGCATCTTTTAATAAAGCAGAGCTTGTTTAGGGCCGAAATCCTAGGAAGTCAGACACCTCAGATGCATCGCGTGGCCAGCAGGGGTCTGCAGAGGCTCCCCGCGAGGTCCAGGTGAAAAACACAGGAGGAGTTAGCATTTTAAAGAACAGGCCTTGGGGCGCCTGGGTGGCGCAGTCGGTTAAGCGTCCGACTTCAGCCAGGTCACGATCTCTCGGTCTGGGAGTTGATCTCTCGGTCTGGGAGTTCGAGCCCCGCATCAGGCTCTGGGCTGATGGCTCAGGGCCTGGAGCCTGTTTCCGATTCTGTGTCTCCCTCTCTCTCTGCCCCTCCCCCGTTCATGCTCTGTCTCTCTCTGTCCCAAAAATAAATAAACGTTGAAAAAAAAAAAATTAAAAAAAAAAAAAAAGAACAGGCCTTAAACAATGCTTAACAGGGTCAACTAGCCACAGGGTGTAACCAGAGTAGAGCATTTTTCAGTATTACTTCAGAGCTTACTCTGAGTCCACCCTCCACTAATTTTCCAGTTGTTTTTCTGTAATCCTGCTATTTCTCTCTTTGATCATCTCTTTCTCTGTATTCTACTCCCCTCTTTCTCTTTTTTCCTATTATTCGTCTTCCTTTTTCATTTTTCCCTTTTCCTTCTCAGCCAACCATGACAGAAATGCAATATACCCAACATTATTTGTACTTATTGAATTTTGCTTTCTTTCCAGATCTTATATTCCTCACACTTTAAAATAAAAACTAAATAATTTAATAGTACTTGTAAATGCCCTTGTGTGTATCCTTGTGACTCAAAAAAAATTTTTTTTCTCTACTCCTGCTATACAATTAAAAGGCATTTCTATCAACTTCCCCCTTGGATATGCTACTATCAAACTCACATAAATGTCCTTCTCATTGGCATATGCATCATTTCGTGTACTACAACCGATCAAAAGTTTCCATTTTTTAAATGAAAGGTAGGAAAAGAACCCCCAGACTTTGTTCCTACACTTACTGTCTCCTCACAAGTGGGCTCTAGGCAGAGAACTTGGCTCATGCAGTCCTTAGTTGTGATGCCAATTTTTCTTACTTTGCAAATGCACACAAAGGGGTTGTGGTCATATACTCTTGGCCTGGTCCCGTGCAGCCTAGAATTAAGTTTCTGTTTAAGTTAGGGGTTCTTAGCTTGGCCCTTTCCTGCTTCAAATCAGGCTGTGAAGGATATGTGTGTGACCCTCTGTAATGGCAGACAACAAATATGAAAGCACTTTGTAAACTCTAAACCATGCTACAAAGGGTAAAGTCATTATTATTACAATATTACTAAGTTTAGTCAAAGGTTTAGGAACAGCCTATTTGTGCATCTCGATGTGAACAGGAGAACAGTGGGTAAGTTTAAATCAGGTAATGTGGACATAGCTTATACCTATAGTATGGACTACTTCGGATACATAGTATTAAGATAGCCACTTATATATCTGTAGTCTAAAGAAAATTCCTATTTCAAAGCGTCATTAAAAAGAAAATCTCAATGAACGAGCATTTTTTTTTTCCCAGGAAGCAGCTTTATTCATGCCAGCATGGGCTCAGGGGGCTAAGATCTCAAAAAGGCTTAGCCCTGAGTGTAGAGGGGTATAGGCTTTGATGCAATTTCTTTGCATCGACTTCTTTTGTGTGTGTGTGTGTGTTTTTAATATATGAAATTTATTGTCAAATTGGTTTCCATACAACACCCAGTGCTCATCCCAAAAGGTGCCCTCCTCAATACCCATCACCCACCCTCCCCTCCCTCCCACCCCCCATCAACCCTGAACGAGCATTTTTAATCTAATTATCAGAGTGCTCAATTATTTGACCCAAATATACATACATATCAGAATCTCTGGAGTGTGTTGGGGGAAGATACATTTTTTTTTCTCCCCAGATAGCACAGCTTAAAGTGATCTTTCTCAGGACTCTGGGGGGCTGTGCACGTGAATAGTGTGCAAGCAAAACAGAAAAGCAAAATCCACCCACGTTCTAGAACTGCTGACTAAATTTTAATTAGAAAGCTTCATTTTCATGGATCATCAGGGTGGCCTATACTTTCAGAAAAATGTCGCAATAGAGAAGTTTGCCTCTGTCTCCTGTACGGATCAGGAATGAGGACAATTCAGTGGAAGCAAAGAACTGGCCAGCAATCCACTCACTTCCTTTGGTGAGTGATGAAATTGGTGAAAGAAAAGAGGGGAGGAGACTCTAGGTACAGAGATTATCGCTCTTGCTAGTCAGAAGACACCTTATCTCTGAAATGCTCTTAACAGAATGTCCCTGGCTAAGGATTACCTATGGGAAACAGAATCCAGGATCTTTGAGGCATGGCTGGCTTCCTGGAGGATGTCACTGAAGCTATACAACTCCCTGGGGGCATACAATGGAGCCATCTCATAACTGCAATTCTCCCTTGTGTGTGGGATCCCACATGTACACACCCCATCTACTCTGGGAAATTGCCCTTGAAAACCTAGACCTCTCTGGTTCAGTTGAGTCTTTTGATCGCCTGTATCATTGTAATTATTTAGTAAAGCTTGGTACTAGAGAAGACTGCTCTGATTTGTAAGAGTTTGGTTTGATCATCTGATTTTGTATGTTAGTGCACTCGACAACTCATCACCCCTGAAGGAACAGAGGTAATCACTAATTGGGTTGTAAGGACTGTATGCAGTTTTATTTTAGGCCATGCTTTGCTGCTTCTCTGGAAGTTCAGCCAATTGGAGAAAAACATTATCCATTTGATTACTTGGTGTCTCCGAGTCTTCCTACAGTTGTGGTCTCACTAGAATACTGATACAAGCTAAATTTCCCAACAATGAATCACAGAATCAGAGGAGGAGGGGAAGTTCAAAGTCAACTGGTTGAATGTTCTACAACCAAAGGAAGGCTCTACATGCCCTTGTTATGTGGTCATGATCGTCTGCAAAAGGGGACATATCTAATACTACTTTCTGAGGATGGGCCTCCCTGCCTTTTGTCATTTTTAGGAAGAATCCTTAATAAATTGTACCAAATCTCTCTCTGCAATGTCACCTACTGGTTCCAATACTACTCCTTACTGGTTCATTCTGGAAAGTTCCTTCCATAAAAAAAAAATATACCATTTTAACAGAAAATATAGGTAGATTTTAAAATCAACAGGCTTTCATCTTAATGTATGGAAGCATCTACCTTTCCTATAAACCTTGAGATTGGGAAAGATCCCCCAAGTAATCTCACTGTATGGCATCACCTCTACATATTACTATTCTCCTTATGCTGACACCCAGGCCAGTGGCACAGACAGGCTCAAAGTTAAGGAAAAGCAATATGGATGAGTGGGGAACAGGATAAAAGTGGTACTGTTTTAACATCAACCCTGACAGCATATGTGCCAGGTACCTGTGACAAGTAAGGGAGATGATTCATTTTAAGAAATACCAGATAAACGCTGTGCTGTCTAATTAATAGGTTTATGACCTGTTGGAAATATGTATAAACCACCCCCCACCAACAATGGAGCCCCCAACCCTTAGACACTTCACTTCCTGGTTCTTGTTCCCCTCTCCTTTTTGCGGGCTTATTTTTGCAGGCTTTGCAATGAGCATGCACCAAAGAACAAAGGGAGAAGGGAATGAAACCTCTGTGTCACCTCAGGGAATGTACATTTGTTCCAGTCAGACTACTTTTTATATGGGCATAGGAGACTTCCGGGTAAGGCTGTAACCTCTGTAGTACTCAGCCAATGACAAATCAGGGGAGGGACTTGCACACTAGGAGATAAATTGTCTGCTGTGATTGTCCCCGGTGTGCCTGTCCATCAGACACCCGCTCTTGCAAGAATGTTGATTAAAGCCTCGTTTCACAGTGCTCCTAGGTGCTTCTCTGCGTCCCTCCTTTGACTGGGTCAGTGGGCTTATTTCTCACAGTACTCCAGTGGGGTCCAAAAGGAAAAAAGTCATCTCCCTTCATCAAGCTTCACTGTTTTATAAAAATCCATGTTCAGAATTTTTAGTTTTCCCTGTTTGATGCTGCTGTTGAAAGAGATCAATTTGGGAGGGTACAAAAGGCAGGTTGCCTCAAATTCTTGAAGAAGTAAATATAAACAACAAGATGCAAGGGTCTGAGAGTTTCATTCAGTTGGATGTTGAGAGTTTCATTCAGTTGGCTGTATGTTAAGAAAAATCAAGATGGCATTGACTATTTTGGTATTAAAGAATGCTTTTTAATTCTGAAGCACAATACAGAATAAAAAATTTTAATTGTGGTAAGAACTCAAAACTAATAGGAAAATGAGATTTACCCCTTCCCCTTCCCTCACCGCCCTGTAGAATGTGCTTTAGCGAGCACGGCACAGAAAAAAAGAGGATACCCAACCTCAGTTCTACCATGAATACATCAGGAGTTCAAAGAAGTCATTACAATTACTGTATATAAACTTTCATATGCTGCTTCTCCCTAGCTCCAGCAGCACACAACAGCAGCTACCTCACTTGAGTATATTCTTCATCTTGTGCTATAGCTATGGCTGCTCTGTCTCCTGAGACTGGGGCCCTTGCTCCTTAGCCAGGAAGAGGCAGGGCACTGAATCTGAAGCCACTCTGAGCTGAGAGTTGTATTAGATAGTCCCTAAGCTATTGCTACCTGTATCTGTCCAAGATGCCATGGTTATATAAAGGATGATAAGAGGAAGTTATAATCATTTAATGGTAACTGTTTCTCAGATGGTAGAAAGTTTTAATAAATCCTAACTGGTTTGTGGGTTTGAATCCTTCAATATATTATGGCTGGTGACTGAAGAGACCCCATGTATTAAAAAGGCAACCCACTGAAGTGGGTATTTATGATATGATTGAATGACACCAAAGCAGAAAGCTATATTGCTCCAAATCTATAAGCAAGTGGCCCAGTGCATGGTTCCTGTGATTTTTCAACTTTACTCCTTATTTTGACTCATTAGTCCTGTACAACAACTTGACTTAGAACAATGGCCACCATTTGCTTGGGAGATCACACACTGGCCTGAAGCAAATATATTTGGCAGGAAGACTGTGCTATTATTTCTATTCCTTCCACTATTCTGTGCATTTCATCAGATTAACTGGTCACATAATAATGTGCTATCACTAAAAGGCGAAGTGAAGAACTAAGAAGGCTCAGCTGCCCAAAACAATGATCACACATAACCCCCACCCCCCCAAAGTTGATTCTTCATAGTTCTTGAGCTACCAAATCCCTTCTTGAATAAAAGTCATCTCAAATGGCAAAGGCAACAGTACCATGTTAAGCTGTAGACTCATGTTAAGAAATTTGTTGTTCAGTATTTGGCATTTCCAGTCACTATTTGGCTCCACTACTGCACACTAGAACAGACATGTTCCTTGTAGGAAAGAGTGGCAGTCTCCTCCTCATCAGTTCAAAAAGCAGGTCACTTCATGTGATTTCTCTGTCATTTCCTTCTTTTATTTCCCCTGTGACCTCTGAGTCAATACAAATTACATACCTGGCTACAGCTTCACTGTATACAAAACCAGCGTCAGCTCGCTTTACGATTTCAAAACACAGATCTGCGCCATCCATACTGTAGAGAAATGTGAGGAAAAAAAATATGTAAGAGGAAATCCCAGGAAGAAAACACTGAAAATGAATATATTGTAACTAAGTCATTAGTTGGCTTACAGCTAACGATTCTAATAAGTTATTTAAATCTTTCTTTCAAGGAAACATATATAAATTATAAAGGAATATTATAACTATCTTAACACTGAAAATCTACATGGAAAGAAGTACAAAGAACAAGCAAACGGTAGCATCAAATAACACAAGGTGTAGAAAATGGACCATAAATTTCCTTTAAGTTATCACAACAAGAAGCCTCAGAAAAGGGCAATGCTGGTGGCTATGGACATATTTTTGAGCCAAGTTCCAAAATTATCTGTACTTAGTCATGTCACGTAATATTTTAAGAATCCAACAAGGATTCTAAAATATTTAGCTCTAGTTATCACCATTAAATGGGCATTCAAACTATATACTGTAGAAGGAAAACCGTAGCTAATTCATCATTTCTTTTTGTTCACACTCCATTACCAAAGTCAATCCCTACAAACATATTCTAACACACTGATGTGTTGGTGATGGAATGTCACTCTTTTGCCCCAAACTTAAAATACTTCTTTATTTCTCAGATCAGTAAGGTCTCTTGTTGTGTCAGCCACACCTCACTCTTCTACCTGTCCTATCTGATGGCTCCTCAAGTATACCTCACTCTCTAGGCAGGCTAGTCTTAATTACTATTCCCCGAACATACAGTCTTCTTTCTTTTCTTGTCACATGCTTCTGAATACATTGCTCTTCATATTCAAAACCTGCTGTAATCCAAGGCCCCATTCCAATCACACCTTTCCCAGAAAGCCCCCTAAGTGAATTACCAACCACATCAAGGCTTTCATTTGCTTAAATTCTATAACAACCCTATATGCCCATATCCTAACAGTTAGCACTTAACACACGTTTAGCATTTACATACATATACAGGACACTTTTGCCAGATTGTATCTGGTAATGAAATTATTCAAATATCAATAGCTGACATTTTCATAATGCTTCAAGGCATATGAAGTGTTTTCAAAACCAATATTTCATTCATTCACTTATTCAAGTAGCTGAGACTCCAGTGTATTACACTGAGGAAACAGGTTTCTAGAAGGGAAACTAAAGAAACTATTCATTACTATTACTAATAATTACTAAGTAGGTATTAATAATAATGAATTATCAATACTCATATTACAATTCACCAAGCATCATGGGAAACACTCCTTGTTATATCTCCATTCTTACAATCACCCCATGAGGTCAGCACCCTTCTCATTCTCAAATAATTTGTATGAGTAGACAAGTAGGTTACAGGGACAGGATTCAAATCTGTGTCTATATTCACTGCTCTTCCCATTACCTACAGCCACACCTGCTGGGTGTGCAAGGAAGAAATGCACATATTCAAGCTCAACAGTTCAACAAGATGTATAAAGCCCTAAAGAACAAGTATGTTGTTTTGTTTTGTTTTGTTTTTTGAGACAGAGACAGAGCATGAGCAGGGGAGGAGCAGAGAGAGAGGGAGACACAGAATCCAAAGCAGGCTCCAGGCTCTGAGCTATCAGATGCTGGGCTCGTGACAGCTCAGAGCCCAATGTGGGGCTCAAACTCATGGACTGCGAGATCATAACGTGAGCTGAAGTCGGACGCTTAACTGCCTAAGCCACCCAGGAGCCCCAAGAACAAGTATGTTTTATACTTTCAACATACTCCCACCCAATACCCAGCAGAAGACTGAGCACACAGTAAATATTTAATGAATAATTTTGACCATATGATCTAAATCTTGGTGTGGTTTTAAGAAAATTTTTTTTAATGTTTATTTATTATTGAGAGACAGGGACAGAGCATGAGCATGGGGAGGAGCAGAGAAGGGGGAGACATAGAATCTGAATCAGGCTCCAGGCTCTGAGGTGTTAGCACAGAGCCTGACGTGGGGCTCAAACTCACACACCACGAGATCATGACCTGAGCAGAAGTCAGACGTTAACCAACTGAACCAACCAGGCGCCCCTCGGTGTGGTTTTGTATAAATGAAAATACTTTCACATTTATACAAGGGTTTACAACATTTGCCTAGTTTCCAGTTCACAGCTGATGAACATTTTCCAATGTCAAATAGAATTCTTCTGCACAAAATAATCTTTGTGATGGTGTAGTCTGCTCTGAAGTACGGTAGTGACCATTTTCCACCATTGGAAATAAAGCCCAAATGAACATGGTCACATGTTTGAACAGTCATGATATTCTGCTAGAGTAAAAGTCTTATAAGGAGAGTTGCACTTGTCCTAGGGGTCGGGGGGCATATACAATAAAGCTGTTGATATACTCCTGGAAAAAAATTTAACATGCTATACTGCCCTCACTAATCGTGAAAGTGTCCTTTCCTCTACCTTGCCCCCACTAGGCTGACTATTCCTTTTTGATCTTTGCCAGTCAGATAGGAGGGAAAAAAGTAAGTCATGATTGCTTTAATTTGCATTTCCTTGATTACAAGAGAGGCTGAATATTTTTCATTTCTTTGTATTGTGGGGAGGAAAAAAAATATTATTTCTAAATGGGCTGCAATTTAAGCTGGTTGCTTGATCTAGGAGAACTAAGGCACCCCTCACAGTGAATGAATTGCAGTTTTGTTTAGGCGGTTTCCTGTTTAATTGTGAGATGTGAGGATGAGCACTATTCAGCTCACATGAGAGAGGAGTTAGGCAAAGGAGAGCTAAACCGATCGCATCGCCAAGAAATAAGAATCTGGAAGCTTTCCTGAGAGCTGGAGGAAGACTTTTTTGGAGGGACCTGGAAGAGGGAAAACAGCAGTCTGAGAAGTAGGAGAAGGTAGCCAAGTGGTGAGAGGCCAATGCCTAACAAGGGAACCAGTCAGTGAAAAAAAAAAAAACCTGGAAATTACCAGCATGGATCGACACATTTTTTGGGTGTTATATCTGAAATACTAGTATTTGAAATGACAGTCTCTACACATGCACATACACAGGTTATTTTCAGGTTTCTAGGCTTTTCCACTGACCTGTCTCTTCTTGTATCTGGTACCACACCATTTTTAATACTGTAATAGTGTTTTTCAATATTTTATCTTATATTTTTAAAATAAGCTCTACAGCCAACATGGGGCTTAAACTCATGAGATCAAGAGTTGTACACTCTACTGACTGAGGCAGCCAGGCGGCCCTCTAATAGTGTATTTTAATATCTGGAAAAATAAGTCATTTCATTATTATTCCTCACTAATATTTTCTTATGAATTTTTTTCTTCCAGCTGAACTTTAAAAACGAGTTCATCAAATGTTAAAAATTTGTTTAATATTTTGCCTGAGATAGTTTTATATTTATAGATGAACTTCTAGAAATTAACATTTTTCTCATATTCTCATCTATGAGCATGATATGTTCTCTATTTCTTTTCATGTCTCTAAGTCACAGTTTTAAGGTTTTCTTCATATTGGTTCCAAATATTGATTATCGGGGTTTTTTGCCCTAGGATACTTTTAGTCACTCTTATAAATGAGATCTTCTGGGCATTGCACATTTTTTATGACGATGGTTCATAACCTGGGGTCACAAACAAACTCACCTGTGTAACTTTAAATATGCATGCATGTTCCTTCAGGAGCTAGTCTGAAAGTCAGTCATCGCTGTGAAAGTAACCTTCTATTATTAAAGCTGTTTGATTAGTTATTTGTAACACTGATATTAGAGTAAAAGGCAATTCATTAATTTTAAATTTTGATATATAGAAAAATGAAAAATACTATTTATGCAAATTTTATTCATCACTGAAATTTAATATATATATTCATAATACAATCCTGATATAACAACTTTGAAAAGTTTGATGTCTCAAATCTTTGATCATCTTTATTTGATAATACTTCTAAAAACAAGTGCAAGGCTTTTTTCATTGTTTTTCTCTTGCTTCCCATCTTAGGGTGTTTCTGGGGCTACTAAGGAGCTTCAAAAAAGCATGTTCTAAACTTCCCTGTTTGGTTCCATTCCAAGGGAGTAAAATAAGAGGGAGAAGAAACCCTGCTTTAGAAAGTATGGGGAATGCTTCTATCCTACATGCCGAGAAAAACTATGGGAGGTTTACGTTGACTTGTGAAAGCAGTGGGATCATGAATGATCTTAGCTGTTCCTTTCATCTGTCTGAATTTTAAAAATTTTACAATAAATGTAAATTACTTACATAATTAAAAAAATCCAAAACAAATATGCCAAACAAAATAGATGACACGTCTAGAGGCACAATGTATGGCTGACCATATGTTGAAGGGATCAGAATATAAGCCACCTTGGCATAGGATTATTTTGAGCTGAAGGCAATTGAAAAACACCAGACACAGGAAGAACTCTCCGATCTTGTCCATTCTGCCTGAAAATGGAGGTTTAAATTTCCCTTTGTAAAGGCGTTCCCCTCTCATGTACTAGGAAGAGAACTACTCCTACCTGCATAACAAACCTTACTAAACAACTCTTACTTACCACACATTTCCTGGTCGCCTTGCCACCACTTACCCCCAAACTCCCCCCTCTTCCTTTTTCTAGTCTCTTCAGACTGGATTACTCTTTGTTAAAATGGTATATAAGCATCTGGGTCTAACCACCTCTTTTGTGGTTTTCACTTTTTTCCTGTGAGGGTGTCCCCCGACCCCAATGGTCCTGCCATGTGCATATAAAATAATCTTTTTTGGGGTGCCTGGGTGGGTCAGATGATTAAGCGTCTGACTTCAACTCAGGTCATGATCTCACAGTTCATGGGTTTGAGCTCCGCATCAGGCTCTGTGCTGACAGCTCAGAGCCTGGAGCCTGCTTCGGATTCTGTGTCTTCCTCTCTCTATGTCCTCCCCCACTCATGCTCTGTCTCTTAAAAATGAATAAATGTTAAAAAAAAATAAATAAATATTTTTTCCTGTTAGTCTGGTGTTGGTCAGTTTAATTCAGACCCAGTCATTTAACCTAAGAGGGTAGAGAAAAGGTTTTTCCCTCCTCTACAGTGTATTCTGTAAAAGCAGAAAAAGAGGGGGCTTGTAGGAGACTCGCAGCTGACTGTAGGAAGAAGTGCTTCTCAAATTAACTGTGGTGAAGGAGCAGTTTCCACCCCCCCCAGGTATATTATGAATCGTTATTTTTATAAAACACAAAATCACGTGCTATGATTTCACAGCAATGTCAGATTGCTCCAACAGTTTCTAAATGCTTACTCTCAATTTCTGTACTTACTTCATCACAGACTGATAACAGTTCATCACAGACTGATAACAGTTGGTAGATTGGAACTCATTTGCAAACTATTCTTTGAGGAACACTGTACAGGTCAGACCAAATCTGAATCTCTCTAACTACCATTTCCTCTGGAGGTGAGAAAAACAACTACAGAACTGGATGAAACAAAAACAAAAAAAATTTTTTAAAGCTTAAACAGTATAATGAGTGAAACACTACCTAGTGAGGATGGGGAAAGGTTTTGAGCTCAAAGAGGTGAGCAAGAGATGCTTCTGCCCTACGGGTAGGCAGCACCCCATGAGAAGGAGGCAGCCCTGGAAGGGGCAGGGTGCATATGTGGGGGACTCTGAAGAATGGGGGAGGTGGATATTGGACGAACAGGGCCCAACTGCTCTTCCACTTGGAGATCCAAGAGCAGAGACTGAGCTACCGCAGGAGAGCCTGCCAAAGGCTAGGGACCTGAGAAAACACCCCATACTCGGGGCTGGGGTGATAAAGAGTTGTATTTTGGAAAGTGGGTTAAGGAATATATTCTGATATGTCTTATTAGCATAGAGAAATTCCAATGCCTACCACGAAGACAAAACATCCACTTAAAAATTTCAGCAAGGATCAACAATTATAAAAAGTGACACCACAGATTTGAAAAAGCAAATAGAAACTTCAGAATGAAAAAAATCCAACACCAAAAGTCAGAACTTAAGCAGATTAGATAGCTGAAGAGAAAAATTAGTGAACCAGAAGATGTAGTCAGACTGAAGTATGTAGAGACAAAACATGGAAAATATGAAAGTGAGTATGAGAAAGGGTTACAGGGAGAAGGTCGGTATATATTTTTTATTGACATTTCAAAAGTGAAAAGAAAGGCGCCTGACTGGCTCAGTCAGTGAGTGACTCTTGATCCTTGGGCCGTGAGTTCAAGCCCAACGTTGGATGTAGAGATTACTAATAGATAAAAAGTGAAAAGAAAATAGAGCAGAAACAATACTGAAAATATAATGTCTGATAATTACCCAGATATGATTAAAGATCTCAACCCACTGATTTGAGAAGTCCAATAAACACCAAGCAACAAAGAAACCTATAGCTAGACACATATCTGTGAAAACTACAGGAAACCAAAGAAAAATAGAAAACCTCAAAAACCGTGCAAGAAAAGAACCGACAATTAGAGTGACAGCTGACTTCTCAATGGCAACAGTGGAAGCCAGAATACAGAATAGAGAGCAGTGGAAAGGGATCTTAAACTAGTTACCAACCTAAAATTCTCTTCTCACCAAAAAATCCCGTAAAGAATAAAGGTGAAAAAATGTCCTTCAGATTAGCAAAGAAACCAACAGAATTTGACAGCAGCATACCTATCCCTAAAGGAAATACACAAGAGTATTCCTTAGGGAGAAAAAAAACAAAGTGGAATGAAAACTCAAGGATGCAGTGAGGCATGAAAACATAAAATGTGGTAAATATGTACAGTAATCTAAATGAACAATGGTTAAATAAAAAACTATTTTCTCACTCTCTCTTTGAGACCATATGACACAATAACTATTGAGAGATCAAGAGAGGAAGAGACAGTGACCTTAAAAAAAAACTAGACAACAATAACATATGTCAGGAGGCGTACTGTAATTTCTAGGACAACGACTAACTCCTCTAACTTTTTTGATGTCAGGGCCCTTTTCTAGTTAAAGATGATTGGGAACCCCAAATGGATGATGTCTGTGTAGGTTTTGTTTATCAATATTTGTCGCATTAAAAATTAATGCCACCTGGATGGCTCAGCCAGTTGAGCATTGGGCTTTGGCTCAGGTCATGATCTCATGGTTCATGAGCTTGAGCCCCACATCAGGCTTTGTGCTGACAGCATGGAGCCTGCTTAGGATTCTCTGTCTCCCTCTCTCTCTGCCCCTCCTCCACTCATGCTCATGCACGCTCTCTCTCTCTCTCACACACACACACACACACACACACAAAAATAAACGTTAAAAATTTAAAAATTAGAATCCAGAAATGTAAAATTTAAAATTAAAATCCAGAAATGTAAAAAAAACCATGTATTTTAAAATGACAATAGGGGCGCTTGGGTGGCTCAGTCGGTTAAGCGGTCGACTTCGGCTCAGTCATGATCTCACGGTCCGGGAGTTTGAGCCCCGTGTCGGGCTCTGTGCTGACAGCTCAGAGCCTGGAGCCTGTTTCAGATTCTGTGTCTCTCTGACCCTCCCCGTTCATGCTCTGTCTCTGTCTCAAAAATAAATAAATGTTAAAAAAAAATTTTAAATGACAATAAACCCATTACATGTTAATAGGAATAATATTTTTCATGAAAAATAAGTATTCTAAAACAAAACAAATTTAGTGAAAAGAGTAGAACTGTTTGGTGTTTTGCAAATCGCTCTGATTTCTGGTTTAAGACAGCTAGCTGTTTCTCATATCTGCTTCTACATTCAATCTGTTGTAATATGTTATTTGGTTGAAAAAAAAATGAGGAAAATCTGGCCCCACAGAGATATATAATTGGAAGGAGGTATATCTTAACAGGCCTTGCAGATATTTGAGAATATTCTTCTTTGATACTGCACCCAAGACTCAAAAAGTGGTAGTTTCTTAAAGGTAAACTGCAATGTGGATTCTGAAACCGTATCAATGAACTTTGGGTACTGTGTTACATTGTAATCCATTGTCTATCTTATTCTTTGAATAGATGTTTTACCTGTGCATGACTCTGTAACATCACACATTAGTCATCTGAAAAATACTAGTCCACAGAGTTGTGCAGATTTTCTAAATACCGACACATTTGATTACACATTATCAAAAAAATCCCATTTATTCATACCCCCATTGATTACATTAGAAACATCCTTTAAGTCCTGGTAAGCTATTAAGTTTACGGTGGCAGATACAAGTTTTCCAAAATTGTTATTTTCACTTGGAAGTTTGAACTGCATCATTGGGGACAACTACTGTGAGTTGTTTTCCCTTGAAGCAGCAGGCTCACTTCGTTCATTTGTGATTACATGTCTGTCACATACCCAAGTTTGAGGAAGCATGGTTTGTCTGTTAGTCATTCTCTCAACTAAAAATGATGTTATATATGCACAAAATGCTAGGTCAGCTTACAACTGATAATACTGCACAAGTGCTTTTCTGAGAGCCATCAAAATTCTAAGGTTTATAAGCACTAAGGGTATGTTTCCTAATCACGATATAGCTATGTTAGAAATAAAATTAACACAGCAAATGGGAAATCCTCAAATGCTTGCTTAGAAATTGAGAAAACCATGCTAAATAACCTATGAATCAGAAGAGGGGCGCCTGGGTGGCTCAGTCAGTTGAGCGTCCAACTCCTGATCTCAGCTCAGGTCATGATCTCACGATTTGTGGATTGAGCCCTGCACTGGTCTCTGTGCTGAGAGCACAGAGCCTGCTTTGGATTCTCTCTCTCTCCCTCTCTCTGTGCCCCCCCCCCATGTGCATACTCACTCTCTCTCAAAATAAACAAACATTTAAAAACAAACACACAAATAGATATCTAACAATAGGAGAATTGTTAAATACATTGTGGTAAATCCACAGGGCAGAGTATCATGCTGCCATTAAAATGATGCTGTAGAAGTATATTTATCGATATAGAAAGATGTTCACAATATATTAAGATGTATAAATATATATATGGGCACATATGTGTGTCTGCAGAGGCACAGAAATTTTTGGATATCAACACGCTGTTAAAGAGTGGGTGGGTATTTGAAATTTTTGTTTTCTTTTTACTTTTACTTAAAAAATGAACAGGTACTACCACTTTCATCAGACTAAACATAACTCTAAATGTTAAAAGAAAAATAAAACACAAAAATACCCCTTGAGAAATGGAGCTAAAACAGTATACACAAAGCAGCCTGTATCCATAAATTGTAAGTTTTTAAACTTCAAATTATTGAAACATAACAGAAATATTACAAATACTGATGTAAAATTTTAGAAGAAAAACTAAAGTGACGTTCTATCAGGAGAAAAATTTTAGACGGACAGTAAATTAAATCCAACGAGGGTAGAAGGGAATAATAATGAACAGAAATTAATGAAGAAAAACACAACAGAGAGCAAGAAAAGCAAAAATATTTTCTTTAAAAAGATTAATAAAACTGAACTGGAAAATCCACCTCATTTGAAAACTGAACAATATGCTTTTATTATACAGATCTCAGGAGAAATCATCAGAAAATAAGGAAATATTTTAAGCTGAATAACAAAAATAACCACATCAAACTTGTACAATGCAGGTAAAGTAGTACTTACAGGGAAATTTACTGCTGTAAATGCATATATGAGGAAAGAAGGGTGAAAATTTATGAACCCATCATCTATCTGCATAAGCTATATAATGATCATCAAATTAAATTCAAGCAAGTTAGAAGGAAATAAGAACAAAAATTTATGAGATGGAAAACAAACATATTAGAGGGATTAGCAAAAGTTAAAAGTTGTTCCCTATGAAATGATGAATCTTTGGCAAGACTGGTTAAAAAAAAAAAGAGAGGACACATGTAGCAGCCAATATGAAGAATGAAAAAGGAGATACTTCATACCCTGCAGACAAGATGACACTGAACCTTTATGCCACAAATTTGAAAATCTATGAAATCGACAAATTTCCCAGAAAAATAAAATTCACCAAAGTGAACACAAAAATAATTAGAAAACCTGGATAATTCTTTACTCATTGACAGAATTAAATCAGTAATTAAAAACCTTCTGGCATAGAAAACTGTAGGCCTAGATGGCACTTCTGACAAGTTCTAGGGAACATTTGGAAGAGAAAATGAATGAGTAGCAGAACAGTCTCCAATTCGTTTTATGAAGCTAGCTTAACCTAGATACCAAAACCATTAAGGACAGCATGACAAAATTAAAGGACAGTCTCATTAACGAACATAGGTGCAAATAACCCAAACAAAGCATCAGCAAATCAAACCCAGCAATACATAAAAATTACATCAAGACCAAGTTGGATTTATCAGAGGAATACAAAATTGTTTTAACGTCTGGAACTCAATGACTAGAATTCTGAACACTGAGACAGACTAAAGAAGAAAAAATTAGGCTAATCTCAATAAATGCTAAAACGATTTAGTAAAATTATGTATTTAAACTTTAGGAAACTCTTAGGTCAAGAACAAGATGAAAACATCCACTCCAAAAACTTATATTCAACACTATTCTAGAGGCCCTAGTAAGGGCAAGATAAAGAAATAAAATCAACAAGAATTGAAAAAGAAAAAACAAGTTGTCATTATTTACAGATGGTATAAAGTATATATATAGAATACCCAAAATAATCTAAGGTAAAATTATAATCAGCATTGAGCAAAATTATTCTCATAAATCAAAAGAAAATTTTTAAAAAATATTTTTTAAGAATGTAGAAATAAATCTAATAAAAAGATGTATAGGACCTGAAGAGAGAAAGGTATGATATTTATTTCTTTATTCTTAATTAAGTAGGCTCCATGTCCAACATGGGGCTTGAACTCACAACACTGAGATCAAGAGTTGCATGCTCTACCAAATGAGCCAGCCAGGCACCCCAAAAGTAAGATATTTATTAAGAGAAATTAAACAACTAAAATAAATGAAGAGAAAATGATCTTTTTCACAGACTGGAAGACTTAATACTATAAACAGCCAATTTTTTTAAATGAAAGCAAAAGTTCAATGGAATTCCAATCAAAATCCTAACAGGTTTTGTGGAAACTGTCAAGCAGAATCTAAAATGTATATGGCACTGTAAAAGGACAAGAAGATTCAAGATAATTTGGGAGAATAATAAGGTGGGAAGATTTGCTCTATTTGATTTCAAAATTTCAATAATATAAGGCTTATTACTTAAGCATGTATGCTATTGACAACAGGACAGAATATACCAGAGAGCCCAGAAACAGAAGCATACATACATGGCTGGTTGATTTATGAGGAAGAGGGGACTACAGAGTTTTGGGCAAGGATACTCTCTTCATTTTTTTTTTTTTTTAATTTATTTTGAGAGAGAGAGGATCCCAAGCAGTGGGGAGGGGCAGGGAGAGAAAGAATCCCAAGCAGGCTCCATACTGTCAGCCCAGAGCCTGATGTGGGTCTTGAACTCACGAACTTCGAGACCATGACCTGAGCTCAAATCAAGAGTCGGACATTAACCGACTGAGCCACCCAGGAGCCCCAAGGAGACTCTTCAAATAAGCGTGTGCTCACGTGGACCAGGAGACATGTGCGTGAACATTCATGGCAGCATTGTTCACAATAGGCACCAAGTGTCAACGAACTCAAATGTCCATTAGAATGGGTAAAACACTGGTATAGTCAAACAACAGAATACTACACAGCAATGAAAAGAAATTAACTACAGGCACACAGAGGAATTTGGCTGAATCCTAAAGATAAAACACTAAGCGAAAGAAGCAGACAAAGCAGTACACAAACGGTGTTTCTTTTACGTATGGTTCAAAAACAGGGATAATCTTATTTTGTTGTAATAAATAAAGCTAGCATTTGCTGAGTACATACTATGTGACAGGCATTTTCTAAGTGATTTCCATGCATTAATTCATTTAATGGTTGCAAGAAGTCTCTGAGATACGTGTCATTACTACCCCTATTTTAATTAATAGAAAACTGAGGAACAGGAAAGGTTAAGTAACTTGCCCAAGAGATCACACAGCTAGTAAGTGGAAGAACCATGATTCAAACTCAGGCAGTTTGACATTAGAATCCATGCACTGTCCCTGAAAAAAGGCTCAGGTTACAAAGAGGGAAACTTCAAATTTCTGTTCAAGGCTCTGAGTTATTAATGGAAAAGAAGGGATTACAGCTAAGTAGGTAAAGTCACAGTACAAGGGAGGGCTCTGTATAACAAATCCAGTTTCATGCCTGCTCCAGAATCACCCAGAGGGATCTTCAAAATGCACAGCCTCCATCCCCATTCTCTCTGATGATACATGTGTGAATGCTGCACTGTTGAGATGGTTTAAATGGATTCTCTAGATTTAATAAGTTTGCCAATAAATGTTTTAATCCTTGCATATACAAATCAATCTCTATTGATTAGGAAAAAAACATTAATTATCCTTTATTTTCTTCTAATTCAGGGCTTTGCTTGTGCTACAGTCTTGATGTCTTCACAAATATCCCATAACCACCACCTTTTCCCAACACTTTTGCTGTCTTTATGCCCCTGCGAGAAGTGGCCTCTTTCCACTTTTCTGCCTGTCTCCCACACTGACAGTGATGCCCTCTGTCAACTCTGTACAAGCCTGCATGTCTGCCCGCCTATTCCACCTCCCAACTGCTTCCTCCACTGATCTCTTAGGGACCTAAGGGTCTGTGCCTCTCTATGGTCATTTAGACCTACACTATCAGTATTTATTTATTTCATTGACAGGCACCTGTGTGGTCTGCCCACTTGGGACTATGAGCAACTTGAGGGCATAAACAGGTCTTTCATGGTCACCATAACATACCACATACTGATGAATATGTATAAATATTTGTTGGTGGTAAATTCGTTTCTGAGAGAGGAGTCATGTACACATGACCTTTCTTTACCCTTCCCGTATTCTAAACTACTCCATTTTTGGGAAGGAGTTAGTTACAACAGTGCATATCAGAGTTTCAGAGGAAGGAATGGGTACATCTTTGAGGGATTCAGACAGTCTTCATGAAGCAAGCAGCCTCTGAGATGGGTCCCAAAAAGTAGGGGGAAGGGGAAGACGAGAAGCAGGGTAAGAGGGTGGGGACTACAAGGTAATTAGGAGAGAGGGCAGCCCCTCAGGGGTGCCTGGGTGGCTCAGTGGGTTAAGTGTCCAACTATTGATTTTGGCTCAGGTCACGATCTCATGGTTTGTGAGATCGAGCCCTGTGTTGGGCTCTGTACTGACAGTACAGGACCTGCTTAGGATTCATTCATTTATTCATTCATTCTCTCTCTCTCTCTCTCTCTCTCTCTCTCAAAATAAATAAATAAATAAGAAATGAGGGAAGCAGATCAAGGCATTTTTTTTTTCCTGACAAGCAAACAATAGTACAGCTTGGAAATGAGTCAACATGTTAGGTGGGTTTGGAATGAACTGTGGGAATATTTAAGGGACTATAATTTGAGCTGAGCTCTCCTCTCCCACCTATGCTGTAAACTGTACACAATCAACTTCCTTCAGTATGAACTTGGACAGGGACCAGAGAAGGTTCTTACAAAGCACTGTTAAGTATGTTATGTAAGTAAATGGAAAGCTTCATCTTTTTAATGGGGAAAGGAATGTTCACTGTAACCAGAATTACTTTGCAAAGCAAATGCTGATACATTGTGAAAGACATTAAAATGATTGAGCATATTCCCACATGCCTATGTACCAAATGTATTTCTTTTTGGTAACTGACCACTTCTGTCCTTGCCCATTTGTATATGAAGCTTAATATCTTCCCTTCCATCGGGGTGAGCTCTCCTTATCTATGTATCTATGCTTATCTATGAATAGAAGCTTTTTCTGTCAATATTCAAGCAAATTAATTTTCCATTTTTTTTTCAATTTCAAATCTGTTGATGTTTTCCTTTATGAATCCCAGTCATTTGAAGTTATAAAAGCTCTCCAGGGGCGCCTGGGTGGCGCAGTCGGTTAAGCGTCCGACTTCAGCCAGGTCACGATCTCGCGGTCCGTGAGTTCGAGCCCCGCGTTGGGCTCTGGGCTGATGGCTCGGAGCCTGGAGCCTGTTTCCGATTCTGTGTCTCCCTCTCTCTCTGCCCCTCCCCCGTTCATGCTCTGTCTCTCTCTGTCCCAAAAATAAATAAACGTTGAAAAAAAAAAATTTTAAAAGCTCTCCAAAGATCTGTTAAATAATTTTAGTTTTTGCTAGCTTTCCTATGATTTGATTTGTTTATATAAACTATTCTGTCTGTGGTTTTGTTTTTTGGAGAGGGAGTTGAATCTAAATCGACTTCTGAACTGCTAATTAGTTTTCTCAACACTATTTAAAAAATCCTTCTTTCCCTATTATATTGACTGCACATTAGCACGTGTCCTGCTGAAAAGACTCCTATTCAAGAGGAATGCCTGGTGCTGCCTGGCTGGCAAGCAGTGTTTCCTGTCCTGGGTCCTTCTAAGTGGATCGATGTGATGGCGAGTGTGGCTTGTGCTAGTTGTGTGGGTTGGAAAGTTTAGTAGTGCCTAAAAAGATGAATCCCACTGTGGGTGCCGCAGAGTAGGTAATGTCTGAAGGGGGTTTCTCTTGGCTCACTGAGGGAATGAATGTGCTGAGAAGGTCTTCAAAGCGAGAGTGACTAGACACAAGGAGACAGAGCAAAGGAAGGGAAAGGTTGCCAAGAGGGAAGGCAGAGCATTAATAAATCCTGCTACCTCACAACCTTGCTTGGGCCCAGCATGGTACAGATTTGAAAGCCGTTTTAGCCCACATGCCAAAGGTGGCCTCCCTTGGTTTAGGCCCAACCTGAACATTTGCAGGGCGTGAGGCAAGTGTACGAATGGAAGCCCATGGTCCCATACATCTAAATATTTAAAAGTTATATGTCTGATTTACAGACTGCTAAATATGTTCTAACCTTCTTCCCTGACAAATACATCTTCGTAAGGACCTGGAAGGTTAGGTTCTATTAGGAATTCTTGGGTTCCTCAGAATTCATCACCAGAAAACCATGGCATCTTGGGGTATCTGGCCCTTGGTACGCTTTTTCCCACTTCTAGCTCCATGTCTAATCTTACAGCTTTCTTAAGCCATGGCTGACATCCCAAGATACAAGAGTTGCCAATCCAAGCACAGATTTTGCAAGCACTTTACAAGGCCACTGACTCCTCTTATAATAGTGTCATCTTCCGCCATTCCTCTACTGATTCTTGGTTTTTTTTTTTTTTTTTTAAGTTTATTTATTTTGAGAGAGCGTGCATGCACACAAACACATGGTAGGGACAGACAGAGAGAATCCCCAGCAGGCTCTATGCTGTCAGCACGGAGCCTGACGTGGGGCTCAATCTCATGGACCGTGAGATCATGATCTGAGCCGAAACCAAGAGTGTTGGACGCTTAACTGACTAAGCCACCCAGGCGCCCTGATTCTTGTTTCTTAATGTGGGGTCAGTTAAGGTTCTTAGTTACAAGAAACAGAAACCAACTGTGGCTGATTTAAGCAGAAAAGGAGTTTATTAATAGGACATTGGATTGCTCACAGAATGGTAGGGAGGCCTGTAAAACCAAGACTGTGCTGCACAGTCAGAAACCAAACCCGGAGCTGATCTGATGAAGGCACCACTGCAGCTGTTGTACAGCAGCTGCGGCAGCTTGACGCGTTGTCCCCATTAAGGTTAAATGTCGGAAGCCAGCCCGAGCGCCACCACTACAACTATCCCAGTATTCATCCCTGCTGCCACCTGCGAAGTGCCACACGGTCCTTGTTTTTTGTCCCTAGTTATTACACCACGGGTGGCTGTGTCGGACTCATGAAACCTGTGTTATGTGCCCATATCTTACCTGCCAAGGAGAGCAAATTTCGGCATTATTAGCTTATACAGCAGAAGGTGGGCTTTGTCCGCCCATCAAGATGGGTGATTCCCTCAACACCCTGCTATCTGAGGGCTCAGATATCAGACAGCCAAAAACAATGAGAAATGCCCCCTACGTAGGGGTTCTATTCACAAGTCTACCTTTAACTGCCCAGGGGACTTTGATCATTGTCACTTAACTTTCTGGGTTGAAAAGGACTCCTCAGTAAAATGATGGGATTTGCCTTGTCATTTCTAAGGTGTCTTGATAATACAAAGAATTCTGATTCTTTGAAAAAAGACCGGCTTGAAAGAATCTATTTCTAAAATTAAAATGCAGTCTAAGATACTGTTTATTATTAAATTTTAGAAACAGTGTTGCTCTAATACCTCTCTAGATATCAAAGGTTGATTTGTCACCATTTCCAGGGTCCTAAATTTACCATCCTTTTCTTTTTGCCAGACATTTCTCCTATCCAGCTGCTCAAAAGACCAAGATCTCTTGACCCCTAATCAATATCGTTGGACAATGGTGCCTCCTAGTGGATGAAGAAACTCCACCTACAGGTGACAGCAAATGCTCCTAAAACAGGAGCACCACATCTCTGGATTGGTTGTTCATAGTAACATGTGTCCCTGTATGGTTTTCTGATATTCCCAGAAAAGGAAGGAAGGCAGTTGGGAGCAACAATCCCTGCTCTCTTTACTATGGAGGAACTTTAGTGTTAGCCCTCAGTGTTCTCACTAACCTTCACAGCTAAACACCCACCTCCCCAACCTCCAACATACTTTCATTCATTCATGCATGCATTCATATTTTCTCTCTCTCTCTCTCTCACATACATACACACACACACACACACACACACACACACACACACACTCACTCACTCTTTCTCTTTCAGTTAAGGCTGTGAAGGAAAAAAAAAAAGGAGGGGAAGGGGCCTCCAGACGGAATCATAATGAATCACATCAGGGAATTTTACAACTGGAAGTTTAAAAGATTTGCTTTAGGCCAGTAACTAATGGTAGCTGGGACCAGAACTTCAGCTTCTTGATTTGTGGCTCTGTGTAACTCCATGTTTCCTGCTCACCTTTTTGAAGGAGGTGGTTATACTTTTCCTTTACCCTAACATGGACTTTTGTTGAGAGCATAGTGATATTCTATTACTTCGAGGGGCTTTTTTAGTTACTGTAAATCATCACGAGTGAAGGGAATCTCACTTGTGCTTTCTTTCCCGACTGACCAGGAGACAGGGTTTCACAGCACTAGGTACGAACTTTCCAAACTACTATTGCTTCGTGTTGTCAACACGAGGCCTACACAGTTCACCTGAGATATTACTGTATGGCTCCAGTAATGTCTGCACAGGGCAAAGTGTCCAAAGGTCAAGGGGACCCTGAACTCTCTTTTCCTACCCTACCCTCTCCCCACAAATCTCTTAACTTAGTCTGGGTCTTAACTAAGTCTAAAAAAATAATTATTCGTGTAAATGCCTTACAGGTCATTCTTTTTAAAAAAAATTTTTTTTAATGTTTATTTTTGAGAGAGAGAGAGAGAGAGAGAGAGAGAGAGAGAGAGAGAGAGAGAGCGCACAAGCTGGGTAGGGGCAGAGAGAGAGGGAGACACAGAATCCGAAGCTCCAGGCTCTGAGCTGTCAACACAGAGCCCGATGCGGAGCTCAAACTCACAAATTGTGAGATCATGACCTCAGCTGAAGCCAGACACTTAATATATCTATTATATCTATCTATTATATCTAATATATCTATGGGATATATTTAAACGAGTTCAGCTCGTTTAAACACATTTTGCTATAAATTTTTAAAAAACGTTTTATGTATTTTTTGAGACAGTATGAGTGGGGGAGGGGCAGAGAGGCGGGGGACAGAGGATCTGAAGCGGGCTCTGCTCTGACAGGTTGACAGCAGTGAGCCCGACGTAGGGCTCAAACTCACAAAACTGCGAGATCATGACCTGAGTCAAAACTTAACCAACTGAGCCACCCAGGCACTCCCATTTTCTTAAAGGTTCTTAGACCTCGACCTAGTCCTAACTTGTGTTTGCAGGCGAGAGCTCTCAAAGTATCCTGGCCACTCAAAACCAAGTCAATCATAATCATCTCATCAGTGTACTTTCTGTCCTGTGGACGTTCCTATAATTCTGGTGTCAGTGAGGGTCTTCTGAAGACTCTCTAACTCTTCTTTTGGCCTGTTCTCTCTAGAAATACAGTTCTCCCTCTTGATCCTCAGAGCCTTGTCTTCATTCAGAGGCAGGGTCCTCAGTGCAGTCCCTGCCACTCAAGGGTAAGGCTCCCAGCCTCCAGGAGGCAGGTCGCCTTCCAACAACACAGATAGGAAAATTGCACCGTGTTCCTTGTAGCCATTTGTGGAATTCAAGGGATCAGGGTCATTCTTTGAGTTCTACTTCTGACTTGTCCTCTGTTTCTGTCTCGGAGAACATCTAAAGGACTATAAATAATCATGCCAGACTGTGATGTGGTTGGTCGTGGAGATGACAAAGGGGGGCTAACTTGGAAAATGATCTCACCCTGGATAACCACATCACAGATTTAAAAAAAATAATCACACAGTTAATTACTGATTTTCTGCTTTCATTTTACTGCCATGTGCACTCTGAAATCAAACTAGCTGGTATAATTCTTCCTTCTGGACAAGTTCCTAGCTAACATGAAAATGTTTACATTGGTACTTATAAAATGATAGATGTATAGATCTAAGTGAAAACAGAGGCATAAGCATAGGTATCTGCCCAAGACTGAACTGCTCCAACTCAGCAAGAAAAAATGGAGCCATGACTGGGTCCTCCTCATGAGAAGATGCCATGTACCCATGAATTATTTCTACGTTTCAAACACAACAAGAAAAAAAAAATAGGGAGTTCTTTGGATGTTCAAATAACATCACAATTTGCAAACAGCAAAACTCTGCATGTGGACAAATAAAATTCAGCAGCTAATGAGACACATCCTTTGAGTGTTACAGGACGACACAGATAACCTCAATTTATGATCCTCACAGACCAGGATTTTCACATGAGTCACTCTTCTGGGATAAGATACTGAAGGTTCCTGTTAAATGTGGAGATGTTAATAGCTAATAGCAAAGATTTACTGAGCATTTAACTGCACACCAAGTGCTATTTTAAGTGCTTTATGTATAATAATTTATTTAATGCTCATATCAACAATGAGGAGACAGGTACTATTTTGCAGATGAGGAAATTGAGCCTTAAGACAAATGTTACATGACTTGTCCGGGGTCACATGGTTAGAAAGCAGCACGGCCAGGATTTGAACCTAAGCTCCTCGCTCCAGAATCCTGAGCTCTTAACTTCGAATCCCAAGGCTCTACAATCAACAGAATTTATGACAGTGAAGGGTATGGTTGAGACTTTCTAGAGTTTTGATGATCAGAGCACTTGCTTATTTCATCCTGTTCTCACTAACTGTAGGTTGAAACTGAGGTGCCAAGAGGTGAGGTGGGCCCTGTCCTGATGGTAGTGACTCCTAAAGTCCATCTCTAGCCCAATTTCTTCTCCTGGGAGCTAGACTCATATGGGCAGCTGAATACAGGCCATCTATAGGCAGGTGTCCCACAATCACCACAAACTAAGATGACCCAGAAGTTAATTAATAATTTTCTTCCCCAAACCTTATTTCGATCTAAAAGGAATAATCTGTCTTCAACTTGTAAAGGTTTTTGGCTGTTATCTGAGTAAGGCCTCTCCTCTTCATCATTCCTTCTATATTCTACTTCTACAACATTCCTGTTTATGTCTATTGGATATTCTCAATATGGCCTGCATGAGTTTTAGCTTTCCTTTCATAAGTTACCATCTCTAACTGTGCTTTGCTCTCTAATGGTTTCTCATACTTTCTTTCCTTTTATCTTCTTGAGGACTTTGAAGTCCCTTTCAGAGTCTTCTATTATTTCCATTTCCTCCAGACCATATTTCCTACCTGTTGAGTTTGTTGCGGGATGTTTTTCCTTGTGTACTTTGAAATTTTCATCTGAACACTAATCTTAAATGGGGGTTTCTTGGTTTTGTTTTTTTTTTCCTCCTGTCCCCCTTTAGCTAGCTGGCTAGCTAGCTATGATGGCTACAGCTTTTCTCAGCCACTGTTTGAGGCTGAGGGGTTCTGTCCCACCCTTGGATTTCATGCGGTGAGCCAGACACCAGTTCCTTTCCCTTAGGGGCTCTTGGTCCCTGTTACAATGAAGAAGTTGAACTCCAAATCCCCTCTTGCCTGGAATTCTTTATGGACCCTCTACTACATTTTTCGTATTGTGTCTTAGGGGTCTCTAATGCACAAATCTGATTATATTACCGCGTTGGTAAAATCACTTCAGTGTCTCCATCACCTATAGAATAAAATTTAAAGTCTGGTTAAATGTCACCTCCTCAGAAAGGGCTCCTATGAACACCCTATCCTCATCATTCTGTATCCCTGATCTGGCCCTTGTTCTTCATAGTGCTTGTCACTACTTGCTTTTGTTGCTATATACTTATTTGTCAGTGTGTCTCTTCCACTAGATTGTAAGTTTCATGTGGATGTAGACTTTGAATTACTCACTGTTAAGCCCTCAGCACCGAGAACAGTGTCTGGTACATTGTAGGCATTCAATAAATATTTGTGAAGGGAGGAGTTGGTATCTTTAACATGACATCAAAAGTACTAGATGTATCAGAGCAAGTAAGAGTGAGGGCACTAGAGTCAAACAGCCTAGGATGGAATCCCGGCTGCAGCACACCAGCTTTGTGACCTTGAACCAGTTGCCACCTTGTAAGCTGCAGTTTTCTCATGTATAAAATGGGCATAGTGGCTAATCTTGGTGGGTTGTTGAGAGGAATTGAGAGATAATCAAAATGTATAAAGTGTAGCATGCAGTTGCACACATCATCGGTGGTTTTTATTATTACATGTTCAAACTCATCTGCGATCATTCTCTCATCCTACACCATGTTCCAAAGTAATACCCCGCCATTACGAACAGTGCCCCAACCATATAAACTGACTTGCATTTCTGGCCATTGCACACTTTCTTTGCCCTGTTCGTAATGTGTACCTCCTTTCCCACTTAAAATCAATTTGCTTTCCCATACTCCATTCAACTCTCCCACCTGGAACCCCAGCCCAAGCATGGAAAGAGCAGCAGGCTTTTATTTGCCCCTGGTTGGACATGGAAGGGATTCTGGATTCAAAAGGAAGCTACTCCACAGAGGGTCAGGTCAACAACTTAGGATCCTCAGCTTTCTAGAAAAGAAGTGGGAGACTGAGGGGCGCCTGGGTGGCTCAGTAGGTTAAGAGTCTGACTTCGGTTCAGGTCATGATCTCGAGGCTCGTGGGATCGAGCCCTGCGTTGGGCTCTGTGCTGATAGCTCAGAGCCTGGAACCTGCTTTGGATTCTGGGTCTCCCTCTCTCTCTGCCCCTCCCCCGCTCATGCTCTGTCTCTCTCTCTCTCTGTCAAAAATAAACAAACATTTAAAAAAATTAAAAAAAGAAAGAAGTGGGAGACTGAGAAAAAAAATCAGATAAGTTTATTCACTCATTCATTCACATTCTATCTGTCTGGAACGAAGTAAGGGAAGCCAAAAGAAATAACTTGGACTTGAAGGTCATGCAGATTTGGGTACTGGGGAGCCTCTCTGGGGGCTGTGTGCCAGCCCTTGGGTAAACAGGGAAAGCTGCTCTTTCCAGAGTAAAGTAGATGCAAAACCTGAGGGATGAAGGGAGCAGTGACCTTGGTTCCTGAGGTCTTTCTTTCTAGTTCATATGAAGCCTTTTCTTTCTTTAAAGTTCATGAGGCTCCTGTAACTTTACATCTTTACTACTTATGTCTAGTTTTGTCTCTTCCATTACCACCGGGCAAGCTCCTGGTCATCTTTCAAGTCTCAGTATGTCCCCTTCCTCCCCACCTTCCCCTCTCCCTCCCTTCTCATTGTAATTGTTTCCATGTCTGTCCATCTCTGCCCAGAGCTTCTAGCTTTGTCTCACAGGTAGTAGACATTAAGAAACAAGACTGCTAAATGGATGAAGTTGGTGACAGAGTTAGGACAATAGTACAGGCCGCTCCACTTGTCCTCTAACGTTTCACTCACTCTCTCCCTCACTAGGGAAATGACCTACCACGTAGGGATACCAAACGCGAGCAAAGAGATATTGAGTGACAGCAAATAGGGAGCACATCTCAGAACTGAGCCAGGATGGGGGCTCTGCACAGCAGGAGTGCTGGGCACTGGCTGAGGAATAGGGAGTTTGGTGAAGGATGAAACGAAGGAGTACCAAAGTCTTCATTTCCCCTTGTTTTTGATATAGTCTCTTTATACCTGGCTTCTCTGACACCTTGCTGTCATGGCTTTTTCTTTGCATCTCTTCAGCTATCCCTTCTCGAATTGCATTCGTTAGCTATTCCTCCTGTTTTACAACCTTTCAAATTTGGGAGACCCTCAGTCCTCAAGTCCTGTTTTCTTCTCCTTCTCTATACTCTTCTAACCCATCTGAATAGCGATCATCCCCAAGCCTCTAGATTTCTCCCTTTGCTCCTAATCCACATATTCCACTTCATCTTTCAACTTCACTCAGACATCTCACAGAAGCTTCAAACTCAACATGTCCAAAATATATTTCACCATCTAATTCCAGGCACCATCACATATTCATATTCAGTGCACATATTCAGTGCTCAAGCCAGTAACCAGAGTCAACTTTGTCTCCTGCTGCCTTACTTCCTTTATCCAGTTATCAAATCCTGTCCATTCTAATTCCTAAAGATCTTCAGGTTTTATTTATACTCTCTCATCTCTATTGATACTAATCTACCCTTGCCATCAATGTTCATACTGAATCACTATAATGGTCTCCTAATTCTCCCCACATCCAAATCCAACCCTACAGGAATACTGTAGCCAAAGAATGCTTTAAAAATAAATGTCCAGGGGTACCTGGGTGGCTCAGTTGGTTAAGTGTCCAACTACTGACTTTGGCTCAGGTCATGATCTCACGGTTTGTGATTTCGAGTCCCACATCAGGCTCTGTGCTGATGGTGCAGGGTCTGCTTCAGATTCATATTCTCTCTCTCTCTCTCTCTCTCTCTCTCTCTCTCTCTGCCCCTCCCTTGCTTGTGCTCTCTCTCTAAATAAATAAATAAACTTAAAATAGATGTCTGATCATACAGTTTTGCCTGCAATAGCATCCACATCTTTAAAATCCCAAACCCTTGCCATATCTTAAAAAGGCTCATCAAGATTTTGCTTCTATTTCTTGTGAACCTCTTGAGCCCTCAGTGGTATGCGCGAGAAATATGAAGGATATCTTTAAGACAAGCCACACTTTCCAGAGTCTGGCAAAAAAAACAAATACTAATATTCAAAGACACTGTCTACTGACTCAAGTCAACAACCAGTAAAAGGGCGCTGGTCTCTAGGTCTGATTATTACAAACTCTCTTGGGTCTAGTCACCTCACAATGATCCAGAAACCAGTATAGTAAACAGCATTCCGGTTAAGTCCACAGATACGGATGAAGGCCACACAAATAAATCAGAATTTATCTACAATTCTCCCTGTCAAGATATACACATACAATCACAGTTTTAGAATGAAATGTCCTAGTAATTAGTAAATACCTGAGATATTCGTTCAGTTCTTTAGATCACAATTTAAAATTACAGTCTAACTGGACACCTGGGTGGCTCAGTCAGTTGAGCATCTGACTTCGACTCAGGTCATGATCTCCTGTTCATGGGTTCGAGCCCCACATTGGGCTCTGTGCTAACAGCTCAGAGCCTGGAGCCTGTTTTGGATGCTGTGTCTTCCTCTCTCTCTACCCCTCCCCTGCTCATGCTCTATCTCTCAAAAAAAAAAAAAGGGTAAAAATTTATAAAATTACAGTCTAACTCTCATACAGTGCTGGTGGGAATGCAAAGTGGTACAACACCTATAGAAGGAATTTGACATTAGCAATAGCATGAAATGACATATGCACAAGGTCACTAATGTAACAGAAAAAGCATGGAAATGATCTAAATGTCCATTAGTAGGGGACTGGCTTAATAAACTATTTTATATCCATAATGGAGAATTAGCAGTTATAAACAGGAATGAAGAAAATGCCTACATACTGCTATGGAGAAATCCCTGGTGTTTTGATATTGTTAAATTAAAAATAATCAATGTTTTCAAGAGTATATATAAGAGTATAAGAAGGGGAGGCAGTACAAAAAGATAGAATATACACATTTTTTTTATTTTCAGAGATAAATAAAACTAAAATGACTTAGTTTTAATTTTGAGAAATAATTTCCTCTAAGGTAGGAAGTGAATGGGATGAAGTGAGTAAATATGTTAATGTGGTAAGGAACCCAGATTTTCAGAGAGAAGATATACAAATAGAAAATTTAAAAAGTTAAGTAAAAACCCTAATTTCTCTTAAAAAAACTGTACATTATGGAAAACTTTAAAAGTAGAAAGTAGAGAGTAATGAAGCCTCATATACCCAATGCCCTGTTCCAGCAATTGTCAACTTACCAGCTAATCTTGTTTAACCTGTAGTTCAAACCCAGTACCCACTGCTCACCCCTCACCTGATTTCAAGGCAAATCCCAGACATTAATATCACCTTATGCATAAATATTTCAGTACTGATCTCCACAAGATAAGGAATGTTTGTAAAACAACCGCAACAACAAAATTATGTTAAAAACCAACAATTAGTCATTATCTAGTAAATGGCTCATAAAGAAAAATCTGTAATTGTTACCTTAAACTGGAAATAATGGTGTAAACTCACGGTTTCATTTTGTTTAGTTTTGATTGAAGACAATTTTTTAGTTTAAATATATTTTTTTGTTATTTTATTTTTTACTGTTTATTCATTTTTTGAGAGAGAGAGAGAGACAGAGTATGAGCAGGGGAGGGGCAGAGAGAGAGGGAGACACAGAATCCGAAGCAGGCTCCAGGCTCTGAGCTGTCAGCATGGAGCCCAACGTGGGGCTTGAACTCACGAACTGTGAGATCATGACCTGAGCCGAAGTCAGATACTTAACCGACGGAGCCACCCAGGTGCCCCGAAAACTTTTTAGTTTAGAATAAATTTAGATTTACATAAAAATTGCAAAGACAGCACAGAGAATTCCCGTATACCTCTCACCCAACTTCCCCTAATGTTAACATCTTCGGTAACTATAGTACATTCGCCAAAACTAAGAGCGTTAACACTAGCATGTTGCTATTGATTCAACACCAAACTATTTGGACTTCAGTTTGTTGACTATTGTACTTTGTTCCAGGATCCCATGCAGGACACCACAATGCATTTTGTCATTAAATCTCTTTAGTCTTCTCTGGTCTGTGACAATTTTTCAGTCTTTCCTGGTCTTTCATGACCTTGACCATTTAAAAAAAGGTGTTTTATAGAATGTCCCTCAATTTTGATCTGTGTGAAGGTGGCTGTTGTTTTTTTAGATGGGGGCTGAGGGTTTGGGGGAGGATATCAAAGAGGTGAAGTGCCCTTTTCATTACATCACCTCTACATGACACTGGTGGCATTAACTTGACTTCTTGGTTAAGGGGAAGGGGGTGAGCCAGCTCTCTTCACTGTCAAGCTGTTGTGTTTCTCCTTTCTATCCTCTGTTCTTTGAAAGTGAGTCACCAAGTCCAGCCCACAGTGAAGGAAGGAAGGGGATTATCTCTATCTCTTGGAAGTCAGTGGGCTGGGGGCAGAGTATATACATATACTGTTTGGAATTCCGGAAGAAAGATCTGTTTCTTCTTTCCCATTTTTAATTTATACAATAATTTATTTATATCAGTATGAACTCACATATATTTATTTTACACTTTGGGTTATAATCCAGTACCATGTTATTTTGTTGCCCAAACTGTGCCAGGTTTGGCCACTGGGAGCTCTTTCAGGTTGGCTCCTGTCACCCTTTGACATTCCCCTATTTTTTGTGTTTTGAGCACTTCCTTACTTTCAGACACTGTAAAATGCTCCAGGCTCATCTTGCATTTTCTGTGCCCCAGTTGTAGAAGTGATCATTTCTCCAAGGAGCCCTGGCTCCTTCTATCCAAGAATGGCATTTAGAAGTGAAGATCTATTGCTTCTTGGCCTTTTGACTAAGATCAAGGGTAGAAGTGAAGATCTGGGTGTGGATGTGTTCATTACCACTGGGGTGTCACTGCTTCTAGACCCTCCCAGTGGACAAAGCTAGGAAATGCGGGTGTGTGTACTAATCTGTGCACATGTATCTGTCTTCACTCTTGCTTATTTATAACTTCTTTCTCTGACAGAATGTACACTTCTGAATATTTAAAAAAACCAACACACAAAAAAGGCAAATTAGGGGAAAAATATTTGCAAACATATGTAAAGGGTAAATATCTGTAGTAAACACAAGACTTCTTACAAAGTGACCAAAAAAACCCCCAAGACCCCTAAAAAAAATGAATGGATGAAAAAGAAATAGGTAAGTATACTTTAAAAAATATTTGGGGTGCCTGGGTGGCTCAGTCGGTTAAGCATCCAACTTCAACTCAGGTCATGATCTCACGGTTTGTGAGTTCGAGCCTGGAGTTGGGCTCTGTGAGGACAGCTTGGAGCCTGGAGCCTGCTTCAGATTCTTTGTCTCCTTCTCTCTCTGCCCCTCCCCCTCTCATGCTCTGCCTCTCAACAATGAATAAAATGTTTAAAAAAATTTTTTTTTAAAATCTGACTATCCAATGAAATAAAGACAGTCTCTTCAGCAAGTGGTGCTGGGAAAGCTGGACAGCAGCATGCAGAAGAATGAACCTGGACCACTTTCTTACACCATACACAAAAATAAACTCAAAATGGATGAAAGACCTAAATGTAAGTCAGGAAGCCATCAAAATCCTTGAGGAGAAAGCAGGCACAACCCTCTTTGATCTTGGCTGCAGCAACTTCTTACTCAATATGTCTCTGAAGGCAAGGAAAACAAAAGCAAAACTGAACTACTGGGACCTCATCAAAATAAAAAGCTTCTGCACAGCAAAGGAAACAATCAGCAAAACTAAAAGTCAACCAACAGAATAGGAGAAGACATTTGCAAATGACAAATCAGATAAAGGGTTAGTATCCAAAATCCATAAAGAACTTATCAAACTCAACACCCAAAAACCAAATAATCCAGTGAAGGAATAGGCAAGACATGAATAGACACTTCTCCAAGGAAGACATCCAGATGGCCAACCAACATATGAAAAAATGTTCAACATCACTCACCATCAGGGAAATACAAATCAAAACCACAATGAGATACCACCTCACACCTATCAGAATGGCTAACATTAACAACTCAGGCAACAACAGATGCTGGAGAGGATGCAGAAAAAGAGCATCTCTTTTGCCCTGCTGGTGGGAATGCAAACTGGTACAGCCACTCTGGAAAACAGTATGGAAGGTCCTCAAAAAATTAAAAATAGAACTACCATATGACCCAGCAACTGCACTACTAGGTATTTACCCAAGGGATACGGGGATGCTATTTCGAAGGGACACGTGTACCCTAATGTTTATAGCGGCACTATCAACAATAGCCAAAGTATGGAAAGAGCCCAAATGTCCATCGACGGATGAATGGATAAAGAAGATGTGGTATAAATATACAATGGAGTATTACTCGGCAATCTAAAAGAATGAAATCTTGCCATTTGCAACTACGGGGATAGAACTAGAGGATATTGGGGTGCCTGGGTGGCTCAGTGAGTTAAGCGTCCAACTTTGGCTCGGGTCATGATCTCACAGTCCGTGAGTTCCAGCCCCATGTCAGGTTCTGTGCGGACAGCTCGGAGCCTGGAGCCTGCTTCGGGTTCTGTGTGTCTCCCTCTTTCTCTGCCCCTTCCCTGCTCGTGCTCTCTCTCTCTCTCTCTCTCAAAAATAATAAATAAACATTAAAAAAATTTTTTAAAAAAGAACTAGAGGATATTATGCTAAGCGAAATTAGTCAGAGAAAGACAAATATCATATGACTTCATTCATATGAGGACTTTAAGATACAAAACAGATGAACATAAGGGAAGGGAAGCAAAAATAATATAAAAACAGGGAGGAGGACAAAAACATAAGAGACCCTTAAATATGGAGAACAAACAGGGTTACTGGAGGGGTTGTGGGAGGGGGGATGGGCTAAATGGGTAAGGGGCACTAAGGAATCTACTCCTGAAATCATCGTTGCACTATATTCTAACTAACTTAGATGTAAATTAAAAAAATAAATTAAATAAAAATTAAAAAAAATATCTGACCATACTAGTAACAAAACAAATGCAAATTAAACCAAAGAATAATTGTGATTTATCAAAATGTAGACATCAAAAGTAGATGCTGTCATCTACTACTGGTTTGAATGGAAACTGGTACAATCTTTATGGAGAGTGACAGGACATTATGTAAAAGGAGTTTTAGCTGTATTGCTGACATCTGCTAGGTGAGGTCTCCTGTTGAAAACAACAAAAAAATGGGATAAAAAACTAGCTGGAAGGATCAGGTACTAACCAAATTGTCAGGAATGTTGACTAAAATTTGGGAGAGAACGGGAACTCAGAGAGAAATCAAGAATCAGAGTCCTTCTTGCCCCGTGGACATCTGCTTTCACAGAAGATCTCTAAGGGAGAACAGGTCAGAACTCAGAGGAATCTCAGAAATTACTCTTCAACCTTGAGCTAAATCCCTAAAGAGCTATGGTTACCAGCAGTAATCAGTCCCCTCACAAACTTGCAATCTGGCTTGACCTCTGAGTGGTCTTAAAAATCTAAGACTTAGGGGCACCTGGGTGGCTCAGTCGGTTGAGCATCTGACTCTTGATTTTGGCTCAGGTCATGATCCCAGGGTCGTGGGATCGAGCTCTGCATTGGGCTCTGTGCTGAGCATGGAGCCTGCTTAGGATTCTGTCTCTCTCCCCCATCCCTCTCTTTACTCGTGTGTTCTCTCTAAAATGAATAAATAAATCTAAGTCTTAACCTTATTAAGATAGTTCCAAACTGCAAGTGCCTAAAGGTGCCTAGTAGAAGCAAATGAAGTCCTCTCTGGAAGAATAAAGTGCCATTCTAGGCCAGTAATTTTTGGGAATGAATCTAGTATATGAAGGGTAAGAGACCTTGATCAAGAACCAGCAGAAAGTGATAGGCAATAAAGACAAACCCACAGGGACTTCATATATTGAGATTATCCAGCACAGATGATCATATAAGGAAGTGTATTATGTTCCAGAACATAAAAGCTGAGCTTGAATTTTTTTTTGCAAGAAAATGAAAATAATGAAAAGTGATGTAGATTTTCAAAAGAAAAACATGCAAAATACAGACAAGAAGGTGGAGGATATAGAGAATAGCATAAGGCACACCTATATCTATACTAAATTGGGTCACAAGGTGCTGAGAGGAAGACAAGGGCAGAGGCAATATTTAAAGAGATAATGGCTGAGAATTTTCCATAACCACAAATAATACCAGTACACAGACTGAAGAGACTTAAAGAATCTCAGGCAGGATTAAAACACTTCCCCCACCCTGACACACACCCACAGTGAAAACAAAAGATGGAGCAAACATTTTTTAATAACCAGCGAAAGAGAGATTATCCTTAGATTAGTGACAGTCTGCTACCTGAATTCTCAACATCAACTGAAGCCAGAAGACAGTAGAGTATCTACTGCAATGAAAATGCCAACCTAGAATTCTCTACTCAGTGAGTATCCTTCAGCACCAAAGGGAATACAAGGAAATCCTGAAACCAATAAAAACGGAGAGTTTGCACCCAGCAGACTGACACAGGGAAAATGAATCCTGATAAAACCTCAGAGATTTGAAAGAATAATGAACAGAGAAAGGACAAGTGTGGGGGTAAATCTAATCTAATAATAAAATAAGTTGGAGTGATGTAAATACGTGTAACTTATGTATTTATACACACACATATAAATATGTAAAAGCAACCGCCTGTAAGTCAAAAGAGGGACTTCGTCCTATTTATTTGGGAAGAGAATAATGGCATCAATATTAGAGCATGATGAATTAGGAAAATGTGCTGTAATTTCTGAGGTACACACTAAGATAACAGAAAAGAGTATGTAAACTTCCAAATTAATAGAGGAAAAAATGGAATGACAAAACATATTCAGTTGACCCAAATAAGTCAGGGAAGGCAAGGAAGAGAAATACGTAATAGGTGGTATGATGGAAAGCACATGAGAAGACCAGACATGTAAAATCAACTATCCCCAAATGTAATTAAATGTAAATGTACCAAATGCTCCAATTAAAAGACAAAGATTGAGAGTCTAGAATAAAAACCTTAATTATATGCCTTTAAACAAGAGACACATCTAAAACCCAAGGGTACAAAAAAGTTGAAACTTAAAAGGGAGGAAAAAGAACCCTAGAAAATTAAACACAAAGTAGAAGGATGAAAATAACAACAAGCAAAATTACTAAAATAGAACATAAATATGCACTGAAAAGGATTTACAAAGCTCAAAGTCATCACTTAAAAGACTGATAAAACTGGAAAATATCTAGCAAGGCTGAGAAAGAAAAAGAAAAGTCACAAATTACCAGTTTCAAAAATGAAAAAGATCCTTCAGAGATATTATGAACTAATTTGTGCCAAAACGGTGTGAAGTTTCAATAAAATACACTCATCCCCACCAAAATGCAATTCACCAAAAGTGAGAGTAATAAATAGAAAACCAAATATTCCTATAAATATTTAAGGAATTCAATCAGAAATGAAAACCCTTCTCACAAGAAAGTCTGGCCTGAACGGGTCTATAGGTGAGTTCTACCCATCATAAAGAGAACAAAACAAAACCAGAGAACACTCCCCAACTCATTTCATGAGGCTAGCATAACCTGGATATGAAAGCCTGATACCGACAGTATAAGAAAATTATAGTATAATCTTCCTATAAATATAGATGTAAAAAGTCTGAAAATACACACACACACACACACACACACACACACACACACACACATACACACACACACACACACACAAAACCAAATCTAGCAATATATAAAAAGGAATCTAGGGATTATATGTCACGACAAAGTTTGGTTAACCAAAGAATTAATGAAATTCACTCCATTAACAGATTAAAGAAGGAGTCATATGATCATTTCAACATATACAGGGTAAAAGAAGCATTTGATAAAATTTACCAACTATTCATGCTTAGCAAACTCTAAGATCAGAACTAATAAGAAAGGTAACTGCTATCACCGTTCTGAACGTTAATCCACTGCAGTAAAGGCTAGACAAAGAAACATGTAAAAGAATGGAAGAGGAATAAACAAAATTCTCCTCATACACAGATGATATGATTAGGTATGCAGAAAATCCAAATGATTCTACAGGTAAATTACTAGAACTGATACAGCTTGATGAATAGAAAGGAATACAAAGTCACTACAAGGAAGGAGGGAAAGAGAAAAGAGATGAGAAACAGATCTACCTTTGAAAACAAATACTTAAGAATAAATCTAATGAAAAAGGTATACAACCTCTCCAGAGTAAAGCATAAAATGTTACTGAAAGAAATCAAAGATCTAAAAAATGGGAAGACAGACACCATGTTCCTGAATTGGAAGACTCAATACCATAGCCATGTCAATTATTCTCAAGTTGCTATAAAGATTTGATACAATAATTCAAGGAAAAATCCCAACGGGGTGTGTGTGATAACCTGATTCTAAAATGTGTATGGAAAATGCAGAGAAGTACATCTCTCAAGAACTGGCTGAAGAACAACAAGGTAAAAGGCCCTGATCTACCAGTTACCAGGACTTCCTCCAAAGCTACAGTTAATAAGACAACATGCTCTTGGCACAATGCCAGGCAAATAAATACACTAATGGACCAGAATAGAGCCGGAAACAAGCACACATGTATATGTGTTTGATTTATGGCAAAAGTGCTACTGCAGAGCAGTCTTTTCAGTAATTGGGCTGAGACTGCTGAATAGCTACATGGAAAGAAATGAAATTGGGGGCGCCTGGGTGGCTCAAACAGTTAAGTGTCTGGCTCTTGACTTCAGCTCAAGTCATGATCTCACTGGTTGTGAGTTCAAGCCCCATGTCGGGCTCTGTGCTAACAGTGCTGATTTTGGGGATTCTCTCTCTCCCTCCTTCCCTCCCTCCCTCTCTCTCTTTCTCTCTGCTCCTCCCTGCCCCCCAATGTGTGCTCTCTCTCTCTCTCAAAATCCATAAACTTTAAAAAAAAAAAAGAAATGTAATTGGACTACTACCTCATAACGTACTCCAAATGAATTTCAGATGTATGATAAAACATAGGAGGATATCTTCATAATCTCAGAATAGTAAATATTTCTCAAACAAGATACAAAAACACTAACCATGAAAGAAAAAAATTGTTAAACTATATTAAAATTACAAACCTCTGTTAATCCAAAGGTACCATTACAAGAATGATGAGAGACACTGCTAAGCAGCAATTAGAGAAGAGTAATGAGGAGAAACCACAACGAGATTCTACTACAAACCAACTGGTAAAAATAACAAATTCTGACAATACCAAATATTAGCGAGGGTGTGCAGCATAGGCAGTAAGTAATCATGAGAACAAAAGGAGGGTGCTGTTAATGAGGACTAACAACGGGTTTTTAAGACAGGGGCAGTACCTGGAAAACCAGGACTTGGATCACCTTGGAGAGGCAAAGATCACTGTTTATACATCTACTTCAGAAAATAGCTTGGCATTATCTTGGAAAAATGAAGTTGTATATACTCCAAGACTTTATCAATTCCACTCCTAGGTTTATGCCCTATGTAAATGTGTACTTATGTATACCGGGATATATGTACAAGATTGTTTACAATAGCATTGTTCAAAATAGCCAAATCTGAAAACAACCCAAATACAGAGTGACATTAAAATGAGTAATTGTGAATGTTTGTTCACTGCAATACTATATAGCGATAAAATGAAGGAGCCCAAAGCAATATAGATCAATCTTACAGACCAAAAAAGAGTATATGCTGTATGATTTCATTTAAATAAAGATTTTAAAAGACAGATAACACTGAATTATATTACTCAGGGATGCCATATGGATGGTATAGATATGAAAGTATGGAGGTGAAGTCTAGATTAATGTTACTTCTGAGAGAAGAAGGGGATTGTGGTAAGAGGAATACAGGGGCTGCTGAAGTGCAGGCAATTTTTACATTTCTTGACCTAGGCTGTAGGTACATGGGTATTTACTTTACAATAATATCCTTAAGCTGGATAGTTCTGGGTATGCATTTTTCTAAATGTAATAGATCATATAAAAAAATTCTATATGTGATGTAGGTGTTTGTATGTATTCACACACTCTTTAACCTATTAATTATATTCCTAAAAACTTAATTTGAGGAAATAAAGCAATCAAGGGGTGTGAACAATTGTACAAGAATATTACTAATCATAACATTACTTCTAAGAGGGGAGAAACAGAAAGCAGTGTAAATGTCCCACTATAAGGAAATTATTAAATATGGCACATGCATATAATTTAGATATCTTAATGCAGCCATTAGACTATCGTATCTAAAAAGTATTTACTGGTATAGCAAAATGCTTAAAATTAATGAGTGAAAAGAATCGGGAAACAAAACTGCACATGTAAAATGAGTGTAATTGTGATAATGAATATAAGCAGAAGAAAATGTTCTGAAATGCTCATTGTGATTAACTTTTGCAAGTGGTATGATTTCTGTCATTATAATTTTCCACGATTTCTAAATTTGTACAAGGTGTGTGTATTGTAAAGATTATTTACACTAGAAACTACTCATATTTTTTATATTTATTTATTTATTTATTTATTTAACGTTTTATTTATTTTACAGAGAGAGAGAGAGAGAGAGAGAAAGAGAAAGAGAGAAAGTGGGGGAGGGGCAGAGAAAGAGGGGTACAGAGGATCCGAAGCAGGCTCTGCACTGACAGTGGAAAGCCTGATGTGAGGCTCGAACTCACAAACTGACAGATCATGACCTGAGCCAAAGTTGGACGTTCAACTGACTGAGCCACCCAAGCACCCCTATAATTTAAAATTTTTTTAAAAAATTTATTTATTTTGAGAGCAAGAGCACCCACAAGCAGAGGAAGGGGGGAAAAGGAGGGGGAGGGGGAAGGGGAGAGGGGGAGGGGGAGGGGGGGAGAGGGGGGGAGAGAGAGAGAGAACACCAAGCAGACTCCACACTGTCAGCACAGAGCCCAATGTGGGGCTCAAACTCACCAACTGTGAGACTATGACCTGAGCTGAAACCACGAGAGTCCAATGCTGAACCAACTGAGCCATTCAGGTGCCCCATATAATTTTTATTTTTAAATGAAAAAACTTCTTTTAAATAATGGAAAACTAACTGAATTTTTAAATTTTGTGTATGTAAACTTATTTCAAAATTACTTTTACTAGTTGAAGATCAGCTTTTGTATACAAAAATATTTGCCAGAGTAACAGCTTCAAATTCATTTCTAAGATAGTAGACATCAGAATGCAGTTTGTTTTCTAATGCAGCATTCAAAGGTTAAAATCTATTCTACAGTGTAACATCTCAATCTAGGGCTTTATACAAAAATTGGGACACCTCCATTTTTATGTTAACAGATGTCAAAATGATACAGTAATTATGGTTAGAAGTTAAAAACAAAAAAAATCCAAACTCTGCAATTATCTTAATAGGTAATTATATTTTGTTTGCAGATCCAGGAGTTTGTCAACTTAAAGCCCTTCTTGTATTTATCTCTTTTTCAGTTTGTGCAGGAAAGAGTTAACATAGCAGGCCTAAGCTTCTGAAGGGCTTGAAAGGCCTGCCTACCAAGTTAGCTCTTGATTGGCATCTGGCAACTTGGACGGGTTCCTCCCGTCCTAAACTGAAAAGAGTGGCCCACTGTGTCTAAACTGTTTGTGCAAACAATGTGATTTATCCTGAACACCTGCTTCTCTCTGGGAGGCTGGAAGATGGTACGTGCCAAGCAGAGGGTGCCTACATGACCAGCTCCCAGTAAATACCCTGGGTGCTGAGTCTCTAATGAGCTTCCCTGGCTGGCAACATTTCACATGTGTTATCACAACTGGTTGCTGGCAGAAGACCCTTGGAAGCTTGTGCCTGGCTGTCCCTGGACTTCAACTCATATACCTTTCCTCTTTGGTGGTTTTACTTTATTAAATCTTTGAGCTGTAATAAATCACAGTTATGAATACGACTATACGCGGAGTCCTAGGAGCCCTCTTAGTGAATCATTAAACCCGGGGATAGGTAGTCTTGGGGACCTCCGACACATAGTTCTTAAAACTAAAATACAACTGAACATTTAATATAGTGGTGAAGCTAGTCAAGAGAAATGTTTAATTTTTTTAAAGAGTTTACGATGATAGAACTTTTTTTTCTTTCACCTAGTATTTATCAAAGGTCTTCACAGGCACCCAAGCTATGTCCTCTCATATATCTTACTGAATTACCTTAAGTACCACGTTTCTAATGTTTACTAGGACCAAATGATATTTTCCAACCAGTTCCTATTACCCACCACTTAAGTAAGCATTTGATAAATATGTGACAAAAGAATGAATAGCAATTTTTATCATTACACATGAAAACAAAATATCAAAATAGATCAGGCGAGCCATAAAAATATGTACAGATCTTCATAGAATTGTAAATACTACAGTCCAGACTTTTCTTGCTTGATATGAAATAACTTTCCTTTCCCTGGCAAGTTTGCTAGTAAGTAGAAATCAGTGCTACTCTATTAGCATAAATGAATCCCACAAAATTTCCCTTCCCCAAGCATAAACACCAGACCAAAAAGAAAAAAAATTAAAAAAAGACAAAGAGCTATCAGTCTATCTCCTTTGTGAGCTTCAAAGATACAAACTGCTAATATTGTTTTAAAAGATACAAACTATTGTTTTCATGTCAGATATATTTTAAATCCATATTTAATTACTGCCAAAGTCTCCCCGTGGTATATGTAATCATTCTATAATAAGGTAATTAAAATTCCTTGGCCAGCCAATTTAGGATTTACAGCTTAACTCAAGTATCAGACACTACTAAAGTCAAGTCCGGATGTGTTACTTAGAAATAAACATTTAATTTGGGTGGGGGTGATACAACACAAAATTGAACCTACACTTTTAAATATGTTTTAGCAAACTGCTGCAAACAAATCCAAATTTAAGTGTAATCCCAAAGCAATGGATCCCAAATCAATGGATAGATATAGTGCAAACACATGCAGATTTCTAACAAACTACTGCGTGCGTTGGGAAAAATGACAACATGGTCTCTAAATAGTAATGCCCCTACTTTAAAGGTCAATCATCTCTTGACCTCCTACTTTGGGACTCACAGTTGTTGAAACTCAGTATCTCGGGATGGTGCCTGGGTACAAGCTTGTTTAACAAGCTCTACTCAGGACTTTTCAATGCTAAGTTTTGAAATCCACTGTTTTACTCTTTTCCAGCTCTAAAAGTCTGGTTCTGTGAGTCTCTGTATTTGAATATGCTTTAACTTAAAACCATATGTAATTAAATGGGCATTAACCAGTTCGAAAGATTTTCTAACACAATAAGCAACCTGATTGGGCTATATAATGTCATGACTTCGGTTTAAGGGAAAAAAAGGGAGAGCTGGTTATACATAGTCTGTGGCAAAGGCAGATATGGATACCATATTAAGAAGCTCACTGATAACCTAAATAAATAGTTTGGTCTAGCTTTTCCTCCATCAAAATTATCAGAGCTGTTTCCAAGTAGCTAACAAACAGCAAAGTCAACTGACGTTAATTTCATTTGTTTTCCCTCTGTCTACTCTGTATTGGTGGCATGTCAGAAAACTGTGGAAAGGATCCAGATAACCCATAACCTGAGCAATGAGCCCCTGAAAACCAGGGGTCATTACATCTACTGCCAGAAACATGGAACTAATTCTGGAGTAGCTTCCTCTACATTGCAGCTGTACAATCTCTTACCTAGCCAGTAGGTGGAGGCACAAGCAAACTTACTGCTTTGCTCTTTGAGCCACAGGACCTTAAATCTTATAGTAAATTGGTTTTTCATTTATTCATTTGTTTTAAACCCAGGTGATCAAAGAGAATGCAAAAAACTGAACAAGGACAACTGTTGAGGTGAATTTATAAAAAGTGATACAAAAGAACAATTTTATATTTCTATTTTGTGTCTGGCCCTTTTGAAAAATAACTAAGTTATTTTAACTGTGAATTCATAATCCACTTCCAGATCCCAGAGCTAATAAAACAATTCCAAATTTAAAAATATAGCTTTTAAAAATTCATGTTCAATCAGGGAAAACTGAACATCAACTGAATATGTCGTAATACTAAGGAATTATTGTTGATTTTGCTAGGTATGATAATACTATTATGGACTGGTATCTATCTATACCTATATTTCAAGTCCTTATTTATAAATACAAACAGGAGTATGTATAGGTGAAATGATATCGCTTTAGAAATCACCAGGAAAAAGAGAGAGGGAGACAAACCATAAGAGACGTAAATACAGAGAACAAACTGTAGGTTGCTGGAGGGGTGTTGGGGGGGGATGGGCTAAATGGATGATGGGTATTAATGAGGACACTTGTGATGAGCACTGGGTGTTATATGTAAGTGATTCTACTCCTGAAATCATTATTACATTACATATTAACTTGGATTTAAATACAATTTTAAAAATTAACAAAAAAAAAAAAGAAATCACCAGGGGGGAAGAAAACGACAACAGTAAAGGATAGATAGAGCAAGAATAGCAAAATGTTGATAACTGAAGTTCAGTGACAGGTACACTGAGGTTCATTATACTATTCTCTTTTTATTTGAAATTTTCCAAAACAGGAAGGAAGAAAATTAAATTATGATGCCACATTCTTGTGATCTGGGTTAACACTGAGATTAGGCTGACTGGTAAATATGCGACTTTAATGAAGTCTTATCTCTGTATACAGCCATCGAGGAATTATTTCAATCACAACTGAATCATACCAAAAATTCGCTCTATAAAAAACTAAAACTAACCTGCTAAATCCCCTGGAAACAAAAGCTTCCAGTTGTGGAGCACTTCACCATTTTATGAGGTGAATTCATATAATTTTCCCATCTAGTTCTCATGATCTTATGGAGATTTTAAAGATAAAAATCCTGAGGCTCAGAGAAGTTAGGACTTGGCCAAAGTCACATGATCAGTAGAAGTGACAGAGCTGGGAACACTAACACAAGTTTTATAACCCCAAAGACTGTCTTCTCTCTGCCATACTATCGCTTAGACCCCCTTGAAACAAATAGCAAACATGATGAAATTTACGTAAAATTTAAAATTTTGCTTTCTGTGCTCATTACTTGAAAGTATATGATGAAACTGGCTTTTTTGTTTTCTCAGCAAATAAAAGTATGGATGGAAATAGATTTCTTGAATAAAGAATGAAATTAAACCAGAGAAAGTAATTAAAAAAGAATTAGAATATTCTTAAAATTGGAAGGGGACGGTTAAAGGCCCTCTCTAGCCCCAAATTAAACCTGTATCTTTAGCTCCCTTGGATGCAACCAGCTTTAGCTCGAGCACTTCTAGTGAGGAACTGCATACTCCGTTAGACAGCCTGCTTTATTCAGAGTCAGTCTAATCGCTAAAGGGGGTTTCCTTGCTTAGAGTTGAAATCTACCTGCTGCTTGTTGATTCCCATTACAGACCCTGACCCTACAATGAATAAGCATAATCCTCTTACATAGGACACTCTTTTAAATAACTGAACAAATCCACTATGTTCTACCATGGGCTTCTGCTCTGAGAACTCTTTAAGCAGAAAAAGAAAATCAATTAGATTCTTGAGTCACTAAAGCTTCCCAGTCTTTTCAACAGCTTTTCCATGGTCTTCAACTGGGACTTGGGTATCTCTGGGAGTACTCAAGCCCTTCCAGGAGATTGAAGAATTAGGATATTTTTAGGGCAATCAATGTCTCTTCCTTCATTAGCCACAATTTGATTTGTCTGAAAACAATTCTATGTTCTGCTGATTCTCCTTTCACATGCCCACTCATAGGAGCCCATCTTAAAAGACAAACTGCTCACCCATCCTGAAAAGCCTGTCTAGCTTCAGAGCCAACTAGGGAATGCGAAGCTCCTGAGGGAGAGACCCTTGAGAGCAAACAGAGCTTCAGAAAGAAAGAGGAGAGCCACCTTATTTCATATGGACAATATATGCATGGCAAAGCCTTATCTATTTTAGAATTAAAAATCAATAGTAAGCTGATTGTCACAGGGATGTCTATTAACACTTTAATTTTATTTGAAAAATGAAGGCAGATTTTTCTCTGCCAGAAAGCGTGTCTGATTTGGCTGACTGGCTTGACAATGACGACTAGCTTTGCCATTTAGGTCACACAGAAGACATTTTCCATAAACTGAACAAGATAAAGGTACAGATCTACAGTTTTGAAGAAAATATATTTAAAAGAATATACAAAACACTAAAAATTATAGCCTCACAAGAGAAGTTTTTATGTACCAACTCAAAAGTATGTGAGGAGGTACATGGTTTTCAAAATTCTTCTAGCAGGTATGCCAACAAAAACTTTGAAGGCTGTGACTCTAGGGCAAAATTTCTAGGCTCTTTCCCACTCTGGTTATCCCCTTCTGGAAGCATGCCAGTGTCCTGCTTACCACGAACACTCTAGGGAGAATGGGTAGCATACAAAACAGTGGGACTGTGGCGTGGTTCTAAATAACTATATACTTTTAATTAATGTAGCTGAAGGTTCCATTCAGGGCTTTTGTTAAGCTGTTGCAACAACTTTCAAATCATTTACTTCTTTTTCACATAAGCAGTTACAACTAAATTTACAGTGATCTTGCACTTATATAATCGAATGAAGGAGTCTGTATTAACTAGCCTTAAGTTTCATCTTTGTTTGAGTTCCTTTGCTACAAACTTGTAAAATGTTTTAAAATTCTGATCTAGATATTCAATGTATTAGCTAGCCCTCCATGGGGGTGAAGCTTCTGACATGGCTCCCAAAGACCACCAGCATCTGCTCATATTCACACCCTGGTGTAATCCTCTCCCCCTGGGTGTGGGCTGGATCTGGTGACTTACTTCTGATAGAATATAGTAGAAGTGATGGTGTGTGATTTCTGAGATGAGGTTACAAGACTGACTTCCATCCTATTTGTATTCTAGCCTTCTTGCCTGCTGGCGCTGGATGAAGCCAGCTGCCATGTTGTGAGTTGCTCGATGAAGAGGCCCAGTGACAAGGAACCTAGGGAGGCCTAAGGCCAACAGCTCACAAGGAACTAAGGCTAGCAGTCGGATAGCCTGCTGCCAACAACCATTTGAGTGGGCTTGGAAGCAAATCCATCCCCAGTGGAGTCTTAAAATGACACCAGCTCTGGCTAATGCCTTGATTACCACCTTGTGAGAGACCCTAATCAAAGTCATGGATTAAAATTCTGAAAAGAGTAGAAGGCCATCCCATAAAGCTTTATACAACCTCTTTGGACACAGTTATCCAATTAGCTACAAAACTACCCAGTTATACTATCCTTGGCTCACATTTCTCCATCTTATTGGCAAAAATTCTATGAGAAACATGTCAAGTGGCTTATTAAAATCAAGATAACACTGTTATCTTCAGAATTTCCTTAATATGCCAAAATAGTCATTATATCAAAATAGGAAGTTGAGTCTGTTTTGAAAGGCTTGCTACATGGAGACCTCTACTCCCATCCCACTCCTCTTCAATAGGACTCCTATGGTCACAATGTTATATTTTGGGGCCTCATGTCCATCTGAACTCTATTTCTCTTTACAGCCTCCTCTCTGAAGTATGCTAAAAAGGAGGGCAACTAAATATGCCCAACTTTTGCTTCCTTAGCCATTGTGAACTTTAAGATGAGATAATCCTTTTATTCTTGTTACTTTTTTTCTACACAGATGAGCTTACAACTATTGTTACATTTTAAGAGGAAAAGTGTTAGCATTATCCCAAACCAACACTGCTTAAAACTTTAACCCTTAAGAAAATAAAATGCACACTCACAATTCAAAAACCATGTAAAGCATTCCATCTGAGCTATATGTCTCCAATAACTCTACAATGTGGGGATGTTTCAGCATATGACAGATACTGGCTTCCCGCTTTAGATCTGCAAAACAAACACAGGACATACTTTGTTAGGTAAGAACAAACGACAATCAGAGTGAATGATGAATGAATGGATGTGATCTATGGTAACATGAAGACTTCTCTAACTAAAGAGATGAAATCCCCCATTTACACTAAGCTTAACTTTTTTACCCTATAAATCTTTGACAGCATAACCTTTTCATATTCCTGCCAGTCTGTGTGTGTGTTGTGTGTGTGTGTGTGTGTGTGTGTGTGTGTATACAGTACAGTTAGCTCTTATTTTTATTTATTTTAAGTAACTAAGCTCTATGCCCAATGTGGGGCTTGAACTCACAGCCCCAAGATCAAGTCATACACTCTACTGACTAAGCCAGTCAGGCATCCCAGCACTTATTAATAAGAAATGTAAATAGCACAAATACTTTCTCCAAACTCTTTATAGTCAAGTCTCAAAATTTATAATTTTCTTGATGTGCTAATAAATAACTCAATTTGCCATTTTAACATTTTACCTCTTTTTCTTAGTCTTCCCCAAATTGGATAAGAATGTTGTCTATTCTTTGGCCTAAAATCTAGCATTTGCACACACACGCCAGGGAAGTTATATGGAATAAAGGGCCAAATAAAATTAGTATGATTTAAACAGTAAAGGTTGAGAGTAAACTCTCAACCAGCAAAGTCAGAAATTTATTTTCTATCATCTATAAAATGTATTTGATAATTCAGGACACTACTCATAGTGTTATCTTGAAGAACAAGTTCAGACAATGTAGGTAGACTATTGCATAAGAGTTACAAAATACTGTTTGGAAAATAAAACGGTTAATATCATCATCATCATACAAACACATTTTAGGCATAGGTATCACTTGCTATGTCCCCATGGAACAAAATAACTAAAGCCTTCCTGTATTAATTGTGGTGTTTTACCTGTTTGCAGGTGAATAGAATCCAATAAGACATTTTTATATTTGGAAGTAGAAGGGAGACAGGTAAAGAAGAAGGCTAAGGACGTACTACATAAGGCAAATGAGATGTTATCTCCTCTCTGATTTATTAATTCAACTTAGCCTCGTCAATGAGAGCAATGGCTGAAGACTGAACCACAGAAGACCGGGTAAGGGTAGAATGAGGAAAAGAAGTTGGTAAATTAGACAAAAGAGAAGCCACCAGAAAAGGAAGAATCAATAATATTACGAAAGTCAAGGGGATAGAGGGAATTAAGGCATGAGTAGTTGGAGAAGGCTGAGAAATGGCCGTAAGGGTCAGTCAGAAAAGACCATTAGCATTCTGAGCAAGATCAAGTTCTGTGGAGAGGGCAGGTTTGAAGTCAGTATGCAGGAGACAATTATGTAATAACAGATTAAAATTTATCATGTTTCTCACTGGCCTAAGTACTTAATAGAGTCATTACCATTTACTGTCCCAATACCCCGATGAGGTAGCTATTTTACAGGTGAGGAAGCTGAGGCCTAGAAAGGCATTCAAGATCACACAGCTCCCACAAGGGGTAGGTCTGAGCCCTGGCTTGTCCACCTCCAAAGTCAGCAAACAGTCCTTCCACAATGCCATGCCAGGTTTAGACATGATCAAATTCGAAGAATCTTGCTGTAGGCAAGAAACAGCAAAGTCGAAGGTCTGATTTTTCTGTTTTTGCTGTTGTTTTAAAGGGAACACTGTGTTTCTAAGTGGCAGTGATGAAAACTCCATGGGATCTACAGCCAGAAACTTGGTGCAGGTTCTGCTGCCTGGCCTGCTGAGCGACTGCTATCCTCTACAAATGCCTTTGTCACTGCAGATGAACTGGGGCAGGCCACACGCAATGCAGGCCCTGCAGACTACTCAGCCACCTTCAGGGGGCAGCGGTAAGATTTCCATGAAAAAAGATATGGAAGGACTGTATGGAATGCAGCACTGTGGGGCTGAGGGACAGGGTGGCTCAGTGTTCAGGGGAAAGGAAGAGGTCAGAGGCACATGAATGATGGTCTCCATCTCCAAAAGTGCTTGGAAAAGTCATGCAGGAGAGGAGAGGTGTGAATCAGGTGTGGGTTTTGTGCTGAGAAGTCATAATTATGAGGAAGGCTTTTGACAAGTGTGCTAGAAAGCCAGGTTGAAGCCAGGATACATAAATCAGGTATCTGCACAGTTTTTTCTCTCTTCCTTCAAGAATGTTCTGCCTCCAAATTTTATGAAAAGCTCAGGAGTTTTATTACTCATTTTAACATTTATTTCTTATTTTGCTCCTTTCATGTAACTACAGTGTGTTTCAACTTCCACACTCACTTCCCATGTACCACATTGTCGTACCAAAAGACTGCAGGTAGAAATGGATGCTCTAAAGACCCTTCCACTGGACCTGCACATTTCTTCTTGGTATACAGTTCAACCTGCTGCCAGTCTAGTCTCTTATCATCTACCCACCCCCCTCAAAATGAAGGCAGAATTGCTGGGGACCCTCCATTCAAAGACTAAACTATTTATATTTTTTTTATTTTTAAAGTTTATGTATTTATTTTGAGACAGTGAGTAAGCATGAGTAGGGGAGCGGCACAGAAAGAGAGGGAGAGAGTGTCATTGCAAGCAGGTTCCAAGCTGTCAGCACAGAGCCTGACATGGGGCTCCATCCCACAAACCATGAGACCATAACCTGAGCCAAGATCAAGAGTTGGACACTTAACTGACTGAGCCACCCAGGTGCCCCAAAGATAAACTGATTTAAACATCACTGGATTTGGCAATTCAGGGACTAAAAATGAGAACACCGAACAACACAGAACAAACATAAAAATATATTTCAAATTATAAGGACAATGATGCTAAAGATGGTTTACATCTAGGATAATTAGGGCACCATTTTCCATAATTCAAATATCAATTAAATTGGTATATATTAAATGTTCAAATGGAAAATCATGGTTTAAAAAACACAAATGCATTATATATAATTTAAATTATAGATTCCAGGAGCATTAAATTCAGAATGCTTGTTTCTAGATGTGAATGTGAATTAAAGATGTATTTATTAAGAGCTATTAATTTTTTGCTGATATAGCAAACTAAGAATAGCATTTTCCTAAAAATCAACTCATGAAGCAGAGTAGCAAGGAATTCAAAAGTAGGTGATAATGATTTGAAGTTGTGGTTATCTGAATGCTTTGAGGTACAAGCACAGAACGTGCCTGGGAGTGCCCTAACCGAGGTACCATTGCTGTTTTAAAGTGCTTCTTTGTCCATAGTAACTGGTAACTCTGTCTACTCTTTCTTGTATTTTTTTCAATTTGTAATCTCTCAGGGAAATTTAAAAGATTGAATACGGACAGTAATATTTAGTTTTCTGACCATAACTGGAGAAACACACTGAAATCAATCCCTTATATGGCATGAGTACTACTGCTACTACTCCTAATACCAGTTTCCTAAGAAGTTTTAGACGTCCAACAGTAAAGCAACTATGCCCTGTAGGTTCGACCTCTCTAGTCTGCCCCTCAAGTAAGGGAGAGTTCAGGAAATGGTTTCAGGTGGTCTGTTTTATTTATTTTTTTGAAGGGGGGGGGGGAGGAATAGAGGGAGAGAGAGAATCTCAAGTAGGCTCTGCACCCAATGTGGAGCCCCATTAGGGGCTCGATCCCATGAACCCTGAGATCATGACCTGAGCCAAAATCAAGAGTCAGACGCTTAACTGACTGAGCCACCCAGGCGCACCTAGGTGGTCTGTTTTAAAAAGAAGTTTCCTGGGGGGTCTGGCTGGCTCACTTGGTAAAGCATGTGACTCTTGGTCTCAGGTCATGAGTTTGAGCCTCACACTGGGTGTGGAGACTGCTCAAAAATTAAAGCTTTAGAAAAAATAAAAAGTTTCCTAGAAGGTCTTTATTATTCATTTTACTACCAGTTGTTCTTGTGATAGAATTCTTCATACTGTCTTTTAAAAGTTGGATGCCACTTTCAGAGTACCACAATTCTGCAACAAGGTAATCTGACCATTGGTCAAAAATAATTTGGGTATTTACAAATATGATTGAAAAAAGAATTTCTGACATTCATAGCATTACAGTAGCAATCTCAACTTCAACATACGAACTTAAAAAGGTCTAAATTTAACAGTTAGCTTGCCTAGAGCTATTCAGTAAGTTTAGATCAGCACTGCCCAACAGAAGTATAATGTGAGTCACATAATTTTAAATTTTCCAGTAGCCACATTAAAAAGTAAAAAGAAACAGGTGAAATTTATTTTCATAACATACCTTATGCAATCTAATATATCCAAAGTATGTCAACATAATCATATTAAACTTATTAAATATTAAATATATTAAATATATTAAATATAAAACATTATTAAATTCTTTTTCTGTATCAAGTCTTTGAGATCTGGTAGTGTTTTACATCTGTAAGTACATCATAATTTGGACCACCCATATTTCAAGTGCTCACAGCCACAACACAGCTAGTGGCTACCAAACTGGAACAGTATAGTTAGTTGTAGATAAACTGACTTTGATTCTTATCCTCTCTCAATTGTGAGTTCTCCTGCATTTCTTACACAGATATTTTGTAAAGTTACCCAGTCATTCAAAAAAGAATCTAAACTCAAAAGATGTGTTTAAAAAAAATTTCCATAGAAGGAAACTCCACTGTTAATAATCCAAATCCATCACTCAACAACTTAAATCTGGAATTTTGTCACTATTTTTTTTTTTTAAACTTTTTTTTTTCAACGTTTATTTATTTTTGGGACAGAGAGAGACAGAGCATGAACGGGGGAGGGGCAGAGAGAGAGGGAGACACAGAATCGGAAGCAGGCTCCAGGCTCTGAGCCATCAGCCCAGAGCCCGACGCGGGGCTCGAACTCACCGACCGCAAGATCGTGACCTGGCTGAAGTCGGACGCTTAACCGACTGCGCCACCCAGGCGCCCCTTGTCACTATTTTTAACCTAGATCCTTCACTTGGTAGTTTTAAATTATTTTATCTTGTTTAATCTACCAAACACAAAAACAGTGCTCAAAATCTACTGTACTGCACTGCCCTTTGTACACTTCAAAATTTATTCAATGACCTTATTTATTTATTTTTTTTAATTTTTTTTTTCAACGTTTATTTATTTTTGGGACAGAGAGAGACAGAGCATGAACGGGGGAGGGGCAGAGAGAGAGGGAGACACAGAATCGGAAACAGGCTCCAGGCTCTGAGCCATCAGCCCAGAGCCCGACGCGGGGCTCGAACTCACGGACCGCGAGATCGTGACCTGGCTGAAGTCGGACGCTTAACCGACTGCGCCACCCAGGCGCCCCATTTATTCAATGACCTTAGACTATGTATGCAGTGCAACATTTGAGAGTTTACTATGCAACATTTGGGATTTTAAGTGCCATCCTATAAATCCTTGTTTAATAATTATAATAACCCTGTAAGATAAATATACCTATTCCCATTTTGAAGGGGAAGAAACTGTGGCCCTGGGTGCAGTGAGATAAAGAAGGAAGTTGTTGAAATCACACAAATAGTAAGTAAAGGAAGCAGCACTAATAACTGAAGCCCAGTGCTCTTTACAGCACACCACAATGGCTCCTGGTGCTGTACAGTTTTCACATGTGCCCTTCAGACCCAATCATGACAGTGCTAATGTGGTAACACTAACCTGGGTGACGAGCTATCAAGACTGCTACAAAATCAGTTTATATCAGCTTGCATGGTCACCAATGATGATCAGAAATTAGGCACTGTTCTTTTCCAGACAAATACATAAATATCGTCATTTACTTCCAATTTCCGGGTTGTGTTAGGAACTCAATAGTTAGCAAAATTCACTAAGAGCTGACCCCAGGCTCCAAATGCACATAAAGAATATTCTAATCTAGTCACAGAAATAATTAGGACAAATATCAATGTGTTCAGTCGAATCAATATTGATAGCAAAATAAGTAAATTAAAGTTATTATTGATTCAACATCTTTTCCTTGGTATACTGAAATTAATGACCATATGATATTTCAGAAAGGGAATCCAAGCAGAACCTTGAAAGGATTCTAGTAACAAAGTCAAATTCTGTTGCTGAGTTCCACCTTTATATAATAACCAATTCGAAGACTAAAGATCCCAAGGATCCCTTTGGCAATAATACAGGTCAGGTTGGCTTTAATGAGGCTATCTTCCTATAAATCAGGAAAGTTGACCTTCTCAACCAGTGGACGACCAGAGGCCCAGATAGACCCATGCACCAATCTGGGTTAACTGCAAACTCATTATTTCTTTGATCTTTTACACATTTTACTACCACCCTATACATTTTATTATCTTTTTTTTACAAAGAGAAATCCAAGCAGCATCTAATGTCTTCGAATTCTTGCCCATATTTTTTTAATCCTATGGTCTAAAAATCTCATCTGTCAGGTGAATAAAGAAAGGAAAGAGCGTACCATTAATTGAGAATGTTTGATATAAAATTTTTTCTTAAATAGGCAAAGTATTAGAAATCAATCTTAACTGCATTAAGCATTTACAAATTAATGGGGTTTTGGTAATACATTTCCCAAGGAATTTTCAGTTCTGATAACTGTAATAAATATATTAAAGCAGCTGCCCAGTTGAATACCACATTTACAGTGAATTCAACGTTATATTTATAAACAACTATCAGCTGTAAAACAGAATAATACCAATTACTCTGAGATCTACTTGTCTTCCCTCTCACTCTTCATTAGGATGAGTTTGGCAAAGAATTATCTAAGTGCCATTTATTTCCTAGGGACTTACATTTTAAAAACTCCAGGTCATTCCTAGTCAATATTGAAGTACTATAAATCACTGAACTTACTAATGAGATATTAATAAAGATTATAGGTGACCAATTCAATCTTTATTAATATTTATCTTTGGAGATGTTAAAACCCTGAAAGAAGAGCATTTGCTTAAAAAGCCATTTGTGGATAAGAGCTAACATTAGGTTACATAGAAACCAAATTATTTGTCTCTTAGAAGATATAAGTGAACCTTCAAGGAGTTACTCAACCATGTATTTGGCGAAAATCTGTTTTGGACTCAGCTAACAAGATGTTAATTATATGGATAAAAAGAAAAAGCAGAGGTTACTGAAACCCAAACCAAATAAATTTCAAGTATTAGAGTTTTTTTCAAATAAATGACCATTCTTAAGATATTCTATACACGATAAAGACAGAAATACAGTATTTTAAACATTTGTAGAAGGTACAATTCTTCTGTTCCTGTTCATTTTGAGAAATGTAAATCAAAAAGCTTTATAAAAAGGTGGAAAGATGGGGTATTTTACTATTATAAAAACCAGACGCCTATTTCAAAATGGTACTAATTTTATAAAGAAAATTAGAGAAATACCAGTTTAAACCTCACTTTTCAACATTAAACTCTTAAAAAACATACTTGTTAGCAGTATGAACGAACTTTGTGGGATGACAGAGTGTACGTATTTGTTGTCAGTCATTGGACTGAACACTTAATGGCTCATTTTATTGTGCATAAATTTTTATTCAATAAAACTTAAAAGGTGACTGCAATACAACAGTAATTCAACTAATATGTCTAAGTCAAATATTGTTATATGCATACCTGTATTTTATACTCCCAATTTTGTTACTTATCATTACCTTCTATTTTTATTTACTTACTGATAGCTCAGGTGTTCAACAAGCGTTTGTGCCAGGATAGGCTTCCTTACTATCCACTCCCCCCCACCCCAAACCTCCTTTCTCCAGGATAGGAACAGCCCAGGAAATACTGCCAGCAAGACCAAACGTCTCCCCACAAAGCAATCTGTAGTCTGTTTTAATATATAAATAAAAGAATTCCTGAGGCCAAGATTCTCTGTGGCATAGTGAATTAATTACCAAAGTTTTTTTTTTTTAATATGGGTTTCCCCATCCAGCAGAAACTTTTTGTCAACTAATCTCATGAAAATAGTAAAAAAACAAATTTATAGTAAAAAAAAAATAAGTACTGATGTGTGTACTCACTATGAAAAGGATCAGTAAAAATAAGCTAATTGTTTTGGTAAATAACAACTTGATATCAGGGATTATGGAGAGCTCTGCGGACTCGTGGCCTCAACCACCAAATTATTTATTTTGCTGGGCCACTGCCAAAATTCAGATTTATATGGATAGCTGCAAATGGCTAGTAGGTAGGTATAATTTAAACAGCTTGCCTTAGAGTCTTGATTTTTTAAGAAATTGATCAAGAAGCTTCAAAGAGTAGCAGACATTTTTTGTTTCAAAGTGGAATGGCAGGCAGTGGTTGAGAGTGGCAGCACGAAGAGTATACTTTTTGTACACAGTGAAACTTTGGACTAAGGGAAACGTAAGGAGTTCTGAAAAGGCCAGATTTCTCCTTTTTTCATAAAAAGAATTTATTTGTGTGTGGGGGGGGGGGGGAGAGCATGCGTGAGCCAGTGGAGGAGGGGCAGAGAGAGAGGGAGAGAGAGAATCTGAAGCAGGCTCCATGCTCATTGTGGAGCCTGACACGGGGCTCGATCTCACAAATTGTGAGATCACGACCTGAGCTGAAATCAAGAGCCAGGCACTTAACCAACTGAGTGACCAGGTGCCCCCCGATTTCTCCTTTTTAAAGTAAAATTTTAAGTAAATCAATACATTGCTTTACCCTTAGAATAAACTATCTTCATTTAATCTTTTCTACAAAACCAGGAGGTAGCATACTTAAGTAGCTGAAAATGCGGCAGCTATCTAGATCAGAAATTTTTAACTAATTTGGGATCAGAGACCATTTTAGAAGTCTGTTAATATGACAGATACTCTGCCCCCAAAAGATTTTGCAGTAAGATATAAGGGAAGCACAAAAACCTAAGATACTGACCTAGATGCTTATGTCCAAGGATCAAAATCATGACAGATAATCCTGTAACCCAGCTTCGGGAGGCCACAAGAACACTGCTGGAACTGGAAAGCCATAGGAGGTAGTGCCTCCTTATAAAGAGGCCTTACAAGCACTGTTGAGGATAGTGAGATAATAATGGGCACAATTTGAGGTTAACTATTACTAGATAAACATAATATCCCCCATATCATTTTAGCCTCTGCTCCAAACCTAGCACTTTATTCTGTGAAATGCATAAAGCCACCGTAAAGTGTGTTTTTCTTCATTTCTTAAAAATCACACAAAGTTCCCCTGGATTCCATGTGGCCCAATTTCCTATTTCCCATCTTGGTATCAAAACAATATAAATTCTTTATTAATTAAAGTATAATGTTCACACACACAAAATAAATACATTTTATATATTTATGCTAAGTGTTTTTCCCGTTTGTTGTAGGTTGAGTGCCAGGATATGTATATCTTTACTTTTTAAAGAATGCGCATTTATAGTCAACCTGCCTTCTTTGGCTTTTTTTTTTTTTCTGAATTGCTCATTTGTCATTTCATCAAACTTGAAATGGGTAAAACATAAGTTTCCTTAAAAGTGGAGATAGAAGCAGAGACTTCTAGCATCTGATTCGTGTACAGTTGGGTACAATCCTGGCAAGGGAGGATGTCCCCAGCCAGCAAGAACAAGTAGAAGGAAGTCAGTCAGGGCCTTAAACCCTCTTCACTTAAAAGTCCATTTGTCACATAATAGTAACAAAAGACCTAATTCAGGTCTCAATATTATGGGAAACAAAAACAGTATGTTATTTAGGTCATTCTAGATAATGGTTTATTTCATATAAGTGACTTTTCCAGAAGGGTACCAACTTGTCCTGGTTTGCCTGGGACTTGTAGCATTCAAAGTTCTGTATCCTGAGAACCTGCCCTCAATCCCAGGGAAACCAGGATGGTTGGTCACCCTACTCCCACAGATCTGGCATTTATCCTTCCAAATGCTAACACTCTTCTGCAGGGAGGCAGAGATGATATAATAGAGCAACAGATTTGTAGTGAGAAGCCCCATCTTTAAATCTTGTCACCATCACTTAATAGCTGTATAACCCTGAATATCAGTTTCCTCATCTACAAAATCGAAAGAGTAAGATAGCCAAATTATGGAATGAACCCAAATGTCCATCAACTGATGAATGGATAAAGATGTGATATATATATGTATATATATCTATATATAGATACAGATATAGATATATGTATATATAAATACATAAAATGGAATATTACTCACCCATCAAAAAGAATGAAATCTTGCCATTTGCAACTACATGGATGGAACTAGAGTATATTATACTAAGTGAAATAGGTCAGAGAAAGACAAAATACCTAATTCAGGTATTTTGATTTCACTCATGTGGAATTTAAGAAACAAAATAGATGAACATGGGGAAGGGAAGGAAAAATAAAATAAGATTAAAAAAAGAGAGAGGCAAACAATAAGAGACTTAACTATAGAGAACAAACTGAGGGTTCCTGGAGGGGAGGTGGGTGGGGGATGGGCTAGATGGGTGACGGCCATTAAGGAGGGCACTTGTGATGAGCACTGGCTGTTATATGGAAGTGATGAATCACTAAATTCTACTCCTGAAACCAATACCACACTATATGTTAACTAACTTGAACTTAAATGAAATCTTGGAAGGAAAAAAACGGAAAGAATAAGGGTTCTCATAGCAACTTGAAGTTAGCCCCGGATGGTTAATAAAGTAGGTGAAAGTGCTTGCCACAGTGCATGACACAGAGCATGTGCGCAATAAATTTTGTTTTCTTCCCCTCTGACCATCTTTGGTGGGAGTAACTCTTTCCTACCTTTACCAAATGTCAATCAAACCAAGTTTGATGACCAGAAGTTGGCAGTGTGAACATCCAATTACTAAACCGCACCGCTATACCATTCTTTTACTTTGCAGTTTTTCATCTACAACTTTTGAGGGAAATCATGTAATACAGCTTATGAAGGACTGAATCTGAACTGGACCACAAGATTATTTGGAAAGAAGTAAAATACAGGTAGGTAACCAAGTGTCTAATAATGACGCTGGTGAAAAAGTGAAGCAAAATCCACACAGCTACATGTATGTGGCCTACTGACCACCAGCATCATTATTCTTCCAGACAGCCCTGGGGAGCCACGCTCACACCAACTACTTACTACCACTCCTCCGCTTTGGATGCGCAGCTGCTAAACCTGTTCATTCTAATGTTGCAACACCTGTCAAAATGATCTGCCCCTTCCTGCACTTTCCCTACTTTCAGCTCTCATGGATTCTTGTCTGGATCTTTCCATGGGTGTCTTGGCCTCCAGCTCCTTCTTCTCATTACATTGTCATCCTAGTTTTACTCTAAAACAGGTATTATCACATCACTCCAAAACCTTCATTGCTCTGCATTCCATACACCAAGACATTACAGTCCCCCAGTTTGGCTTTGAAAGCCTTCTAAAAATGATTTGAAGTTGGGGTCCCTGGGTGGCTCAGTCAGTTAAGCGTTCGACTTCACCTCAGGTCATGATCTCGTGGTTTGTGAGTTCAAGCCCTGGGTTGGGCTCTGTGCTGACAGCTTGGAGCCTGGAGCCTGCTTCAGATTCTCTGTCCCACTCTCTCTCTGCCCCTCCCATGCTCACGCTCTGTCTCTCAATAAAATACATTAAAAAAATTTTTTTTTTTTAATGATTTGAAGTCAAACAACTTAACTGGGTCCACAGAGCTATTTAGCAACAGGACTGAAAATGGGACTGAGTTCTCCTGCTTCTTAGTCAAGTAAGTTAGGTTTGCTTTTTTCTTTTATTTTGGATGTCACACACATGACATTCCTTTCCTGCTTCATCCATCATCCTCCCTGACGCCCCCATCCTGAACTACCTGCAGTGTCTGCAGCCCTCCCGCCTTTGCCCGTGCTGTCTATGCTCTTGAAAATACCAATTCCACGGGCACCTGGGTGGCTCAGGCGGTTCAGCATCTGACTTCGACTCAGGTCATAATCTCGCGGTTTGTGAGTTCGAGCCCCTCGTCAGGCTCTGTGCTGACAGCTCAGAGCCTGGAGCCTGCTTCAGATTCTGTCTCCTCCTCTCTCTGCCCCTCCCCTGCTCATGCTCTGTCTCTCTCTGTCTCTCAATAATAAATAAACATTACAAAAAAAATTTTAAAAAAATACCGATTCCTCTGTTTGACACTCCATGTGCTTCCTTCACTCAGCAAAATTTCACTCACACTTTGCCTCGACGTTCTCCTTGTTGATCCCCGCAGCTGAAGTAGGCATACCCTGCTGTGACCTAACAACATTCTCCTCCACCCCCATACAGACCTCAGTATCTCATCATTTGCCAAACTGTACTACTGCTGGTGATGTACATTCCCGCCAAACCTGCTGGAAGGCAGCACCAAGCACACAGAACTCCACTCGACCAACGTCTATTACATCCTCTATTTCACATCAAAGTATATGTATCACTGAATCAGAGAGTATTAGAAATTAGAAGGACATGGGGCACCTGGTGGCTCAGTCAGTTGAGCATCTGGCTCTTGGTTTTGGCTCAGGTCATGATCTCACAGTTTGTGAGTTCAACACCCGCACTGGGCTCTGTGTTGACAATGAGGAGCCTGCTTGGAATTTTCTCTCTCTCTCTCTCTCTCTCTCTCTCTCTCTCCCTCCCTCCCTCCCTCTCCCTCTCTCTCAAAATAAATAAATGCTTTAAAAATGATAACAAATGGGAAGGACAGTAAGAGAACCATTGTCACATGCTACTCTCTATCCTTACATTTTACTCATAAGAAAAATGAGTCCCTAGAAAAGCAAGTGACATGCCCAGTTACACAGCTAGTTCACTGCACAACTGGAAGATGAACTCAGCCTCTAGTTCCCAATCAAGCAATCTTTCTGCTGTCCCACACCATACTGGAAGAAGATTCTAAAAATGTCCACAATTTTAGGCAATCTACTCCAGGTAGCACATCCATACTGACTAAAATGTTTTCAGAGTATACCCCACAAAATAACATCTATGTGTAGATAACTGGGCACTAATGTTACTCTGCATATTGTATTGCCAGGACTTAAAATGGAAGGCTTCAGGGCCACCTAGGTGGCTCAGTTGGTTGAGCATCCAACTTCAGCTCAGGTCATGATCTCACAGTTTGTGAGTTCAAGCCTGGCATCAGGCTCTCTGCTGTCATCGCAGAGCCAGCTTCGGATCCTCTGTCCCCTGTCTCTCTGCCCCCACCCCTCAAATATAAATGTTAAAAAAAAAAGGAAGACTTCAAGGTACCCTATTACATGCACTAGCTTTAAACAAACGTGATATATGGCTGACAGTGCTATGTCATTGTGTAGTGCATGTACTACAACCTCATTAGGTTAAATGATCACAACTCCAAAAGAGGTGGGGTGGAAAAATATATCTAATGTTTGTCCTCTAGTGGAAAAAAGAGGAACTAGAGGGCACTAAAGATCATATTAAAGCTATTCAGACAAATAACATCACCAGGATCTCTGGCTACAGACAATATTATTAGTCTTGATAATACACAGATGATTACTTCAGCTAACATTTGATGAGTATGTTAAGTCAGGCTCCATTTGAGATCTGTCCATTTGTTTAACCCTCACAACAACCCTAAGAGGGAGATGATACCCATTTTACATATGAAGCAGCTGAAGCAAAAGCAGTGAAGAAACCTGCCCACAGTACTCAAACCGCAGAGCAAGGATTTGAACCCAGTTAGTCTGGCCCCAGTACCTATGCTCTTGACACTCTGCTATACTGCTTCTTAGGTCTGCAACTACTCAATTCTGACAATAAACTTTAGAGATAAGCTATTTGTCAAAACCGAAGTATAAGGTCTCGATTAAAGTAAAATGCAATCAGAGCAAATTTCAGTCATAAAATCATAATACTTTTCAAAAAATCTTAGCTTAGGCCTTCCAAGTCATCTGATTATATTTTTGAAAAACTACTTTCCATAACGTGCAGAATCATTACAAATATAATGATTAGGCAGGGCTTTTGGAATGGCTGTGTAAGCTCAGGGAAACCTTCCCCCTAGAAAGAGATATACTTAGCTGGTCAAAATTAACCACCAAAGTCTCTGGAGATTGATCAAAGGGGCTTACAGTAAATTGAGAAACATTTATTCAGTAAAATCCACAGAAACTCACTAAGAACAATGGGAAGCTATCACATTCAGGATAAGGACTGTACCTGGGCCCCATAGCTCTGCCTTGTGTTGGAACTGTTCTAGGTAGGGCCCAGAAGCTGAGTGACATATCAGTTCCTTGAGGTGGAAGAGCTTTTTGGGATGGTGAACATTGGGAGATCCCATGTTGTATAGCTCCATGCTGTGGAAGGCCTACGTTGAGTGGGTGGTAGAAGCCAGGTGGCAGCACCCATTCCTCAATGCCCCCCTCCAGTTAAGTACAGGTTACCCAGGTAGGGCAGCTGGTAAAGAATGTAGTCCCACTGCTCTGTGCTGCAAGAGAGCTACAGAGTTGGGCCTGGAAGCTAAGTGGTAGCTCCTATCTTCTGCAACTTCCTAAGCAGAAGTCCTTGTCCGAGTACATTTAGTACCTGGTGAACATTGAGAGATGTCATCCTCCCTGACTTTGGGTGTGAAAGATCCATACTGAGTGGTAGTAGCAGAAAGGAGGGGGAGCAAGTTCATGCCTTTTCCCCCCAGTACACAAAGACCTGCTCCATAGACAGGATCTAGGCGGAGCGACTAGTGGGGGGTGAATTCCCCATTCTCCCAGCTCTTGCTCCAAAGTAAGAGATTCTGCTCAGAGGAGAATATAGCAAGCTTAATAGACTAACAAACCCTGCCCCTGACAAGGGGCTAGACTTTAACTACATCACACCATGGAGCAATTTATACTACAGGGCATTGTCAAAAACAGTTATCAGCTAGCAATTAGCACAGTGTGATACCAACAGATCATCTTAATGGGAAATCAGGGGAAGAGATGGTCAAAGAGAGCCCAGGTAAAGCCACAGTCATTCCTGATGGTAAGGTTGTGCTCATACTCCAGTCTGCTGGAGAGAGACATGAGAGGTTATAGTGAACTAACCCAGCAAATCACTCAACAAATAAACAAACAAGAACAAGCCCTGAAGTGTGGGAGGGGTGTCAATATCCAGAGCTGCTATAACAAAGTTAGGAGACATGCAGAAAACAGGAACGTGTGACCCTTACACAGGTTAGAGAAAGCACTGAAAATAGAAACTAACTTTGAGGGGCCCAAGATGTTGGACTTTAGCAAGAAAGACCTTGAAGCAGATATTATAAGTGTATTCATAGAACTAAAGGAAATTCATGTTTAAAGAATTAAAGGAAGGGGTGACAACATCTCAAATAGAGAATATCAGTAAGAGAAATTATAAAAAAGAGCAAAATGTATATTCTGGGGTTAAAAGTACAATAACCAAGATGAAAAATTCACTACAAAGGCTGAAAAATAGAACTGAGCCAGCAGAAGGATCACCAAACTTGAAGATCGGCTGATAGAGATTATGCAATCTGAAGAACACAGAAGAAAAAAGAAGAAAGCATGAACAGAGCCTCAGAGAAACGTGGGACACCAATTAACACACTGACATATGCATAATGGGAATACCATAAGGATGAGAGAGAGAAAAAAAAGAGCTGAAAAAATACACAGATATAAATGAATGGGGTGGGGGGAGGAGACAGACAAGCCTCCCATGTAGAAGATATTCAAATACTAATACTAATTAGTATTAGTAATTCAAATACTAATACTTGATTCTTTAAGACTTCATGAATCTTTTTTTTCTTCTTTTGGCCCATCCCAACTGCCATTTGGGAGTTAGTGGAGGCCAGCATTTATCTTGTTTAGATTACTGCAAAAGCCCTCAAATCTCATCCTCATAATTATGGTCAAAGAATTCTGTCTAAAATGAAAAGTCAATCATGTCTGACTATATTTTCCCACACTCAAACCCTATTTCCCTTAGATGTGGCTAACTGGTCCATCTGGAGCTTTTCAGAATCACTACAGTACTTATTTTTAAAAGCAGGCTCCTGGCCCACACTCCAGACCTACTAGATTGAACTGAGGAAGGGGCCCAAAGATCAATGAGTGCTTTCATTTTTTTATTATTTTTTAAAATGTTTATATTTTATTTTTGAGAGAGAGAGACAGAGCATGCACGAGTGAGCAGGGGGACAGGGAGGGGGAGACACAGAATCTGAAGCAGACTCCAGGCTCTGAGCTGTCAGCACAGAACCTGACAGACACAGGGCTCAAACTCGTGAACTGCGAGCTCATGACCTGAGCCAAAGTCAGATGCTTAACCAACTGAGCCACCCAGGTGCCCCAATGAGTGCTTTTAATAACCACCACCCTCACCCTCTCTCCCACAATTCTTCTGCACAATGAAGAATGAGATCCACAGGGAACTGGCCCGTTTAGGTCTTTATCCTTAGCTGTTGTTGCTCCCAGAAAGTTCCAAATGGTAATCATTAGCTGACCAGAGAGAGCTATATTGTAGGAGAGCATAACCAGAGATTCATACATGATAATATATAATGCATATAACTTAGGGAATCATAATTCAAATGTATGAATAAATAAATCAATAATTCCACTTAAACATGGTGGTCTAAACGCATGCATGTCTCTGCTACCTTTTAAAGCCCAACTAGTATTTCAGTAAAGCATTAAAAAGGCATAGACCCACAAAGATAAAGAGAATGAAAAGAGGCAGCAGCACATTAGATTGGGAAAGATTGGCGGAAAGTAATGGACAAAGTTAGCAGATCAGAGAAAGCTGAAATCCAAGTGTGGTAGCCAGTAAGACAAGATTCTCAGTCTCTGACCATGGGTATTGCAAATGACCAACAACCCCAAATGTAGTCCTGGGATCCATCACTGTGTTCCCACCAACACCATGCTTATCACAGGCTACTCTCAGCCAGTGACTAAAAGTAGCAGCAATAGTAAGGCAGGCACCTTTCTATGAGATATGAACTCTGATGACCAAAACACTGGCTGGAGGGACTCCCAATAGGCCTCACCAAAACTTTCCTGGAACTGCACCTTAGTCTAAGATTTTTATTACTCTTTCTCCTCCAAAAAAAGTCAGACCTGTGCAACCTGTGATGGCTCTCCTAGCTTTCTCTGGCTCCCTCCCCCCACTTTTTTTTTTTTTTTCACTCAGAGGTGGTTTCCCAATAAATTTCTTGTACATCTGATCCTTTTGTGGTCTTTCCTCTTGACCTGAACATGCCAAGCTTCCAACAAGGCAAGCCAGTAAGAAGCAAGCTGATATGCCTACCAAAGTATTCCCAAGAAAGTTTTAGCAAAGGGAAACACCAGGAAATATTTTAAGAAAAGCAAAGATCTTTGAAGGCAAAGGTGTATGCTGGAGCAGACAACATGAGCCTTTGCTGGGGCACTCTGACCCTAGATATCTTTGACCAAGCAAATTCTCTCTCCCTGACTCTTTGGAGATTTTGGATACTACGCTCATAGCTCAGGTCAAAATCAAGCATTGTACTTAAACAGGGGGATTAATTGTAAAGGTCATGTGTTAAATAAGCATGTTAAAATGAAAACCCTCAGCCTCCTTCCCCAAGGTGGCTTAGAACCATTGCTTCCCCCAAGGTCGCTTAGACCTGTGTTCTGCCACCCTCCAACCCTCCAAATATACATACTCCTATCCCAAGGTAGAAGACTGAAAGACTGTTCTCTGTCAAACTGACCTGCTTAAGAACAGAAGACCTACAGATATTGATATCCATGGGGCTTTGAAAAACTTGTTGGATCACCTACATTAAGTTACCCATGTACACGGAGTTTCCAGGCAACTGTTACTACTTTTTTATTAAAAATGAAACAACAGCCAAGGATCACCAGACATTTTGGGGAAAGCTTCTAAAAAGAAAGAGACTTTAAAAAAATAGGAAAAAATATTTCTGAGAATACCATTTCCTGCATCAAAGAGGAAAAGAAAATTTAAAAAAATATATAGTATTTTGAGATAGAAAAGAATGAAACCTATGAAGAACAAGAAACTACATAATACTAATAATTTAAAACACAGACATTCAGGAAGGGAATTGAACATAGAAAAAATGAAGATTCAAATAGAAGCATTAGAAGATCAAATTGAGGAAGTGTCTCAAGGAGAATAAGAAGACAAAAAGGAAGAAATAGGGAGGAAAAAAACGTTAGAGATAAAAATCTATCCTGTGAGCTCTGATATTATTTGAATAACAGTAACTATAGAAAGGGAGAATAGAGGAACTAGAGGGAAGAAACTTATCTAAGAAATTAAAAAAAAACCAAAACTCTGAACTTAAGAACAATGAGTTTCCAGAGTTTGAAGTTTTTTTTTTAATGTTTACATATTTTTGAGAAAGAGAGAGAGACAGACATGAACAGAAGAGGGGTAGAGAGAGATGCAAACACAGAATCTGAAGTAGGCTCCAGGCTGAGCTGTCAGCACAGAGCCCAATGCAGGGCTTGAACTCATGAAACCGTGAGATCATAACCTGAGCTGAAGTCAGACACTTAACTGACTGAGCCATCCAGGTGCCCCATTAGTTTCCAGATTTAAAAAAAAATTCCAGGAACCCAGCATAATAACTTTTTAAATGGCCCACACTAAAGCACAGCACTGTGAAATTTTGGTGTACTGGTGTAAAGAGATTATCATTAACATTTTCAGAAAAAAGGAAAAAGGGCTAGGCATTGTTCCAAGTGCTTTACTTGTATTATTCAATCTTCTCAATAACTCTATAGAGGTAGGAAAAATTATTATGCTCAATTTTTAGATGAGGACATTTAGGCACAGAGAGGTTATTTGACTTGCCCACGCCACATAGCTGGTAAATATGACATGAACCCAAGTCATCTTGTTTCAGAGTATAAGTTTTTAAACACATTCTGAGGGAAAGTTATTTCCAACCTAGAATCTTATACCCAGCCAAACTATCAAATTGTTGAGTACAATAAAGACATTTTCGGATATCTCAAAAGATGCTGAAAGTAACTAGAGGACATACTTTGCCAAAATGAAGATGAAAATTGAAAAAGAATATAGGAAATCTAGGAAACAGAAAACCTAGCACAGACAAAAGGTAAAGAGAATTCCCATGATGATAGTCCCGTAGGCCAAGACTGCAACCGAGTTTGAAGGACACAGATAGATGAAGGGCAATGGGAAGGAGGTCTTTGTTGCCAAAAAAAAATTTGGTCAATTATCAGTGAGGTTAAACACACTGAGAGAAGATATATAGTTCAGTGGACAGTCTGGGGAGGAATTAGCGAGGAGACACAGAAAACAAAGCAAAGGAATAAGTCAACTATTTGATCCAGGTATAACAATAAATTACATAAGAAATATAATCACATTACACTGATGACTCAAATATGAATAATGTTACAAAAATGGGAAAAGTAAAGTGAAGAGGGATGGGAGGTGGCAGCATAGGAGAGCTACATCTTTTGTAGCAATCTGTCAATAACAGAATATCTAAAACTATAAAATCAAGTAGTAGTAATCTAAGCATATGTTGTTAGCTACAAAAGAAACAGCAAAAAAATGATTCAAGTGGTTATATCAGATAAGAGACTGGTTAGTTTGGAATGAATTAGAACAGAAATTGCCTTTTGCTGTTATTAGAAGTAATGTGACTTAACTTGTAAAACCTATGGCTTATATTACTTAGATAAAAGCATAAAAGTATGAAAAATGGAGAACTTCATATTTAATCCATCAAACACCATACATTAATGATTAGTAAGGAGACATAAGTAGAGTCAAGATATGAGGTTTGGAATGTTTACAAATTTAAAAACTAAACAAAACAAAGACTTTACTACAAAGAAAAAGTGCTCCTTGCTATAAGGGCCCCTGGAAAAAATATACAAATATGTTAAAAGTGGGAAGTAAATATCTAGTTATCTGTATTTTGAATGTTCATTTATAAACTAGGTGGTGTACTTTTTCATTGTCCCCTAACCCATTCCTTGGGCTCCAAGGTGTATTCCAATTGACAGGGCATAAATTATCCATACAGTAAGAAAAAGAAGTCTAAATGATTTTCAAGTGATGTGGGGGAAAAAACTCAATTCCCACCAATTCCCTATTACATACTGAACTTCAGGAGACAGAAAACAGAGCACAGCTGTGAACCAGTGTCCTTAGAAAGTCCACCTTTCTAACTAAAACTCCTAAGGTGACAGCAGCAATCTCTGATAAGCTTGCTTTGTAAGTAGTAGTTCAACACTGGTCATGGCTCTCCTATTTTCTGGGAACTGTTATTTTACACATTACAAATTATAAAGCTCCTTGGAAAGGACAACAAAGCTGATGTGATGTGCTAGGGCTGCCAAAGCATATCACCACCAACAAAAGGCAGCAATTTCAAGCTATTTATTGTTTAAACTCCATTCATTAGGCAATGTTTATTCTCCTCTGTAATATTTTTTTAAAAACCCTTTGTTAAAATAACAAATTCAAAAGGCATTATCTAAACTGTGGTAAGATTCATTCAGGTATTGGATACTATGAACTAAACACGAGGCTTTGTCCTGTAGACTGATGGCTCTCCAGCTTTAACATAAGCCCTCATTTTATATTACCCCAAGTTAATAGTCATTTGATGCACTGGTAATGGAGTACTAAAAACCACAATTAAAATTGTTTTTTCCTTCTTGTTTTATTTCTTGGTTAATTACAATGTTCAAAGAGACCACTAGAGATAACTTCCTTTTAAAATTCTCAGTTTTGCTCATTTTTCTTTCTTTCCTTTTTTAAGAAAATATATGGCACTGGTCTTGTTAATGTCATTAGTTGCGATGCCTGCTGAGAGAAAATGCTGACTTCGTGAGCATGGAATCAATTTTCTGAATTAAAAAAAGGCTTTTGTGGGGCTACTTCTTACATAGTATTTATTTTCTCAGAAGCCTTCACTGTAGGAAATGCTTTAATTACTGTGGTGGGTGCCAGATTACCAAATCTACATTTATGTAATGGAATTGTAGTGAACTTAAAACATGTTCCTTCACTGCTTTCAGCCATTTCACCTTGCTGCAACCTCCAATGCACAACGGAGCATACAAAGACCTTAAGAAATGTCCTTCCCCAGAATGCTAGAGACACATTTCCTAGCTTTGTATTTGTGGATTTGGGGACAAAGGTTACTCTCCAGTGAAGCTATATAGTGAGTAAAACTATCAGGAAACAGAGAGGGTAGGTGAAGAAAGGGGAGGGGAAAGGAGAAGAGGGCATCATACACAGAGTCTAGGAATGAGAGGTTAACCGGTCGGGGACAAAAGAGCTGGGAGAAGCCAAACACTATGGATAGGCTTTTGAGGAAAGATACCAAATTCAAAGATGCAAAATCCAACCCAGGACCTTGAAACAGAGTGAAGGCAGTGCCCCCAGGAGCCAACACAGACATGGGAAGTGCACTGCCTGCACAGGTATGGCCACTGCTGGGACAAAGTACCATAGGTGAGCTGCTTTCAAAAGTCTGGGCTGATACTCCCACCTGGCCACCACAGAAGTCTTCGGGGGAAAAGAAGTTCAGCATCTTATGAGGTGGGGCTGTTAAAGATATAAGGAATATTGGAGAAGAGTGCAGTGAGGGAGGTACAGAATAGGAACCACCTGGTACAAAGAAAATACAGTAAAATAGAAAAGAAAGGGATGTTGGGCTTTTAAAAAATATATAATTATAATAATCCAGACTATCTGGTACATTCTGACTTTATAGGAAGTGGAGTTAATAGGGAATATTTAGAAATAGATGTATTTCTTTAAAAAATTTTTTTAATGTTTATTTTTGAGAGAGAGAGAAAGTGAAAGAATGAGAATGAGAATGAGAATGAGAATGAGAATGAGAATGAGAATGAGAGGGGCAGGGGCTTGAGCAGGGCAGGGGCAGAGAGAGAGGAAGACACAGAATCCAAAGCAGGTTCCAGGCTCTGAGTTGTCAGCCCAGAGTCCAACGTGGGGCTCAAACTCATGAACCACGAGATCATGACCTGAGCCGAAGATGGACACTTACCCAACTGAGCCACCCAGGCACCCCTAGAAATAGAAGTATTTCTGTATGTGACATGACCTACTTCTCTGCCACACACCTGATGATCAGATATCTAAATATTGTCAATGTTGGGATGCATTTGCTAGGATGCTTGCAAACACTAATGAAGTCACATTCAATGAAGAAGCAATAAATGACAAAGGCCTTCTACTTGGTGTTTTCTAAAAAGCAGATAGGTAAAAATAAAAGTATTACCGGATTAGCCACTGTATGTCAGGGAGAGGTATATATTTTTAAAAGTAGTTTAAAATTCTGTAAGTTTCTTAAGGATGAAAACTACATATTGCACATCTTTGTTTACTCCCAAATGCCATGTGCTACACTCGATGGATGACCTATAAAGTAGATGATAAATGTTTACCAAATAAGATTCTGAAGACTGTGAACCTAATGCAAGATAAAGAAACAAGGATAATCTGTATATTCTGTAATGGAGTAAACTCAAGAATATATATTAATTAGTGAAAAAAAGTGCAGAACAGTATGTAGAAAATGCCACCCTTTACGTAAGAAAGAGGGAAGTATGTTTGTTTGTTCACTTATAGTTTTTAAGAAAAGAAAATGAAGAATAAACCAGAAGCTAATGAAAATGATGGCTGATGGAAGAGGAAGGTAACAGAGATGAATGATACACTTTTTAAAATTAGACTTTGTGACCATGTAAATGTTTCACACAATTATAAAACAAAACTAAGTCAAAATAAGAAAAACAGTACCTAGAAATAAAAATCAAAATGTAACAATCTAATAATATAGCAAGTTGCTGGCAGAATGACAAAGAACTGTTTTAAGTAAATGTTTTATTTTAAAACCATTTTATTTTAAAATAACTTCAGACTTAGAAAATTACTGAATGTTTTTGCTTTTATATACCTGGCCATCACTTTTCCAGTCATAGAATTCTTTCTGGTATTTTATTAGTCTTAAAAAACTGTATTAACCCAGACTTATAATAAAAATGATGGCCAATGACAAGGTTTCTTACTACCCAACCTCTCCTTAGATTTCCAATCACATACTGACAAAAAGGAAAACACCATCAGAACCTGCCCTTAAGTGTTACTTAAAAGATGCCTGACCTGACTTTTCAAGTAAAAAGAGGTAAAATTGTGACCCAAGGCTGCCATACAAAACCTGGAAGTGGGGACCAAAAGTATTGCATCACAGACATCCAGTTCTGAAGCTGATTCCATAACAGTCAAAGCTACCCATATACTTTTTTTTGAAGGCAGCATTGGATGGTGATGATGAATAGGGCCTTGGGAATTTGCCAGACCTGAGTTTGAATCTGGACTCTGCCCTTCACTCAATTGGTATGTGAGCTTAAACGTGTCACTTAACTGCTTTTAAGTTTCAATTCCTTTATCTATAAAATGAGCACAACACAATAACCTATACAATAAGATTGTAATGAAAGCTGAAACATGTCTTAGCAAGGTGGCTCGCACCACTAAAATGCTAAGAAATTTTAGCTATTGTCAGTATGTTATTGTGCTATTAATTCTTGCACTGTGAAATTCTATTGTTCTATTTCAACCTCACAAACCTTTTTTTAACCACATCAGAAATACATCAAGTCTTCCAAGCAGAGCATTAATGGAAACAAGCTAAGTTCTACCCTCATATTTGACAACATTCTACCTGAAAGTACAGTCGTTAGAATTGAGATTCTTTAAAATCACATTAAATGCCATGATGACTTCTGCTTCTAACCATGAAAATTTAATAGGAACAAAACTTTCTTTTCCCCCTGAACCAAAAATGTGAATATTTTCAGCCATTGGGACAATAGGCAATAAAGGATTATGATTCCTGTGGGAGGGGAAATGAATGAAATGAATGCTTAAGGACAGGCAGGGCTTCTTCCTGGAAGCGTTTCCCAGTTCCCAGTACAGGAGGGGAAACAAAGTAGAGCATGGCAGTGTCATTGAGTTGACAATAGAGAGATCACAGTTCAGGAAGAACTGTGATATAGACGGAATGCTCAGGGCAGAATACCAAAGAAAATGGAGCTAGGTATAGAAAAAGTTGCAAAACTCAGCACAAAGAACACTATGCACCTTTACCTTCATAATAATTTGTGCATGCATAGGTTCACATTCCATGAGGCTGGGCAAAGACAGCATGGAGACACTGGAGTTCTAATTAGTACTAGAGAGGCCTCCCTGAACTCTAAAGATGATCAGTAGAGACCCCAGAAAGGTCATATCTAAGTATGGAGCTCAATTAAGCCCGAGAATAAAGGCTACTCTAGATCTGGTCTAATCAAAGGAAGCAGCAAATTGTAAAATGTAACAATAAAAGTTAATCAACACAAACGGACCTATAAATGACAGACATGAAGGCATTACACAAAGCAGGAAATTCAAAATATCCTGAGAATATGCTCAAGGATTTAAAGAAAGCATGAACATTATGAGAAAAGAAACAGAAAAAATAAAAAAGAACACAAAGGAGCTTCTAGAGTTGAAAAAAATACATGACCTTAAACGAAAAGGTCACTGGATGAACCAAACAGGAAATCAGACAACGCACGAAACAGTGAACTTGAAGACATGGCACAGAAACGTCCCCAATATAAAGTACGTTTCTCAAGAGAAAAAAGACTGAGATTAAAATACAGAAACTCAGTGACATGTGGGACAATATTAAGGGGTCTAACATGCAGATAACTGGAACCCCAAAGAGAAGAGAGACAGGTAGAGACAGAATAAAACCCGTCAAGAAATAATGTCCAATTTTTTCCCAATTGCTACATAAACTATAGGCATACAAATAAAAGAAGCTCAAAGTATCTCAAGTAGATTAAAATACAAAAAAAGAAAAATCTAAGTCACCAAATTATATCATTAACAAACTGCATAAAACCAGTAATAAAAACAAAATTTAAAAAGCAGCCAGAAGCAAAAAAAAAACCCCAAAAAACAAAAAACAAAAACCACAGTGCAAAAGGAAAAACAAAGAAAAAAGGTCATAATAACAATGTGGTCAAGTCACCAAGGGGGCATAACATTCCTAAATGTATATGCACCTAATAACAGCTTCAGAATACATGCAAGACAAAAATCATAATACATGAAGAAACAGACTGACAATCATAATGGGTAAAACATATAGGCTGAAAATCAATGAGAATATAGAAGAGTTCAATAATACTATCAGTTAACTTGAAATAATATTCATAGAACACTACACAAAACAAGAACAAATTATACCTTCTACTTAACTGTACATGGAACATTTGCTAAGATCAGCTATACTGTGGGCCACTAAAAACAGTCTCAATACATTCAAAAGAACTGTCACACAAAGTGTGTTCTCTGATCATAAATGAGAACTCAATAATTGAGTTTACATTCATATGGAAATGCAAAGGACCTAGAAAAGCATAAACAAATTTGATAAAGTAAAACAAAGCTGGTGTACTAATATTGACTTCAAGACTTATTTAAAACTACAGTAATCAAGACAGCATGGTATTGCCCTAAAGACAGACCAACAGGTCAGTGGAACAGAATAGAGAGTTTTGAAATAGACCCATACTTATATGTACCACCATCTTTTAACAAAGTTACAAGTAGAACTCAATGGAGAAAGAACAGTCTATTCAACAAAGAGTTCTGGAACAACTGTGTATTCATATGCAAAAAAGAAAAAACTTGGATCTTTAGGTTGTATCACATACAAACAGTAACTCAAAATGGATCACAGACCTAAATATAAAACCTAAAACTATTTAACTTCTAGGAAAAAATACAGGAGAAAACCTTTCTGATTGACCTTCAGTTAGGCTAAGATTCCTTAGAAAGAGCACCAAAAGTATGACCCATAAAACAACAAATTGGACCTTCCTCATGATTTCTCATCTTCAAAAGACACTGTTAAGAAAATTAAGCCACTGACTGGTTAAAAATACTTGCAAATCATATATCTTATAAAGGACTTACATCCAGATATATAAAGAATTCATAATCCAACAATAAGAAGACAACTGAGTACAACAAGGGCAAAATGTCTGAACAGACATCTCAACAAAGAAGGTATGCAAATGTAAAATAAGCACATTAAATGATGCTCAACATCATTAGTCATTGGGGAAATACAAATCAGTAATACAAGGGAACACCAATACATACTTAGTAGTTTGGCTAAAATTAGAAAAATTTAGCATACAAAGTGCTGTCAAGGATGTAGAAGAATGCATATACTGCTAGTAGAAATATAAAATGATACAACCACTTTGGAAAATAGGCAGCTTCTTAAAACGTTAAACATACATGTACCATCTGATTCAGCCATTACACTCAAGTGAAATAAAAGGATATATACATAATTGACTTTCATAGCAAGTTCACTTGCAATAGCCCCAAATCAGAAACAATCCACATGTGCACCAACAGGTCAATGAATAAACAAACTGTGGTATATCCATATAATGGAATACTATCTCGGCAATAAACACGAATCAACTATTGATACATGCTATGGCAGCCCAACAAAGTGTATGATTCCATTTATAAAAAAACTCTAGAAAATGTAAGTTAATTTATAAGGACAGAAAGCAAATCAGTAGTTGCCTGCAAAACGGCTAAGGTTGCAGGGGGATGCAGAGAAAGGCAGGAGGGTAAAATTACAAATGGCCTTAAAGAAACTTTTGGTCCTGATGGATACATTCATTATCTTAATTGCAGTGATGGTTTAACAGGTTTATACATATGTCAAAACTTATCAAACTGTGTACTTTATATATGTGCAGAATATATATATATTGAAATAAAACTGTCATAGTAAGACAATGGATTCTTTAAAGTAAAAATGACAATATGTATAAGGTTTAACATATATAGAAGCACAAGTTATGAAAATAATAGTGCAAAGGATGGAAAGAGGCCAAATGGAGATATGGTGTGGTAAGGCGCTTATATTATAAGTGCAGTGGTAAAATGTTATTTGAACACAAACTGTGATAAATTAAAGATGTATATTTTAAACCCTAGAGCAACCACATAAAAAAGAAGTTTATCTAAGAAGCAAACAGGGACAATAAACTCTCAACACGTTAAAAAATACTCAACAAATCTAAAGGTGGCAGGAAATTATGGGGAAAAGGACAGAACAGATAGGAAGAATAGAAGATTAAAAAATGAGAGAATCAAACCCAACCACAGCAATTGTTACATTATATGTAAGTGGTCTAAATACTTCAGTTAAAAGACAAATTGTCAAAGTGCATTTTTTTAAAAAGCAAGACCCAACAATATGTTTTCTACAGGAAACACTTTAAATGTGAAGAAATAGGTTAAAGGCTTAAATATGAAAAAAAATTACCATTCAAGTACTAATCCTCAAAAGCTCAAGTGGCTACATTAATACCAGGAAAAGCAGACATTAGGACAAAGAAAGACATCTCCTAATCATAAAAGGATCAATTTATCAAGAAAATATAATACAAGGCAACCTACTGAATGGGAGAAAATATTTGCAAACCATGTATCTGATAAGGGGTTAATATCCAAAATACTTAAAGAACTCCTACAACTCAATAGCAAAAGAAACAATCCAATTAAAATGGGCAGAAGACTGGAATAGACATTTTTTCCAAAGAAGACACTCAGATGACCAACACGTACATGAAAAGATGTTCAACATCACCAATAATCAGGAAAATGCAAATCAAAACCACAATGAGATATCATCTCACACCTATTAGAATGGCTATTACCGAAAAGACAAGAAAATAACAAGTGTTAGTGTGGATGTGGAGAAAAGGGAATCCTTGTGCAGGTAGGAATATAAATTGGTGCAGCCACTGTGGAAAAACAGTATGGCAGCACCTCAAAATTTAAAATAGAACTACCATATGATCCAGCAATTCCACTTCTGGTTTTTTATCTGAAGGAAACAAAAACACTAACTTGAAAAGATATCTGCACCCTCATGTTCACTGCAGCATTATTTACAATAGCCAAGATAGGGAAACAGCTTAAGTATCCATCAGTGGATGAACGAAAAGAGAGAAAGAGACAGAGAATGTGTATGTGTATATACATGGAATACTATTCAGCCACAAAAAAAGAAAAATCTTGCCATTTGTGACAATGTGGATGGACCTTGAGGGCATTACGTACGCTAAGTCACATAAGTCAGAGAAAGACAAATACCACATGATCTCACTTATCTGTGGAATCTAAAGAAAAAAAGCAACTCATAGATACAGAGAACAGATTGGTGATTGTCACAGTTGTGGGGTAGGAGATGGGAAAAATGGGTGAAGGGGGTCAGAAGGTACAAACTTCCAGTTATAAAATAAGTTCTAGGAATGTAATGTAAGCACCGTGACTACAGTTAACACTGTACTGCATATTTGAAAGTTGCTAGGAAAGTAAATCTTTAAAAGTTCTCATTACAAGAAAAAAAAAAAAGCTGTAACTATGTATGGTGACAGATGTTAACTAGAATTACTGTGGCAATCATTTTGCAAAATATACAAATATCAATTATAACGTATACCTGAAACTATTATATGTCAATTATACTTCAGTAAAAAATATAATACCCATAAATGTATATAGAACTAATAGATCTCCACAGTACAGGAAGCAAAAGCTGATATATATGAAAGGAGAAATAGATAAATCCAAAAACACAGTTGAAGATTTTAATACTCATCTCTCAGAAATTGATACAGTAATTAGAAAATAAGGATACAGAAAATCTGACTGACCCCTTAAACCAAGCAGAGACATTATAGAAAAATCTACCAAATAAGAACAGAATTCACATTCTTTCCAAAAGCACGTGGACCATAAAACAGTGTCAATGAATTTAGAAAGGCTGAAATCATACATAGTATTTCTGACCACAATGGAATTGAAATAGACAGCAATAAAAAGATATCTAGAAGAGCTACAATTATTCAAAAATTCAAAAACACACTGCAAAACAACCCATTGGACAAAGAAAATATCACAAGGGAAACTAGAAAATATTTTGACCTTAATAAAAAAAATCTTGTGGGGGAGCACCTGGGTGGCTTAGTCGGTTGAGTGTCTGACTCTTGATTTTGACTCAGGTCAAGATCCTGGGGATGTGGGATCAAGCCCCAAGTCAGGCTCTCCACTAAGTCCACACTTAAGTCCACTAAGCCTGCTTAAGATTCTCTCTCTCTTCCTCCTCCCCTCTCCCCAGTTCATATGGTCTTTCTCTCAAGGGGAAAAAAAAAATCTTATGGGATGCAGCTAGAACATTTTTTTTAAATTTATTAAAAAAAATTTTTAATGTTTATTTTTGAGAGAGAGACAGAACGTGAGTGGGGGAGGGGCAGGCAGAGAGAGACAAGGAGACACAGAATTTGAAGCAGGCTCCAGGCTCTGAGCTGTTAGCACAGAGTCCGATGTGGGGCTCAAACCCATGAACCATGAGATCATGACCTGAGCTGAATTCAGACGCTTAACCAACTGAGCCACCCAGGTGCGCCATAGAACAATTCTTAAGACAGAAATTTATACCTTTAAATGCTTACATTAGAAGAGATTTAAAAGCCCCAAATCAATGATTTATGTTTCCATTCTAAGAAGATAGAAAAATAGCAAGTTAAACACAAAGTAAACAGACCAAAAGTTAATGACCTACAAAATGAACAAATAGGTCCATGATACCAAAAGCTTCTTCTTTGTAAAGATCAGTAACAATAAATCCCTAACTAAACTGGATCAAGGTAAAAAAGAGAAGAGACGTGTTATCAATACTGGGAAGGAAAAGAACATGTATGTCAGACAGGGAAAGTAAAAGAAATACTACAAACAAGATACATCAATAAATCCAACTAATAAAACAAAATTGACAAATATCTGAAGATATTCAAATTACCAAAGCAGACAGACGAAGAAACAGGAAAATCTGAACAGCCCTGTACTTGTTACAGAAATCTAATATATATTGGGGCGCCTGGGTGGCTCGGTTAAGTGTTCGACTTCAGCTCAGGTCATGATCTCATGGTTCATGGATTTGAGTCCCATGTCTGGTTCTGTGCCGTCAGCCCAGAGCCTGGAGCCTGCTCTTGATTCTGTGTCTCCCTCTCTTTCTGCCCCCCCCCCCACTTGTGCTCTCTCTCTCTCTCTCTCAAAAATAAACATTAAGAAAATTTTTAAAAATAAAAAACAACAAAAAAGAAATTTAATATATAATTTAAAATCTCGGGGCACCTGGGTGGCTCAGTCGGTTAAGTGGCCAACTATGGCTCGGGTCATGATCTCATGGCTAATGGGTTCAAGCCCCATTTGGGCTCTGTGCTGACAGCTCAGAGCCTGGAGACTGCTTCAGATTCTGTGTCTCCCTCTCTCTCTGTCCCTCCCTGTTCACACTCTGTCTCTCTCTCTCTCAAGAATAAACAAACATAAAAAATTGTTTTAAATCTCCCCACAAAGAAATTCTCAAGCTCAGACAGCTTCACTGGTGAATTCCATCATATATTAAGAAAAAGTAGGGGGGCGCCTGGGTGGCTCAGTCGGTTAAGCGTCCGACTTCAGCTCAGGTCATGATCTCGCGGTCCGTGAGTTCGAGCCCCACGTCGGGCTCTGTGCTGACAGCTCAGAGCCTGGAGCCTGTTTCAGATTCTGTGTCTCCCTCTCTCTGGCCCTCCCCCATTCATGCTCTGTCTCTCTCTCTCTCTCAAAAATAAATAAACGTTAAAAAAAAAATTAAAAAAAAGTAGGGCGCCTGGGTGGCTCTGTCGGTTAAGTGTCCGACTCCGGCTCAGGTCATGATCTCACGGCTTGTGTGTTCGAGCCCCGCGTTGTACTCTGTGCTGACAGCTCAGAGCCTGGAGCCTCTCCAGATTCTGTGTCTTTCTCTCTCTCTGCCCCTCCCCTGCTCACACTCTGTCTCTGTCTCTCAAAAATAAGTAAACATTAAAAAAATTTTTTTAAAAGAAAAAGTAATACCAATTCAATATAAACTTCAAGAAAATAGAGAATAAAGGAGTTCATTACACAAGACCCAGAATAACCTGGTTCTACTCAGACCAAAGGCAGTAAAACTTAAAAACAATTAGAAAGCAAAATCCTTCATAACCATTGATGTAAAAATCCTTATCTTTTAAAAATAGTAGTTTATGGACTCCATCAACATATCAAAAGCCTAATACACTCTGACCAAGTGAGGTTTACTCTAGGAATAAAAGATTGTTTTAATATTTAAAAAAATCAGTGTAACAGAACAAAGAACCATATACAAATCTCAATACATAGGGGTATCTGGGTGGTTCAGTTGGTTGAGTCGGCATTCGGCTCAGGTCATGATCTCACGGTTTGTGAGTTCGAGCCCTACATCGGGCTCTACACTGACCGTGCAGAACCTGCTTGGGATTCTATTCTGTCAAAAGTAAGTAAACATTAAAAGAAAATCTCAATACATAAAAAAAGCATTTTAAGAAATTCAACACTTATCCATGATAAAAATTTCCACAAATTAGGAAGAGAAAAATTCCTGAACCTAATAAAGGACATTTATATCTTATCTTATCTTATCTATCTATGACAACAAACCTACAGCTGGGCACCTGGGTGGCTCAGTCGGTTAAGCATTTGACTCAAGTTCAGGTCATGATCTCATGCCGTTTGTGAGCCCAAGCCCCACTTCTGGTGAACACCCCCTCCGTCCCTTCCCCTCCCCTCCCCCCCCCCACCCTGTGCTCACTTGTGCCCTCTCTCTCACTCTCAAAAATAAATAAATAAATAAATAAAAAGCCTACAGCTAATACCATACTTAATGATGAAAGACTGAATGCTTTCCTCTCAAGATCATAATTGGATGTCCTAGCCGGGCCCTTAAGAAAAAGGAACAGAAGACATACAAAACAGAAATAACAAGTGTCTTTATTTGTTGCACACAATGTGCAAACAGAAAATCCTAAGGAATCTATTTTTTTAATGTTTATTTATTTATTTTGTGGGAGAGGCGGAGAGAAAGAGAGCATGTGCAAGGGGTGGAGGTGCAGAGACAGAGGGAGGGAGAGAATCCCAAGCAGGCTCCAAGCTGTAAGCACAGAGTCCAAAACAGGGCTCAATCTCATGAACTGTGAGATTATGTATGACTTGAGCTGAAATCAAGAGTCAGATGCTTAGCTAACTGAGCCACCCAGGGGCTCCAGGAATCTTTAAAAAGCACTAGAACTAATGAATTTTAGCAAGACATTGAATATAAGATCAATATATAAGAATCAACCATATTTCTGACTGTATGCTGTCAACAATTGTTAAATAAAAAATTTTAAACACCATTTACAAAAACATGACGTCCTAAAAATAAATTTAATGAAATAGGCATAAAATCTCTATTCTTAAAAATATACAAATATTGCTGAAAGTAAAGAGTTATATAAATGGAGAAATATACTATGTTTATAGATTGGAGGACTCAAATAATATTGATTTTCATTTTCTCTAAATTATACAGATTCAGAGTGACCCCTATAAAAATCCTATGCTTTTTTTTTTTTTGCAGAAATTAACAGACTTACTCATTTGTTTTATAGAAACGTAAATGACGTAAAACAGACTCAACGCCTCTTTTTGAGTGAGAGAGAGAGAGAAAAAATGAACAAGCAGGGGAGGGGCAGAGAGAGAGGAAGACACAGAATCTGCAATAGGCTCCAGGCTCTGAGCTGTCAGCACAGAACCCAATGCGGGGCTTGAACTTGTAAACCATGAGATCATGACCTGAGCCGAAGTCAGAAGCTTAACCAACTGAGCCACCCAGGCGACTCTAGAGTCAACACTTTTGAAAATAACTGTACCAAACTGAACCATACCATTTCGCATGAAGACATAGCATATTTCATGTTCTCATGAGTTTAGATCACTGAGGATGGTATGACTTCAACTTGGTGTCTTCTCCCTCTCAACATTCACTCTTGGAACTTGGCAGCCATGCCGTGAGGAAGCCTCACAGTGCAGAGTGGCCAAGAGTCCCAAGTAAGGTCTCCTAGTAACAGCCCGCATTAACTGCAAGCTATGTGAGTAAGGCTGCAGATTATTCCAGCTTTGAGCCTTCAAGTTTTCCAGCTTGTACCCCAGACACGATGGAAGACAGAAACTGTATTCCTGCTGTGCCCTGTCCATATTGATGACCCCTAGAATCTGAATATATTAAACAGTTGTTTCATGCCACTAAATTTTAGAATTCGTTATGCAGACATAGTACTTAGAATACCATGTAGGAGCAAAATGTTCTGATCAAAACTGGCTATTAGCCCTAAATTAAAATGCATTCCTGATTTTGTTTGTGCCCAGATGACATGTTTAATAACGTGTCATGTTGTACCTTCCCATTTACTGACATTTTACTTTATTTTTAAATGTTCATTGTGCAATTACTATGTATAAAAATTCAAGCATACTTATAACTTTCACAAGGTCAAACCTGAACACAAGTCTTCCTACAATTAACTCCCTGTCCTTACTCATGGCACCACAGTTGCTCTTACCCTGGTGTCACCACAGCTTACTGTGACTGGTGACAGACTGATCAGCTAGCATATTTCTGTTATACCTCTGAAAACTTATGTCCCCATCCAGCTCTATGGTTTTTTTCTTGCCATTACTTTTAGCTCTCTCGATTCCTTCATCCATCATGTCTGCTGTGTTTAATACCCCCTTCTCGGGTGCAATCTATCCACACAATTCTTATCTCCTAAGCTGTAGGCTCATTAGTGCTGCTGAGGGAAGTCTATCAGCACTGGTAGGTACTGCTACCAACTCCCTGCATCCAGCCTCAGTTGGGCCCTTGAGACAAACTAGCAATTTCTCCTCCTGTCTCCCTTCCATCCCTCAGAAGTACTAATACAAACTCTCTTCTCTCTCCCCTCTGTTACCATTACTCCTTTCAGCAGGTGGCTCGTCCTCCTTTCTTCCAAGAGAACCAGGCCATCAGCTGAGGGGCATCCTCTGCTTCCTCCTCTTACCTGCAGACCCCGCTCTATCTGTACCCCCACTTCTTTTTGTCTCAGTGGTAGAGGAGCCCATCTCTCATCTATGCTTTAGACCCATTCCACCTGCTGCCTATCAAAGACTTCACTCCATCAGTATATCCTTTTCCTTTCTACTAGCTCTTCCCCCCAGAATAAAATGGTGACGCCCCTCCCACCTTCACCTCAACTCCTATTCCACATGCCCCTTTTCACCTACCCCTGTCTCTCCTTTTCCCAATCTAGCCTCTTGAAAATTATTCTATATTTACTTTCCCCCACTTCCTCACTACCCATTCCTTCCTCAGCCTACTACAATCTGGCTTCTATCCCCACCGCAACACTGAAAGTGCCCTGGCCAAGGTTCCCACTGATTTCTATGTTGGCAAATCTGATGGACATTGCAGTGATTCCACCATTTGGCCTTTTTATAGCATTTGAAACCACAGAAAACCTTCTCTCTCAGCTTCTGTGACCGCATTCTCTAATGATAATGTTCCTACCTCTCTGGTTTCTCTTTCTTGGCCTTGGCCCATCCTTTCTTTCAAGGTAAGTGTTCCTCAGGATCCTAATCTTGACTGTGTTTTACTTTCACTGTGGTCCTTTAACGTGTTGTCTTTAAGCATTGTATGTTTTTCCAGGATTTCATCTGTTACCTATATGATGATGATTCTCAAGTCTTTCCTCTTTTGCTCTGACGTTGGTCTCCTAAGTTTTAGACTAAAATATCTAACTGCCTACTGATCATCAATATTTAGATCTCAAAGGTCCTTCAGGCTCAACATATGCAAGACTCATTTATTCCCTTGGACCCACCTACCACTGCATAGTGTCTATTTGAATAAGAGAAAGAGCATGGCTATCCCACTAAGGTCATAAGAACCAAAAACGTGGGCCTTTCCTACAACTTTCTCTTTCCTTAAGCCTTATACCAGAAAGCTCTGTAGACTGAATCTTGCTAGTATTTCTTCTATTTAGCCCCTCTTCTCAGTCTGGGACTACTGCCAAAGCTTTATTTCAGGCACCTACCTCTTTGTGTGGATCTACTCCCTAGCTAGTCCTCTCTCCACACTACTACCTGACTGGCCTTCCTAAAGTACAAATCCGACTGAATGACTCTTCTACCTAAAACCTACCAGTGGCTCCCCGGTGCCTAGACAATACAGTTCAAACTTCTTAGCACTGCTCACAAGGCATTCATACCCTAACTGGCATATCTGTCACCTTCCCCTGCGCCTCAACTCCAAACTACTTGCACTTTCCTCAGCATGTCTTGCTAATAATTTGCTGCTGTCCATCTCTATACTCACTTTTCCCTTATTTTCAATGTCCTACCCCACCAAGTCCATTTGTGAATAGCCTCATTTTTGTCACAGAATTTGTCACCTTCCTCTGTGCTACAGTGGGGAATGCTGACATTCTTAGATTTCATTACACTGTGTGCGAGTTCCTTACTGTGGCCGTAGCAAATTACCTCCAACCTTGTAGCTTAAAACAACAGAGTTATTCTCTTAATGGTTTTGGAGGTCAGAAGTCTGCAATGAGTCTCACAGGGCCCAATCAAGGTGCTGGAAGGGCTGCTTCCTCCTGGAGGCTCCATGGGGAGAATCAGCTCATTGCCTCTTCCAGCTCCTAGAGGCTGCGGGCATTCCTTGGCACATGGCTGCGTCACCTGAATCTCAGCTTCTCTGGTCACGCTGCCTTCTCTTGTAATTCAATCTCCCTCTGCTTTCCTCTTATAAATACCCTTGTGATCATATTGATAATCCAGATAATCCAGGATCATCTCCCCATCTCAAGATCCTTAATTTAATCACATCTGCAAAGTCCCGTTTGGAAATAAGTTAACACAGTCACAGGTCCCAGGATTAGGACAGGAACATCTTTTCGGCACAGGGAAGTATCACTTAGCCTTCCACACAATGTAACAATCATTTTATGTGCACGCCTCCATGACTGCATTGTGACCTCCTTTAGGGTAGGTTCATTTCTATCTTCTCAGTAACTGACATGGTTATAAGTTAACAAAAGTCTGTTAAATAAACCTAACGAAGGATTCATGTTGGGAAGTAAGACTGGCCTGGCAACATGGGTCTAGATACCAAACACCAGAAAAATCAAACAGAATTTCAATTCAATCCTAGCGCAGTAGGGCAACGGGAGAACAATTATTAATTATACATTCCCAAGATTTGAGAAAAATTATGAAAGTAGTAATTAAGGAAGATAAAAATGGCAATCATTAGCCAAATAAATTAGAGACAGGGTGGGACTGGGGAGAACCCAGTAAGAAGAATCTTACAGTAGTTGGGCAATGAGAAGATTAGGAGTTGGTTGTGACACTAGTAAGTAGGAATGGAAAAGAGATACAAGAGTCATGTTATTAAAATAAGGTCCCAAATCAGTCTTAATAACAGCAGGATCAGTACTGCACAGTACTGAAGAGACCCATCTGATCACACTCCCTTCCTCATATTGTACTTCAAACTCACTATATTTTCAGAGCAGCGTCCTGACTTTTAACGGAGAGTAATAATGCTTTCACCAAAACTCATTCAGGCGTTCAATATTATTCTACACAATCTATTTAGGTAACATATGTGAAATCCTAATATCACAGCAACAAATATGTAACATGGACTAATCTAATATTATAAATCAAATCACGGGTCTATTCTATTTAAGTGGCTGATTTTTCAGGTAGAATTTGATTTTGAAAATTTCATTTTGCTCAAGTGATGAAAGCCAATACAAAAATTCTGCTTTGAAATATTTAGTTACTAATCATTTAAGGGGAATAAGGAACAGGAGGAACAGAAAAGCAAACTAATAGCACTGCCAAGTATCACAGATGGGGTTGGTTTTGATACAGTAGCCCATCAAAGCTATATTCACTGCCATGCACACCATCACCATGCCAGTTGTCAACCCAGTGTCTCTCAGCTCCACACCCTCCACCCATCATCGCCTGCCCTGAGCTACTGGAGCTGGACTCTATGTTTCCGGTTGGCACACAACAGAAGTTTCTCAGCAGAGGGCAATGGAGGGTCACTGGAGAAAGAGGTTTGCTCTCCTGGTTCCAGTGTTTTTCTCATCAGGCTCTTTCAAGGGTGTGTGGTTTACCCACGGTACCAAGTGGCCAGGAGCAAGAGGCAGGCACGGGCAGGTGGCTTTGCAGCAGAGAGCAATTGATAGCCTGCTTCCTGTAAACACCTTTCTGGAGCACACCCCACCTCACCCCGCCCTGGTCAGCTTGCTGCAAGTTCAGAAGTGAGGCATCTCCCTAAGGATGGCTTCCCCTGAATGCCACAGGGCAAATTTGCAAGTCCCACCTCTATGATAGCTCAGTGAACTTCTCTGTGATAGAGTGAGCCTCAGCTATGCCCTCTCCCACAAGGCTCACACGTCAGCCCTGCTGGGAGGAAGGTCAGCTGTCTTCCTGGAGTGTTTATCTCAGCCCTTAGGGGGTAGTGGCTGCTCTCTGTGCCTGCCATTTCTGTTTTGTTGCTGTTTTTAGGGGTTTTTGTTTGTTTGTTTTGGAGTCCTCCAATTCTAATTCCCCACTATTCCAATTTCTTGGTAATAATTCTTTTTATTAAATTTACCTGTTCAAACTACTGTTTGGTTTCTAAATGGACTTTGACACGCCATCCCCATCCAGGAAAAAAACCCCAATCTGCTCTGACATCAGGCTCTAAGAGGCCTTTAATGTGACCAGATTATGTAAAGTGATAAAATGTTCACTCTAGATACCCAGCAAATTCTTTGTCTGAAATTACAGAAGTTAAACTGGTCACATATAGAATCAAAGGAAAGAGAGCTATTGGTTTTAGAATTTTTTAGAATCAAACATTTTAAAATGTCTTATAAAACAAGAGCAAGTATGCTTCATTTTAGGAATTTTTTAGTAGATCAATCTACACCTGCCTATTCTGATGAAACTCACCTAGCTCAGCACTCAGTTCTGAGCATTTCCCCACATGAGAATTTTCTGATGTGTTCTAGGGCTTTTGAACCTTCTGGGGGCTACCCAACCAGTCACAGACAGATGATCTATTCTTCCAAATTGTTTTATAGACCTAGAACTCTCACTAAAAATGGAAAGTACTTTACAGTTCAAGAGGAAACCACTACCTGTTTCCTTATATTATTCTTCTGAGTGCCAAAACCATATTATAATAAACAGCCTGCCTAAAATAATTTATCTTCTGATTATAAAAATATTAAAATTCGGTTTTAACAAACAGCGCCAGACTAGATTCTAGTCTCTTTCTAATTGCAGAACACAATATGTCCTTATTTTAGTCTATTCACAGTGACAAATTATTCACTGCTGTCATATGTAACCTAAATTGGTACTTAATGGGGACATTTTGTGGAATTTTAGTACTGCTTTGGGACCAAGTAGCACCCACTACTATGACCTCACTCAAACATTAAGGCAATAAAGTTTAAACTTTCTCTCATGTGGCTGATTAAAGATGGCCAGAAATTTTTTGTCATCTCTCCCATTTAGAGGTGGGTTCTATATCCCCTCCCCGACAATCCAGATCGGCTCTGTGACCTCCCCGATCAGTAAAATATAGTGGAAACCAAACTTGGCCAGTTACCCTGTGAGCCTGACAGGGCATTTTCAGTATTACCCATGTCTGTGCCACCATACCACTCTGGCCTCTGGTTGAGATTAGTTTTAAAATATCAGATTTTTCACTTGGCTAGCCTAATAGTTGTCAAATTTCACTTAAAAGAAGACCTATGCATCACTTTACTGTAATTTGAGTCCTTTAATTATTCTTGCCTTAATGTGAATAATTATTAATTACTTAGTAGGATTTCCTGATAAATTTCCATAGTTTTTAATGTACTTTGGTAAAACCATGATTAGTTCATTTTATTGAAGTGTTAGCAATATAGTAAGACAAAAAAATGCTTCAAAAGAATTATACTATGTATCTTGATTACCTTAAGAGAAAACTCCAACAGAAAGTACCCACCATGTAAAATTTGAATGGGAAAGGGAAAAATCACTTGATGATCTCAGTTAATAATCCTGAGAGAAATTTTAAGAAAAAGGCAAACAGGGGCGCCTGGGTGGCTCAGTTGGTTAAGTGTCTAGGTCTGGATTTTGGCTCAGGTCATGATCTCACAGTTTGTGAGTTTCAGCCCTGTGTCTGGCTCTGCTGCTGGCAGCCCAGAGCCTCCTTGGGATTCTCTCTCCCCCTCTCTGTCTCTCTCAGAATAAATAAACTTAAAAAACAAGCAAACATAAATGTGTCCTCAAACCAAATCGAAGTCAGAAATATGCACTAGGGAAAAGAGGGGTTTCAATTAGGAAACTAGCCAGATCTAGTCAATACATGGTAAATCAGAACATAAACGGGCCCATTCTCACCAAGTCAACAGTCCTTCATAAACACATCTCAGATTTATGAGTGGAAAATGTATTTTATCAATCACCTGGGGGACAGAGAATTTGAAAAAAGACATGAAAAAGCATGTTTGTCTTTATTTTTTTTTAAATTTTTGGAAATTTGTCTTGTCTAACAGTGTAAGAAGTAGTAAAAATACAGGTCTTGACAGAGCCTAGAAAAGCTAGCTACTTTACAGTAGCTTTATTTAAAAAAATGAAAGGAAGATGAGATCATGAAAATAAGTAAAGGACAATTGTAGAGATGGAATTGAGGTGGGCAACATAACTCCAGAATGAACCTAGGAGGAGTCCCAAAGGAGGATAGGGAAATTATGGCCCACCTACAACGTGCTAAGCATGACTGGAGATACTTCATAGAGATCATCACCCTTAATCTTGGCACCAGCTCTAGGAGGATAGTATTATTACCCTTACTTGACACCCAGCAAAGCTATGAAACTCAAGGTCACATCACACAGGACAGATCTCAAATGTCTGATTCCCAACTCTTCTCGTGCTTTTCCTACTACCATGGATCTGTAAAAAACAAAAAAAACAAAAACAAAACAAACACATAGGGAGAGGCACCTGGGTGGCTCAGTCTGTTAAACGTCCACCTTTGGCTCAGGTCATGATCTCATGGTTCATGAGTTAGAGCTTCGCATCAGGCTCTGCACTGACAGCATGGAGCCTGCTTGGGATTCTCTCTCTTTCTCTCCTTCTCTCTCAAAATAAATAAATTTTAAAAAAAGCAAAAATAGAAATAAAAATAAGACTATAGGGAAACCTTTAGGTATCTAAGTTCCCTTAGTATTTAAAAACCTCACACTTTCCGGGTGCCTGGGTGGCTCAGTTGGTTGAGCATCTGACTTCGGCTCAGGTCACAATCTCATGGTTTGAGTTTGAGCCCCACATTGCACTCTGTGCTGACAGCTCAGAGCCTGGATGCTGCTTCAGATTCTGTGTCTCCCTCTCTCTTTGCCACTCCCCTGCTCACACTCTGTCTCTCTCTCTCTCTCTCTCTCTCTCTCAAAAACTAAGCAAACATTTTTTTTCTTAAAAAACCCTCAAACTTTCATTGGATTTAATAAGAACTCAACAGGATAATCCTGTATTTAGTCTCATGCAAGAGCCTCATGTTTTCAAATAACAGGAGAGAAAATGATCAAATTAAAAAGATAAATAGTTTCAAGCTCAGTTAAGAAAAAACCCACCATTGTATGAACAAATAATTAAGGTGGGGATACAGGAAAAGCTTGGTAACATTTTCATTCATGTATAAGAAGTGTTAAAAAAAAAAAAATACACGCACGTTAGGGAGACAAATTGGCAAAGCTTTTCAGAAAGCCTGTGTTGCTTATTGACTCCGCACTAAAAAATGAGTAATTTGGCCATCATTCCTCAAACAGTAGTCTTCCTGGCAGTTATTTCTAAAGAGTAAACAAAATAGATAAAATCTACCCCATTGACAGGGAGGAAATAGAAGCAAGCCAAGATAAAGGCAAATACCACAGACAATGCAAGGCCAATTCAAATAGACTAGTGGAATTTTCTCCCAAAAGCATTTCAGAAATGGCCTTTCTTATGTCGTAACTTTAGATGCATTTGGAACCAAATGCCTAGTCTCATTATTTCTTAAGTATCCAGTAAGGACAATAAAACGAGATTCATCTGTGTCCTGAGTTGCTCTCCCTTCTTACTATTTACTATCGAAAATGAGAGTCTTCAGTCTGGATTACTAGATTTCAAGGTATCTATGTTTTATTCCTACCTATACCCACCCTAGCACTTAGCATTCTGCACAGAATAGGTACGTAAAGCGTCCCCCCGCCCCCCGCCCCCAACTGAATGGATGCTTCTGTGAACTAGCAAACCAGATTCCCTACTAGGCAAAATAGCGAAGTAGTCTGGACAGGTATTTTCCCCTGACCACAAGAGCTGGCAAAAAAAAAAAAAAAAAAAAAAATTGCTTCACCCTCTTTCCCTTGAGACAACATATACCTATTCCTTGTATATAAAGCATAAGTGTACAGCTTGATGAATTTTCTGTGAACTCATCCAAGTAAGTAGTACCCAGAGCAAGAAATAGACCATGACCAGCATCTCAGAAGCCCCTCTCAGTCACTACCTCCCCCAGAGGTAACCACAATTTTAATTTCAAAAGTCATAGGTTAGTTACATTGTTTTCTGTACTTTAATAGATTCCTAGGGTAGGTAGCTTTTTATGCCTCGCTTCTTTGACTCTTCATTTTGCTTCAGAGATTCATATGTGTTTTATGTATAATGAAGGTTCATCCATTCCCCCTGCTTTTTAATACGTCACTGTATCAATTCACTACAATTTATTTATGCCAGTCTACTGTTGTTGGTTGGACATATGGGGTGTTTCTAATTTAGAGCTATTACAATTCTGCTAAAAGTATTACAATTCTGCTAAAAGTATTCTTGTACATATTTTTTGGTGGACATATGTTAAGGCATTTCTGTTGGGTATATACCTAGGAGTGGAAATGCTGGGTCATAAGGTATATGGTAGCTTTGGTAGATATTCCCAGTTTGCCAGAGTGGTTGAACTAATTTATACTACTATTAGCAATAAGCAGCTCTGTCTTCACCAACACTTGGAATTGTCTGTCATTTTAAATTTTTAGCTATTTTGTTGGAAATGTAATAGTATCACACTGTGGTTTTAATCTGCATGTCTCTGATGACTAATGAAGTTGCATACCATTTATTAATCATTTGGATACATTTTTTCCCATGAAATATCTTCCAAGTCTTTTCTCTATTCCCGAGACTTCCTGATCTATCTCTGGGATCACTGCCGAATTTACTTGAGGGTACCTAGACTGGATTTCTTTCTCATAGGACAAGGGTCACTACCCCCTACCATAACTAATTACATGATTTCGCTATAGCGACGTGCAGAACAAGCTTGCCCAGCAATCTGGATAAACATAGAATCATGTAGTTACAGCCCAGCTTTGGATTCCTAGCCATGAATGTGTAACACAGCCTATTCACCCTCTACAGATATAATTTTTGCCAAAAAGAAGAAACCTTCCTTTGTTCATCAACATTCTTTTATGGTACCATTCCCCAGAATCCTCAGTAAATTCACAAAACCTATGTGATATGCATTCATTCACTCAGTAAATATTTATTGAACACCTACTTTGTGCCAGGCACAGTTCTAGATGCTCAGAATAAAGCTGTGAAGAAAACAAAAATATCTCCATCTCCAATTCATATTCGCACACACACACACACACACACACCCCTTTCCCTTTTGTGGAGAGTGGGCACATGAAGCCAAGGATAGCTGGGTAGTAGGACATAAAGGGTGGGGCTTTGGAGTCCAAAGACAGACCAACTTGGGTTCGTTCACCTGGCTCTATCACTTCTGTGCATGAATTGAAAAGTTCTTTAACTTCTCTGATCTTCAATATCCTCTGCAAAATGTAGATATTTTTTTGCAGGATTTCCTTGAGGATTAAATGAGAGAACATATATAAACAGCACCTAACAAAATGCCCAGCATTTTATATAGTGGATGATCAGTACCATGGCCACCATTAAAAAGGAGAATATGTTTATTTCATTTGGTTACAGATGAAATCTTTACTACAAACTGCTTCTGTTTATACCTACTGCTCTTTTTGATGTACCATTACTAAAATCTTTTAATTACATATCCAATTATTCATGCTACTGGAGAGGTAAAGAGTTAAGATCTAACAAAGCAACAGTTCATAAGAAAACATCAGCTTTTAAAGCATTAAGCTTTAACCCATTTACTCAACTTCCTTCCTAGAGGAGAAGACTTAAAGCCTCTAGATTCAATCCCATAAACTGGCCACGGAGGAACTAAGCAATGGAAAATTGGGACATGATAGAAAGCTGGTACCATGAACAAAGAAAGGAATCCACTCCAGGCAAGCTGTAAATGAACAGTTCTGGAGTCCACTGAGTGTGGTGATCTCCTGTAGCTGGTCATGCCTCTTGAGGGGCCCTTGGAAGCTATGTTTTCAAGGATGTGTCACAAGAGATATTGACTCCTACGTGTCATGGGCTTCTAAGCCAGGGCAATTCCCACCCCCACCCCACAAATATCTCACTTCCTTGTACTTGGTAGATTAAGAGAGGGTTCAGCATAAATTCTCTAATTTTTATACATGTGAATGCTAAGAAGCCTTGTTCACAAAAAGTAGATGTTACCATATGATCCAGCAATGCTGCTCTTAGGCATACACCCAAGAGAAATTAAAACATGTGTCCACACAAAAATACATACATTCAATGTGTGTTATTCGCAGTAGTTATGTTCTATAAAGTCACATGAACACTGAATGGGTGAATATGCAACCACTGCTCCAAGAGGAAGTATGGGATTAGGTTCTTGTGAGTCTCTGGTCACAGTTTGGTCAACCGATCAACACAACCTTATTTTATGCGCATATCTGTTTTAAAGATGCCTTATTTAATATATATCATTGATCCATTAATCCTGAACTCACAGCCAACAGCCCTTTAACTCATGCCTGGATGAAGCTTATATAACACATGATTTTGCTCTACAAAGCACACCAGAGCCTTCTTGTACTTAGGATTAGTAGACAGCACTTCAGCACTATGCTTGGGGGCTATGTGAAGCAGCAAAGTCACTGGCAAACAGCACAAAAATGCCAAACCGTGGCACCAACCAGACTGCAAAAAGGGCACTTATTTACATGGCATGAGAGCCACAATATGGCGGCAGAGTGTAGCTGGTTTGACTTCAGCTGGGAATGTGTGCGTTGAGGGATTTACATTTTTGGCTGCTCCGCACATGTCTGAGAGTGACTATGAAAGTGCCCTGAGGATTTGTTTGGGGGTTACAAGTAAATCTTCGTGGGTAGGCAAATTTGCAAATACAGAATGAGTGGGGGTAGACCGCCCATGAATGTTCATGGCAGCTAAAAAGTTGCTACTACCCAATGTCAGTGACTAGTAGATGGATAAATAAAATATGGTCTACCCATATTTTATGGAATATTATTCAGCCATAAAAAGGAATGAAAACGGATACGTGCTACAACATGGATGAACCTTGAAAACATGCCTATGGAAAAGAAGCCAGACACAAAAAGTCATATGTGGTATGATTCCACTTATATGATCTGTCCAGAATAGGCAAATCTGCACAGGCAGAAAGCAGATCAGTAGTTGCCAGAAGCTGGGGAGGGGAAAAATAGTGAGTGCCTACTAATAGGTCTGGGGTTTCTTGTGGGGGTGATGAAAATGTTCTGGAAATAGTGGTGATGTTTGTGCTTGCACAACTGTGAATACACAGAAACCCCTGAATGTAAAGGAGTGAATTTTGTGGTATGTAAATTCTATCTTAACACAGCTATTATTAAAGGAAAGCAAGGAGATAGGAATGGAGGAGGTTTTGTTCAAGCAAACTTCTTCTGAGTTACATGCCACAAACTGCATAATGACCTAAAAATCACTGTTAATGATCCGCCAGCTACCAGGTTGAGGAGTTCCATTAATTTTATTCAAAGCAAAGCAAAAATCAACCGGCCTTGAAAAAGTATGTTACCTGGTTTTTGACACTTACTTTCTCAACACTGATACCAATTTTCACACTGCTTGTTTGGCATCCTGGAGGTTTCTGTAAATATTCCAACGCATCTTAAAACACACCACGGTTAAGACTCTGGGTTGGTGAGAAGGCACATTGCATAGGGACAGAGGAAAAAATTGTGAAAGGGAACAGGAGAAAGAACCTATATGTCCATTACAGGTAATTGTCCTGGGCATATCAACTTTAGAAAGAATACACATGAAAATTAAGAATTTGGAAACTGGTTCCCTTGCCTAATATTGCTTAGAAGCCTTGGAACACCCAGGAACACCTGTACCCAGTGTGAAGACAGCTGGTTAAAGAATGAAAACTCAAATGTTAGTTTCTCACCAGCCCCTTTCTTTTCTCACCAGCAACTTAATTCAGACTTCTATTTTTTTGCAGGTAAAACAAGTTACTATCTTAAGTCTGCAACTATCATACTATCCCAAAGAGGTTTTAAATTGCAAGGGGACAGACTGCTTCTTATGCTTCTTCGTATTCCCTTCCTATCGCTGAGCATGAACTTTGAAAAGGTATGCAGTATGCGTAAAATTTTGCTAACAATAAAAACTACTCCGTGCCAAAGAAAAACAGGCAGTGTAATATTCCTCTGTAAATCGGGAATAATAGGACTAGATAATGAACATAAATGACTCTTCAGAGCCCTCACATATAAAAACGTTGAGCTCTCTGATCCTGGAAAACAGCAAAAATTGAGAAATCTCCGCACTCGTTGTGTTCCAGAAAACAGCTTACTGCAAGGAAGCACATTCTCCAGATGAACTGAAAAGATTCACAGACGCCCTCCCCTCTTTGTTTACCTATGACAAAGGCAGGCAGACGGGCCCTCCAAATGTCCATTCTTTGTCTCATAAGTGATTTGCTCCACTGTGTGTCCCTGCTTATGCCCCAGAACAAGATGCTTGCTAACCAAACCCTGGTGAAGCTTCTCTATTCCTCTCCCAGTCTTCCCACTTCCTCATGCTGTTCTTTCTGTAGCTTTATTTCTCCGAAAGAAAATTTACTATTTTAAAAAAGACCCCACTCCCTATTCCAATAATCCCTTCTTCCTCCTTGAAATAACCCTTTCAAATAAAGCCTTTTCCTTACTAATTTGGAATTTGTTTTTTATTTGACACATTAATTATATAATGCAAACTTCAGAATAACTTTACTCAGAGAAGACTTATTTCCTAGGCAATTTCCAAGCCTATTCATACAGAGGGTATAACAGTAACTCAGACATTCAATATATCCAAGAACTACTCCTCATCTACTTCTTCAGACTTAAATTTTAATAACTGTACTCCAAAATTCTTGTAGCCCTACTATATAGAATGAGTTTCCCATCTACTAGTGCCCATATATCAAGGGCTATGCTTCCACCAAACCACCCAAAAACCTCTGCCACCATCCATTTTCCATTTCTACAGCTTCCCGAGAAATCTTATGAATCACATAATTTAAAAGCTAGCAAAAATGCGGATCTGAAATAGGTAGTTACTTATATGGGGAAACAAACAACAACAAAAAAGGTTTAAAAAATGAAGCATGATTTAGTCCATATAGTGGAAGAGGGGAAAACTAAAATTGCTTACTTCAGAAAAAAAAAAAGTCTCCCATCTCACATTTTTTCATTGTGTTACATGTCCTGAATGTGATATTAAGCTGAAATTGAATCTATAAGCCAAAGAGCGCTGAGAGCTCTAGTATATAAACATGACAGCCATACTTAAGTCATGATGGGAAATCCAGATTAAGAGAGGTTTATGAATGAAATGATATTAAAGATTATGGCCAACATACTTTATTTAATATTAAGTCATGTGTACACCTGGAATTGTAATAAACAAGTCGTTTCAGTTTAACAAATACCCACATACTTTCAGAAGCAGGGTTTGCAAACTTAAGTCTTCTCTGCTTATTTGTTTTTGAGAGAGAGAGAGAGAGAGAGAGAGAGAGAGAGAGAGAGAGAGAGAATATCAATATGTGCATGAGCAGGGGGAGGGGCAGAGAAAGAGGGAGAATCCCAAACAAGCTCCATGCTCAGTGTGGAACCCTATGCAGGGCTTGATCCCAGAACCATGGGGCGCCTGGGTGGCTCAGTTGATTAAGTGTCCAACTTCTGCTCAGGTCATGATCTCACGGTTCGTGGGTTCAAGCCCTGCATTGGGCTCTACATTGTCAGTGCGGAGCCTGCTTGTGATTCTCTCTCCCCCTCCCCCATTTGCGCTATTCTCCATCTCTCTCAAAATAAACTTAAAAAAAAAAAAAGCAGAAGTGTTGGGGTATCTGGGTGGCTAAGTTAGTTAAGTGACCAACTTTAGCTCAGGTCATGATCTCACGGTTCGTGGGTTGAAGCCCCACATCGGGCTCTCTACTGTCAGCTTAGAGCCAGCTTTGGATCCTCTGTCCTCCTCTCTCTGCACCTCCCTCTCCACCTCAAAATAAAGAAACATTAAAGGGGTGCCTGAGTGGCTCAGTCAGTTAAGGGTCTGACTTTGGCTCAGGTCATGATCTCGCGGTTCGTGAGTTCAAGCCTCACATCGGGCTCTGTGCTGCCAGCTGGGATCCTGGAGCCTGCTTTGGATTCTGGGTCTCCCTCTCTCTCTGCCCCTCCCCCACTTACACTTGGACTCTCAAAAATAAACAAACATTTAAAATTTTTAAAAAAAGAAACATTATGAAAAAGCAGAAGAGTTTTTAAAGTTGACTCTTCAGACTCAAAAGGTTCAGTACAGTCACAACAAAGGCCAGCAGGGAAAACAGCCAAAGGTATACCATGGAGGCAGTTTGCTAAAATAGTATTTATAATTTATTGCCTATGATCTACAGAAATACTTGATTTTCTATGTAAAATGTATGTGCTTTATAAATAAAAAACCTAACGGGAAAATCCCCTTTAGGAATATATATTACCCAGTGAGTCATATAGTAATTAAATGACTACTATGGTCAGAAGCTATGAAAAGGGAGTGTTTTGTTGAAAATTATTCACTACGTAGAAGCTGGTTTCTAGCAGTTTTTCTCAAACTACTCCATGAAATATAAAACCCTTTATATTTTCCCCAGAGAACCATTATTAATGAATACAATTTTTTAAATACTAGCCAAATTTAAGGATTCCATCAGCTGTAAAAGTCTATGATTAATAATACCAATGCTCAGAAATGATGATCTGATAACTCAAAGTTAATGTTTTTCATGTGTATATGACATGGCACATAAAGGACAAATTCATTAATGTTTGAAAGAATGGGTCTTTTCATTTCAAATATTTATAAAATTTGATATATATTAGGTACATGGTCAGGACTTAAAAACACACGATCAACCACCTCAAGAGTCATATTTTATATGCCAAAATAAAACAGAAGTATAAGCCTTGATCTCTTGGAATTTGCTAGATTATTTTTTTAATGCTTTTGTTTTTGAGAGAGAGAGAGAGCACGCGCACGTGAACAGGGGAGGGGTGGAGAGAGGGGCACAGAGGATCTGATGTGGGGCTTGAACTCACCAACCCTGAGATCATGACCTGAGCCAAAGTTGGACACTTAACTGAGCCACCCAAGTGCCCCTGCTGGATTATTTCTAACCATTTCAATTTCAAACCACAGTGGAAGAAATGGACACCAAGAAAATGCAATTGCAAAGAAAAGATTCTGGCAAATGCTTTCTGCATGCAAAGGAAGAGATGGAGATTTATTAACTAGACCAGTAATTATTCCACATAACGAACATAAATTCACTATGTAAATTAAATCTATTAAATATTCATGTTTCCTGAGGAAAACAAGTGACGATTTTTGATTACACTATCAGTTACATTAGTCAGTTTGCCTATACAGAACAATTTGGATTATTTAGAAACCAAAACCTGAAGTTAAAATGTTTTTGCCTATATACCCAAATTTTTATGAGCTAATTATCCATTTTGTGGATGAGTGCATCGATGAGGCAGCAATTTTTAAAAGTTATTTTTTATTTTTAAATAATTGTGCATTAACAAAGTGCAAAAACAGCACAGAGAGGTTCTGCATACTCTTAATCCAGCTTCTCCATGTAGAGGAGCAAAATTTGCCACCCCAAAAAGTGTTTCTTTGGCATGTGGATTATTTTAGGCTGTTTGCTTTCTTAAAAAAATATCCCAGAGAGCATTCTCCGCCCCCTCTCCGGACATTTACGTGGTATCTAGAACTGACCACTCTTAGCATACTGATATGGATCCTTCTAATTCTTTGTGCAGGTTTTTCTTCTACTTAACACAATACAGAATATTGTATTCTGATCTTTTTTCATTTAAATAACAATAAAGTTTGAGGTGGCTCTATGGCTGGTTAAAACACCTGTCTTCTAAATAACAATAAAGTTTGGAGATTATTTTATGTCATTTATATTCCCCTAGGCTGCTTACTTTTAAGAAACAAAAGACTTGACAAGTTTTTCTTTTGTTCTTTTTCCTTCCTCTCCCCCTTCTCCCTAGATGGCCTAAAGAAAATTAGAAGATCTGCTCCAGGAGAGAGCTATCACCAATCACCATAGATAGCTACAGTTTAATATGAACTAGGGGAGGTAGACAGGGAGAAACAAAGCAAGGCCTGTTTAATCAAAGTCCTCTCTGTGTCCCACTGTTTCTCAATGGCCCAACAAATATTTGTTTACCATTTACTCTTTCCATTCTTCCTGTGAATTGCCTTCCTCCCCTTTTTCTTTAAGTCCAGAATGACATATATGCCTCATTTTGCCTGTCTTTGGGATCTCATGTTTATGTGGGTTCCCTGTATGTAATTAAATTTGATTTTCTCCTCTTAATCTTTCTCATATCAATTTAATTTTTAGACCAGATAGAAGAATCTTCAGGGTATCAGAAAATTTCTCCTCCCCAGCACCCGTCATAGTAACACCTTATATAATGTCAACACCAGGAGACTTAACATTGGTACAACTGACAGACCTTATTCAGATTTCACCAGTTTTACACGCACTCATGTGTATGTGTAGAGTCACTACCACAATAGAGATACAGAACTGTTCACAAAGATCCCCCCCCAACGATCCTAACATACTGTCTCTTCACAGTCACACCTACCCCCTCTTTCCCTCATGCTCCTAACAAAAACTTTGTGATCGCTAATACTTGACAATCACTAACCTGTTGTCCAGTTCTAGAATTTTGTTACTTCCACAACAATATAAAGGAAATCACATGGTATATGACCTTTCAAAAAGATTTTAATTTTTTTAAATGTTTATTTTGAGAGAGCATGCACATGAGCAGGGGAGGGGCAGAGAGAGAGAGAGAGACAGAGAGACAGAATTACAAGCAGGCTCCACACTGTCCGCATACAGCATGACACAGGGCTCAAACTTACAAACTGTGAGATCATGACCTGAGCCAAAACCAAGAGTCGGACGCTCATCGACTGAGACACCCAGGCACCCCGAAGTCTTGTTTTTGTTTTTTTTTTTTTTAAACACAGAATTCCCTGGAGATCCATTTGAGTAGTTGCACGCATCAACAGGTTTTGTGGGGTTTTTTTGTTTTGTTTTTTTGCTGAGTGGTTATTCTTTCTCAATTTTACCTATTTCAAATAGAACTGCTATGAAAACTTGCTTGCGGGTCTTCATGTGAAAACAGGTCCTCCTTTCTCTGAGAGGTACACCTCCCTGGAGTACAACTGCTGAACTGTTTGGCATGGCTATGTTTAGTTTTTCAAAGAAATTGCTCAACTATTTTCCAGAGTGACTTTATCACTATATATTCCCGTCAGCAATGTACAAAAGATCCAGTTCATCCACATTTTTGCCAGAATATAGGATTATCTTTTATTATAGCTATCTAATAGTTGTGTGGTAATATTGCATCGTGGTTTAAATTTACACTTCCCGAATAGCTAAGGATGTTGGACACATTTTCATGTGCTTGGTAGAGACTTACATAGTACTTGTTGGGAAAATGTTCATGTTTTCTACACATTGTGTAACTGGAGACTTTTTTGTTTGTTTTTTCTTCTATCTTTAGATTGTGCATTTGGTGTCATGTCTAAGAATTCCATATCCTAGGTCCTGATAAATTTCTGGTATGTTTTCTTTTAAGAGTCATGTCATTTTATGTTGTACATTTAAATCTATGTCGGGGCGCCTGGGTGGCGCAGTCGGTTAAGCGTCCGACTTCAGCCAGGTCACGATCTCGCGGTCCCGGAGTTCGAACCCCGCGTCGGGCTCTGGGCTGATGGCTCAGAGCCTGGAGCCTGTTTCCGATTCTGTGTCTCCCTCTCTCTCTGCCCCTCCCCCGTTCATGCTCTCTCTCTGTCCCAAAAATAAATAAACATTCAAAAAAAATTTAAAAAAATAAAAAAATAATAAAATAAATCTATGATACAGGGGTGCCTAGGTACCTCAGTTGGTTAAGTGTCTGACTTCGGCTCAGGTCATGATCTCACGGTTTGCGAGTTCAAGCTGCACATCAGGCTCTGTGCTGTCAGCATGGAACCCGTTTCAGACCCTCTGTCTCTCCCCCGCCCCCACCCCTCCCCTGCTTGTACATGCTCTCTCTCAAAAATAAACATTAAAAAAAATAAAATAAAATGCAATACATCTATGATACACTTTGAATTAATTTTTATATAAAATGTTAGATTTAGGGGTACCTGGGTGACTCAGTTGGTTAAGTGTCTGACTTCGGCTCAGGTCATGATCTCGTGGTCCATGAGTTCAAGCCCCACGTTGGGCTCTGTGGCAACAGCTCAGAGCCTGGAGCCTGCTTCAGATTCCGTGTCTCCCTCTCTCTCTGACCCTCCCCCACTCACACTCTCTCTCTCAAAAATAGTACATAAACATTTAAAAAAAATTTTTTAAATGTTAGATTTAGGTTGAGGTTAAATTTTTGGCCTATGCATGTTCAATTGCTCTACCACCATTTGTTAAAAAACCACTACCCTTTCTTCACTGAATTGGGTTTGAACATTCGTCAAAAATCAGTTGGCTGCACACGTGTGGCTACTTCTGGGCAGTCTAATCTGTTGCACTGATCTAGGTGTCTGTTCCTCTGCCAGCACCACACTGTATTAATTCCTATACCTATAGAAGTCTTAAAAAATGGGGTAGAGTAATTCCTCCCACTATATTACAGTTTTTCAAAATTGTTTTTGGTATTCTTGGTCTTTTGCCTTTCCATATATAATCTAGGATAAGCTTTCCATCTTCACAACAAATCTTCCTGGGGATTTAATTGGAATCGGAGCAAACCTATAGATAAATGTGGGGAGAAATGACATCTTTACTATGTTGAATCATCTAATCCCTGAAGAGAGTACATCTCTCCACTTATTTGTATCTTCGATTTTTTTTCATGAGTGAGGTGTAGTTTTTACCATACAAGGCTTATACATGTGTCATGAGATGTATACCTAAGAATTTCATTTTGTTTCGGGCAACGGGTGAATAGCACAGTGTTTTTAACTATGGTTTCCAGGTGTTCTTTGCCAAGTATATAGAAAAACAGAAATAGAATTGGTTTTGGTATATTCATCTTATATTGTTGACGAACTCACTTATTAGTTCTGAAGGCTTCTTGCTGCAGATTCTTAGGATTTTGTACAGAGGCTTTCATGTCATCTATAAATAAAAAGTTTCATTTCTTCCTTTCCAACTTCTATGCTTATGTTTCCTTTCCCTGGCTTGGTGTGATCACTTCCAGCACTAGGCTGAGTAAGTGGTGAGAATGAGGAGCCTTCCCTTGCTCCCAATCTGAGGAGAAAAGCCTTTTGAGTAAATTTTTCTGAAAAAAAAATGTAAGATCTAGGTCTAGAGCCTTTTTTTTTTTTTTGCATGTCAATATCCAGTTGTACTAGCACCATTTGTTGAAAAGACCATCCTTTCCCC